>NC_060119.1:993270057-993877175 GCF_021461395.2 Schistocerca americana | reverse complement strand
AGCACAAGCTCGTCTCCGTGATATCGATGCCTGCTTGCTTCACATATTTGCGCCTCACTGAGCCTTCTGGCTGGGAACATTCCCTATTAAAGTTAGACATTGATATCACACTGGTAGCTATGCTACTACGAAATCTGTTGACGGACGACGTTGAAACTATTAAGAATACTATCATCTAGGAGACATACGCCGTTATCAGACCCAAATCGACGTTGTCTGTTAAGCTGTATTAATTTTCTTTTCCGGCAGCATGTCTTAACTATATTGGAGTTAAAATGTTATATAAATAAGTAGAAGATATTTTTATTAAGTTGAAGAGATTTGGGAGTATCTGTGGAACAATTAACAATACTTTGAAGTATAAAACACGGTAAGGGACCGAATGCAATTTTAGAAAAGAGTCGAATTGCCAATACTTTTAAAGGTGATGAATCGTGGGCATTGAGTAAAGGAGAAGCAAAACTAATCCAAGGAATAAATAAAAACGAGATTTCTTAGAGCGGAGAAGAGATGAAAGTGAACAGATAAAATACGAAATGAAATTGTTCGGAAGCATCTGAGAAACTCAGATGCGAAAGAAGAGCTGAAAAACTAGATGAAAAGAGAAAGAAATGGGATAAACATTTAGAAAGAATGAACCCAAGCAGACTAAAACTTTAGATACAGAACCTTAAACCAAAAGGGAAAAGAGACCCTGATAGACCGCAAGAACATGGAAACCGCAAATGGCGACACTTGGAAGAACGGTGCAAGATCCAACTGAAAAACCGACAGGACCGCTGTTTATCCATTCTGGGAGGGATGGAAGCTGTTTTTAATGCCAATGGTTTTCTTAGGCTCTAGGCATGGCTATATGTTGTGTTTTGGTGCTTCCATATTTTTGTGATCAGCTTGTACGTTACTACAAACATGGAAGTGTGTTGACACTGTTGTTCATAATGCACTCGTATTTCACCTGGGAGGAAATTTTAATAGTCCTCGGACCTTCCGCAGGTTATGCAGTTAACTGTAATGAAGTTCTGCCTGACGGAAAGCTGCTCAAATGTTCAATATTTCTTGATAATATTTCAAAGAGGTCCAAAAGTTCCAGACTTACTCTAAATGTTCAAAAACGTAAAATTGTTTAGCTCTCAAACTTTAAAAAGGTACTGCCCTTTGATGTCAATGTCAGAGATTCACAACTAGGATAACTCAACTCATACAGATACCAGGGTGCAACAGTTTTTTGGGGTACGAAGTGGAATAATCATATAGGTTCATCTGCAGGTAAAGCAGGCGACTGACTTTTGTCCACTCGTAGAAAACTAGGGAGATGAAATATGTCTACAAATGAGATTGCGTACACATCACCCGTTGAACCCATCCTAGAACATTTGTATAAGCTACTGGCCATTAAAATTGCTACACCACGAAGATGACGTGCTACAAACGCGAAATTTAACAGATAGGAAGAAGATTCTGTGACATGCAACTGATTAGCTTTTCAGAGCATTCACACAAGGTTAGCGCCTGTGGCGACACCTACAACTTGCTGACATGAGGCAAGTTTCCAACCGATTTCTGATTCATAAACAGCAGTTGACCGGCGTTGCCTGGTTCAAATGGCTCTGAGCACTATGGGACATAACTTCTGAGGTCATCAGTCCCCTAGAACTTAGAACTACTTAAACCTAACTACGCTAAGGACATCACACACATCCATGCCCGAGGCAGGATTCGAACCTGCGACCGTAGCAGTCGCGCGGCTCCAGACTGTAGGGCCTAGAACTGCTTGGCCATCCCGGCCGGCCGTTGCCTGGTGAAACGTTGTTGTGATGCCTCGTGGAAGGACGAGAAATGCGTACCATCACGTTTCCGACTTTGATAAAGGTCAGATTGTAGCCTATCGCGATTGCGGTTTATAGTATCGCGACATTGCTGCTCGCGTTGATCGAGATCCAATGACTGTTAGCAGAATATGGAATCGGTGGGTTCAGGAGGATAATACGGAACGCCGTGCTGGATCCCAACGGCCTCGTATCACTAGTCGTCGAGATGACAGGCATCTTATCCGCAAGGCTGATACGGATCGTGCATCACGTCTCGATCCCTGAGTCAACAGATGGGGACGTTTCCAAGAGAACAATCATCTGCACGAACAGTTCGACGACGTTTGCAGCAGCATGGACGATCAGCTCGGAGTCCATGTCTGCGGTTACCCTTGACGCTGCATCACAGACAGGAACGCCTCCGATGGTGTACTCAGCGACGAACTTGGGTGCACGAATGGCAAAACGTCATTTTTTCGGACGAATCCAAGTTCTGTTTACAGCATCATGATGACCGCATCCGTGTTTGGCGACATCGCGGTGAACGCACATTGGAAGCGTGTATTCGTCATCGCCATAACGGCGTATCACCTGGCGTGATGGTATGGGATGCCATTTGTTACACGTCTCGGTCACCTCTTGTTCGCATTGACGGCACATTGAACAGTGGGCGTTACATTTCATATGTGTTACGACCCGTGGCTCTACCAATCATTCGATCCCTGCGAAACCCTACATTTCAGCAGGATAATGTACGACCCCATATTGCAGGTCCTGTACGGGCCGTTCTGGATACAGAAAATGTTCGACCGCTGCCCTGGCCAACACATTCTCCAGATCTCTCACCAATCGAAAACGTCTGGTCAATTGTGGTCCAGCAACTGGCACGTCACAATACGCCAGTCACTACCCTTGATGAACAGTGGTATAGTGTTGAAGCTGCATGGGCAGCTGTACCTGTACACGCTATCCAAGCTCTGTTTAACTCAATGCCCAGGCGTATCAAGGCCGTTATTACGGCCAGAGGTGGTTGTTCTGGGTACTGATTCCTCAATATCTATGCACTCAAATTGGGTGATAATGTAATCACATGTCAGTTCTAGTATAATATATTTGTCCACTGAATACCCGTTTATCGTCTGCATTTCTTCTCGGTGTAGCAATTTTAATGGCCAGTAGTGTAGTTTGTGGTACAAGATCCAAACTGGACCAACAGGAGACATAACGCGCACAAAGAAGACGAGTTAACAGAGAATAACATTGTATCCATTCTCTAAAGAAATGAAATATTAGGGCAGTTTAAGAATGTGCTCAAATTGATTCTAACACCTAGGAATAGTTTATACAGTGTTAAGGAGTATATAAATAATTCACATTGACAACATTCTTTATGGGAGAGGAGTAATAAATACATCACACACATTTTTCAACATAGCCTTTAAGAAAGAATATATTTGCAATTTCTGTGTTATGACTGTTTCAGTGCAATCACATAAGCTGTTAAATAGAATGCAAACACAGTCAAAGGAACACTTCTTCGATGCCATGTAATTCTCTCTCATTATGACTTTTAGGTTTAAAATTTAGTTCAAAGGTTTCTACAACATTTTTCTGTAATCGTGAAAATGTGTGGTGCCATGCAACGTCACCCTCTGGTTGGACGTCGCTTGAAGCGGCAATGTTACGACACATGCGTAGAAAAACCATAGCTCAGAAGATCGTATGACGTGTAATGTAAGTTAATGATGTCATATCGGCAAACCAATTTCACCACAATTCTTCTCAATGCCATAGTGTACGTGCCACACGATGGGTTGTCACACCCCCTCTTGCCCGCATTTCACCCCTCGAAAAAGTCTGTTGATATAGCCAGCAACAGGACGGCTTTCTCGACAATTTTGACGCTACTGACACCCCTGCAGGTTTCAACTCCTCTGTAAGGACATTGTGGGCCCACATTCCCATTGAACGTGGAGACACACTTTGGAATGTAGTGTGACTACAATTTTTGCTCCAGTCTATAGGTTGGAACCGCTATTGAGGTTTCAGAATTATTCGACTAAATTTGAAAGTGGTCCGAAGCAGCAAAGGAGTTTATACATTTTTCGGCCCCTCTGATTCGTACCCTCCTGTGGTGTGATCAAGGAGGGGTGCGACATTGAGACAAGCAGCGATACAATGGTAAAGTGACCCTGTAGAATCCCCTCCAGTTTCGCAAAAATCCTTGATGGCACATGCCCCTGTATATTAAGAATTTTAAGAACGTGCCTCTACAGAGAAAACCTAAAAAGTAGCTCTAGGTAACTGCAGGCAGGCAACCACTTGACATCCCTTCGATGCCTGATGCCTACTTGGGAGCATACAGGGGTAATTAAAAGGTTATCTCTCTAAAAATTCTGAATTAGTATGGGATGGTGCCACTGAGGACATTCCCAAACGGAGGGTCTTACAGTGACCCAATATTATCACGCCACAGAAGGGTGTGAAACGGGAGGGCTGAAAATGCACGAGCACCCTTTGTTACTTTGGATCACGTTCAATTGTCGTCGAATAATTCTGATTAGTCCCTAGTGATTACAGCCTGTACAAGAGAGCAAAACTTGCGGCCTGGTTGCACTCCAAATGGGTGCAATCACGCTCAGTGAGGATGCAGCCCCACAGTGTTAGGTTGAAAGGTCCTGGGTTGGAGCAGCGTCAAAGGTTGTCAAGGACGTTGCCCTGTTGCTCATCGGACTGAGAACTGTCTTCGTCGACCGCGGAATGTGCAGGGATGAATGCTCCAGGTAAGGTGGTGGTCTCATTGACGCCCTTTATTTCATCCCCTTAGATCGTGTCTGTTTAGAGCTTCTGTGTATCTGAAATGTTTCTCCGGTGTTCCATTACCTACTTTTTGCGTAGTTGTTGTGGTGCTGAATAAATTTAGTTATACCGTATAAGTCTGTGCAGATTGGTACGTGCGTTTTGAAATACGCGCGCAGGTGTCAGTCGCAACCTACAGTGATGATAATGTAATGTAGCAGTTCAAATTATGAATAGTGCTTTTGGAACGCCCCGTATATTTTGAGCGCGAGTAAATGCGACTTCAATGTACGTAGCGTGACTTCATCTCAATACGCACGGAAAAAGTTGTTTATTATTAATGGGAATGTTAAGCTCTCCTTCAATAATGACAACGCAACGTAATCTGCAACTAACCCACCGATAATATAGAGCATGAAATGATTTCTTTTCCCAGCAAATTAATCTAATTCTACACAGAAAGTAATAATGGTACAAACATCTGCGTATAATTAAATTATTGCAAACAATTTTTTTATCTCTTTAACAATTGACTTAACTTTTAATCCTTTGAATTAACTAAAAATATTTTAAATCAGAGATGATGCCTCACTTAAGCCTTGCGGTGTTAAATTTCTGAATAAGTTTCGTAATCAAAAATATTAACTAACCTCAATATTTTAAAACTGACTGTAAAAGTTCATAAAAAGGCTTACAATTATTTTCCTTTGCGTGTGAAGCTCGCAAACACTGAAATATATTTTAATACGCGTAATGGCGGACTCAGCGTCACCGAAAGAATCGAAGCCAGATGCCCATCGACAGCAATTTTATTATTATCTAAAATTGAGTTTCACGTGGAGGAGAGGTATTTTTGAAAGGAAACATAAGATATTTTCAATTAACAATAACTTAAGTTAAGTAACCTTAAACTACAGACAGCGAGTTATCCATGCATGGATCCACAGACGAGAAAGAAGAAACAGGTGAAAAACAGATAACAAACAGGTGCGAGCAACATGGCTCTTGTTTATATATATTACACCTGCAGTTCCAACACATTGAAATATAGTATTAATAAAAAATATTTACAATATTTGTCACAAAATATTATCAGACTCGACAAAATGACTTATAATGTTATAGATATTACTTTCTTCTTTTGCATTACCCTCATATCTGATGAATAAATCGCGTCATACATCAGACAGTTTTCCAGGTGACCCTACACCGGCGACCCTAATAAACGATGGGTGTCACCATTGTGACCTTCATCACAAAGGCGTCAAAAGAAGGGGTGGAGTGTTAGTAGAGGGGGTGTGACGACCTTTCCATCACGTGATACGTCCAGTTGGCGCTTGGTAACGTTTTGGAGGAATTAGGTGCCGATGTGACATCATTAATCCAACTAGCACGTCACGTGATCTTCTGAGCTATGGTCTTATTATTCGCATGTATCGAAACATGGCTGTTTGAACCGTCGTCGAGGCAGAAGATGACGTCGCAGCGCACCACGTTTTTATACCCTTAGAGAGGAAGGTTGTACATATCTTTGAGACTTTTTTTAACATTTATGCGGAGCAAAACGACTCAGTTACGGAGTTTCAAAAAAGTGGTCCTTTGTGTTGATCACACAAGCCAACATTCTGAACATTTTTGGAAAAATGTTCCTCAAAAACAGGTGTGCTGCAATCTGTACGAATTCTGAAAGCTACTTTCATTTTGTTTTATAACTTCGGAGTCTTTCACAAAATTAGGTGACTATTTTAAAAGATGTAAGTAACCGAAACACAAAAACCAAAATAAAATTTCCTTTTATGTGCTGTATAACTACCGCCTATCGTGGTTCATTGTAATACTGATGTCATAAAAAATTCTAATAAAGTTACTGGAGCTTCTAAGATTTTCCAAAAATCGCTGATTTCAATTCGGGTTCGCTAACAGAAACTTTCATGGTTTCACAGGCCGCTTCGTAATGGCACAGCCTAGAAAGATAGGAGCGAGGCGAATGGCGAACTGAGAAAAATACGCGTATGTTGCTTGCGTTCTTCGCAAGACGGACCGGAAAGGAAAGGACATAAGAGCCTACGTTTAGGTAAATGACTTAGCTGTGTGGTTTTCAGAATTGGTCTCGAGGGAAGAGTTTTCAGGAAATATAGGATTGAAATTGTTACGTACAGATAATAGTTACTGATGATCATGGGTTCTAATTATTTGGTTACTCTCGATCTCATACGAGGGGCAGACGACATCACACGAAATATGCTGTTATAATTTACAAACACCTCGTCTTCAGGAAGTATCTGTTGATCATTTTGAGGGGAGAGAAAGCCATTACTCTCAGGCTAATAAGTGAGCCAGATGAAAATTAAAACTCGTGACTGTCTGTATTCAGGCAACGAATTCTTCTGAGCTGGGTTTAAATCTTGAGGGGAGAGTTCTGGTTTACTCTCTCTCTCTCCCCCCTCCCCCTCTCTCTCCCTCTCTCCCGCTCACTCTCTCTCTCTCTCTCTCTCTCTCTCTCTCTCTCTCTCTCTCACACACACACACACACACACACACACACGCACACACGCACGCGCGCTCACAGACAGACACACACACACACACACACACACACACACACACACAATAAATTTAATGTTGCGTAGTACCGCAGTGGCTGTCGAAAATGATGTTTTCGGTGTTCTCCTCGGCAGCATAGTCAAACGCGTGTTGTTCAGTCCATTGTAGACGACTCTCCTGCGATTAGAGCTGAGACGAACATTCCAAAGGTGTGCCATTGCTGTGCTGGGATTATCTGCGCTATATCGGCATATTTGCTTCTCCTAAATTGGTGCCGGCCGGAGTGGCCGTGCGGCTCTAGGCGCTGCAGTCTGGAACCGAGTGACCGCTACGTTCGCAGGTTCGAATCCTGCCTCGGGCATGGATGTGTGTGATGTCCTTAGATTAGTTAGGTTTAATTAGTTCTAAGTTCTAGGCGACTGATGACCTCAGAAGTTAAGTCGCATAGTGCTCAGAGCCATTCGAGTCAGCCTAAATTGGTATAGTAGGTGCCACGTGTTATTCCAAGAGTTTAATTTATCGTCACATCTATTTTAAGAAGGTCTGTTTACGGAACTGCATACACGCTGTGAACAGTCCTCTTAGCGGGTGTGTCTTCTGTCGTCGTATGCATTGTCAGCGCCATCTGAATTACATGTCCCATTGTTACAGAAACGGCACACCTGTTTCCATTCACATAAAACGTTCAGAAGTTCCGAGTATAGTGGCTCAGCGTTCGTTCGTTGCGATGAAGCAGGTCAGTGCATTACCTCAGTGTCACGTTATGCAGTAGGGTAATGTGGCACCAGCGCGTGTAGGAGTTGCAGGGGAAGGCTCAGGCTCTTAAGCAAGAATCATATGCACTTGTTTACGAGAAACAAAATACATCTGAGCAATATGTAGCTTTGTATAATCATAAGGTCAGGGCAAGACGTTAGTGAAACACATTTTTGCGAGTTGGGGGAGGGGGGGGGGGGTGAATTGTTTTCTTGTCTTCTATAGTAAAACCAGAGGGAATCGTTTTCTTGTCTTCTTTAGTAAAACCAGTGAGTCTCAAACTCGTATATTTTCCTTTCCTCTAGCAGTACTGCAGATGGAACAAACTCAATTTTCTATTTCAATTTAAAACTTTTTTGTACGGGCTCTATGTATTTACAGTATAAGCCTGATGTGAAATATTTTTGCGTCTCTGGCGAAAATCATGAGCATTAAAAATATTTTCGATACATCTACCACTATGGCAGTTAAAACGTCAGTATCTTTCAGATTCATTTTATTTTATTTTGCTTCATTTACAAATGCAATTACACTGAGTGCAGAAATTAACACACGCTCCCCATCTTCTATGCCCGTACGTACAGTTCTCTTAAGATGGTCCTCCACCGTCCCCCTCCCCTTCCCATGTGCCTTGAGTCTTGTAATGGCCTAAGCTGACAGACACCACGGTGTACTTTCGCGTCGTCTGCAAACAGCTTCAGCGCCGCCGCTCCCTCACGTTTTGCGCTTCCAGTGACTTGTTCATGGCGGTGGGTATGTCTTCGCCGTAGAGAAATACATGCAGTACATTGAAAAAAAAGGGACCACTTGAGCATAAGCTTACTGCGAGTCGTTGGGAGCTCGTATGTGACCAGGCACCAAGACATACCTTCGTATGTTCGCAAACAGCATCGACGCCGCTACTCCTCAGCTTTTGCGCTTCAGGCAACTTGTACAAGGCAGTGGCGTCATCCAAATACTTTCCTTTCTGCAGCATGCTGTCTACTCGTAGCTACGTGTCTCTCTAAGTCTGCCTAACCTATCAGTCGTCCTTCCTTATATAGAAGAACGACAATGCTATGCTTGGTTTCCGTGGAAATGTACTCTGACGTCATTTCTCCATCCATTGTCTGTTATACTTCCACTTGCATGTGTGGATACCACACAACCACTCGTGAAAGATGGAGCGATTAAATATGCACTGGCTCACCCACTGCTTCTATGTTGGATATCTAGACCGAAAACTTTCAATGCCCAGGTAGTTTTTATGTAACTTGCAGGCACTATGCTGTACACTTCATTTTTAATCTCCTTATGCTCTCTACAGCGGTACTCACGCATCACCCCTGCCCTGGCGTACGGGACTACAAGTCCCACCGCCACACCTTCACCTGCCCATGTTAGGCAAAATTCTGCTGCCTGACTCATGTAGTACTATCACCGTCAGAGGGTGGTACGGGACTACAAGTCCCACCGCCACACCTCCGTCACTGCAAGTGAATTGCAGTGACGGAGTCACTGCCCTGTGGAAATTTACTGCCTCACCAACACAGTTAGACCACAATAGACCGGTGATGCTGTATTGTAACATATCACCCCGGACTACAAGTCCATTTAAAAAAAAAAAAAAAAAAAATACAGCGGTACCAGTGTGTCTCTCACTTTTAACAGGGATTCGAACAAGCGCCATACACAATACTATGTTCTTTTAATATTGGTGTGAGAGATTGAACAGTTCTCAAGGCACCAGAGTAATATTCGGGTGATGCTAGGTTCAGCTCTCCAGATAGTCGTCTGTATAGTCTTACGTGATTTCTTCTCAGAGCTTAATACAACCAAATACCATTCAACCTTTTCCTGTCTTAGCAGTCGCCTCTGGTTGCTTTGTTGGCAAAGAGACCTTAAATTCCAGGCTTCCTCTCTTTTAATGTTGACTATATGTTACAAAGATAGACTTCCTCTACAATAAGTCATCACTTTTCTGCCAACAGTCTTGTCAATGAGGACGGCGGAAGCGAAAGAGTTTCAATGAACAATCTTGCTCTTGGGGTGGGAAATTATTCCTAAAAGGGAGAACAATCACCAATAATCATCGACATGACAATACAGAAGGCAATGGAGACCATGGAATTAATGATGCATGATATCTGTCTGCAAGACAGAGCCCTGTTACAGGTGGTGGATGACATAAAACAGCTCAGAAAACTGATGACCATCACCACAAATAAACTAATTTGCATCACTTACATAGGAAGCTAAGCATGAGACTGCTAAACGGAGGACTCTGATTCGATTATAGTTACCGGAAAACTATTAACTCAGGTTGGAAGACAACTGGGGAGCTATGGCGCGTCCCTGCAGTACTCATATTCACAGACTGCTTAAGCGGACATTGAGGCTGCGGTCGGTAACAATGCCCTGTCGGACGATACAGCAACAAATTTCGCTTTATAAATATGTGAGCTGTGCATCGGTTAGTAGACCTGCGTCCTTATGCTCGCGTGTCACTGTGAGAGAGAAGGAATTGCTGTATGGCCTTCTTAACACATTTAACAAAAAGCTATACGAAATACCCTGCTTGACAAGAAAAGTATGGCGTGGCCGCTACGACATGTAGACCAGGAAGCAAAATGTGTCAGTATTCTTTATGTTTAGTGATTTTACCAAGCTTGGTAGGGTATTCACATGGTGTGAACAGCATCAGATGCTGAGTGATTAATGTGAAGGTCACGGAGATGCCGTCTACTCGTATGAAACAGTGTTATCAGAAAGAAAGTAGTCTCATTGTCGGTCTTCATTTGGTTGGCGGGTCGAATTATAAAGTACCTTGATTTGTGGGGTTTTCATATGTGACAGTGGCCCGATGCGGCACTGCACGGGAAAGTGAGAGTAGGCATACATTTAGTCAAGGGTGGAGTCGATCATGTATGACCAGCTCAGGCTTGAAAGTGATGATCGAAGGAATGACTTTACTTAAAAAGAAATCCATAGATAACAGTGACTGCATGTTGGCCCCTATATCAACTGTACCAGAGTTGATATTTTCATAGACATGGGTCAGAGGGGCCTGAAGACGGCATAGTGTAACGCTGAAATTGATAGGACAATCAAATAAAACTGGAAATTTAGACTACTGAAAGTGTTTTGATTTGACATTTTGTACTGAACAACAGAGGTCAAAGAACCATCCTGGGGACAGTGTCATACAGGCGTCGTATTTTCTCCTGAGGCGATCTAGCTCACAACTGTTGTATTTACTCGAATCAGAAGCCTTACAAAACATTAAACGAATGTACAAGATAAAGGATACTACTTCAACATCAATTTCCATAATTTACAGTTTACGTGGTTAACAAAAGGAACAAAAAATGATCTTCACCCAGAGTTGAGGAGCTGCAATTATACCGCCTTCAGCGTTCGTCAGCTCTTCATCATCGCATGGACAGGTGACCACTTGTCGGTCAGCCTATGCATTCACATGGTGTCGGTCCTTTGGACAGTCGCCATTTATCAAGCTTGTCCGTGGATTTCCATGGTCTTAGCCTGTTCAATGATTTTGAGACGGACCAATCTAAAGTATCTCCATCCTGGAGGCACTAAGCAAGTTTCGTCCGCTTTGGAAATTAGTCACATTTAGCTGCCCACCACTGTTCTGTGTCATCACATTAAATTTATATTAGCAGAGCTGTGCCATATGCGACACAGTAACTCCCTTGCGGAAAATCAGTGTCATGACGCAGGTTCTGATGACTTGAGGTTGGGCCACCATGCTACTGTCAGTGATGTTCTGAATGATGTTATTTCGAGCTCATACTTTTGTCTCTGTTGTGAGACAATATCTTCGGTGTGTTAAAGACCTGTCTAAAGCGACTCCAAAATATTTAGGTGTAAAGCAATACTTTACCTCAGTGACCTTTCCATTAACTATTAGTTTTACCACAGTTGTTTTAATTGGTCCTTGGTTTCCCGAATACTGGCACCGAGATGGGGTTGACGTCCGAGCTGGTGCCACCCATATTTTATCGAGTACGGATCAGGGGATCTTTCTGTCCATGGAAGTACTTAAACATCACGCAGACAGTTGATAGAGGCACCTACCGCGAAAAATAGCATAACGATACTGTCGTATGAAAGAGAACACATAAGGGCATAGGATTCTGTGACGTGACCTTGTGCCGCCAGTTCCCTCAGCCATGACCCGAAGTCATGTTCAATAGTTTCCCAGACAATGATGCCAAAAGTAGCAGCGCTGTTCAAAACACTGGAAGAGTGGGGCCATCACAATCGCCGACTGTGATTATCTGAGGTAGTGCAGAACCTCGATTCATCGCTGAACACAGTGCGACGCCATTGATCAGCAGTCCATGCTTCCCGGTCACGACATCACTCTAAAATCGGCTAACGGCAGAGTAGGCACCTTACACCAATTCTCTAGTCCGGTTGCTGCTAGTCCTCTACTAATGGTGCGGGATGACACAGAATGTTTCAGGGAGACCATTACTTATTTGTGGAGGGCAGACGCAGATGTGAAGGGGCTGTGACGTGCTTGTGGCACAATAGGGCATTCCTCCCTTGTGGTGGTGAGACGTGGTCGACCGGAACACTGACGACGACTATTCCTGCCCTCACCCTCCCACCAAGGTCAACATTGGGTCACTGTCACATCCTGATGTCCCTGAAATATGGATACTATACGATTCGACCAGATGATCAATTGGAGAGCCATAGGGAGATCCATTTCAAATTCTGTCAGACTACGGTATAACTGTCACACTTATATTCGGCATCTTCTTGTCCTTCACAGTCATCACTCATCATACGACGAGGCTGAGGTCCCTAACATAGCGTATCAAGCATGGTAAAAACAGTAAACATGAGCAACACTAATGCACTCAGGTGGCCGTTCTACCTGTGACAGAGAACCATTTACCTACCCGCTGGTGGGCTGTACATGTACGAAGCTACAGTCATATCGGACTATTTCGTCCGGGTGCTTAACGTTTCTTGTCAGACAGTGAATCTGAGTGACTTTCTTGTTCGTTCGAAATTGATTTTGTACTGAGCTGTTCATTAACTACCATGCTTGTGTTGTTAATAACGATAATGGAGAAGTCATGCTTGACGACTCCGTACGAATGAGACACATTGGAGAGGTTTGTAATTTTATCCAAAGCACTTTTGCAAATCTTTGCCTAGGGGGACTCGAAGAAACCACACCTCCTCGACATGCGTGCCAAATACTGCTGGTGTGTAGTGCTTTCACCACTAGCATTTGAACAACCAGAATTTGTAGCGACTAACTACAGGTCGAATGCCATCACAAAAGCGTAGATTAACAGCCGTGGCTACAGAAAGAGTATGGTCACTGTTTGTGACTGGCACCTTGTTGACATCCAGGCAAGTGCCCAGTTATCAATACAAAAATTGCAATATTCGGTGACATCTTATTACTGGATTATTCCCCCCCCCCCCCCCCCCCTGTTTTCAATCAATGTAATTTTCACGTCATCAATAATGTCAAAATCGACCCTGGTTTGAATTCCTCGGTAAACTATCAAATATATAGTTCAAGAAAAAATGACTAGAATTTTTCTTCCTGTTACTGACGATATCGTTGGACAGTGAGCACCATCTCGCACTAGACAGGAAAGTAAAGGAAATCGCTCGTAACTTCTTCAAGGGAACCTTGTTTCGCAAACAAACAGATTTCGAATCATCGCATGGCTGTCCTAATTTCACTTTACATAAATCACATGAAGAAAATGCCACACGTGCTCGATGGGATTTAAGTCGAGGGAACGGGCTGATCATTCCATTAACTGCTTATCCTCTCTTCCGAGAGTTCCTCCATCTCCACAGCTAGATGCAGTCACACATTGTCATCCACAAAAATGAAGTCAGGGCGAATGCGCTACTGAAAGGTATGGGGAGGGCGTACAATGTCAAAACAACATTGACCAGTGGCTGGACCACGATCAAACTTTTGGAGGTGGGAGGGATCGAATTTGACGTTTCGCCCAATGTGTGACGACACACCCCGACCACGCCTCGCATTCTTTCGTCCGGGACGAAAATTTCCAACCTTGTGGTGGCTGACGTGTAACACGGGAGCAGCCGTTCTGTTCTCACGGTTTCTCGTTGTGGCGGTTGACAGCGCTAGGTACAATCTCCCTGGGAACTGTTTCAAGTGTTTGTCTGCAATCGTGAATTATCAAGAGAGTAGCCACTCAAAAACATCTTTGTAACAGGAATGCCTGCGTTTATTCAAGTGTCTGAAGGTGCTTGTAACCTGGCGGCATCTCCTTTGCTGTGTGTCACACTTTATTCAGACAGCCCTCCCTGAGCAAGGCAAACACGTCATTTAAACTGTCCCTGTCTGGGTTTTGCCAGATTATCACATACTGGTCTTGGCTTAAGTATCCCTCTCGTCCGCAGCGCCCGCCCGTGAGGTACTATTCCATCAAAGCAAGCCATAAATACTGTAGTTAGTAGATGTCGAACTTTTTCTTACAAGGAGAGACTAGTCGAAGAATTACACCTACGAATAGTGTTCCGTAGGTACGGGCGTTGCTTTCAAAATCAAGAGTGCCTGAGAAAGAGATTGAGTTAGACAAAGAAAATGAATCGAAGAATCAGTATTGTACTTTATGCTGGCCTAATATCCGAAAAGGTAAGTAGACTACTCCACAAATTTGGCAGACAGTGTATTTGGCCTCCATCAACAAAGAAAAAACTTTTCTTTGCAACGTTGCAGATGATCTTAGTCTCCAAAAATAATGGTGTGTAGTGCCTTCGATGCAAATATAGCATGTATCACATAGATCAGACTGTTGTATCAAAGAGAGATGCAATGAATATAAGTGTCGCACGCGACTAAAGTATTCAGCAGTGCCTGAGTACTGTTCATAATATTATCGTGAAAGGACATACGATGAGATCGGTACCACTGCGAAAACGTAAAGTTTGTAGGACAGTGTAATGAAGGAGCTTACCGAAATAAAGATGTCGGAAAACTTGATAAACATACACGCCGGCTTCAATTTAAACTCACATCCATCAAAGCTGCGAAGAACTGAGGGAACATGTGTTTCAAGGAAGATCAATGAGGACTTGTAATGCTTCTAAACAATGTCGATTTAGCACTAATAGCAAAATAGCTTATACAAAGTGACATTGTAATATTTACTATGTCCCAAGTGTCTTGGACGAAGTACACTTTCAAAAGTAATCAGTGCAGATAACGTTGTTAATTATCTATTATAATCAGTGGTATACCATAGAGCAAATAAAATTGTGAAAGTTAAGAACTCGTACATCTAAATAAGAATGTCTCTGGCACTTGGCGTACAGGACTGCGAGCTGGTTGGGGAGTAATTGAATTGTTCACTCGACGTTGCGGGGTCGGAAATGGAGGACTGCTATAGCGCGCATTTGCTAAGAGCGGATTAACAGCATGTAAATTCTTCGCAAATGTGAGACTCGAGGTTTGCAGGGGTCAGAGGAGAATACTCTGAAAACAGTTAATGCTACTAGAATACATTCGTGATTTGTTGCATAATTTAATAAGGAGCAGCCCGGCAACACTAACGCTCCGAACGAATTGTCAAAAAAATTACGCTGTTTCGATTATACTGACGCATTGATCGGTAATTTAAAATTTACATGGCAGTGACCATTTTGGAATCCATAATAGGCTTATATTATGGTGTTTTGTATCTTTGTAGACTACATTATATATCTATGACATTATTACCTGAGATAGGTTCCAGATTCCAAGATCCCTATTTGCATGATCGATGTAGTCGCAATCAAAAAATTATTTAAAATACCGGACCATGTACTATGAAAAAGAATAGATTTTTTCTCTGGACTGGCAGCGTATGTTTGCCGTGCCAGAGATGCAGCACGATTAATTTAAGTCTCTTTCATACTCTCAATTGCTGATGTCAACTGTATAAAAGAAAACAAATTAATGGGCACTCGACTGTCAGACGTTGTCATCTAAAGATGTGGTTTGTTATTACGAGGAGATAATTTGCAATTTTTATGCTGAGGGAAAGACTAAAACAATGCTGGTGAGTATTACTATAATTATCAAGCTTATTATTCCGTTTGTCCACGACATTACTTCTAATTGAGAGATATGTTTCAATCTCAGTCTAGCTTACTACTTTATTCTAAGTAAATCGCACCTATTGTCACGCGAATTTCAGTAACTTTTATCTCTGTGAGTGTAGTGATTTATTTTACCCGTTTTCATCTTGACAAGGACAGAATATCTTCATTCAGTTCGGTTAGCTTTCGGATAATAAGATCTAATAGAAAGCGATTACAATATTAGAAGTGGCTCCCTAAGTTCGAGATCCGATAAATACAGCCTACAATATATTGTGAACTAATAGAAGCTGCGAAAATTTACATTTCTTTTTGTAATTACAAATATTGTCTTTTTCTTGTTCCGTGGACAGAAAATCCTGCTCAGCTGGAGAATAAAAAGAAATTCTGGGGTTACTGACAGGCAAAACCAGGACCAAGATCCAGAAATAAATTTCGCAGATGAGATCAGCCATGGTGGAGCGAGCCAAACCAAGTTTTAACTATTCTGCATTCTACTTGCATCCGAGTTAGCTCTAGTACTCTCAGTATGCAGAATTCCGTTAGCAGAATTAATGTTTTTCATTAGACGTGCAGCCTTAGTTATTACACGTAGAATTTAATGGGGACAAGGTGGCTGTCTTTGTAAAACGTTAAACGGTTTCAACACTCAGAGCACTGCCGGATTGTTGCGTACTTTAGACACCTTTATGAGTGTTTGTTTGGAAGTTACAATATGGATAATTGTAAGAGAATAATTAATTAATTTAGAAAGTATAAAGCAAGATTTTGATACTATTTATTGTTAATGAGCAAGGTGAAGAATGTTAAACAACTCAAGGTGGACGCAAACAAATTGGGTAATGTTGTGCATGAAACTGCAGCAGAAGAATCGTCTGTTCAAATAACTGAACTGATTGATCAGAAGACTGGAATGTTTAAGAAAAAAGATCTTTTGACTGGAACAATAGTTACTGTATTTATGTGCATAGGCGAAATTTCGTAGCGCAGAATATAGTACAAGGTCAAGTTTCCGAAATTACAGAAGTGGAGGCAGGGGTATTAGAAACTGTATGCAAATTATTTGATGAAGTAAATAAAATTTCACTTAAGCGGGAAAGAATTTTAATCGAGTATTTTGATACAGAAAGACATCAATTGCCCAATGAATTGCCTAGATAAACTTCCTGGAACGACAAATAAATAGGTGAAATAATTCAGACAAAATTTAATGAACGAGAAAAGAAGGCTAAAGAAAAACTTTACTAACATAAAGAAGAAACAAAGCAGTGTCTAGCATCTTGATGGTAGTTTGGCCAGTGCAAGAGGTCTGTACAGAGGAAGTCCAGAAGGAGCTTAAAGGTTTAAGAGAAAGTGTAGATTCAGATTTTACTAAATGGCGTAATGCCATTTCAGAAGACATAAAAGTAGTTAAAAAAGAAATTTGCTGATTTGAGAGAAAATATTGGGAACACGGAATCTGTCGCACTGACTTGGCTAGTCAACCTGTCCCGATTTTATACAGAGTGGCTAGAAAGAGTTTCAAAAGCTTTTAAAGGTGTCGTAGGTACGTTGTGTTGAGAAATAATTGTTAAACAAATTTCGTACGTAGCACCGTTTCCGAGCTAATTAGAATGGAGCTTAGTCAATCAGGCCACTGCGAGAGCAAATTCAAGTGGCCCTCTAGATGCCATTAGTGTCAGTTGTTCTCACAGCATAGATGAAAGCGTTAGAGGATGCTCAGCCTTTGACTTGGGTTTGATCCTTGCTACAGACTCATGTCCAATTTTTGTATACTCTGTTCTTTGGTTTCAGAAAACCAAATAAAGAATTTTTTGGCTACACTTCTCTGAGACGCTCAACGTCCTGATTGGATAACGTCAGTGCTCAGCATATCAGAAATGGCACAAAATACTTAACTTTTTACTAAAAACTATTTCTCAACACAACCTATACTGTGACATGTTTAGAAGAATTTCAGAGTGTTTCTGACCACCCTTCAGAACAAATCAAATGTGATACATGCCAGCAGCTCAGGTTCCCATTGAACAAACATATGGCTCGGGGGCCGCACCATTGCTAACGCCCGAACTATTAGAAGATATTCTAATAGTGCATAAGCAATTCCCCTTTTTTCATCTGCAAAGGGAATCATACACGCAACTGAATTTATACCAGCTTTTCAAGGTGTACTGCTACGTTGATGGACAGATACAATCAGGATCTTACTCGTGAATGGGTACATTCAAGGAGAAGCTACTCTTTGCGCCACAAAGGAAACAGAACTTTGTGATAGATTTCTCTGCAACATACTGGTCCAGGGGTACACAGGAGACACTTCGCAAAGAAACATTTAATCCAGTTGTAAATTCAGTCTGTTTTTCACGTGCGATTCGGGGGCTGCTTTCTTGAATACGCTGCACTATGAAGATGTGATTCGAGTTAATAAGACCTGTATTTTCAGACTGATAATACACTCTTATGTACCACTGACCGATCAGAACACTTGTGTGTCGGAAGACAGTATAACAGATGGTACGAAAAGAGTGGCTAAAGCAATGCATGCCTAAAGATTGTGACAAGTCACTTACCTTTCATCTTCTTCATGGAGTGTATAGAAGACCTATCACTGATTGTCTATAACGAGTGTTATGTCCCCACGCCCACAATTCTTGGCGGTGTCTATCGAGCATGCTAAAACACCATGCACTAACCTTTAGAAAAGTGTCATCAGACTACAAAAATGTGACCAGTGTGGGTTGGACAATCAGGTATTGCTAGATAGTATTCTTGTGACTCAGCTGAGTGAAACTGTCACCACAATGGTGTGAAAGTGGTAACATAAATAAATGTGAAAATAATCCACAAAGGCTTGTGTCGTTGTAGACTGTTATGAATACAGTATGGAACGGCTACTGGTTTGTGGTTGGAATGGTGATATCGCATTTATGCCAGCTAGTAGACCTGTGGACTTGGTGAAAACTTAAAAAAAATGTAAGGGCCAAGAGAAAACGCAGTACGTACTAGGACTGCTTCCTCCAGAATCCGAATGTTTTGAGCCAATATAATAATAATAATAATTTTTACGTCATTCTGCATTACACTGAACCCAATTAAACCAGTGATTGTACGATTAGAATCCCAGGAAGATAATTACATAACTAGTTTTCCGATATATGTCTCACAGTCGATACATGTGTTGCCATCATCTGGTGTTCTGGATGGCGTTTACAAGATACTGAGACTAAGATCTCCACTGAGTGTCCTTACCTAAGCCAGACGTAGAACCACATCCTTCGCTGAACTGGTGACAAAGAAAGCTCGACATATTAGATTTTTCTATGTTTCTGACAGAAAAAAAGTTAAAAAATATGTATATGGCCCCGCTCATTCTGTCCTCTTGTAAAATTTATGTCGATAAATCCTGTTCTTGATCCATACTAACAAGATAGTCCCTTGTGCTGTTTTTTTTGTATAACCCTCAAAGATAGTACCCTTATCTGCGAAAATCATGCCCAGTGTACAACGTACAAGAAAAATCAAAGGGGAATATATGATCCTGTCCAATTACGTCAACTGAGGGTCGCAGCCACAAAATAAAACACAGTACAAAACCTTTTGTAATTGACGCAAGAGTCACATTTAGCATGAGATCGATGACCCTGTCTGTGGTTTACCCCTGGTTTTCCGTAGGTTACAACTGAATGGTTTGGTAGTGAGATGATTCAGCGATGCTTATTCCATAGTCATGCAGTTTCGTGAATTAAAAAAAAATAAAATAAAAATTAAAACATATTCTCTGCGCTCATTGTCTTGTAATACAGGTTACAGAGTTGCATTATACAGACTCATTTCTTTACACATAATTGAATTGTATTATTTATGGAAATACTCGTGAATAATCGATTACATTATGTAGAGATTCACTCATAAGGGTTACTTCTTATATTAATGTAGCTTTATTCAGCTAAATTAACATCTGTTGTGTAGTGTGTAATTGCCTTCCGTTGTAACGTGTCAGTAATGACTATATTCTTTTTGCGTAAATTCGGAGATATCCCTCTGCTTATTCATTTTCATGCAGCCAATGAGTGGTAATGAAGAAGTATATACGAGGTTTAATAGATTAAAGTATATTAACACGAAAAGATGTCTCTAAAATTGAAACTGAGTAAGAACTTCAGCCAAAGAAATATTTTAAAAGGAATAATTTTAAAGCTAATCGTGACGAAAAGCGAGTAAAACTAGAATGTAAACAGAAATATTTACAAATAAATATGTCTTCTCCTACATGTGGATTTGTGGCGTCCCAATCAAAACAAAAAAAAACAAAAAAATGTTTGAAATAGCTGCTACACTCCTGGACAGGTATTACCAGGATCTGATTCGTCAGTGAGTACATTCAAGGAGAAGCTACTCTTTGGGTCAGAGAGGAAGCAGATCTTTCTGATAGCTTTCCTCGCGGTATACTAGTCCAAGGGTTTCAGGAGACACTTCGCAAAGAAATATTTAAGCCAGTTGTACTTTCATTCTGATTTTCATGTGTGTCTCTGTTTCAGTAGCGTATATTTGCTCAGTGAGAGGTGCATCATGGTTTATTTAAATCTCATTTGTACTATCACTCATCGACCCTAACTGCATAAAGAAAAACAAAATAACTTTCGATCGTTAGCCGGACATTGTTGTCTACAGACGGGATTATTTGTTGTGAATGGACAATTCGAAATTTTGGTATGATGAGAAGAAGGCTAATAAAAAAAATACTGGTGAAAATTAAGATAAATGCAAATTTTATTATTTCGTTTTGTCCTAATATTACTTCAAATTTAAAGATTCGTTTCAGATGCGCTAGTAAGGACCTTCATCTTAAACGTTATCTCCCCCTAAATAGGTCATAACTATCGCCACTAGAATTTCTTTTTGACAGAGTTAAAACTTTTTGTATCAATTTATTACGTATTCGTGTAATAGATTCTAAAAGAAAAAGTTGGCAATAATAAGGTGAATATATAAATATGTATCAGACTTTAATAGAGTTACATACCTTTTTTTGAAAAAATTGATGAATAGATTGAAAGTGACAGCCAGTGTGTTTATTAAGAGGCCTTCAGCCTAGCATTGATATGTTTTAAAGTAATCATTTATTTAGTTTGAATGCTAGCGCTAAATAAATATTGAAAGAAATCTGCTTTTGCTCCTACAGAGTGTTCAGAAATTCCCGTAACAACCTTCTAGAACTTCTATAGGTGAGTGAGTAGATAATACTGCATTTTGAATTGGAACCCATTTCCGGAAATGAACAGTTGCCCTGCTACAACCATTTGGAAACATGATGGTAACGCGACCAATTTTACAAGAAACTGCTTACGCTTGACCAGTACATCACTTGTTTTGCGATTCCGGCCATTAACGGCCAAAGGAACTGCTCGTGTGCTCGTTGACGGCTTCTCTTCACCAGGATGCAGTGCGGCCTCTTTCAGTTCGTGTGTGCAGCGTCTCCATGGAGCACCACAGTAACACCTGCTGACGGTCAAGGTACCTTTTCTCGAAGCAATTGAGTAGATATGGCGAAAAGGGCAAGTGGTGGAGTTGGACGTTGTGAAGAACGATCTTGATAAAGGCCACGAGCAGCTGTTCCATTACCGTCAGCTTCGCCATCCAGAAACATCTCATCTGTGTATTCTGCAAGCGTGTACTCAACCATGTTGCTCTAACACTCACAGACACTTGAATGAGTCTCGAACCGTATCAAGATATAGGATAGACGTCCAGAGACATTAGCCTATTAGCCATAACCACCCCCTCCCCTCCCTTTGCCCCTACCATGACTACCCTGTTGCATACTTACCTGTCAAACATACTGTATTTTCGAACGGCTGTAACACGAAGCGGGACGTTTCCGGACATGGGTTTCTAGTCATATACTATGTACTCACTGTCCTCTATCAATCTCAGAGGTTTGTAGTGGTAATTTGTGTGTTGTTGTATACGTTTCCCCTTTTTGTTTCGGCAGTATTTGGAACCGAAGACTTGCTTCCGACATTTCTAGGTACACGATTACATGGTCAAGTGGTTTAACTCAAGTGGTACAACTCAAGCAGCTTAACTGATTGTGAGCAGCAAAGCTACACACTCGTGAAAACAAACAGAATCAGATTTAATAGTGGACGTCGGCAGTCGAATTTGACCATAAATAATGGCACGAGACCAACAATAGTTCACAGGCTCGTTAGAATATAGACAATGAGTACACATAACAGCACAACGCACAACACCTGATAAAGGCATTGAGTCTTTTAGCATTGGCTAGGAACAACAACTATACAGAGCACCGGGAAGCACATCTTAACCTCTCCGAGGAAACCTGAGAGACAAAATTAAAGCAAATTGCAACTCAGACTTGCAGGTAGACTTTTAGTTTCGATGTGCAAGTCAAAAAGCGCATTGAATTTCTATTTTCGTATACAGGGTGTTACAAAAAGGTACGGCCAAACTTTCAGGAAACATTCCTCACACACAAATAAAGAAAAGATGTTATATGTACATGTGTCCGGACACGCTTAATTTCCATGTTAGGGCCCATTTTAGTTTCGTCAGTATGCACTGTACTTCCTAGATTCACCGCCAGTTGGCCCAATTGAAGGAAGGTAATGTTGACTTCGGTGCCTGTGTTGACATGCGACTCATTGCTCTACAGTACTAGCATCAAGCACATCAGTACGTAGCATCAACAGGTTAGTGTTCATCACGAACGTGATTTTGCAGTCAGTGCAATGTTTACAAATGCGGAGTTGGCAGATGCCCATTTGATGTATGGATTAGCACGGGGCAATAGCCGTGGCGCGGTACGTTTGTATCGATACAGATTTCCAGAACGAAGGTGTCCCGACAGGAAGACATTCGAAGCAATTGATCGGCGTCTTAGGGAGCACGGAACATTCCAGCCTATGACTCGCGACTGGGGAAGACGTAGAACGACGAGGACACCTGCAATGGACGAGGTAATTCTTCGTGCAGTTGACGATAACCCTAATGTCAACGTCAGAGAAGTTGCTGCTGTACAAGGTAACGTTGACCACGTCACTGTATGGAGAGTGCTACGGGAGAACCAGTTGTTTCCGTACCATGTACAGCGTGTGCAGGCACTATCAGCAGCTGATTGACCTCCACGGGTACACTTCTGCGAATGGTTCATCCAACAATGTGTCAATCCTCATTTCAGTGCAAATGTTCTGTTGCTGTGTGTTTCCATTCCATGATTAATGTGATTTGAAGAGAAGTAATAAAATGAGCTCCAACATGGAAAGTAAGCCTTCCGGACATATATCCACATAACGTATTTTCTTTCTTTGTGTGTGAGGAATGTATCCTGAAAGTTTGGCCGTACCTTTTTGTAACACCCTGTATGTGGAACACATTGTCTTGTCGGATTAATTTGCTTTGAAACACCCTGGTTACGCACGTGCTCTGAGCGAAGCATCAACTGCCAGGACAAACAACTGCAAAAATGTATATCTCCAAAAGTAAGGAAGTTTTTTCTGTTTTGAAATTTTAACAGGATGGTTGTGTTGCACACAGAATTTGGTATACAAACTTTGATGTAATACACTACTGGCCATTAAAATTGCTACACCAAGAAGAAATGCAGATGATAAACTGGTATTCATTGGACAAATACATTATAGTATAACTGACATGTGATTACATTTTAACGCAATTTGGGTGCATACATCCTGAGAAATCAGTACCCAGATCAACCACCACTGGCAGTAATAACGACCTTGACACGCCTGGGCTTGCAGCTTTAACACGATACCACAGTTCATCAAGAGTAGTGAGGCGTATTGTGACGCTCGGCCACCACTGACCAGACGTTTTCAATTGGTGAGAGATCTGGAGAATGTGCTGGCCACGGCAGTAGTCGAATATTTTCTGTATCCAGAAAGGCCCGTACAGGACCTGCAACATGCGGTCGTGCATTTTCCAGCTGAAATGGAGGGTTTCGCATTGATCGAATGAAGGGTAGAGCCACGGGTCGTAACACATCTGAAATGTAACGTCGACTGTTAAAAGTGCCGTCCTTGCGAACAAGAGGTGACCGAGATGTGTAACCAACGGCATCCCATACCATCACGCCAGGTGATACGCCAGTATGGCGATGACAAATACACGCTTCCAATGTGCGCTCACCGCGATTTCGCCAAACATGGATGCGACCATAATGATGCTGTAAACAGAACCTGGATTAATACGAAAAAATGACGTTTTCCCATTCGTGCACCCAGGTTCGTCGTTGAGTACACCATCGCATTCGCTCCTGTCTTTGATGCAGCGTCAAGGGTAACCGCAGCATTGGTCTCCGAGCTGATAGTCTATGCTGCTGCAAACGTCGTCGAAATGTTCGTGCGGTTGGTTGTTGTCTTGCAAACGCCCCCATCTGTTGACTCAGGGACCGAGACGAGGCTGCACGATCCATTACAGCCATGCGGATAAGATGCTTGTCATCTCGACTGCTAGTGATACGAGGCCGTTGGGATCCAGCACACCGTTCCGCATTACCCTCCTGAATCCACCGATTCCATATTCTGCTAACAGTCATTGGATCTCGGCCAACGCGAGCATCAATGTCGCGATACGATAAACCGCAGTCGCGATAGGCTACAATCCGACCTTTATCAAAGTCGGAAACGTGATGTTACGCATTTCTCCTCCTTACAGAGGCATCACAACAACGGTTCACCGGGCAACGCCGGTCAACTGCTGTTTGGTATGAGAAATCGGTTGGAAACTTTCCTGATGTCAGCACGTTGTAGGTGTCGCCACCGGCGCCAACCTTGTGTGAATGTTCTGAAGAACTAATCATTTGCATATCACAGCATCTTCTTCCTGTCGGTTAAATTACGCGTGTGTAGTACGTCATCTTCATGGTGTAGCAATTTTAATGGCCAGTAGTGTATCTGTATATGTTAGTTACGGGATGAATATAATTGTCATTTTTTTTGTGTACCAACTACATCATTTTTGTATGTGTACTTTAATATATGCTGAAACAGATACAGAAAGACTGTGTTCTGTAGCTTTACATAAAGTTACGTACTTTTTTAATCATCAGTTATGAGTTGTCAAACACGTACCTGATAAGGGACCTCCAGACTGATTACGCTATAATGGCATTGATAGCCATTAGTGAAATTGAAGATGGAGGTAGGGTTTCATACCAAAGAAATGGCTATACGAAGCTCTACGATTTCGGTCTCATACAATTCCTTTATATACTACAATAAACTATACAAGAGTTCCGCATGTTTAGAAATCTCACAATTAGAATCTGGTAGTAGCTAGAGTGTGCATACATGTGAATATTTTCGGAGAATTCATCATTCAGTGTAACGAAATGGGCTCTATTAGTCACAAATACTTCAAACCCACCACATATTTGTGAAGATAATCTCTATGGTATATTCTTGATACTCCGAAGTGTTTTACTGATATGAATGTCTTTCTCAAGATGGAATGCCTTGTTCGGTAGTAGCTACTATTTTCAAAATAGCGGTTTTGAAAACAGTGGAAACGCCAGGGTGAGATGTGAAAATATTATGCGAGGGAAAGTTGCTAATCACCATATAGCGGAGATGCTGATTAGCAGATAGGCACAACAAAATGACTCACAACTGTAGCTGTCGGCAATTAAGGCCTTCGTCAACAATAGACACACATACGCACATGCACACACACTCATGAAAACGCAACTTGCACACACGACTCAGTATTAGCGGTATAACTACAAGGTCGAGTGCAGAGGAAATGCTACACCAATACTCATTTAACGACAGACAGTGCTTTGACTGGTAAGTTCGAAGATGGCCGCTCAATCATAAATCTTACCTGATACGGACTTATAAACTATCAGGGACATATCACAATACTCCGAGTTGCAATAGAATACAGGGTGGAATTTCTATGAAGACTCCAATTAGAGAAAAGGGAAAGAGAATATGGATATCTACAAAATTAAGGTTAGGTACAAAAAATGCTAGAAAAACTACTTAAAAAGTAGAAGAAATAGCAGAGGTATCTCGAGAAAACCGATAGATTTTGCAGCTATCTCAGAGATTACGAATATGGTCAAAGATAGTACATATGTTGGAAAATATATAGGAGTACAACAGAAAGAAAGAACAAGTAAAATTGTAACAATATACGCAAAACGAAACGGAAAAATATTTCATGTAGAAAGAATATATAAACGAAGGAGTTAAAATAGCAGCGATGAAAACAGAAAGAGAAAAATCAAGCACTGACAGCAATCTATGCACCGGCGGGAGGTATGATTAATGAATCAATTACCTTTTATGATACCGTTAAAAATACTAAGAACCAGTATAATCAAAAACATCGAGTTGTTCCGCATGATGACTGACTGCAAGGGTAGGAAACAGTTCAAATTCTAATATTGTTGGAATGTATGGAGAAACAACTTTTAACCAGAAAGGGAATTGCTTAGTGATGTTTCTCTTTTTAATGGTTTGCAAATAACTTATGGTTTTTTAGGAAAAAAAGTATACTTCGACCGGTAGAGCATACAGCACAGTTACAAATAATCCAATGGGGATCAGAAGAATACAAGGTCAAGTAAACATACAAGAGTCAGCACTCCTATCAGGTTAAGAGTAAAATTCGTGAGAAGTTGTGATGGAACATTGGATGAGCCGCTGGTAGCGAATGAAATGGTTCAAATGGCTCTGAGCACTATGGGAATCAACTGCTGAGGTCATTAGTCCCCTAGAACTTAGAACTAGTTAAACCTAACTAACCTAAGGACATCACAAACATCCATGCCCGAGGCAGGATTCGAACCTGCGACCGTAGCGGTCTTGCGGTTCCAGACTGCAGCGCCTTTAACCGCACGGCCACTTCGGCCGGCGGTAGCGAATGAGAGCAGCATGTTGACATTCGCGTTAAGACGACAGGCATGTGAAATTATTGCGTGACGGGCTGGTCTCACTTGGCATAATTTGCCAGCACAGTGCTGATGCATGGCGCAGACAAAACAATTTCCTTATCATCGGGGCTTGGGTGTGGTTCCCGAGTACGTGACCAGGAACGGCCACTGAAGCTAGTGAGCTGCGTTCTGGTATAAATAACAGTTGCTTTTGTGAAGGAATCAGAACTTCTTCCACTAAGTCCGACCCACGGACTTCGTGCCAGAGGGCAGCGAGTCTGCCAGTCCACTCTATCAGTAGCCACACTCTTGCTAGGAGGCAGTGTGGTGCACCCCCAAGCACAGCAGCTACGTACCGACAACACGGTGGGTGCGCCTCTTGCTGCTTCCATCAGCCCCTGGGTGTGGTCAGTCATCAAAGAGCGGCTACCTCTACAATATTCCAGCATGCACCGCTGACGTCCGTGCTGTGGCTGATGCAACGTATTCATGGGGCCGGCGACGAACTCAGACACACTTTTGCTAAATCGAATCAAAGGAAATCCTATACTGCAGAGAAGAAAGGGGAGGTCTATAAAGCATGTGTAGTCCAAAATGAAAGTATTAAGGGCCTGTATCTGAACAAATTTAGAACATAATTAGAACAGTTAGCTACCAGGGACTCCAGTGGAGAGGAATGAACAAATATTGAAAAACAATTAAAATGCTGTATATGAATTCCAAAAGAAAAAGAAATATCACCAAAGAAGTCGATTAAATAATGTAAGAAAAATAAACAGCGTATGAAAACATCAGTCAAATCCTGCCCTAGAAAATAAAGAAATGTATAAACAGAAAAGGAGTTACAGATAAAGAATAGTGAAGAGAACCCACCAGCAAGCCTGGGAAACCTGCATTAATAATACAGAACTTGATATACATGGCCATCTGCAGACAGCATATCAAGATTTGAAAGCAGTAAATAAAACAGAAAAGGAAGTAATTCATTTGAATAATATTACAAAAGAAATGCATTAAATACTGTAAAAACGTGTGATATGATGCTGACGTCGAAGTGCACAAAGAAAAAAATGCAGAAATAAAAGTAAACGGACTAGGTACCATAACAATAAGAAAAACCATAGCATATTTGGAAAACCTCCCAAAAATGTCGAAGAGCAACAGGTTTATATGGATTTAATTCTTCTTTTACTAAATATAGAGAATTATAACTGTACCTTAAATTGTTAAATTTGGTTCATGTACGTGAGAAACAAAAACATGTATCACGGAATTGGAAGGAACAAAAGTAATATCGATAAATAAAGAAGAAGAAATGAATATACACTCCTGGAAATTGAAATAAGAACACCGTGAATTCATTGTCCCAGGAAGGGGAAACTTTATTGACACATTCCTGGGGTCAGATACATCACATGATCACACTGACAGAACCACAGGCACATAGACACAGGCAACAGAGCATGCACAATGTCGGCACTAGTACAGTGTATATCCACCTTTCGCAGCAATGCAGGCTGCTATTCTCCCATGGAGACGATCGTAGAGATGCTGGATGTAGTCCTGTGGAACGGCTTGCCATGCCATTTCCACCTGGCGCCTCAGTTGGACCAGCGTTCGTGCTGGACGTGCAGACCGCGTGAGACGACGCTTCATCCAGTCCCAAACATGCTCAATGGGGGACAGATCCGGAGATCTTGCTGGCCAGGGTAGTTGACTTACACCTTCTAGAGCACGTTGGGTGGCACGGGATACATGCGGACGTGCATTGTCCTGTTGGAACAGCAAGTTCCCTTGCCGGTCTAGGAATGGTAGAACGATGGGTTTGATGACGGTTTGGATGTACCGTGCACTATTCAGTGTCCCCTCGCCGATCACCAGTGGTGTACGGCCAGTGTAGGAGATCGCTCCCCACACCATGATGCCGGGTGTTGGCCCTGTGTGCCTCGGTCGTATGCAGTCCTGATTGTGGCGCTCACCTGCACGGCGCCAAACACGCATACGACCATCATTGGCACCAAGGCAGAAGCGACTCTCATCGCTGAAGACGACACGTCTCCATTCGTCCCTCCATTCACGCCTGTCGCGACACCACTGGAGGCGGGCTGCACGATGTTGGGGCGTGAGCGGAAGACGGCCTAACGGTGTGCGGGACCGTAGCCCAGCTTCATGGAGACGGTTGCGAATGGTCCTCGCCGATACCCCAGGAGCAACAGTGTCCCTAATTTGCTGGGAAGTGGCGGTGCGGTCCCCTACGGCACTGCGTAGGATCCTACGGTCTTGGCGTGCATCCGTGCGTCGCTGCGGTCCGGTCCCAGGTCGACGGGCACGTGCACCTTCCGCCGACCACTGGCGACAACATCGATGTACTGTGGAGACCTCACGCCCCACGTGTTGAGCAATTCGGCGGTACGTCCACCCGGCCTCCCGCATGCCCACTATACGCCCTCGCTCAAAGTCCGTCAACTGCACATACGGTTCACGTCCACGCTGTCGCGGCATGCTACCAGTGTTAAAGACTGCGATGGAGCTCCGTATGCCACGGCAAACTGGCTGACACTGACGGCGGCGGTGCACAAATGCTGCGCAGCTAGCGCCATTCGACGGCCAACACCGCGGTTCCTGGTGTGTCCGTTGTGCTGTGCGTGTGATCATTGCTTGTACAGCCCTCTCGCAGTGTCCGGAGCAAGTATGGTGGGTCTGACACACCGGTGTCAATGTGTTCTTTTTTCCATTTCCAGGAGTGTATGTGGAAACTACGCAGGAGTAAGGTTACTTAACACAGCGTATAAATTTTATGTAAGAATTATAAACACAAGGCTGAAAATAATAGAAAGAACATGTCCAATTAAGAAAGGGACACTAACTTACTGATACAGTTCTTATTTTATGACAACTTGCAAGACTACACTGGAGTTGCGGTATGTTTTGGAAGGCGACATGCGACTCTGAGTTACGACCCCGGCGACAATCACCTTAACTAGCGTAAACTATGGTTTGTCTACTTGAACTACTTAGTGTGGTTCCTAACATGGACAACCCAACCAGAAATTATCAAACACTGAAAAGACTTTGACGGATTTATTCTACACAGAAGTTACACCACGGTGGTGTAACTGAAAACAAGTGGCGAGATTGTTATCCTGTTTACCCTGACAAACCAGTCCAGCGATAGAATACCCCTTTCGTCTATGTCAGGCGCTGTCTTAGGTGACAGTTGCCGTTCCAGCGTCTGCAGAGTAGCGATGTGCGGCGACTGCAATTCCCTATCGCGAAATACTCAAAGTCGCGCCCGGCGTTCTCTTACACGTATCGCAATTACTCTCTAACGAAGCCCTGAAATCTGGGCAGATTAAAGCGTTTGACACTCCTGTTAGCCTGAGGTATCCATGGATCAATTTGACTCACTTATTTCGCAGTTTGCAGAAGGAAATGTAACTTCAACGTGGCAGACTTTTCATGAACATGACTGCCATTGGCACAGTGAGTCACCGGAGATGACAGAAGTCTAAGCTGTCAGTACAGCTAAGTTCTCACCACAGGCTCCCCAGTCAAGGCCAGTGCTAGTATAAGGCACCCTCAAGACAAATGTCCCAAGTGCACCCCACTCATAACAAAACTCAAGACCAGAATCTTCTCCAGACCGGAGATCCACTCCAGACTGGCGTCTGAATCAGAAGACCTTCTCCAGTCCACAGTCTGAATCGGAGAACCAAGTTTCTCGTCAGCTTACTTTTCATCAAACATTGATAAACTCCACAAAAGCACTTCCACAACCACTCTCACGGGGGTTTCGTGCCAATCACAACACTGCACGAGCTCCATGTCTCGTCTCTAGCTCATCTGCCCCACTCATCGGCCAGTCATAATTACAGTTCACATGATTCTTCTCTTTCCAGGAGAAGTAGCCAACCCTGACTCGCATATTCCCTTTCAGAGAGGGGAAGACGTTGTGCTCCCAACTTGTTTCTTCCCACGGGCACTTTCGGCAGCAGGTTATTTTGACTTTCTGCATAGTTCTTGAGTGAACAACACATTTATCAAGAAGGTCATAATCTGCACTTCTCGAACATTACTGTGTGTCTGACCAGGAGCCCTGAGTAAACTAAGAAAAGTGCTTTTGTGTCCCAACATAGATCACTTCAGATTCCCCATAAATGTTGCGTCCCTTCCAAAACTGTTCTGAAGGCCGGAGGCTTCCCAAAAGTCTCTGCAGGCTGAGGAATGAAAACACCTGATGGCTCCCCCGATGCCGTCTGAAACACGGTGAACACAGAAACTCATGAATTTTTATATTCACCATCCCTGTTCGTAAAGGGCATTTATGAAGCTGTCGTAATGTGTTGGCCGGCAGACATAGATTTTTCTCGCACGTCCTGCCTCTGCTGAGGCAAGAGGCGCCTAACAGGTAGGCCCAGGTAGGACGGTTATTCGCCTCTTCGACGAAACGCCTTGTCTGGTCACTGGTGTGAGGAATAATTGGCCCAGCGTTCTGTCCCTGGTAAGTGCTTCGAGATGTTCCTTTCCCTAATAGTTCCACATGGCTTTCAAGCCCAAAATGTTCACTGCAACATTTCTGTTAAATGACCAATCTAACAGCTTGTTCTCAACTCCAGGAAAATACTATTTGAAAGATAGCCGCTATAAAGCTCACGCATGCATTAACCATGTACATGCTTCCGTCAGTGCCTGCTCAGGCTGACAACTTCCTCTCATACTCTCTCAAGCTTACTGGAAAACAGAGACACATAGTGCTCTCATAAATTCAAAGAAGGTTTTTGATCAGGTGGTTAGAGAAAAATTATGGAGAGTAATTAAGCACTGAGATTATTATTTAGAGCTTATATCACATATCAAAAGCGTGTATAAACTAACAACACTAATTTTAAACAGAGAAGGCCTACATACAGTAGTAAAACAAATAAATAAAGGCGTGAGAGATAGCTGCAGTTTATCACCATCGATGCTCAATCACCATATGTGCTCAATATTTACATTGACTGTGGAGTTTCCAGGTGGAATTCTAATTACTTGGGTACAACTAAATAGTTCGATAAAGCTAAAATTGCTCTCATATGGTGATGATCTCACACTGAGTATTTAACTTAAGATCACTTGCAAAAGAAAATTATGTACTAATTAAAACATCTACAGAGTATAACATGGAAATATCTTCTAGTAAATGTAAGCCAGTACCATTTTGTGGATAGTATAGTGTATCACTAGTAACTAAGATAATAGTTAATGAAACAAAAACAATCAACAGGTAAACTACACTGCTGGAAAGCCGGCCGGTGTGGCCGAGCGGTTCTAGGCGCTGCAGCCTGGAACCGCGCGCCCACTACGGTCGCAGGTTCGAAACCTGCCTTGGGCATGGATGTGTGTGACGTCCTTAGGTTAGTTAGGTTTAAGTAGTTCTAACTTCTAGGGGACTGATGACCTCAGATGTTAAGTCCCATAGTGCTCAGAGCCATTTTAAACTGCTGGAAAAATAATTCTACATCTACATCTATACTCCGCGAGCCACCTTACGGTGTGTGGCGGAGGGTACTTATTGTACCACTATCTGATCCCCCCTTCCCTGTTCCATTCACGAATTGTGCGTGGGAAGAACGACTGCTTGTAAGTCTCCGTATTTGCTCTAATTTCTCGGATCTTTTCGTTGTGATCATTACGCGAGATATATGTGGGCGGTAGTAATATGTTGCCCATCTCTTCCCGGAATGTGCTCTCTCGTAATTTCGATAATAAACCTCTCCGTATTGCGTAACGCCTTTCTTGAAGTGTCCGCCACTGGAGCTTGTTCAGCATCTCCGTAACGCTCTCGCGCTGACTAAATGTCCCCATGACGAATCGCGCTGCTTTTCGCTGGATCATGTCTATCTCTTCTATTAATCCAACCTGGTAAGGGTCCCATACTGATGAGCAATACTCAAGAATCGGACGAACAAGCGTTTTGTAAGCTACTTCTTTCGTCGATGAGTCACATTTTCTTAGAATTCTTCCTATGAATCTCAACCTGGCGCCTGCTTTTCCCACTATTTGTTTTATGTGATCATTCCACTTCAGATCGCTCCGGATAGTAACTCCTAAGTATTTTACGGTCGTTACCGCTTCCAATGATTTACCACCTATGGCATAATCGTACTGGAATGGATTTCTGCCCCTATGTATGCGCATTATATTACATTTATCTACGTTTAGGGAAAGCTGCCAGCTGTCGCACCATGCATTAATCCTCTGCAGGTCCTCCTGGAGTACGTACGAGTCTTCTGATGTTGCTACTTTCTTGTAGACAACCGTGTCATCTGCAAATAGCCTCACGGAGCTACCGATGTTGTCAACTAAGTCATTTATGTATATTGTAAACAATAAAGGTCCTATCACGCTTCCCTGCGGTACTCCCGAAATTACCTCTACATCTGCAGATTTTGAACCGTTAAGAATGACATGTTGTGTTCTTTCTTCTAGGAAATCCTGAATCCAATCACAAACCTGGTCCGATATTCCGTAAGCTCGTATTTTTTTCACTAAACGTAAGTGCGGAACCGTATCAAATGCCTTCCTGAAGTCCAGGAATACGGCATCAATCTGCTCGCCAGTGTCTACGGCACTGTGAATTTCTTGGGCAAATAGGGCGAGCTGAGTTTCACATGATCTCTGTTTTTACAGGTTTCCAGTCCACTCAAGATTTATTGTTGCAACAGTGGATGTGGAATACGTGAAATGATTTCATTTCCAAATCAGCGGTACAAACGGTTCTGAGATGTCAGGTATTGACTCATGGTGAAAAACCGATACTATTTCATGGTTTAGCCTCCATGCGTGGCAATGCAGGTGCTGACTCTGGCATTCTGCCGATGGTACAGATAGCGAATACTTTCCTGGGATACGTTACGCCACTCCCGGTCGAGCTGTTCAAGCAGTTCTGTAAGAGTTGTTGGCTGACGAGTCGCACGAGTCACTTCTCGTCCCATCATAACGCACACGTGCTCGATTGCAGACAAGTCCGGAGATCGTGCTGGCTGGGGAAGTTGCTGCACGTTTTGCAGAGCACGATGAATTTCATGGGCAGTGTGCGGGCGAGCATTATCCTGTTGGAACCACACATCACCTCCCTGTTGCGTGAACGGCAAAAAACAGGTCTAACAGTATTCTCCTCGTACCGACTGCTGTTTAGTGTTCCCTCTAGAAACTCCAAAGGTGAAAGAGTGTTGTTGCTTATTCCACCCCTGGCCATAAAGCCTCGGGTGGGGCCATTGTGTCTTGGACAAACGCTCCCTACGAGACACCACTCACCAGGTCTAAGTCGTAGGCGCAAACGACAATCAATTGCTTTCACGCACAATCTGCTTTCATCTCTTAAAACCACGTCGTGCCATTCCATCTTAATGTGGTCCTCTTTCGGCAACAGCCGAGCAGTGCTCGTCGATGCTGTGGCGTGAGTAGAAGACGGGCTAGAGGTGTGCGTACCTGTTGTCCCACAGCTTATAACTGGTTGGAAACTGTTATTGTTGACCATGTCTGGGCTCACAAGCCCTGTTATCTGTGCTGTGGTAGCTGTACGATCTTTCACTGCTGCCCTTACAATACGACGATCCTGGCGGGCATCTGCGGGAGGTGACATGCAGAATCTCGTCTACGCGCGTCAGAATATTCACGTGACTTTTGATACAGGCGGTGTCGCAAAACTGAACCAGCACGACGAACTTGCGTGGAAATTCTCCGAAAGGACTAACCCGCCACTCGGAAGGCCACAATTTCATCCACTTCAAACTTGCTCAGTTAGCGGTAGGAGGCATAATTTCGTCTCCGTGACATGGTTGCCTGCTTGCTTCATATATCTGCACCACACTGAGCCTTCTGGCTGCGAGCACTCCCCATTAAAGAGTAGACACTGATGGCGAACTGGTAGCTATGTTACTACGTCATCTGTTGGCGAAACACGTTGAAACTTTTATCAATACACCTGCTGTCTCCTAGGTGACATATGCCATTACCGGATCCGATTCGACGTCGTCCGTTAAGGTGTACTATTTTTTTTTCTTGCATCATGTTTTAACGTTCTTGGAATTAACATATGATATAAATACAAAGAAGACATTGATATTAAGTTGAAGAGATTTGGAAGTATCAGTGGAACAATTAATAAAACTTTAAACTGTTAAACACGGTAAGGGACCGATTGTAATTTTAGAAAAGAGTCGAATCGTCAACCCTATTACAAGGAGATGAATCGTGGGCTTTGAATAAAAGAGATGCAAACCAAATCCAAGGGATAAATAAACACGAGATTTCTTAGAGCGGTGAAGGGATATAAGTGAATAGATAAAATACGAAATGAAAATATTCGGAAGTATTTGAGAATTTAAGATATGAAGGAAAAACTGAAAAGCTAGATGGAAACGAAAAGAATTGGAATAAGTATTTATAAAGAATGAACCCAGATAGACTCCAACGTTAGATACAGAATGTTAATTCAAAAGTGAAAAGCGAACCTGACAGACAGAAAGAATATGCGAACCGCAACAGGTGACACTTGGCTTCATACGGAAAGTGCAGAAGAAGAAAAAGAATGTGCTCTATACAATGCGGCTTTCTAGATGTCCGATCAGGTACACTCAGATCAACTGAAGTGCTTGGCAGTGTAAACAGGAATATTTACAACTGACTGGTGGGAAAGGCACCACATTATGGGACAATCCTGGTTCTAGGACAATACAACCCGAGTTCAGCAAATCCATCTCTCCTCGATTAAGATATTTTCCCATCTGCAGAGCACTTGTGATTTTCCAGTAATTGAATTCTCATTATTGGAATTTAGGAAGCCACGTCTCATTACGGACAGATATCATGACTTTCTCCATTAAATACAGACTTCGAATTTCCCTTAGACTGCATAGACTTGGCCGAGGTTTCCCTAAATGCGGCGGACCACCAAACGCTTGGAAAGGGCTTCTCCCTCGTCTGTTGCATTACTCACGACGTTCTGCAAGCACAAGCACGATACAAAAGTAAATCAGTCAACAGCCGCAGTACCGCACTTCCATCTCCCATCTATATCTCTTCCTTCTAATCTACAAACATATAACTGAAAGTCAAAACTGCTGCTTTGGAATTCCCCACTCATCGCCACACAAACGGAAGGTGTCGATAACTCTTGGACGATAAGACTAATAACTAGATTATCATAACATGCAGCGGTAAGATAAATAGTGAAACCAGATATTGCACAGATTTCCTTTCTTTTTTTTTTCCTTTTTTTGAGTTGCGCTCGTATATCTTTCCATTGCCTTCATGCAGCCCTCCACGAATTTCCCTCCTGCACCAGCCTCTTAACTTCAGAGCAACGCTTGCACCCTTTCTCCTTAATTACTTGTTTCATGCATTCCAAGTTGTGTCTTCCTCTACAGTTTTTCCGCTCTACAGTTCCCTCTAGTACAATGGTCGTCAAACGTTTTTGCTCAAGAGCCAATACTACAGGCCAGCTCCAAGAGCCATGTATATACCGGTCTTGTTATTAATTGGTAACCTACATAAATTAGTTTTTTTAGAGCTCCAATAGACTAGCCACAGTAAGGATGCGATAAGTTTGCCGCCAGCTCCTTAGTACTGATCGGGACCATACGGGACACTTCGTGTCGACTGTTCTCTGTTTCATATTGCTGCCACCCTCAGCGACCCCAAAGTTGTGACACTGACGCATTGACGAAGTGTTGTTGTGCTGTCTTTATGAGCGGACGATTAACTCATCAATAAAAGTATCTCTACTATATTTAAAAGCCTTATGCTACATGAGAGACGATCGACAACGTTTACTAAATTTTTGAATGTCATTTTTCTTCTCGGCATTGCACTGTATTGCAACAGCCTTAATTGAATTTCATATCCCTTACTCTGAATATGAATCGCATTTGAAGAGGATCACCTCTTTGATGAGCATTCACAATTCAGTGTTACTTCCACGTCAAACTTTATATCGTAGCAGTTGCCTGATATGTTTGCGCACGACGATGAGTTGTCAGTACTGGAAAAGAACCAACAACCCTCTCTTCCACCTTTTAACCCCGCATCAGCTGTGCAACTTATCCCTCTAGCCTCAGTTCAAGACCGAATGAATCAACGTCAACTAAAATTAAGCACATTCTGAAATACTGCTATCTCTCTAAGTATTTATTGTTGCCACTGAGCATGAAAACTGCATTCTTAAGAAGTTCTTCACGTTAGTTGACATTTTTGGATTCGGTTGCATTTTATTCTAAAATACGACCGATAACCGCAAGCCATGTGAAAACTTGATTCGAGCTGCTTGCGCTGCTATAGATGCACGCCGACTGAGGCGGTCCTCGTGATAGCAGGCTTACTGCCAGTGGGCGTAATGTAAGAGATAGTGGTGCACAGCGTTGGCTCAAAAGACAAGAGTATTATAAGGTGAAGGCGGTACTGGGCAAAAGAGCCAAAATGAAGAAGGAAATAAATTCATGTAGTCGTAGAGAACGGTAGAGGTCTGGTTCGAGGAAGCAAGGGGAGGAGGACCTACTCGTTTCTTCTCAACAGAATTGAAAGATCAAGACAATGACACTAGCCCAGACACCAAGGAACCTATAAACTCGAGAATCAATTTTCACTCTGTAGGTAACTGAGCAATGATTTCAGATTAGGGACTTGAATCTGGGATCCCTGCATTTCGTGAACAGGTTCTCTACCGTCTGAGCCATCTACGTACAGCTCACTACTCATCCTCATATCTTCACTTCCACCAGTACGTCGTCTCCTACCTTTCAAATTTCACTGAAGTTCTCCTGTGCACCTTGTGGAACTAGTCCTCCTACAAGAAAGGGTAATGCGGAGACGTGGCTTAGCCATAGCCAGAGAGATAGTATCGAGAATGAATTTTTGCTCTTGCAGAGGAGTGTGTGCTGATTTGAAACTTATTGTCAGATTAAGTGCCCTGGAAACAATCCCCAGACTGTGGCTTAGCCACGCCTCTGCAATATCCTTTCTTGAGAGAACTTCTGTGAAGCTCGTACGGTAAGAGATGAGGTACTAGGGTATGCAAAGGTGTGAGGGCAGGTCGCGAGTCTTGTTTGGATGATTCAGTCGATGGAGCACTTGCCTGCAAGAGGCAAAATTTCCGGGTTCGTGTCTCGGTAAGACATGCAGTTTTAATGAACTAGGAAGTTTCGAGCTATGCATTAACTACCGGGACTCGGTGCATATCCCAGCTTCTTCTTCTTCTGTTGCGGTCAATCCAAGGAATGGTTTACAACAGCTACAATGGCAGCTTGTCTCCATTCTGTGCATCTTTCAGCTTTTCTCTTTATTTCTTTATAGGTGTTACATCCCACATCTTTCACGATTTGATCCATGTACCTCAACCGTGGTCTTCCTCTTGGTCTTTTCCCCTCGACATGTCCCTCTATGATTGTGTTCAGGAGTCCTTTATGTCTTAATAGATGGCCTTTAAATTGCACTCTTCTTTTAACAATGAAACTCCATAAGCTTCTCTTCTCACCTGCTCTTTCCAGAACCACTTCGTTTGTGACCTTGTCGATACAGTTTATTTTGAGCATGCGTCTATAGCACCACATTTCAAAAGAATTTAGCTTCTGGTCTTCCTCTGTCCCGAGAGTCCATGTTTCACACCCATAGCATGCCACAGTCCACACATATGATTTGTAAAATCTTTTCCTGATTTCAAGGCCGTAGTTACGACCGCTCACAACAGCCTCTGAAAGACTGCACTGGTGCAAATCTGCAACACACCAGATAACTTTAAGAGTTTTAACAATTTACACAAGCACACAAACTATCCACCCCCTGTAGGAGGGAAGGAAATGGTACAAAACATTAACAATTACAATATTAACCTTGCCACCGAAGGTTCAACTTGATTTTAACTTCTAAGAAAAGTCTTAGGGTGAAAGGGTGGCAACTTTATATACTAAAATGATCAATTACACAAAAGCCCATGAAATGCAATCTTATATAAAATTCTACAACGTTGTCCAAACAATAGTTAAGATGCTCTACAGTACACAGATATCGCCTCTCAAGATCATAGGCAATAATATCAAGGTTTCCAAAGATCAAAACATATCTCAGGTATTAGGCCATTACACTCCAAGCAATAAATTCGTTAACACACCAAATCTGACAAACATGACAGAGGCAGCTACTAACGTACGGTAGATTGATAGGGAGATTACGGAACAACCCGAACCGCAGGTTGCTCTAACCCGCCCCTACTCCACAAGGGAAAAACGTACCACCCAATTTATAAACAACCACCTTCCCGCGAGTGGGCAAATGGAGAAGAATGGTGGGACGACCCCAAAGCAAAACGGCTGGTGACCTCACCAAGAAAACAAGCAGAATTTAACAAGAGTAAATCAAACAACATATCACCAATCACTTAACTTCTAATAAACTGCGATTTATCGAGAAGACCCGGCGCAGCACCCCCAAATCGCTCTCCCGAACCGTCCACTGCCAGCCGCTTCAACGGACGCAGGAAGGCGCTCCGATCTCCCGTCTCACGGCGTCGCAGCTCGCACAGGCCAGACAGATGTCGTGGGTTGACTCCTATTGCTCTCGTGTCGACAGCGAAATCACTACCCCTCGCTATAAGCCGCGACCCACTGGACCCACGTGGCGACCTCACATGCGCCGATGCCCAAGACGGACAAGTCATCTTGTGTCTCAGTGCGCGACCGACCAACCGATCGATCCAACCGCCATTGACCATTGTCTGAGCAAACTCGAGCAGACTGGCGGCCTAACGTGCAGACTCAGATGCAGGAACTAAGCCCCGATCGGGCGACCACTCGCTGAGTTCTCTTACTGGAAAGACTCTCATTTTGCCGGCTTTAAAGGTTGATCCGAACGGCAGACATACTAGCACTCCGAACGACAGACAGACACTAACTGCCTTATAAAGGCGGACGAGAGACAGACTAGCAGGCTGGGGACGAGAGACTGACCCAGACTGACTGACTGGCGAGCTTCTTAGATACACATGAACAGGCAACCTTTCCTCTTTCCCATCAGAGGGAGACACCAAAGCTGTGATTGCCACAGCGGCGCCACCGCCAGAAACGGAGGGCGACTACTTCACGCTACGCGCTGCGGCGCGCTCTTCAAAACAGCAATTTTTTACCACGGCTCAACAATAAAAGTGTCTCCAGCAGATTTAGGGCCGTCAATGGGGAAATGTGGACATTCCCTATACTGACGACCGGCAATAAATTTCAGGATCCTTTTTTATCAGCTAATGTACATAACAAGGTCTCATATCAGAGAATTATGCACTATTAACATAGAATAACGTTATATCCGTTGTCTAAAGAAATAAAGAGCATCAAACATTAGGCAGTTTAAGAAAGTGTTCAAATTGATCCTAACATCTAGCAATCGTTTCTGTTGTGTTAAGGAATATATATTTAAGTCACATTGACTATATTCTTTATGTGAAATGTGTAATAACTACATCATACATATTCTTGAAGAAAGCCTTTAATAAAGAATATATCTGCAGTTTCTGTGTTAAGACTGTTTCAGTGCAATCACGTACGCTGTTAAATAGACTGCAAACACAGTCAAAGGAACTCTTCTTCGATGCCCCATAGCAGTTTATAATTGCCACTATCAAGTTTAAAATTTGATTCACAAGATCCTACAACATTGCTCTGTAATCGTACAAAAGTGTGGCGCCCTGCAACGTCACCCTCAGTCTGGACGACGCTTGAACCGGCAATGTTTCAACACATGCATAAAAGAAGTCACAGCTCAGAAGATCGTATGACGTATAAGGTAGGTTAATGGTGTCATATTGGCAATTCTGCCCAGTGCCATCGTGGACGTGCCACACGATGGAAAGGTCGTCACACCCCTCTTACCCACATTTCAACCCCCGGAAACGACAGTTGTCAATACAGTCAGCAAGAGGACGACTTTCTTGACAATCTTTCACGCTGCTGACACCCCTGGGCGTTTCAACTCCCCTGTAAGGACGTTGTGGGCCTGCATTCCCATTGGACGTGAACACAACCCTTTGGAGTGTAGTGTGGCCACACTTTTTGCTCCCGGGGAGCGTTCAGAATTATTGGAGGAAATTTGAAGGTGATCCGAAGCACCAAAGGGATATATAAATTTTCGGACCATCTGCTTCGTACGCTCCTGTGGCGTGATCACCGAGCCGTACGTCATTGGCACATGCATGGATGCAATGGCAAAGGGTCCCTCTATGATCCCCCGTCCCCCCAGTTTGGCAAAATCAATGGTGGCACACGCCCAAGTGTATAGAAAATTTTAAAAACCTACAAAGTAGCTCTAGGTGCCTGCAGGCAGGCAACCACTTGCCATCCCTTCGATGCCAGTTGCCTGCTTGCTGGCATAAAGGGTTACTTCACAGGTTATCTCTGTAAAAGAACCTTTTTTAAAATTCTGAATTAATGTGGGCTGGTACCACAGCGGATATTGCCAAACTGGGGATCTTAGCCATTGTATTCAAATGTGTGTCAGTGTCGCACCCCTTCGTGATCAAACCGCAGGAGGATGTCAAACAGGAGATCACACAATCCTGCATTCTGAACATTTTTGACAAATGGATCCACAGAAGTGCCCTCTGTACGAATTCTGAAAACTACTTTCATTTTGTTTCATCACATCGGTATCTTTCAGAAAATCAAATCACTGTTTTAAAGATTTAAGTTATCGAAACACAAATACCAAAACAAAATTTCATTCTATGTGCTGTAGAACTACCGGATATCGTGGTTCATAGCAATACTGATGTCATAAAGAAATTTAATAATATCACTGGAGCTTTTAAAATTTTTCCCAAAAATCGCAGATTTAAATTGGGGTTCGTTTACAGAAACTTTCATCGTTTCTTGTAGCCTAGAGAGTGAGAGGGGGAGGGCGGCGGCTCCTCACTCAGCTGTGTAGTTTTGAGATTTACGTGATATCGAGCGAAGAGTTTTCAGTAACTATCGGACTGAAATTGTTACGTAAAGATACTAGTTACTGATGATCATGGAATCTAGTTATTTGGTTACTCTCGGTGTAATACGAAATGCAGACAACATCATACGAAATATGCTCTTATAATTTACAAAAACCTCGTCTTCAGGAAGTATCTGTTGATCATATTGAGGGGAGAGAACACAATTATTCTCGGGATAATAAGTGAGCCACATGTAATTAAAACTCGTAAGTGTCTGTATTCAGAAAACGAATTCTTCTGAGGTGGTTTTTAAATCTTAAGGCGAGATTTTCTGAGTTACTCCCCCCGCCCCCCCCCTCCCCCTCTCTCTCTCTCTATCTCTTTTCTCTCTTTTCTCTCACACTCTCTCTCTCTCTCTCTCTCTCTCTCTCTCTCACACACACACACACACACACACACACACATACACACGGCAGTGGCTGTTGAAAATGATGTGTTCGGTGCTCTTCTCCGCAGCATAGTCAAACGTGTTTTTCAAAGTATTGTAGACGACAGAGGCATGTATATTCCGTGATTAAAGCTGAGATGAAAAATCTATGACAAGGAATTATCTGTGATGCACGCCAATGGTGTACCTTTGCTGTGTTGGGATTATCTGCGCTATATAGGCATATTTACTTCCCCTTAATTGGTATAGTAGGTGCCACGTGTTATTCCAGTAGTTTAATGTGTCACACCTATTTTAAGAAGCTCTATTTACGGAACTGGATATATACGCTGTTGTCCCATGGTGAACAGTCCTCTTAGCGGGTGTGTCTTTTCATCGTCCCATGCACTGTCAGCGACATCTGCCTTCGTGTCCTATGGTTACGCACACCTGTTTCCATTCGCATAAAACGTTCAACAGTCCAATTTCAAAGTATAGTGGCTCAGCGACCGTTCGTTGCGATGAAGAAGAACAGTGCGTTACCTCGGTGTCTCTTTGGACGGTAGAGTATGTGGCACCAGGGTATAATTTAAGGTGCAGGGCAGGACGGTAGTGAAACACATGTAATCAACGTGTGTAAAAACTGGTGTATCTTTCATTCCTCTAGCAGTACTGCGGTTTTTTGGCGGGCTCTATTTATTTATAAGCCTGACGAGAAATATTTTTGCGTCTAATGAAAATTATGTGCCTTAAAACAGTATATTTCCTATACCTCTACCGCTACGGCTGTTATATCATCAGTTTAATTATTTCAGTTTATTTTATTTTGTTTAATTTACAAGTGCAGTTACACTAAGTCCAGAAAGTAACACAGACGCGGCATCTTCTACGTACAGTTATGTGAAAATGGCCCTCCACCGTCCCCGCATGTGTCTTGAGTTGTGTAGTGGCCTTAGGTGACAGACACAACGGTGTACTTCCACGTCGTCTGCAAACAGCTTCGGCTTCGCCACCCTCTCACGTTTTGCGCTTCCAAGAGACTTGTTCACGGCGGCGATGGCGTCTTCGTCGTAGATAAGTAAATGAGAGAGACTGAAAGAAAACGAGAGCACATGAGCATGAGTTTACTGCGGGTCATGGGAGCCCGTATGTGCCCAGGCACCAAGACTAACCTTCGTATCGTTTGCAATAGCATCGACGCCGCCACCTCCTCAGCTTTTGCGCTTCTGATGACTTGTACACGGCATTGGGCTCATCCAAATAATTTCGTTTCTGCAGCATACTGTCTGCTCGTAGCGACGTGTCTCCCAAACTCTGCCTAAACTTCCATTTGTCTTTCCTTATATAGAAGTACGACAATGCTAAACCTGGTTTCCGTGGAAATGTACTCTGGCGTCATTTATCCATCCATTGTCTTGTACAGTTCCACAACCACAGGTGATAGATGGAGCGATTAAACACACGCTGACTCCCCACTGCTTCTATGTTTGGTTTTGGTTTTGTTTTGCTTTAGGGTGCTAAAGACAAATCTATAGAACACGAAAACAGAGAGAGGTTAAAAATCGACTATACGTCATTCCCAATCTGGACTAAAAACTTTCAATCCCCAGGTAGTTTTTATGTAACTTTCAGGCACTATCCTGTACACTTCAGTTTTAATCTGTTGATGCTATCTATAGCGGTACCAAAGTGTTCCTCGCTTTTAACAAGGATTTGAACCAGTACCATACAGAGTATTATGTTCTTTGAATATTAGTGAGAGAGATGGAACAGATCTCAAAGCACCAAAGTAATATTCGGGTGAAACTAGATTCAGATGGTTCAAATGGCTCTGAACACTTTAGGACTTAACATCTGAGGTCATCAGTCCCCTAGAACTCACAACTACTTAAACCTAACTAACCTAAGGACATAACACACATCCACGCGCGAGGCAGGATTCGAACCTGCGACCGTAGCGGTCACGCGGTTCCAGACTGAAGCGACTGGAACCGCTCGGCCACAGCGTCGTCTGTATAGTCTTACCACGTGATTTCTTCTCAGAGCTTAACACAATCTTTCAACGCTTTCCTGTCTTAGCACTCACCTCTGGTTGCTTTGTTGGCAAAGAGACATTAAATTCTAGGCTTCCTCTCTTTTAATTTTGACTATATGTTACAAAGCTAGACTTCCTGTACAATAAGTCATCATCTTCCTGCCAACAGTCTTATCAATGAGGGCTCAGGAAATAAAAGAGTTTCAATGAATCCTCTTGCTCTTGGGTTGCGAAATTATCCATAAAATGGAGAATAATGAGCAATGATAATCGACATGACGATGCAGAAGCCAATGGATACCAGAGAATTAATAATGCATAATGTGTATGTGCAAGAAAAGTGTCGTGTTACAGGTAGTGAATCACATAGAACGGGTCAGAAAACTGATAACCATCCCACCAAATAAGATAATTTGCAACATTCACATAGAAGGCAACTTATGAGAGTGCTAAACGGAAGACTCTGGTTAGATTATAGTTATCGGAAAACTATTAACTCAGGTTGGAAGACAGCTTCGGAGCGACGGGCCTTCCCTGCGGTAGTCGTATTCACAGTCTGCTTAAGCGGAGAATGAGGCTGCTTCTGGTGCCAATGCCCTGTCGACGGTACAACTATAGACTTCATTTTATAAATGTGTCAGTTGCTGCATCAGTTTGTAGGCCTAAGTCCTTAAGCGCGCCTGTCACTGTTAGGCAGAAGTAATTGGTGTATGACATTCCCAACACATTTAACAAAAAGCTATACGAAACGCACTGCTTGGCAAGAAAAGTAAAGTGCCTCGAAGACATGGTTGGATGTCAATGTAACTTCGTGAGCGGGCAGAACTTCGGTGGGAATAAGAGCTGCTAATCTCTCCGATAGGTAGAGCAGGAAAAAAAGTGCATGAGTATTCTTTATGTTTAGTGATTTTATCAGGCCTGGTAGGGCATTCACGTGGTGTAAACAGCGGCAGATGTTGAGTGATTACTGTGAAGGTCACGGAGATGCCGTGTACTCGTGTGAAATACTGTTATCAGAAAGAAAGTGCTCCCATTGTCGGTCTTCATTAGGCTGGCAGGTCGAATTATACAGTACCTTGATTTGCGGGGCATTCATATGTGACGTGATCCGATGTTGAACTGTATGGGAAAGTGAGAGCATGCATACATTTTGTCAAGGTTGTGATCGATCATGTATGACCACCCAAGGCTTGAAAATGATGATCGAAGGGATGGCTTTGATAAAAAGAAATCTTCAGATACCAGTGACTGTATGCTGGCCCCTATTTCAATTGTACTAGAGTGGTATTCCTCCTAGACATCACTCAGATTGGCCTGAAGACGGCATAGTGTAACGCTGAAATAGGCAGGAACGTCAAATAAAACTGGAAATTCAGACGAATGAAAGTGTTTTGATTTGACATTTTGTATTGAACAACAGAGATAAAATAACCACCCTGCATAAAGATTGACTTACAGAGACTTGAATGAGAGTGTCCACACGTTCCAACACTTCAGGAGTCACAACTGTGCACAGCCAGCCGCCACGCGGGAGATCGGACAGGTTTGCCGACCTAGTTGTGATCACGACGGACGCATCACCCAACGACTCACAGTGGTATTGTGATACAATATATTTAAAACTTCTGCAAAAATCCGATGTTAAGAATATTAATCTGTAATTTTGCGGCCCTCGTACTGGAGAGAGAGACGAGAGAGAGAGAGAGAGAGAGAGAGAGAGAGAGAGAGAGAGTTAGGAAGGGGAATCGAACAAATGAATCAGCTACCAGGCTGGAGTAGTACGGACAATTACGACTAATGAAAATGAAATGTAGGTGGAGAGGACATGTACCCAGACGAATGGATGAGAGTGGAGGGATTCCAGTCAATAATAAAAGACCGAGACGATAACCTAATGAAAGACAGGTAGATGACTATAACAAACAAGCAGACGCAAGACGATGCGCAATACCAAAGACCATAATGCTGGAAAGTATAGAGGGAGAGAGGGTCTTTCATAGATAATGATGACTTTTTTACGATAACTTTATTGAGACCATACAATTCGAGCAAATTACACACTACCTGATAAAAAAATTTAAGGGGCCGGGAGGGGAAGAGGAGTGACTATTACAGCGCCATCTATCACAAAGAGAAAAAAGTGGTCCAACTAAAACATTCATATTTCTTTACGTACTACACGAATATGTAATAAGAAATGGGGGTTCCTATTTAAAAAAGAAACCGCAGTTGATATCCGTTTGACCTATGGCAGCGTCATTTAGCGGGCCAACCATAGCGCCATCTGGTTTCCCCCTTCAAGCTAGACAAGTTTCGTCCATGGTAGTTTTTTCGTTTGACGCTTATTGCGTGAGATATTTGGCCCGGTCACGATCAATGGACCACCCTATATATTACAACAGCCTAAATATAATCTCATATTCCTTGCTACAAATATGAACCGCATTTGTAGATGATCGTGTCTATAATGGGCATTCACGAATCCATATTACTTCCATGTCAAAATTTATATCATAGCAGTTGCTTGGTTGGTCCATATATTATATGAAAGACAACTGAGGAGAACAGGCCGCACGAATAGTTTATTTGGGCAGCAGTCCCATGAACTTTATTCCCTGATGCCTGAACACATGTCCTAGCATGAACCTCCTCATTCCTTATCGTATCAGTCGTCCTGATTTTCAAAATTCTTCTGTAGCACCACGTCTCACATGCTTCGATTCTCTTCTGTTCAGATTTTCTCACTGCCCATGGTTCACTATCATATAATGCCGCGTTCCAAGACTACATTCTCAGAAATTTCTTGCTTAAATTAATGCCTATGTTTGATACCAGTAATTCGCAAATCCCTTACTATCGTTCCAAGTGCTCACAAAACTTCTACAACAAACGTAGATATGCGGACTTAACAACACACAGTTCAGTGATATTCACATTCCTACGTAGTGGTACAGAGCTGCTTGTGCGATTATTTTCGCACCTTACTGCCCTTGTTGCCTTCAGAATTGCGTGGTGTAATAACGCAATTGTCTCTCAATATTAGTAAGTGTAACCCACTGGGTATAAGAAGTTGAAAATCCCCTTTAATGTACGAGTACAAAATAAATGCCCAGTCTTGGGAAACGGTAACGTCCGTCACGTATCTGGGCGTGACTATTAGAAATGATATCAAATGGAATGATCAGATTACACATGTAACAGGCAAGTCGAACTCTAGATTGCAGTTTATTGGTAGAATTCTGAAGCCATGCAGTCCTTCAACAAAGGAAATTGCTTCCAATACGTTAGTTCGTCCAGTATTAGAGTACTGTTCGTCTGTATGGGACCCTTACCAGTTGGGTCTGGTTCAAGAGATTGAGAAGACCCGAAGAAGAGCGGCAAGATTCGTGACTGGTACATTTATCCATTGGGAGAGCGTTACAAATCTCATAGAAAGTTTGAAGTGGGACACACTTGCAGATAGACGAAGCGCTAAACGGAAGGGGCTGCTCATTAAATTCCGAAATCCGATCTTCGCCGAGGATGTAGAGCATATATTATTACCACCAACTTTCAAATCGCGCTCTGATCACCATTCAAAGATAATCAGAATTAGAGCTCGTACTGAGGCGTTCAGACAGTTGTTTTTCCCTCGCGCGATCCGCGGGTGCAACAGAAGGGGGGGGGGGGGGGATATGACTTTGGCGCGAATTGTGCTCTCCGCCACACACCGCTTGGTGGTTAGCGGAGTATGTATGTATGTAGATGTAGATGTAGAGTTTTTCCGAAAGTCTAATGGAATGTCGCTAGTCTTATAGATTCTACATACCAACTTGCTTAGTCTTCTGCTTCTCATTACCCCCAACGATTTTAGGAATCCTGATGGAATGTTATCTGTTCTCTTCTGCTTTATTTTATTTCAAGTCTTTCATACCTCTTTTAAATTCTAATACTAGATCCACTATGTCATCGTTATAGACGACAGTTTCTTCTCCTATCATGTCATCAAAGAAGTCCTTCCCCCCCTACCCCCCCCCCCCCTTCCTCATGCTTTGGTCCAATACATTACAAATGTTGCTTCATGACGATCCGTTACGGTTTTGTTTGCCAAAAAAGTTTTGTAACTACGATAGGCGATAAACATTGAAAACTCATTAATCTCTTACATCTTTCGCTTTCACTTCGGTACTTTTCAAAGTTTCTTAACCTGGCCGTCACGAATATAGTGTTCGAACTGAAATGCAATTTTGCGTTTGTAGCCTCGTACCCATAATGATCGATATGAGACGTAACAGCGTGTTATGCCCTACTGGCTACTATTCTGTGGAAAAGTTATAGGGTCATAAGGTCGAGAATATACGTTTGGATCACAGCATTGTATGAAACATGGACTTGACCTCAATGTTTGAAAGTTAATGTAACGCAGCTCATATTATCAATTTTATGAAGAGTATTTTAAACTAGTTCACCGGTATGCCTGTTTAAGTTTCACCTCCGAGCTGGGAGTGATATGTTACTGTATGATGTATCAGTTGCAATTTGCACGAAAATCCTGTGAGACGCCGCCGCCATTGCAATGGGCTTTTGATAACTTTTTTTATGTCTTGACCACACTTTTATTTTTCCAACAACTTTACGCGTTTCGACTTACGTAATTTTTAAAGGCTGCAAAATACGAATACAACACAAAACTGGTATCAGAAGATAAGAAAATATGATACATTTCACCGTTGATGAGAGACATATTACAACTACAAGATTATGGCTCTCTAGCTTACCTGTGTTATGTCAGTCATACAAAACGGTTCATTAAATACAACTGCTACCAAGGAAAACTTTTGGATGCCAAGTGGACTAAACCGTTAGGCGGCGATGGGTACCTGGTACATGCTGCAATTTATTTGTTTACAAGCACAATTTTCATCATTACATCGTATGAAACAGTTTCATCAGTAAACATAGGAACCACTTTACTATGTTTTACGAAAAGGTATCGCTTTACAAAAAAAATGTGTAACAGATTTTTCTTTAACTAGTAATTTGGAAGAAGGCGCTGATTGGCACTGGGACCAATTGTCTCTTAACTAACAAATCTTCCGTTTTCTTTTACCACTTGCAGCTCATAAATTACTAACATCAGTAAGAGTCCATAAATATTTAATAAAAGTTTAGTGCCATATGCGCGGATTGGTCATAGGCCGATAGAGTATTCATAATCTCTTTCTCAGTGCTTCCCGCTGCATTACACAAATTAAAAACTGTTGACAACAGCGCTACTACAGCCGTTTCACAACACTTTCTCGTTGTTTTACTTAAAATTGTCGTTTTCTAAACACTTGTAGTCACAGTATTACATACAGTTTTATAGGATTTTTAATATGTCAAGAATAATATTGTGTACCCCTTCACTCCCTCCCCCCGCCCTTTCGTTAATTTGCCTCATGGAGTTCTACAATGTTTGTTATTCACAGAAAAACAGTTCTATGGCCATACAACCATAGAAGATCTTATGTACTTTATCTTAAGTGTTCCGATATCTATAAGAGGCTGCATGGCACAAGTTGAAAACTGTTGGCAACAGCGCCATTATAGCTGTTCCAGAACGCTTTCGCCTTACTTTATTTAAGTTGTCACTTTATAAACATTTATAGTCACAGTATTGCAAATAGTTTTACAGGATTTTTAATATGTCGAGGTTAGTATTGTGTACCCATTTGCACCCTGCCCCCTTCTTTAACTGCGTCATGGCGATCTAAAGTGTCTGTTATTCACAGAAAACAGTTGTGTAGTCCTACAACCATCTAAAGTGTTTGTTATTCACAGAAAACAGTTCTGTGGTCCAATAACCACAGAAAATCTTATACGTGTTATCAATCAATCGCCTTCCAACCCTCTAGTAACACATACAATCTTAACTTTTATTAAATATTTATGAACTTTCACTAATAATAGTAATTTATGTGCTGCAAGTGGTGAAAATAAAGGATTTACAAAGTAACAGACAGCTTTCAATATGTTAGTCAGAAAAAATAAAATCTGTTGCACCTTGCTTTGTAACGGAGTACCTTTTTGTAAAGCACTGGAAAGTTGTTTCCCATGTTTACTGATGAAATTGCTTTATACGAGGTAACGTTGAAAATTGTGCTTGTAAACAGAAACAAATTGCAGTGTGCACCAGTGCCGCCTAGCGGTTTAGCCTACATGGACTCCAAAATTTTCCCTTGGCAGCAGTTTGCACTTGTCTCGTGACCGAGAACGTTAACGTGACGCAATGTATCTAATGAACAACTTTATATGGCTGACATAACACTGGTAAACTAGGAGGCCAGGTTCTTGTCGTAATGTGTCTCTTGTCAATGGTGAAATGTAACACATTTTCATATCTTCTGATGCCAGTTTTGTGTTGTATTTTGTAGCCTTTGAAAATGACGTAAAGTCTAAACGCTTAAGGTTGTTGGAAAAATAGGAGTCGGGATATATGAAAAGTTATCGAAAGTGTGTGGTGTATATTAAAGGCCGGAGAGCTGGGTGCGAATTGGGATTGTAAGCTATATCTTGGTCAATTTCTAGTGTGACCTATTTTTCAGTTGAGGAGATAATCCGTTGTCTATAATATTTTAGTGGTTTGTCAGCAATGACCATATGTATTTGTTTACCTATAAGCTACATAGCTACATTCATGTCCAAGAATTGAAGGCCGCTACCGCTGTATTTAATGTGAACTCACAAGTTTACTTATGTATTACTTTTGTGACATGATGATATATAATTTGAATCTTAGTATTTTGTAATACATAGTTAATTAACGTTGAGGAGCCACCCAGTACTTCATTTGTTCGGTCTCACTAGCAGTACCAAACCCACGAAACACTACTTCAGCACAATATGAACATCACTAAACTGTGTGTTGTGAAGTCTGCGTATCTACGCTTGATTTAAAAGTTTTATGGGCACTACAAACGATAGTAAAGGACTGCGGAACGTCTGCGTGTGCAGATACTCATCTGGAATATGATCATCAACCACGTGTGTCTGTCCATAGATATCTTGTAGAACTCTGCAAGTTTAACTTTTTAAAATTAATTACAATGAAAATACTAACTTACTCCGTTGTTGTCTTATAATAAAATAATAACGTTATAATAAAAAGAGTTTACGGTAATAAATCGTCTTGCGGCGTGAGTTATTTCTTTGCGAACCATCATATAGAACAGAATAAAGCATCGACAGAAATGTCCCTTCACGACCTTGAAGATGGTTCAGTCGGATTGCTCGTTGGTTAACTGATACACATGTTCGTTCGCAGCGTACCTGTAGTGCTGAGATTGCCTATATCGGGCACTAGCTTGCGTTATGCAACCGCATGTAAAAACCTTACTCCATGTGACGTCACATCGTATCTGTGCCATTTACTCGTTTCCTAGCTATCGAAGTGGCTGGCTAACTCTTCTTCTACTGCCTCGTCTCCTCTCTTCGGGCCCAGATTGAGTGCGGCTTCCATTCTCTTTCTGCGTTTTATGTGGTCCCTTCACTTGTTTCCATGTGAGCTACGATCTGTACTACAATTACACTGCAGTATAATGTGGCTTCTTTTGAAGTTTATCTTCGCTGATTTCCACTTTCTTCCCGCTATTATTGTGCTATTGTTTCGTAGTAGTTATGTGTGAAAGTCACATTTATATCTTCTTTGTACCTTGATTGTGAATGTTTTGTTTGTCTTCGAAGACCATCTGCCCAGTCAGCAGAAGCCCCGGTTCGGATGCAGGTCCGGCAGAAATTTTCAACTTTCCCGATTGATTTAAATCACTACCCGCTGGCAGCTAATGTCATTACTTCCTTTGTATGTTGATTTCAAGACTTACCTTGTAATACTGAGATCTCTAGAGGTATTTTAGTGAACTTCAAATCCTTTCACAGTATTTCTCGATACAAACTATACACTACAGAAAAATTGAAAATAAACACGCTGAAATTACTGTCTTAATGGATGAAGTTATATTCGCATGTTAAACAGCTATCTGATTGTAATCACTGGGGTCCAACGCAGTCATGAAAACTTACATAGATCAAAGATATGATCACAGAAGTGTCATGTACAATTGCTACTGATCAAGCGATTACTCAGACTGGACCAGACACAGTCCTTTCATATCCCACACATGCTCAATGAGAGATAGGTCTGATGTTTGTTCTGTTGTGTTCATTCCTCAGTTGCATCTTTCGTAGAGGAGATGAGTGCAAGAGGAACTACGTGAGGATACTTTTTAATTGCCTTTTAGTTAGCTGTCATTAGTTACCAACATCTGCAAATACAGAATCTTACAGTACATCGAAATGTGGGAGGATATCGAGGTAGGGGGGGAACCATTTTTCAAGACAACGACGCTACAGACGTCTTCCTGCGAGTGCTATTGTAAAAGTAGTTGTAGCGATTGTAGTAGTAGTAGTAGTAGTAGTAATAGTAGTACTAGCAATGGTTTTATTCATCCCTAGACCACTTTTATAGAAGTTTTAAGCGTGCGTTGTTGTTACAGTTTTAGCTCAATAAAAACAACATAATTCATATATAAAAGCATCTACATAGCTACAGATCTACTTTGACAAGTATGGGTCAGGTAACCCTACTGTAAGAACTATAGCGGCAATTATTTGAAGATATTCAGGAAACCACGGGAAACCTAGATCAGGATGGCCAGATGATGATTAGAACCTCCACCCTCTCTAAAAAGCCTACGAGGCCAGTCTGTTTAAAAAAAAAAAAAGCACTACCTCGTTCGATTTATCCATAGCGTACAATACTGTATCGCAATGAAGTTATTTAATAATGAAAAATGACTAGTGCTACATTCTCTACTAATTTCTCACTCCTGGTCACTGTACACACTATACTTAAACACATTTATTTCTTAATATAACACTGAGTGAGATGTTGAAGTCATAATGAAGACAAGGTGTTTGTATCATAGTTTGCATAGCTTTTGGAATAAAGTTTCCGAAAAAAGAAAAACATAGTGCGAAAGTTTTACCTGAATCATATACATTTTGTTACTATTGTTGTCGTTATTATTCAGCTGCGTAACATTTTTCACCAAACTCCTACCCTGTGGTATGCTAGAAAGCGTATACAGTTTATTGCTGAAGTGCGTTTTTTTTTTAAATAAGTTCGTTTTGGTTCTCTTTTTAATCTTTTTGGCCAAATTGTTGTACAGGTTTACTCCTTGTTAGAAAATGCTTTTTTGAATGTTTATTCTCTCTTGCTTAATGTAAATTCCGTCTAAATCTTCTTCTTCTGTCGTGGACAGAGGTGTTTGTACTATAATTCTCAATGGTATTAAAGAGATGTACAGTTGATTGGTAAATGTAAGCACATGGTGTGAATAAAATCCTGAATGTTTTCAACAAATCTTTACAATGAGAGCGAATACTATTTTTGATTATTATTACCGCCCTTTCCTGTAGTTTTAAAACTGTTCACATTTCGTGCAGTTATTTCCCAGAAAATAATTGTAGTAATCGCTCCAGTGGACTCGTAGCTTGCAGATGGTATGTACCCTTCTGATAGTAAAAAATGGACGACTCTGAAGACTCAATAACGTGAGATACCTTTTTTTTGGGTTGGACGATTTTTTGCAAATTTCCCACAATTTTCTTGTTCCTTCTTTTCTTGTCGTACATTTCACATGCAGTCATTTTTGTTACGGAAGAATAATAATTACGCAGGTTATGAACTTCATATTTTCACTTTAAGGTAAATGATGGAGGGGGGGGGGGGGGTGAGGTATGGACGTCCGTCTTCGTTTTATTTTAATTTCATGAACTATGATAAACGCAGCACCAGTGAAATCTGTCTGGTGTGAACGTAAACCAGTGCCCAGAAGCAGCGGTTGGAACGCGTGCGCTCGAAGTACAACTAATTGTAAGCAAACTTATGGAGAAAGTAGTAGATCAAAAGTAACATATCACGATTATTCCGATATTTTGTGAGAGATTTTTCCTTCTTGGAACAATGTGAGAGTTTTCCTTCTTCAATGTACCTCAGATAATACTACGCTATTTCACAACACGCTATTGGGCTGGCACAATTTATATGTTTTAGGAAGTCACATTTGATACCTAATACCCTGGACACCTTTAGCCTGATTTACGATCTTGCGTAATTCCTAAAGGTGGAAAGTTCAATTAACACAAGTGGGAGCTCGAAACCAGACACAGAGGCTGCAGATTTCTGAATCCCGCAAACGTATTTATTCTGGAATGTGTATAGTCCGAATGTTTTCTGACAAGTCTGTTTTCATTTTAGTATGAGATACGATGGTGTTTTCGAGAGCAACGCAAATTGCTGACAAGTAAGTCAATTCTCTAGATAACGAATCAGACATAAAGACATGCCCAAAGTGAATTTTTGCGGACTGGCAGGGCAGAGGTGAGGTAGGAATACTAGTATTGTGTAACTTCGTTGCTGGGGCTCATGTGTGGCCATTCAGTTCTTTTAGCGTTTAGGGTACACTAACACATCTACACACTGACTTAGTATTACAGAAACAATGCAATTAACCCACAATTCATATTATTGTTTTTAAAAGACACATTCGCCATTCACTGTAAAATTATTTATTTTCATGATTGCAATTTAGACATTAAGGCCATTATCAACTGGTATACTGCAAAATATCGTGATTCAGCACATTTTAAAATTTAAAAATCATCTGATATGTACACATGTCATCGTCGCACCGGAGCTTTTTAACAATACTAATATACTGAAAACAAATCCCCATAAACCACTGTTCTTGTACGTGTAAACAGTTTTAAGATGAACAATGTTCTGATATTTCCATTAATATACACACTGTCAATATTATTTTCCACCTTTGCACGTTGTAGATGTATTTCAATTGCATGTAATAATTACATAAGTTACACTATACTTCACAACTGATACGTATTATCATTCTTCACATGAGATATGTTATGACTACATGGCTACACCGCAAAAACAAATTACAAGAAAATTTTTAAGATACAACCAAAGGGCACATTTTGTGTTTTTGTTATGTAAAAATACGTATAACGCTTACTGTTTTCATTACTGTTTAGAAAGTTCTGCTTTGCCATTTCCTACCATTTAATGCTTTGCAGAATGTGGTAGAGACCGTGCAACAGGAAGTTTCATCTGACGTTTATTGTTCTGTTTGCAACCTCTGTTCGGAAATGAAATCGTGACCATATTGCCAAGTGGCTAATCGTGTGGTATACGAATTGCATAGCATTGTATATATTAGTTGGTTCTCAATGGCTTAAAAAAGAAAAGAAGGAGAACCATACTTGCTTGTAGTTATAGATGGTGTTGACTTCAACACCGTTTCGAACGTTGATGGTAAGTTTTGTTAAATGAAACGTGACGTAATAGAGGAAATGTATCTGTGAAACCTTCGAATATCAGGACAGCCGCTTATTGTGAGTAAACTGTGTAATTCACGGTTATTCCAACTGTCACTGGTTTCCACAATAATTAATGAGATACACAGTCATTCTCCACAGAGGAGTTTTATTATGTGTCTCAGTCCTGTTGTCCGAAACATGTCTGGCACTCAAGTAACATTTCTGTGGTGGGATTCAGCCACGTCACAAGCATGTGATGTTTTCATTTACTCATTTTATCATTATTTGGTAGTCTCTTCGACTGAACATACATTAGTTAGCGAGCTAGGTGGTGAGGTGATCAAGACAAAAAAATGGTTCAAATGGCTCTGAGCACAATGGGACTCAACTGCTGAGGTCATTACTCCCCTAGAACTTAGAACTAGTTAAACCTAACTAACCTAAGGACATCACAAACATCCATGGCCGAGGCAGGATTCGAACCTGCGACCGTAGCGGTCTTGCGGGTCCAGACTGCAGCGCCTTCACCCGCACGGCCACTCCGGCCGGCTGATCAAGACATTTGACACATTGTCAGTTGGTATCAAGTTCAAACCTTCATCCAATCATTCTACTTTTCTACCCAAAAGAATTTCAAGGGAAAGTCACAATGTGGCTTTAAACGTGTACAGTGTTATCCTTCCCCTGTATTTTGATGTACTAATTTTTCTCGTAAGACCTTGGCAGCTATGAGATGTTTCATTCATACTACCATCCTCGCAAATATTAATTCACTTCTATATTCGTAATTTGAAGATATAATTTTAGTAAGCAAACAGGAAAGAGCTTATTAAATTTTTCTGGTTACTGTTCCTGGTGGAAAGTAGCAGAAAATTTAAATTTACTGAAAAGCATAGGATATTAGGAGCTTGAAGGTCACCAAACAATCACAAGCTCACTAACTTTACGCAAATTTTCGTGGAAGTATGCTCCTAGTTGCAACTTCAACATGTAATTACATCGTCTATACTCATGCGTATGTGGACTGAAGACTGGGAAATGTGCTTGCAGCTGTGATGGTCAAGGCACCTAATCACAATAAATTACTGAATCATAATGTTATAAATAAAAACATAAATAAACTGTAAATTAACAAAATTTAAAAATGAAATATTTATAAGAATTTTCACAAGGCAGTCATGTTGTACCTTCAAATGCAATGAAAACCATTCCTAAATGGAATAAGCAACAACCCTATCGGAATGACTACCGTTGAGAGTTGGCAATACTCTCTTAGGATTTAAAGGTTGGCTATAGCGCGCATACACAAGCTCTGGAATCTAAGATATTGTTGTCGCGCTACGCAGCGCACGGATTAATTAGTGACTGTTTGGAAGCCAGTGTAGGAGCCCGCCTGCTGTGGTGCGCAGTTGTGTTGGGCGAGGGGTCGTTGCCGAGCTGCCGTAGTGCCGTGTCCGCCAGCAGCGACACGGGATTTGGTATTGAGTTGATATTTTTTCTTAATTTGCAGCGCGCTTATTAATTTAAAGAAAAGGGTTTGCGTATGTGCGCAGCAGCAGACGGCAATTTTGATAATGATAGGAGTTGAATTCTTAAGGGAAACCATTGTTAGGCGAATAGATTAAATATTGATTTTTGTCATTGTCAGGGAACTGTTTCACTATGAATTTAATTGAGAAGTACTTCAGTCTGTCTCAAGAGTTTGATTAATTTGTAATATTGGTTTAGTGCCACTGGAGGCAGATTTACATACGAAGCGATTGTTCAAAGAGCTTCTAGCGTTTTGTTAATTGAATGAGACAGAATCGCTTTCAGAATATAGTTTTTGAGAAAAGGAATTACTTGTTTGGGTTATCATTTATCGAGTTTAGAATTGACCAAACCCTTTCTCTGGAATTATATGTAGTTGTAGTAAGCAGTAGCAGCCACAGCAACAGCAGGAGCCGCCACACAGAACATGCATTGCACTCCGCATGAATAATAGGTTTTTTATGTTTTTGTTAAATAATGGATTGCAGCAGATCAAGCCGTGGCAGCAGAATGACCAAGTAAGTTATTTGTTGCGCACAGGACCAATTAAAAAAATAATAAAGTTTAGGCGATCTCTGTAATAGTAAAGTTAACAAGAGCACAAACACGAGATTTTCAGTAGAAAACACGAGATAAGAAGATAGAGCTCGCGAATGTAAAAAGCGATGTGTCTGAGAAACAAGAATTTAAATCATTCTTTATGTCAAGTGGGAACTACTGTACGGAAGACTATACCTTCAGCGAATTTGCACCACTTAGGTATTCATATCTGTGGTTTACAAATTGACCACCGAATCATTTCACAATTACATCGTCGTATGAAGATCTGATTATGAAAAGAGCTAAGAAACACATGTGGAGAACACGCTTGTGTCATATGCTCATGCCGAAATTACTGAGATAACAAGATTTAACTATCAGCTGATGTATCGGAAAGGCCTTGCAGATAAAGTCCCAAAGACCTGTCCGCAGGTTTTTCCAAGTGTGTGCTTGACAGGTCGGCATTTATCAACAAACAGCATCTAAGCATATATAAGCACTGTCAGTGCATATACAGGTACCGTACTCGAAGCTACGAGCTCTAACCAATCGCAAGAAGAGACGAACAACAACATAGCGCCAGCATGTCTGCATTGACCAAACTCTCAACAGTCTCCAGCAGGGCGGCCTCCTGTGGTCTGCGAGTGTTGGATGCGGAGGTCGCCTCCAGAGGGTGGTGCAAACTGGAAGGCATCCGCACCTCGCCGCCGCTGCAGTCGGCCGGCTTCCACACCTCGCCGCCACTCTCCAAGCCGGCGGCCATCCGCACGACGCCGCCACTGTCCAAGCCGGCGGCCATCCGCACTACGCCCCCGCTGTCCAAGCCGGCCACGTGAGGCGCTGCTGGATGGACTGCAACTGAACTGACCTGCATCCGGAGTGGAGCGGAAGTGGTGGGAGGGACGCCGCCTAGGAGGGCGTGGAGTCACTGCGCTCGGGAAGGAGTAGTCGCCAACTAGAGAGTTTCCTGAGTAACCTCAGGGAAGAAGCACATGTCTGTAGTTGATAAGTGTGAAGAGCAATTATTCCCTTCTGTACATACATCATTGTTTCACTACAATGCTTGCAATAAATCTGATATACTTTAAAAATGGTATTTTTGTCTCCTACATTTTTTTTCCTTTCCAGTCTACTCATAGCCTTGTCTAGCACCTTGCTTTTCCTTTAACACAATCATGTGTTATCTCAAATAATGTTACAGACATCTCAGACTATCATACCATTATTACAGTACTTACATCTCCACACAAACAAAATACTAGTCAAAAGGAAATTTTTAAACTGTATTGCTCTTGTTATGAAATTTACGAATGGTACATTACTTACATAACTTGGAGTTACCTGCTTTACTCACATAGCGACGGATCACAAACAAAAGAAGGATAATCGGAAAATAGCACTAAATTAGAACAATTGGAGTTATTTTACAATCCAATTGCTTAATATAAAAATTGGTTGAAATTTGTATGTGATGATAGCATAAGTAACTGTGAAAAGGACAACAACAACTGTCAATAGAATACATCCAGCCAAATGGAATATTTAAACTAACCGACACGTAAGATTGATGATCCCAAATTAACTTTTTACTGCAAATGTATTCTGTCCATTTTAAGTAAAGCCTTATGATGTACAGTTCATCGACAATTGTTTACTATTTATAACATAAGCTGTAGTTATCAACTTGACACCAGGGAACGTAAAGTGGACAAATTGTGGCAATTGACGGCCTAAAAAATACATAATGCAATTATCATGGTGCGACTTTTGCACCTCTGGATTTCGGCAAAGCACTGTGCGAGTATACTGCCAGTTTTGGTGCCCTATTTTCAAAATGTTACAGCTAAATTGTTCAGGTATAGTACTGTTGTTATTGCTCGGCTGCCTGAAGCAAAGCAACTATGAAATATACATTTATTTTTCTCTTTTTAGTTTTTAAGGTACTCTTGTCACAGCCATTTCATTTACCGTGACAGTTGAAACTTTACTCACCACTATTTTATGTTCTTTCTATTGGTGGTTTTCTATGGTTATTCGGGTGACTGTTGTCCTTCAAGCATTTCGTTAGCGTGGGAGCTGGCGTTCTAAGAGGCTCACCAGTAGTGGGAGACATGTAACTTCTATGTGACAGGGTTACTCAGATGCCACTAAAGGGCATTTTCATTATTTTGAATACTGTCTTATGGTTACCTTTCGAATTAATACTGATTAAAAGAATCATTTTCTCAGCCCCAGCTACGCACCTGGACACAAGTGAATACCAAATACAGTAGAGTCTCTATTATCCGATCTTCGGTTATCCGACCCTCTGTGTTATCCGACATTTTCACAGCGCCAGCCGTGCCTCAGCCGACGACATGTCAGTGACTAACGTGTTGTTTGTTGATACTCAGTTCATTGTTGCCGTCTGCTACTCCTCGCTCCTCAGTGCTAACTTAGATCTGTAGTTGAGTGGACCTGTTGCACTTTGTTTATTGTAAGAATTTGTGGTGATGGCTTAAAAACGGAAAAAGGTGGTCGTTTCAATGGAAGAAAAACTTAAAGCTTTAAAAAGAATAGACAATGGCGAAACTTTATTAAAAGTGGCGCAAGATTATAACGTCGGGAAAACCACAGTTGGAGACAGGAAAAGGAACCGCAATGAAATTGAGAAGTGTTGTTCTCAGCGAGCAACCTCGGCTGTTTCGGAAGATCGGAAAACCATGAAAAAATGTGATTATAAAAAAGTAAGTCAACCTTTGTTCCTATGGTTTACTCAACATAGATATAAAGGTGTACCCACGTCGGGACCTATTTTGCAGGAAAAAGCCTTAAAGTTTCGCAACGAAATAAATGAAGGTGAACCTGATTTCACAGCTAGTGTAGGCTGTCTCGATAGATAGAAGAAAAGATACGGAATTCTGTAACTTAATGTCTGTGGCGAAAAGCTTTCAGCAAATTTTGAAGCTGTTCAATTGTTTAGGAATAAACTTCACAAGGTATTGGACAAGGAAAACTTAACAGGCGATCAAATTTTTAACCGCGACGAGACTGGTCTCAATTACAAAATGTTGCCGAAAAACATTACCGTCAAAGGCTGAAAAGGCAGCGCCAGGCTACAAACGTAGCAAAGAAAGAGTGACAATTCTTGCATGCAGCAACGCCACAGCAAATTTGAAAATGAAACTGTCTATGATAGGTAAGCCAAAAAAACCGAGAGCATTTAAAAATGCATCTAAAATGCTTTACCGATGAATTATTGCGACCAAAAAAATGAGCTCAGACATTTTTAAATAATGGTATTATAACGAGTTCGTGTCACAAACTGAAGAGTTTTTGAAAGCCAACAACTTGCCCCGCAAAGCACTGTTGCTTCTAGACAGTGCCACTTGTCATCCTAATGAAGATGAACTTCAAGATCAAGATATAAAGGCCATATTTTTGTCTCCAAATGTCAGATCCTTATGTCAGCCTATGGACCAAGGGATCTTAGAGACACTGAAGAGAAACTACCTCAGAAACTTGCTCTCCTCTTTAATTAATGCTATGGACAAGGGAGAAGACATGCTAGAGCAGTTGCGCCGTGTTAATTTGAAAGACGTAGCTTATGACATGGCCCAATCTTGGGAGAGTGTTGGAGCAAACACAATTGCAAAATCCTGGAAAATTTTGCTACAGGAAAATCAAGAAAATTCTCCAGACGACGAAAATCCACAGCAGCAGACCGAACCATAAAATACAACCCTGCTTTCATTGTTACGAAAACTTCTGGTATGTGCTGACGCCACAGAAGATGACATAAATGAATGGATTGTCCAAGATGAAGAATTTGAAGTGCAGATGAAGAAATAGTCAACATGGTAAACGAAAAAGAGGGCGAAGAAGCGGATGTAGTGGAGGAAAGTGCGCCTAAGATTTCTCACAACGAAGGACACAAGGCGTTAGAAACTGCTTTAAAATATGTAGAGCAACGGGAGGAAATATCGTCTACCGAGGTTTTACTTCTTAAGAGACTCCGTCATTTAGCGGCAAAAAAACGGCAAACAGAAGGCAAACAAAAGACAATTACTAACTTCTTCACACAGTAAATATCTAATTTGATTTGTATTGTATTAAACTTTTAACTCATTTGGCCTACTTTCGTTTAATTTTTGTGTTTTTTTTTTTGTATTATTTTCCGTGTTATCCGATCTTCCCGCTTATCCGACTTTGCCGCGGCCGGTTTAGGTCGGATAATCGAGACTCTACTGTACCACCACTCGCATAAACTTCAAATTACTCACAAATAATTTGAGAAGCACCGAGAATTGTCAACTTACAATCGGCTGCAGACATACAAGTCACCAGAAATAATATGTAGTTTAATATGACATGTACAGTGATGCTGTCGGCAATGAGTCTGAATATCAATTGTTAATATAAATATGAAAGAATTATGAAACACTTCAGAGAAAACTACATTTAGTGAACATTTTTTTTTTAGAACAGGTGCAAAACGCAAGTGTTAATGGTATTTACAGACAGTGATCGGGTTCCATTCCCGGCCGAATTGAGGATTTTATCTGCCTGGGGACTGGGCCTTTCTGCTGTCCTCATCATTTCATCATCATCATAATCATTTGTGGCTGTAGCTAAAGTGGACTGGGAAAACATCTGACAGTGTAACAATTAGGACTTTGTACGGGCGCTGATGACCGCGCAGCTGAACGCCCCACAAACCAAACATCATCATCATCATCATCAGATGGCGATATGCCAGACTGCTGTCAGATTTTGTTTATGATGACTGTTACTGTACGGTATGAACTGTAAATAGAAATAGTTTTTATTCGTCCTCCGTCTCAAAAACAATTTTAAACGAGTTATATTTTTTTATTGCTTTCTTCTCTGACATATCTATTTCTGAATCGGTACGGTAGCGAAATCGTCATGTTACAACAATCATTCTTTCACAATAATGTAACCCTTGCCCTTACTTTCATTCTTCCATTCTTTTCTCTCTCTCTCTCTCTCTCTCTCTCTCTCTCTCTCTCTCTCCCCTTTCTCGCCCTTCGTCCCATTCTACTAGCGCTTCAATACGTTTTAGATTCGTCAGTAAATACGGTTTCAATAAATTATTATTTCATTTCCTCCAAAAAAAAGATAAAAGATTAACACCTTTGAATATGGCCCATCAAACAAATCAATAATGATTTCAGGCAACGGATAATTCTAATGTACACAAGCGCCTAGTAGACGGTGACTTAAGGGAGGTAGCACTAGCCTTCATCTCACTGTGCATTTCTTAATCTGCTTGTTACATTCTTTTTAAGTCACACTAATATTCCATTTGCATTGATCTTTCAGGGTATATGCATGCAGGTGTATAAGAATTGTAATGCCTGGTAGCAAAATCTTTTACATAGATGTGAAGATTCCTTTATCACGAAAAGTGGCGATTTATTAAAGCCAAACAGAATTTTCACCGACAACGCTATAAAATACATCCATAAAACAAGGTTTCAAATTGAAAACAGGGGCATACAGAGTAACTTATGATACCGGTTCGTACTTCCTTATTAATTAACATATCAATATGGAATAATGAGGGTAAACTGATCATTGTAATGAAATCAGCCTCGTGTTCGAGACATCAAAGTTCCAGATAATGGGATAATGATCGCTTAAATTCACAACGCTTTGTGCTATGATCTACTCCCATCGAGGCAAGCAAATAATGGACAGAGCAGATAGTGAACGCTGTCACATCACAGAAACGTGGTCACAATTATTTTGCTATACATTCTCTGCACTTGTAGATGTAATTTACGAACAGAATTTCATGCCCTGCAATGTGCATGGCAACGTCATCTCAAAGGTGGGTGGTAGGGGGGGGGGGGGCGTGGTTAAGGGACAAGTGCAATGATATGTGACAAATGTGCATCAGTGTAAGGAGCACTTAATTTATCACAATATTGCACGGTCTATGCATAGTTTAATAAACAAATTAGTACAAGCGAAGCACACCCAAAGCCTAGTAAGTTGGACTCAGCATACATGTGCTAGTATCTCTAAATGAACGAAGTATTCTCCATCAAATCACCCTAATGCACGAAACTAAAATAATAGAAAAAAGAAGATCACGAAACGTTTCTGTAACTTAACGGAACTTAAGTAGAAAGGATTAAGCACATCTACAAAGTACACTATCAAATTCAAATGCCACGATTCACTACCGAACAAGACAACTCAGGAGAATGTTTCTCTTCTCTCACCAATTCACTGGAAGAATAGCGAACCTGACACTTCGCAGAAACGCTTCCTCTTTCGAACAGGTGGAGCAAAGAGATTTTTCTATGACTGACCAATCAAATCCCAATAACATACACTCCCAGCCTTTGCCTCTGAACCTGACCACTGCTTTCGTTCTCTGCCATACCTCCCCAAAAGGCTAATTGGCATGGCAGCTCGGTATGTTTACTCACTCTGGCTGCCCTCGTAAATATCTGAAATCCACCTCCACACATTAATTCACTCATGGTCATTTATAAGATACGTCGGTAATGGAAAACACCAGTTCCGGAGAGAATGGTCAATACTTAGTGATGTGGCAGGAACGATCATTCTAAACATCAACTTCTGGGAAATATGGGCTCTAAAATGCATACCTTAAAGGATATAGACGAAGTAATTTTTCATCTTCATTTCTGTGGAACACATCCCTTGCACTGAATAAGTATCTTTTCGAGTTGATGTTTACTAGACACTGTATTCTAGTTTTAGTATATACTGTCTCCTCCCAAAATACGGAAAGAAAAGAAATTGTAGAGGAAGAGATTTGCATAACAGTATCAAAGATGAAGAAGTGCTGATAGCACTTAAGACATGCATTTTGGAGCCCATGTTCGCTAGACATCTTTGCTTCGAAACATAGTTTCTGTGATATTTCTGAATGTTGACCATTCCTCCTGGTAAATCCTGTATAATCATAATATGTGCATACATTGGCTCTTACCTACTTCTAGGCGTGGTTCTTAACTTTACAGAGTAATGTGTGTCATGGAATCGACATCATAAGCACGTAAGAAGCATGGTAAATACGAGGTTCACGAAACGAATCTGATTGACCCGTTTCACTTCCACTGAAATATGTACACTAATCTCACAGTGTCAACATGTACCTCCCAATTATGGACTAACGTCTATTACTGATTTACTGTGTAAGAGAAACCTATTATTTAACCACAATAGTTTCCCCAGAGCCGCACAAATGAGTGCGGGTCTGTCCTCTTCTCTAAAGGTACGCTGAAGACCGATGCTGTGGTGCTATCCTTTTTACTTACAGGGATGACAGAGGCCAAATTTTTACCCTTCTCCACACCAAGGGCAATTGCCTCGTAGTTTTTCCAATTATTCTACTTATTTCCTTTACTTGTAGCACTTGTTCTGAGGGACCACGTGCTACAATGAGTAATTGAGTAATTGTGTCTGAAACTGCAACCTCATGCGTGAGCTATGACAGATTCGATATTACATCAAATTCTACTAGTAATTACTAAATTAAGAAGATACTTGTCAATAATCTTTATCAATGTTGTACCTCACCCATGTGAAACATTTTCATTCATTCTTATTTATATTATCGTGCACCAAAGCAAGACGCCTTTTTTTAAATTATCACAAGAAATGACTGTCGCGCAAACTCTGCAGCGGAATGTGCGCTGATATGAAACTTCCTGGCGGATAACGCTGTGTGCCGGAATGAGACTCGAACTTGAGACGTTTGCCTCTCGCAGGCAGGTGCTCTATCAGCTGAGGCACCCAAGCGCGACTCACGGCCGGCGCACAGTTTAATCAGTCAGGAAGTCTGATTACCTCCAGAGTTACGGTAAATTTGAATGAATCATTACTGAGCTGGAAAACCCGGCTAATATCTACAGGAATAAAACCCTTGACTCCCTATCACAAAGCTAGCAAATGATATTGTTTACTACAGAAAACAGAATTCACAATTTATATAAATCGTACCTACTTCAACTGAACTGATTATTTGTAATAATTGAAAATTATTCCTTAATTTAATCATATCGTTTGTTTAACCATAAGCACTAAGTGTAATCTAAAAACGATTAGGCTTGAACAGTGTCCATCGTATACACATCTGCAGTAACAGGCACAACTTCGTGTGACGGTAGGTCACTTTTTAGCGGAACGGTTCTGTTCACTTACGTACCGTATGAATGACACTTTCCAAATAAGGCGTGACTACTGCAAAAGGCCTTTGGCGTATGTTACCTCACACTGTTAGTAGTGGACAGCAACAATAGCAAATCGAAGGAAACGACAACAACTGCTTCATTTCTATGAATGTTTAATTCCAAAATTTTTTCTTGAAGAATTTCAATAGTTTTACTTTGTAAATAATTTGCAGTTTCTAGTATACGATTGCTTAAAGTTATTAAAACTAGCATAAGGTATCTGCACTGACAGTTCCTCTTTACTATTTACAAAGCCAGGCAAGTAGATAAGACACGATGCCACAACTTGTATACGGAAACTTAATGATGCTTAACGGTAAACAGATGGCAGACTGTTGTTATAGATTTCGGTTGTTTCCCTGTTCACCTGTTTTGACCTGTTACTTGCGAATTTGGCAGTCCACTGCTATATTGAATGAGTGAGGTACTTGCATTAATCTATCATTAATAGGCATTTTCCTGGGGGTACTCATTCCGAATCCTGTAATGCTGGGTGTTATTAATGTAATGGGGCCAATGTGTGCCACGAAAGGAGTTTAGCGCCTGAAGTTGTTAGGGAGAACACTCCGAATACGAAAAGTGTTAGTGATACTTCAGCTTTATTAGCCTATCAGAGTACAGTAATAGTAGACACGGATATGGAACGAAATAATCGTATGGTATAATTGAGCGGGAGACCCAATGTAGGGTAGTTCGGCCACCTACCGCAAGTCTTTTTATAATGGTCGATAGAAAATTTTCGTCTGAAGGTGTTGCTACAGCGTGTATGCAACGTAGGTCGACTCCGATGCTAGTACATAAGTACCGACATGTAGGCAAGGGAACAAGGGATTTGTGAGCCATTTATGTCTTTCCGACGTGCGTGTGGTAAATGCATAAATGTGAACTCTGGCGACGTTATTAACAAAAGCGTCAGAACAGGACGAACGTGCTGATATTTTTTCTTGGCTGCTGATGAACAAACACCGGTAGGAATCCAATGGAGAATGAAGAATGTGTGTGGGGCAGCACGTCTGTCGAATCCACCCTTGTGGAATGGTGCACCAAGTTCCCTGCTGGTCGCGATTCGACACAAGACGCCTATTGATCTGGGAAGCCAGCCTAACAGAAGTTACACTAACCGAAGAGGGAGACACCCGAGTACCCACCCTATAGTCCTGATCTCTCCCCATACGCTTCCGTGCCCTAAAAAAGGCCTTGAAAGTTCGACGACTCCTGTCCGAAGAGGAAGTGCAGCAGGCAGCTACGGACTTCTTCACGCAGCAGGACATGGTGCTGTGCCAAATGGGTATTTTCAACCCGGTGCGGCTGTGAGATGATTACCTCATGGATCACTCCGGTTCTGCCTGAACAGCATACCGATTCTGGAATGTACGGCCTCCGAACAGAAACTTTTTGATCACTCTTATATTCGGTGACTTCCGCGTCGATAGACACAACTAATATCTGTGTAGTTAATATTCGCTATACTGTATGAGCAACAAACAGTTGGCATGAGTGTCAGGTTAGATGTAGATGTACCGTTGCCATGGCGCGTACTACTTGATACCTGCTACCTTAACGACCAAATAATCAAATAACAGTGGTCACTAAGTTGTAATAGCTAAAAGATTTTCGTGAGAAGGTCGTGTGAAGTATAAATAGAGGGCTTTTAAATAGTGTATGGATTCATCTTTTGGGAATTTGGAAGAAGAAATTGTTTTCCTAATACAGTCAGGTAACAGACTAAGCCAGTTTAAATGTATTCGGTTTGAAGCAAACACTGTTAGTCAGTATGCAATTGAAGTTTATGGAACATGAATAAAACGTACAGATTCAAGGAAGCACTGACTGCTAATATGGTTTGAAATCTGGCGGTACTTCTGTCAGTAAATCTAATAAAAATACTGCTTATCGAATTTTATACAACACTACACCTTGCATTGGCTAATATGGCCCTAATTCATTGACTAAGCGTCACTGCTGTAGTGGTATGGTAGCACAATTAAATATTGTGTCGAGCATTACTGCGGTACATTACTGCTTTCAGGGGTTTCCACAGTAAAGGAAAAATACTAAATGACGATTTCATTTCAAATTGGGCTTTAGAAGGACGGCCGCATTATCCATTTGTATCCTCATAGGTGTACACGACCAACGAATATATGTATGAGAACTAAGTTTGCGACAAATTACGTTATAGAAATTTCTGCTAAGAGCGATATTTGTATAATCATAACAATTAATAACTGCATTTTCACAGCAGTCTTAATATCTATGCATCTAAATCAAATGCTGCCAGTCTAAAACAGAAGAACGTTGATGCCCAAGTTAATTCCAATTTTCGAAATTTTTGTTAAGATCAGGAGTAGGTATAAGCTGTCTGCAGTTTATGCGGATTGAAGGTAGACAGTACCAGTCTGGGTCTGGATACATACCTTTAATAGGAGCTGTATGTTAGGGTGTTGCACTGTGTTACATTCCATTGCCTTATAACGCATCTGCACGTGTGGCTTGACATTGAACACTTTTAAAATCTGTCGCTCATCAAGCAATTTTCACTTTCATGTAACATCATCAACAAGTGTTCTATGAAATTTTGGAGTTTCTGTATAAGACTCGAAGCTCTCACAGTCTGCGTTCTGTTTCAGCAATCACGTAAATTAAAATAAATCTGAATTGACGACAGATTAGTTATTGTGGCTTACCATGACCATGACATTACCAAGAAATTGGCTCCATTTTGTCTACCACTTTAGATTACGGGGTAAATCGCATTCCAAATTACCACAGTGTATCTAGCCTCCATGGAAAAATACCGTGGCACTTATCAGTGAGAACATGTAAGGTTACAAGCACTTTCTGACTAATACGTCAATTACCTTTCGAGATTCCCCACTTCGGCAAAAGTAAACCGGATTACCAGCTGATCCTCACAAGTGGTAACGTGTGTGAAGTGGTACTGATAAACCGATAAGCTTAGGAGATCGGGAAGATGCACGTTTGATGACCTTTGATCTCCTTGTCGGAAAGTATTCTAGACAATTAAGTCGATATGACATGTCTTTACGAACGCTGATTGATGTCTTTGTGGACGGTGATAACAAGTAGGAATCGTATAGTATTAGCGTGGGGAGTTCCCCAATGGACATTTCTACTCGTCTGGAGTAACCTTTGACGTGACGCCTTTCCCAGTACTCATTAGATCGCTGCATTTTTTCCTTTCTGTAAGTGCACTTAGATTCTCTTGTTGAGAAAGGCGTACTTCGCAAGAGTAGCTGGCTGCGCTCATATAATATGGTGTCTTTATCCGATAGTGTAAATATGTGACTGTGTGAAAAAACATGTAGAACGTGGTATCATCTCTGAAACAGTTGAAAGACGTAGAAAAAGACAGGACTATGACATCGTCATAGGAAAAGCAGAGAAGTGGTAACAGTAGAATGGGTGGGTGAGGAGAGCTGTGACTTCTAACGTGGTCTGGTCATTAAATGTCGTCTGAGTAACAAATCCATCAGGGAAACTTCAGCCCTTCTAAAGGTGGCCTAGTCGACTATTGGTGATACATACTGTGAAACAGAAAAGCGATGTAACAGCTGCAGATAAACCAAAACAAGCCAGACCTCACGTACAGAAGGACAGGAACCGTCGAGAACCGCGAAGAATGGTTGTAAAATATCATAAAAGCAGCGAGAGGAATCATTCGTGTGTTTTAAAGTGCTACCAACGTTCCAGCTCAAGCACACTCTTCCTAGGGAGTCAAAAAGAATCGCGTACAATGGTCGAACAGCCACACAGACGGTTCAAATGGCTCTGAGCACTATGCGACTTAACTTCTGAGGTCATCAGTCGCCTAGAAGTTAGAACTAATTAAACCTAACTAACGTAAGGACATAACACAAATCCATGCCTGAGGCAAGATTCGAACCTGCGACCGTAGCGGTCGCTCGGTTCCAGACTATAGCGCCTATAACCGCACGGGCACTCCGACGGCTAACGGCCACATGTCTCTATAGCCAATGCTAAATGACGCTTGAAGTAGTTTGGCGACGTCGTTGTTCAGTGAACGACTAGTGATTTTGAGCGATGAATCATGTTGTACCCCGTGGCAATGCAGTGGAAGGGTTTGAGTTTGGCGAATTTCTGGAGAACGCTCCGTGTCGTCATATGTGGTGCCAACAGTGAAGTATGGAGGATTTTGTGTTACGATATGGGTTTCTTTTTCGTGGCTTGGGTATGGTCACCTTACTACTCTTAAGAAAACGTTAAATGTGGAAAGCTATGAACACACTTTACAGCATTGTGTACTGAGCACAGCGGATAGAAAATGTTCAGAGACGATGCCTGTATAATCTTGACAATGCACCCTATCGTAAAGCAGTATGTGTGAGGCAATGGATTCTGGACAATAACAACCCCGAGTGTCTCGATCTGAACCCAATGGAACACGTCCGCGACGAGTTAGAACGTCGACTTCGCTCCAGATCCCACGTTCCGGTATCACTACCTTCTCTGGTTTCGGCTCTAAACGGAGAATGGGATGCCATCCACGCACAAAAATCTAGACACCTCACTGAAAGCGTCCCCAGCAGAGTTCAAAACGTCGTAAAGGGAAGAGTTGGAAAACCCCAAATTAGTGCCTACTAGTGGATACACTGGATTCGCAATCGAGAGGACGACGGTTTAAACCCGCGCCCAGACATCCTGATTTACGTTTTTTGTGATTTCCGTAAATCGTTTAAGGCAAGTGCCGGGAGGTTCCTTTGGAATGACGCAGCCGCCTTCCTTCGCGATCCTTCCCTAATCCGAGCTTGTGCTGCATCCCTTATGACCTCGTTGTCGACGGGACATTAAACACTGATCTCATCGTCCTTCTGCCAGTAGGTGTCACAGTACTTTTGATCAGAAGTGTATACTTGAACGTAACATCTCACAATGGCACTCACATTCTGAAACACTGAATCGCGCTCCAAAGGGATTATATGTTAACACTAATTTTCATCTTATATACCACAGAATACGTGCTTCAACCACTCACATTAACTGTGGCCTGGCACCTTGCAAAGATTTCTGTATTTTTCTGTTCTTTATTGATAATCTGCAGATTAGCGCACTGTATGACATTTAGCGATGCTGTATTAATACTTTCATTGGTTTTTTGATTATATTTCTTTATTTTTAGTTTGAGTCCAAACGCCAAAATGTGCTGCACTAGACGTCGCTGAAAACTGGAACGCACTGCTTTCGATGTTAGCAAGACCCTTTATGTAAGTTTCGGTATTCTAGGTTGTTAAATGCAATATGTTTTCTGAAAGTTTGGCGATACATGACATTTAGTGTATTAGTAGCTGTTATATAATTTCCAATTTTTTATCAACAGCTTTCGCACTGAATAAAACTGCTTTCCGAGTTAGGCTGCGTAGCAGTTTGGATGCTAATTCAAACCCCTGTCACGATTTCCAGATTTTGTTTTCCATGATCTCTGTTGTGACCAGGCGAAACTATTCGTCCAGCTATAAGTATGGGTTCTTTGATTGCTTTGGCAGAAGGTTCACAAAATTAGAACAAATGAAATCTCAGTTCACTTTATTACTTAAATGGATAAAAGATTTTCTTAACTTTGACACACTTCTTTACCACAGGACTGTTTGATAATTTACCACTGTCATTGACTATGAGAGCATCATTGATGCACAGATTAACAAACTGTTCTCTGTCCAACACGATGACGCTGAGTGCTAAAGCTGAGGCCCAGAACTGAGAGAGCTCTTGCATGATCGACAATATATTAACCTCAGAGTGAGGGCGCAGCTGTTCTGAGAGAGAGGCATGGTTTTCTGGAGTGCCTTCCACATATCTTTGCCTAATTTGGTATGGCACCGCGACCTTTGGATGATACCCCAGTTTCCTTAAATTGCTGACTGTAAATACTGGAATGTTCCATCTGAACACGACACACCCAATTTTCTCCCTCATTCCTCCAAGACACGAGTTAGGACCCCATCTCTAATGACATTAAACCACAGTCTACTCAATTCACTTTCCTTCTCCCGATTCCATTGTTCTATCCTCAGGTCTAAATTTCGCTAAATGAACTCTAATGTCGTATTCCTCTTGTGTTACTATTCTTGGCAGATGCTGTGGTAGACCAGCTTAATCCAAACTCCTCACATCTTTTAGTGTTTAAGTTAACAAGAATTTGCTGACACGCATTATACTGGCGTGGTCAGCTAGGTGCATTCTTTATGGAAACACTGAGTTTTTGCACGCAGCTACATTAATATCAAACACACATGCAGTGCAATGATTTCTTACAGGCACCTGTGGCTCAGTGATTTAATTCAGGCATTTGATCAGTGCAGAGCAACGTTTCTGTTATCCAAATAGGCATCAACATAAGGGCGAAGATGAATTATTGCCAGTTGTAATTTGAGAACAGTGATCATTTGTAATTTGTTTGTTTGATCCCGAAGTTGCATTAACAACCAGACAGATTTAACAAGCGATAGTTAACTGTTTCAAATTTTATTGTTAATAGGGAACTCGTCAAGTGTATCAAGGATAGTTGTTTATTATGTTCTGTTATAAACCATTGCAGATTATTAAGTTAAGTTAGTAAAATTAAATCCCACAATGTAGACAGCAAAATGCTATGCTATGCAAGACCAGTTGTAGCGTCTGACCTTCAAGAATCGTGATAAAACATTGGTAATAGCTAATGTGCTTTCCTGTGAATTGCCTGCGGTTGCTAAGTTTCTTTTTAAAATAGCTAGATTAATTTTTTAGAGTGATGTTTAGAAATCCCATACCATTTCGTGTTTATCAAATTACTCAGTTAATTTCCAAACACAAGAAAAGTTATGTTGTATTACATCTAAGTCACGGTACACTTTCTGTACAGCAATAAGAATTGGAATATTTCTTCCTGTTTCCAGAATAGAATGTCTTGCAAACATTACGCAGTTAGAGAAGCATACCGAAACATTACAAACAGAGAAGTATAAAATTAAATGCCACACATGTACTATAGGATTCGGTTTTACCGCAGTTTCCATAAAAGGCACATTGAAGTATGAAATTTACAAAAATCATAACACTACAATTGAAACAAGAAGCTTTTCCAGAAGACCTTTAAATAGAAGAAATTTGCAAGAGAACTGACGAGGCCAAGCACTATTACATGTGTGATGTTATGGATGATAGGAACACAGCTGAAGATTCCTGAAGACGATTTCGCCCATAGATCTATTTAATCTTCCAGGTTCGTCTCATGTCAGGATTCTTCTTCACTACCTCCCCTCCCGTATTCCCCTCCCCCTCCCCCGTCAACTTACAAACGCTCTTTCCTCCCTCATTATCCAAAGGCTAGGTTCGTGTTCCTTCTCCCAAACTCCTCCCCCCCATCCCACTTCCTAATGCTCATTTCCCGTACCTCCAGTAAATCTAAGATGTTTGCTTTTATAAGGACTATCGTTATGTGACTGTGGTTTTAGAAAGGCAACAGGGTTTTATTGAAAATAATTAATGCACAACTGCCTATTTCAATATTTTAAGGACATGTAATTATTTTTATTTACGTTATGTTTAGAACCTGAACAATTTGTTAATGCTCTATGTTAAAGAGCGGCATAAAACCGTTGCCGGTCCCACAATGACTGCTGAATGAGAAAATGAAATAATAAAGGAAAAAATAGTAGATACATCCTAAACACCATGCAGACAGGCAAGATCTTCATCATCAGTAGACAGTAGAGAAAAAGTCTTTTGCCTGACAGCTGTTAATCAGTCTTTCGGTAGTCAGTCTATGGTTCTATACACTTTCACGTGTCCGTAAGACTTAGCCAACAGAAGGGGAAAGTGTGACTGTAGGTGAGAAGGGGCCGAAATTACTGAAAAGAAGCACCTTTTTAAAGATTGACACAAAAATGGTTTATTACTACGCGAAACCAAGCAGAAACAAACGTATCGTGAGTGTGCACCCAAGGTCAATCACAGGTGACTCAGGTTCTCACCCAATGCCTACAAAACCCGTCGTTCTGGTGTTCAAAAGACTTCCCTCATCGCCTTTGTCGAGTCACCTGTTAACTCTACAGCCCACGTGTGTTAGCGTATGCCCGTTCATTACATCCATCTGTATACACCCAAGAAACCTTGCTGTGTGTGACGGAGGGTACATCTGGTACCACTATCAGGTCGTCTCTTTACTATTCCGTTACCAAATGGTTCATAACAATATTCGTATGAGCTAAAATTTTCCTAATTCTCCCTTCAGGGCATTTCAAGAAAGACATGCTGGATGAACCAGTACGTTCCCTGACTGGTACTGAACGTACGCTTCCGGAATTTCAATGGTAAACTTCCAGGTGATGCGTATTAACGCCCTTTGTAGTTTCTGCTATTGCATTATGTTCAGTATCTCGATAAGCTGTCACATTTACTGAACGAAAGTGTGACCGAAAGCGCTTCTCTGGTTTGGAAATTATTTCCTCCATTAGGCTTGGTTGGTAAGTGGCCAAGACTTACGAGCAATACTCAAGAACTGGTCGAACGAGTGCTATGTATCTTCTTCGCAGATGAAGTAATGTTCTCATTAAATCTCAGCATGACACATTTTTTCTTACATTTCATTTGTGTAACCATTACACTGTACATGATAACCCATAGAAAACTTTAGAAGTAAGCCCAATCGGTCTGTTTTCTGTTCTACTCGAATGTAGGTGGAAACAAAGTTTGTGATCACTGGCACAGAGGGTGACACGAAGACGAATGAAACAATGAGCAGTTCCGTCTAATCTGTAACAATAGAGTTCACGTGGTAAATGGCTGACTACAAGCAAAGTCCAGAATGCAGCTAAGCCTGATAAACCCGTCTAAATTGTATTCCAACAGTGCTTCGTAAACACAGTCAAGCTCAGAATAACCGGATGGTGCGTAGGAAAAGGCTCTTGCAATAAAATCACGTGACGTCGAACACTAAGGAGCGCAGGAAATGTGCTTAGAACAAAAATCACACATCCTGAAAACAATGGCATGACCCACTCGCATACAAAACTGCGTGTCTTACCACAAGAGATATTTGAGTGATCACCTAATCGAGGTTTAAGGGAGGAATTTTAGTAACGCGGAGAAACAAAATATCGACGTAATAGGTCCAAAACCACCTATATTTCAGTGTCGTGACTGATTGCTATATTTCCCTCTGCTTAAAATAATTACGCTACCTGAACAACAAACTTCGTCCACTGACCTGATTGTGTTGTACAGCTATTCAGCGTTCAAAGTGCAGGTGTGGGATTTCGCTGAAGTCGGCAAACCAGAGTGGAACAGAACAATATGCACATCTGACTAAAGCCACTTCTTGACATTCAATATCAGTACTTAGTGCGAGGAGACATATGTTAGACGTCACAGTAATTCAAACGATTTTACTGGTATAATAATGTCTTTTCTTTTGCCAAGTATCTTGTAGCATATGCTTATACTTCGGTGTAAAACGTTGACTGTGTAGCACAGAGTGAATTCTGATGGTGAAATAACTTTGCGGAAATCCCATACCTGCACTTTGAACAGCAGCGCAGCACTATCAGGTCAGTAGGTGAAGTTCATGGTTCCGATGGGATAGTTATTTTAAGCAGAGGGAAATAAAGCAGTAAATCACGACATTGAAATATGTGTATTTTGATCCTGTTATGTCGGTATTTTGTTAGTTAGCTCCTCTTTTACAAGGCGACCACACGACAATTGGAATTTTGTGATCTTTTACATTTATAGTTCGTGTGGTTCATAACACAAATATTAGTTTCCCAAAGCTGTTCCAGGCTACTCTAAAAATTGCCAAGAAATTCGACTTTAAAGTTTTGGGAGCATCTTTGATTCGCTGATGTACGTTGGTTTTTCAACAGGCAGGGTAACTCTGCTTTTGCATGGAGGGCCACTGTCTGATACTCAGCCGACGGGTAGTTTTAAACACAAGTGCATGTTCTATCAACATTTCTGTAAAGCGGAAAATACATAAAGATGGAAAAAGTTGATCGTGCCCGAGCTCTTTCATTCTCTTCTGTTCAGTTAGAATACAACGTCATTCAAATAGAAAATTGATCAAATATTTGCTAATTAAAACAATATCTAACTGTGCTTATGAAAACTGCACTCTTATTTTTGCTTACGTATCTCTCACCAAAATTCAATTTTCATTGCAAACAAAAATTATTATTACCAATTTTTTATAAAAGATTGTTCATAAAGATGATTACATCAAAAAGAAGTAATAAAAATGAATTTTTTTCATCTTTATTTGTTTTACGCTTCACAGGAAAGCTCGCAGAATATTATCCTCCATTAAAAAAATTTGTATCAGTCAGGAATCCAACCCAGGCCTTCCAGGTGGGAGGTGGGCATTCTACCACAGAGGCACGCGGCCTGTTGAAAAATCAACCTTTCGTTAGGATTATTAAAAACGCTCAAAAAACTGAAAAGTCGATTTCCTCGACAATTTTTTAGATTTGCGTTGTCATGCTTTAGAAGACCGGTATTTTAGTTCAGAATTTCACATATCATAAAGGTAAAAAAATTGACCAGATGCGAGCTGGGTTCGCCCTCTGAGGGTTCCGTACGAATTTAATTATGTATCTAGGCAGTCATCCATCCCGAGTATCAAGAATGTCTACGATTTTTGCCTGTTATCGACAATTATCGGACCCAGGAACTGAAAGACTGTTTTAATTTTAAGTTTGAAGTCGCAAAACGAATGACGAAAGAAACATTTCTTTGTGTGATCTAGTTAAAAGTGAAAAATTTTCTGATTTATTCCCATTGCTTGTACTGTGAATCTTTGCTTCTTGGCAAATTTGGTGGTTGTAGGTCAACGGGAAGCACCTAATGGGTTCTAATGAGTGAGTTTGGGAATATCAAATTATATGACAAACTGATTGCACTGACTTTGAAGCCTAACGTTTTTATATATAGACCTTAGTAAATACACTCATGCTCGTAAATAAAGAATAATGCTGATACATGGTGAAATAAGGCTCTGGTGGGCGATTTGCGGGTTTAAATCACTTCGGGGTATGACCATGCCGTGCATTTGACCTGCGGTCGTCGCACGGTGGAACTGGCAGCAGTCCACATACGCAGAGGTGTGTTCGTGCATGTCAGAGTACGGTGCAGCGAGTAAGTGTGCGGACGTTTTCAAACGTGTTAATGGTGACTGTGTGTTGAAAATGGCTCAAAGAACACATACTGATGACGTTATGGGGGGTAGAATGCTAGGGCGACTGAAGGCTGGTCAAACACAGCAGGTCGTAGCACGGGCCCTCCGTGTGCCACAAAGTGTGATCTCAAGATTATGGCAACGATTCCAGCAGACAGGAAACGTGTCCAAGCGCTACAGTACGGGACGTCCACAGTGTACAACACCACAATAAGACCGATATCTCACCATCAGTGCCCGCAGACGGCCACGGGGTACTGCAGGTAGCCTTGCTCGGGACCTTACCGCAGGCACTGGAACTGTTGTCTCCAGACACACGCCCTACAGACGACTGAACAGACACGGTTTATTCTCCCGGAGACCTGCATTCCACTGACCCCTGGTCACAGGAGAGCCTGTAAAGCCTGGTGTCAAGAACACAGTACATGGTCATTGGAACAGTGGTCCCAGGTTATATTCACGGACGAGTCCAGGTATGGTCTGAACAGTGATTCTCGACGGGTTTTCATCTGGTGTGAACCAGGAACAAGATACCAACCCCTTAATGTCCTTGAAAGGGACCTGTATGGAGGTCGTGGTTTGATGCTGTGGGGTGGGATTATGACTGGTGCACGTACACCCCTGTATGTCTTTGACAGAGGAACTATAACAGGTCAGGTACATCGGGACGTCATTTTGCACCAGTATGTCTGCCTTTTCAGGGGTGCAGTGGGTCCCACCTTCCTCCTGATGGATGATAATGCACGGCCCCACCGAGCTGCCATCGTAGAGGAATACCTTGAAACAGAAGATATGAGGCGAATGGAGTGGCCTGCCTGTTCGCCAGACCTAAACCCCATCGAGGACGTCTGGGATGCTCTCGGTCGCACGTCTTCAAACCCCTACGACACTTCAGGAGCTCCGACAGGTACTGGTACAAGAATGGGAGGCTATAACCCAGCAGCTGCTCGACCACCGTATTCCATATTGATGTAGGGGTACATGTGCAGGAAACAGTGGCATTTTGTAGCACATGTGTTTCGGGATGGTTTTCTCAATGAGTGTATATATACACCTTAGTATGTGACGTAAATTCAAACGTGATACGCTTATCCGATGCTGACAAAAAGGGGTGTTAATAGATGGACGGACAGATAGAAGTCGGATAATAAATGAGAAGTAAACTGTTTTTCGGGTGGTGTAATTAAAAATTAACTGTTTCCGCATTTCCTACATTACTTGTACTGTGAAACCTTGCGCCTTGCCTAAAAAAAAAAATGGCTCTGGGCACTATGGGACTCAACTGCAGTGGTCATAAGTCCCCTAGAACTTAGAACTACGTAAACCTAACTAACCTAAGGACAGCACACAACACCCAGCCATCACGAGGCAGAGAAAATCCCTGACCCCGCCGGGAATCGAACCCGGGAACCCGGGCGTGGGAAGCGCCTTGCCTAATTTCGTGTTTCTAGGTCAACGGCAACCATACTATAGGTTTTAATGGGTGCGTTTGCTAGTGCCAACATATATCACATAAATAGCCGCACTTTTCGGTTGTTTTGACTTAGAAGCTTATGGTTTTTTTACACCGCCAAGGGACCATAGGGTCTTAACAGCGGTACAGAAAGTTGGTTAACATCCTATGAAGAAATATTTTTTGTGATATAATTATAAAATAATAATTCTCAGATTTTTTCCTTTACTTGTATTGTGAAACCTTGTTTCTTGCCGAATTTCACAATTATGGGTCAACGGGTGGTAACTTACAGGTTTTATGAGGGAGCCTGTGAGTTTCAAATCATGTGACAAAAATTTCCGTGTCTTTTGCTTGCATAGCCTTAAGAAACTTCACGCCTTTACACCACCAAGGGACCGTAGACTTTAGTCCGTGGTATAAATTTCAACTTTATACCTCTGTTTCAATCCTGAGGTAAAGGGCCTTTAAGCGTCAGACAGACAGATATACAGAGAGAGACAGATATACGGAGAGACAGACGGATTTCAAGTACAATAATCCGATTGCTGTGTGGCTCCATTGTCAGACCTGAATAGGTGTTCATTCAAATATCTCTCGTGGTAAAACGAACAATTTTCGATGCAAATGGCTCATACCATATTGCGATTAGGATGAGCGATTTGCATTCTCCATATATTTTTGTACGATTGTGAGAGTTCGAGATGACGCACTTCCCTCGGTAGAATAAATGAGAGAGAGAGTGTCAACTTGCCGACCACGGTATCAGAGGTACCGACCGCATCAGCGGCCACGTCCGTGTGACATGCTGGCTGCGCCCCACACGGAATAGGGCGTCAATTCGATTGCTATACTGCCCGAGGAACTGTGATCTTACCCACTATCGGTACAGGCGGGGAATCTGGAACACTGTCAGATACAAAAGTTTGTTCGGACCACGGAAAAGTGGAGAAACAGTGTGAAAGTGGTTAACGAAACCTCAACAAATCACTTAAGTGTGAATTGCAAAGTATTCATGTAAATGTAGGCTGTTAATCATATCTATGAACGTCACACTGGTACTAGTGAATCGCAGAATGTTACTAGCTAAATTCTTCGAACGGGTGCCGCAGCAAGTAACCTGACTGCTTCTTAACTCTTTGCCGACCGGCGACATCATAGTGGTGTCGTGGGCGAAATAGCGGTCAACGGCCGGCGACACCACAGTCGTGTCGTGTGCATAGTATTGCTCAGTGGCCGGCGACGGCACTTTAGTATCTTTTTCATTCGGTCGGTGTTTTGCTTAGGAACAATAAGTTACACACGTCAAGAAGTTTTTTTGTTTTTTGTTTTTATAAGTACTTGTGCACTTTCACCATCGCAGACGGAAGAGATGATACGATTATTTACGATGAATGCGCGGACGTCTTGTCTGACGTTCCAGACGACTTGGCCGATTGGGTAGAAGACATTGGATATCAAAAAAAATGAAAGTGAAGCAGAATCGTCGGAAGATAGTGAAATACGTCGAAAAAGAATTCGGCGTACGCTACGGTTGACAACTGATTCGGATGAATCAGACGAAGAAGACAGGACCAATAATAAATCTGAAGGATCTCCGGGTCCACACATATTCCCCAAAGATACGCAGAGCGTCGTGAATATCGTAGAATTATATAATAGGAACGATCTATTTGAATATATTAGCAACGAAACCAACAAGTATTACAGTCAAAATTGCAATAGAATGAACTGAACTTAGAAAATGATTCGGGATTGCTATCCTTATGGGAATTGTAAAAGGAGCAAAGATCGATGATTACTGGTCAACGAATCCGTTGATAGACACACCGATATTTCGTAAAACTATGTCTCGCAACCAGTTCAGACAAATATTATCATTTTTACATTTTCCGACAATAAAAATAAACCGGATAATGCCGACCGGCTTTTCAAAGTGCAATTCACAATTGATTATTTTTCCAAAATTTTAAAGAAATGTTTAATCTAAGTCAAAACATCTCAATTGATGAAATGATACCGTGGTGTGGACAGTTTAATTTTAAAGTTTACAATCCGCTGAACATTACGAAATACGTCATACTCATTCGAATGCTGTGTGATTAGAGTACGGGATACATTTTCTCATTCAAGATATTTTCCGGCGCTGGATAACCTTTAGCAAAAACGGTGATGGAACTATTGACGCCTTCTGGTGGAAAGTGGCATCACCTCTACATGGATAATTATTATAAGAGTGTATAACTTGCAGAGAAGTTACTTCAAAAGAATATTCGAGTTGTGAAACGATACGGCAAAACAGAGGATTTCCTTATAAATCAAAACGCGAAAAGTCAACGAGTTTGAAGCTTGTCACCAAGGGAAAAGTGACAAGCAGCCGGCGACAAGCCAAGTAATCCGAATTAGCGCTGCCGGCACCAAGCGAATAAATTTGTACGGGACGTGCGGACGGCTAAGTGTTAAGTGACAGAAATGATATGCTATGGGCCCTGCCTGAAACCAAAGAAAACAAAATTTTTAAAAAAAAGTGTGCTGAAGACAGACCCTCTGGAGAAAATTTCTTCTATGGCCTGTGTTCACAATGAGAATCTGCAAGCCGTGTAGCTGACACATTAACGCGTCCTCGGAAAGGAATATTCGATGTAGGTACAAACGCTAGGACTATTAATCATACAAACTGAAATCCCTGGGCTAGCAGGAGAGAGCGAATGAGGTTGGTATTTGTGGACAGGGGCCAAAATAAGTTACTGTCAGTTGCACTCAACATATAAACTTTATTTGTTAAAACACATAATCACAGAAGCAAGAATCAAAACTCTCAAGGTTTTATCGAAAGCCTTCCTTTGATTTAATTTAGATCGGCTGAAGGCCACATCGAAAATCCAAGACAAGGCCTCAGCAGAGAATTGAGGTACAGGGGTTCTTCTGGAGGTTTCATTTCATTAGGGAAAAAACTTTTTTTATCTTCAATATAAGTAGGCTGAAAGCCTTAGCTTAATTTTTTCCATAGAACTCGGCTGAAGGCTACATATTAATTAAGAACAGTGTTACAGATTAAAGCCGAGACAAAGATTTTCAATGTTTAATCTAAATAGGTTGAAAACTCGGCTGAAGGCCGCATCTCGACAAAACAATTTAACGGCTTAAGGCCTAGGAGGAAGAGCTTTCAATTTGAAAAGGCTGAAGGCGTTATATTTCGTGTAAAACTCGGCTGAAGGCCTCATACCAAAGAATAAAAATCTTATGACTTAAGGGCAAGACAAGGCTTTTGAATTTTTAATTTAAGAGAGATTAAAACTCGGTTGAAGGCCACACACTATGTAGAAAACAATTTTACAACTTAAGGCCTAAATGGAAGAGATTCTAAATTTCAACTAAAATAGGCTAAAGGTTTTATCCTAAAATGCTTCACATAAAACTCGGCTGAAGGCCACATAAGAAACCCAAACAATCCCATGGCTTAAAGCCCACACAAAGAAATCTCAAATTTTTAATTTAACCTGGAAAACTCGGCGAAATGCCACATACAAACTAGAAAATATTTCTTACGGTTTAAGGCCAAGACAAAATTTTTCGACTTTTGATTTGAAAAGGCTGAAAACTCGGCTGAAGACCACATACCAACTTGAAACAAATTTACGGCGTAAGACCTAGGCACAAGGAATTTTCAATTTTAATTTTGAAAGGCTGAAAGTCGGCTGAAGGCAACATACTAAACAAGATATTTTTTTTTACGGCTTAAGGCCTAAGAAGACAAGCCTTGCAATTTTAATAAGCTTAAACTCGGCTGAAGGCCACACAGAGTACTTAAGACTAAAAATGAAATCATTATGTAAAACACAAGGAGCGGCGCTCAGAAGGTTCGAAGGGTCGGCCTGGGAAGGTAAAACTAACGCACGTTTTGGTGAGACTGTCAGCCAGACCGACAGCCTCTTAATCGGAAGGTAACCCAACCGAAAGCCAGCTGACGAACCAACCAACAATATCAATTCTCCTCCACCCGACCAGAAAAATGACAACAAGATGTCAATAGCACAACGTACTGGATACTGGTGGCCAATCCAGCCAAGTCAGAAAAAACGCCCACAACTACCACCAATACCTCAGCTCTAGAACTCCGCGCCGTGCTGGACAGCATCAACACTACGAGAAAAATACACTGCTGAAAACTACGTCAACACCCAGGGCAGGTAACCGGAATGTCAACGGCCACAAGGCAGAGATACCGCTGGTACACTTCATTAATGAAATAATGAATTAAATTAAGTTGAACACCACACAGGAAGACGGCTGCAATTTTAGCCGACTTCAGTACATACACGTTGTTGCTCACAGGAATCTCCCAGAAAACGACAACTAGGATCCAATGAACAGACGTGATAACAGTTGAGGCTTGATAGTAGATTAAGTGAGCACTGAACTTCAGTGTCCAGGGTCGGTGGGCGACGAGCTTCGTAACCCTCGCAATAAGCGCCTCACAACTCCAACCACGCGTACACACTGCCAGGGGCTCCGGCCTGGCCACGCGCTACGGAGACTTCCTCGCTGCTCTGTCCCAACTGACCGAAACGGTCAAAGGACCGAATACATGTCGGCCGATGAGACGACTGAACGAACGACCAACCAACGTCGTTCCCGCTCCAGTCTCCTTCCGTCAGACAGCTCAAGTGTGTCGCCTTCGTTCGGCGAGCACTGGCAGTCCGCGCCCCACCGGTGCTCCGTCCCCGGCTTCACTGCTGCTGCGTCCCGACTGCACTCCCGACACACGCCGACCCGGAAATACTATCGGTCGCACCAGAGATGGCACGACAGTGCACTTATCGATAAGCGCTGCTGCTGCCACTCACGGCAGGTAAGGCATGAAGTAATGAATAAGAAAACGAGGCGGCAGTACCGTAAGAGAAGATGACAAACAATAAATGGCATGAACACGAGCCGCGCGCGGCTCACAAATAAATATCTCACTTTTTTGGACTAAGTTTGCAGAATCTAATTTCTGTAATCTGAATCTTTCGGTAAGCACTACTGACAGACTTTATACTGAGACACGTATCATTCTGTAAATAATCCGCAAAGTCATTGCCCTTCGTATTCTTATTCCTACAGAACACCAAGAGACCCCCTGTAAAATACAGGAAAGAAACGATAAAGTTATGCCAGAAATATGTGGTCTAGGCTTCTATGATTTCGTAGGAATTCTCACATAAAATTTCGCAGTCTGGTTACCTCTCATTGTCTATAATAGCACACAGGCGAAACAGTTACAGGTGGGTTCAGCTACTAAACTATATCGATGAATGCAAGTTTCCAGGGTAAAAGAACAATTTTTTCCATTTATATTATACAATAACAAATTCTCAAGTCTGAGTATAGCGCGACAAGCAATACCGTCTGCTATCACGTTACACGTTTTTTGAATCTTCGCGACCAACTCTCTTCTCATTCGGTACACACATCTCCATCGCTCCTCAGCCACTGTCCATCACATAATGTATCACAGCCTGCGTTTAAATGCCTAAGAAATCCCCACCCCTCCACCTCCCACCATCCGCTATTCGACCCTGAAGAGCCGACAGTTCCAACCACGAATTACATTCGAAGTGAAACTTCCTGGCAGATTAAAACTGTGTGCCGGACCGAGACTCGAACTCGGGACCTTATTGTAAGTCGTATGTCGTCTCATTATCCGTAATAGGTACATCAGCGTACATTAAAGAGCAAATTCTATTATGAACAAATGGAGCTCAGCTTTCTTCAGGTTTTACAATGGTTTCTTAGATATAAATATGCAGCATTTTCTCTGGATAGCACGACACGTCACGTCAGACGGTTTCAACGTGAAGATTTATCGGATTCCGATCATCTTCGTATTCGGTCTGATTTGTTTTATAGTGCTCCCACAAGAATATGTAATAACAATACGTTTTAAAAGTGAAGTGAGGCGTACAATTACCATAAAAAAGATCGTGTGACTATGAAAAACGTAGAGATAGTGCTTTTTGGGAACAATTATGAAAATTAATAATTTAAAAAATAAAGACAATAACGATGTATTTGAAAAATAAACGATTCCATTTACAGATAAGTGTTCACCTGAGGTTTTAAACTGATTTATGTATGTAAAGGTTTCTCTCTCTCTCTCTCTCTCTCTCTCTCTGTTTCTCTTTCTCAGTGGTTGTCTTCCGAAGCGTTATAATGTAGTTTAGTGGCTGACGTCAAATAGACACTAGGTTAGCTGTGAATTGAGTTTTATTTACAAAAGTGTTAAACCTAAATCAAATAATTCCAGTTTTCAGAATTATTTCACTCTGTAATACATACAGTCACGACACTCTCTGGTGCAAAAGTTCTTACCGTTTCACAGCTGGAGAGGTACTACTGCTCAAAGCGGTGAGAAAGCAGACATCCACATGCGTCGAAGGCATAATATTTGTTTTAATTATTTTCTACCTAAGTAATGAAATAGTTATGTTTTTGAGTTCTATGCTTCATTAAATTACCAAGAGACATTAATTATCGTGAAATACATGTAAAAACAGTTGCATCACACTGATTCAATGACATAAGCTACAACTTATTCACGAAGAAATATTTTCGAGTATGTGTATATCCGCAGGTATTCCGCGGTAAACAAGAATATAAACACATATTTCATGCCTGAGAAGCATATATTTCTGTTGTTGTCTGCTGTTATTTTCATTTGTACTTTTCTTGACAATTAATAATTTTGTTTCGGTTTTAACGACTCGCCCATTCTTGCATTTCACCCGGTTTTCTAATAAGCTAATATTTCTGTAAAGTAGTTACTTTTACTTCAAAAGCGAATGTATTGAGGATTCTTGCCCGTCCTGGCTCAGATTTAGCAGTAATTGTGGAACTGGTTCCTTCTCCGTTGGGAAACAGTTTCATTGGTTTTGACGCTGCATTATCACGTCCGTGTGCTTTCCCCTTACGCTACAGTTGTAGAGGCTTATTTGTTACGTTAAATATATTCCAAACAAGTTTCCTACATTCCACATTCACTGATTTGGCTGAAAGTGTAGCGAACAAAACTCTGCTTTGTTGGGTAGATATACGGCGTCTTTCTGCAGAAGGTGGGGTCCTCTGTTGTTTACTGACAGTTTTTTATTTTTAAAGGAATACGAATACGACGATGAAATAAAAATGATCCTATTGCATTTATTGGCCGGGATATCCCTTTTGGGGTACGGCAGCCATATTGCAAGTCTTTTCAATTGGTATTGCGGGCTTTCAAAATAATGAATGAAATGTGGTGTGGTGGCCCTTAGCTACGTACCCTCCGATTTGGGGTTGCAATATTAAAGGTTTTAGCTGGTTTCGTCGTCTAGGGGCTGGGATACATAGTTGCCGCATTACAGGCCAAATACTGCTACGTCTACAGTACACGATAAGAATACACGCATGAATCGAATGGTCGAAGATTTCTATCACTCGGCAATTACGAATTATGAAAGTGACACATAAATTTATAAATGAAAGATTGCAATTAAATAAAATTTGGAGGTATTGTCTTAACGACTTTAAATGATGATTACGATAGTAGATGTACTTTTGAGAATGCGGTATATTTCTGCAAAACACTTATTGGTGTCGATGGTCCAGCAATTAAATAAAATATAAGTTGAATAACAGGGAAACAATGTATTCCTACTTCACATATTTAGTTATAAACAACAACATAGCTCGTGAGATAATCACTTCTGAATGCATACTAAGACTTCACTGCAGACGCCGCGGAAATCACACAAGAGCACAGGTCGACACTCCGAAATATTTCTATCCTCCGCGACCACGCGCAAACTGCTCCAGTGTCCACGTCTTTCCAGCCGACTCCACATCCGTCACGCCGTCGCGTCCTGCACTTCCCGTGTCCTGCCTCGTACTGCCCAGAACTGCCGAACTTCCAAAATTGCCCTCGTGTCCTCTCTCGAAATGATCCTCCTCCCCCACTTCCATACAATCTCACCATTAACGAGCTCTGTGATTGGCTAGAGCGCTCCCTCCACGTCTCCAAGCCACGTCTCCCTCTACGTCTCACCAGATAGATAAAGATGTTTCGCAACTTTATAATGAACATTAAAATAAAAAAATAAGAAATAAAGGATCAAAAACTTAAGAATAGATAATCAGAGTGTGAACAGAGGTCAACAAAAACAGGCCCAGAGAGCATCCCAGAGTGCCCCAGAGATCATCCCAGATTGTCCCAGAGAGCATCCCAGAGTGTCCCAGAGAGCATCCCAGAGTGCCCCAGAGAGCATCCCAGAGTGCCCCAGAGAGCTAAAACACTAAGAAGAATCGCTTCTCGGCTTTTGGCAAGATCAATACGAAATACTGTATTTACATTTAAATACTTGAAATTAAATAAATATCACTAAGGCTGGACCATAAACGCGCTCTAACACACATTATTAAATACATAAACAAACTAAATAGACATATTTCAAAGGAATAGCAGCAAAAGGTAGGCCAGTAGCCTAATGTCTCTGTGCTTTCTAAAATACTTTAAATATATAACCAATTTCTTCATGAAATGTATGTATCGGATATAAACAAAGACATAGAGGTATAAATATGTTTATAAGCAGCTGCTACCGTTTTTTCGTATAACTGTGAAGTACGAGTACTTATGGCCTGATACGGTCGATAGCAATTGGCCACTTTGACCTCCAATTACTCATGTACTATTTACGTTACATGGCTGTAATTCGTACTAATTTAGGTTTAAACTAATAGCTTTCTAAAGACACGTAGAGCGACGAAATCGGGAGAAGCATTTAGATTTTAGAAATTCGTTGCTGTGTGTTACTTGTATGATTTACTGTCAGATACTAAACTTTAAACTAATAAAGATATTAAAAATCTGATTACACCATCGGAATCGTCGTGCAAATAATTATCATGTACATATTTATTTTTGAGCTATCATGCATGATTCAGCCGCGCGGGTTTAGCCGAGCGGTCTTGGGCGCTGCAGTCATGGACTGTGCGGCTGGTCCCGGCGGAGGTTCGAGTCCTCCCTCGGGCTTGGGTGTGTGTGTTTGTCCTTAGGATAATTTAGGTTAAGTAGTGTGTAAGCTTAGGGACTGATGACCTTAGCAGTTAAGTCCCATAAGATTTCACACACTTTTTTTTTATCATGATTCATCTGGCTACTGTTAATTTCTATACAAACTGTGAAATGTCTGCCATTAAGGTTTCACAAAGTCCACCATCTTTGGCACTCCCAGCGTGTCTCCTTCATCAACGCAGCATCACCATGGAATTCCCATCCACGCGTCTGGACCGGCGGTTGTGCGGCATCACGCGGTTGCTAAGGTGACGTTCGGCAGCACGTGGTTGCTGCCGCTGCCGGGCCGTGACCCGCCTAGACGCCCCAGCTCTGAACTTTTCAGGGCGCCACAACTCGCCCGCTACCTCACAACGCCACTTGCATGTCAATCATGATGAAAGACACACAACACCCCTCCCCTGCCGGGATTCGAGCCCAGGCCCTCTTGGGTGGTAGGCGGTAATCCTACCGCAATGCTACGGATGCGGATTTCTACGAGAATCGTAAATAACGACAAATGTGGTGTTGTTGTAAAAGCTGTGTCATGAAACAATAAAAGCGTTACTATTCGCACGCATTTTATATAGTATTCAGAAGTGTCGCTTGCTGTTCGCTTGGGGTGCTGCTATTGCTGTGGGTAACAAAAGTGTCGCGAGAGTTATGTTAGACTGTGATTATAGCATCGTCTACAGCGGAGCAAAAACAGCATCGCTGCAGAGCTGTAGTCCACCGTCATTACGCGGCACATTTAAAATTTCCATTATTGTTTAATAGGCCCGATAATACCATTGCAAAATGTTAAATAATTTTTCTTCTAGCAAAGCTGGAGATGTGTACCAGGCAGTTTAATGACGAACTGGTGTCGTTTTAAGGTATTGTGTATCATTAGTCCCGGGCCAGTACTACAGATAAAGGAGGAAGACTTTCATTACAAACAGTGACCTAGCACGCTGAAAAGGAAAGTGAAAGTTAAAAGCGTTTTTATTTTCACAAATAAATATCGACGTGCATTCGGCTGTGTTTCAATGTGTTCATAACATATAGATCATATGTGGCTTTGAATTTGCTTAACCTTTCTAGATTGCTTTTACTATTCTGTCGGTTGTAGCAGTGTTAGGCCACATACAGATAATTTAACTGAACTAATAAAAGCAACATTTAATTAACATAATAACATTTTCAGAGAATATATAAAACAGCATTCAGTAAGAGTATGGGCACAATGAATTTTCACGTGTAGAGTTTGTTGAATATGTAATCATTATCTGTTTAAGAGATTGATTGGCCTGAAGGTAACTGATTATGTTATGTGAATACAGTAGTACTTCAGGTTTGACGGCAGGTGCATTTTGTTCAAAGCACAGTGCTAGATGAAGTAACATTCAAATATCTATAACAAAAGGATGAGTAAATATTGTTAATCTTTCAAAGCGTAACTCTCTGTCCCAGAAACAATAACTCAGTTTTGAATGAAACTTTCTTGTGATTATTGCACCAAAAAAACTGTTGTCACTGTTTCATGTCGTGAAGGTATTATCTAACAATACTCGTCGGTTATAACAAGGGAAATTTCCTTCTGTCCTGTCTTATCGTCTCTGTCTGCATGGACACTAAGTGCTTTCTGGATGGTAACAGATTTATCAAAACTGCATTAGCGATCTACACGTGTCCTGAGTTTGGTGACAGTTCTGAATTAGTTTCGGAAGACAGAGGACTTGAGGTAGTTAATTTCTTGTACCAGATAGTCACTTGTCGCCCATTTCCACAGAACTTTCCAATTCTATGATAGCTAATTAACTGAATTTTTGTAAGTTCTGTTGCTCCACGGCAGTTTATGATGTATACTTAGGCCACGTGCTGTGTCCTTTACTTCTTAAAATCATCATAGGACTGCAGTAATATTTCTTTAATAAAAGTTCCTTACGGTTATCTTGCAAAATGTATTGCACCGATTGCTCACGATGTCAGTTTTTATTTATGGTTTTGATGAAATACTGATTCCGAGCTCACAATTTTTTAGTAAAATAATTGCACTACAGAAAGAAAAGGCGTCACCAAGGTCTAAAATGTGATGGAATTTCATTTAATACGTTATCAGCGATGTTTCTCGAAAGCGTGCAGTTGTGTCAGTAATTTTGCAAATAACAATACAATGTACCGATTAGGTTTTTTCATGCACTGCACGATGGGTTTCAAACTTATTACCATTGTTAAGTGTTGCTATTATATTAGTATTATATCTGAAGGAGGCACGCTTTTCTCAGGTCATCAGTCCTCTAGAACTTAGAACTGCTTAAACCTAACTAACCTAAGGACATCACACACATCCATACCCGAGTCAGGATTCGAACCTGCGACCGTAGCAGCCGCGCGGTTCCAGACTGTAGCGCCTAGAACAACCATTTTCTAACATTATCGTCTAATAACTTCATATCCATACACACCCTATTTTGCGATTGCAGTTAAACCATAAAAAGACGTCTGGAGGACAAGAGAAGCGGCGGAACACACACGGAGACGTCACACCAAATATTAATGGAATCAGTACAACCTGAGAATAAATTTCTGAAACGCGTAGTGCAATAGATGTACATTTGAACTTGTACTCTGTATCATGATGAAACTTGACATTTATGAAATGTGGAAATCGTTGCAAAAAGTGAAAGATGCGACAAATGATAAACAAGAAAACGATGGACCACTGAACTTTTAGGTTTGTACTCTGAAAAAAAACCATAACTTTCGTGTCGCGCTAAGGAAAAGTATATATGAGTTAAATATGTGAGCGTACTGTCATCCAACCATAGGCAATATCTGAACATCTAAGTAGCACACATGCACTTATGGCCTGAGGCATTGTCGTCAGACCTGTGCTTTGTTGCCAGCACGCACACAAGGCACTCAGAGTGCGTCGGAATCCATGTGACCATCGTGACTGCGCCGTATGGTAGTGTAAATCGTGTTATGCGCAAAGTGGTAGTATTTCTCCTAATGTTTTATTGGAATGTGGTCTGTACATTGTGAACACTCGAACTGCAGTATTTTTATAGAAGTATTTACTAATCAGGGGAAAGTACTATTTGCTCAGTGTTTATATACGTTCAAACAGGAATCATTGGCAAGAGGTATATGATTGGTGAGTATATTAGTGCGAAACTTCACTAACATTAATAAACTGAAACGTGGCTCTTGTGTATAAACTGGTTTACAAACTGGTTCACAAAAATATTTTGAATTTTCTCGAACAGTAATGAATGACAAAGAATTAATTCAGGGCACATTAACCGTTACTCAATGTAAGGTGCAATTGGTCATTTTCATTGAAGAACTCTCAACATATACACAAGTTTATTTACAATTTTATCGTACTTGATTCGGAACTCGCCTTTTACCTACGTGATTAACACTTCTACTATGACCTATTGCATTGTGAACGGTGAACGGTTGCAGCCTATGGAATGTCGAATAATGTGTTTTTGATACAAACAGTTTTGTATTCCTTTTGGGCAGGGTATGTACTGTCGAAAACTATATGTTTGACATAAACAGTGTTGTGTTCTTTGGCCCTTTATGCATATACAAATCTACCATGCAAGTTTTATTTTGCAACGCACCATCCACAAGAAAACGTCACAGTGTAACAATCGACAAAGTTAACATGTGTGGCATGTATCTTATAATCTAAATATGTATATAGTTTGTGAGAGTAATACTCTAGCATCTAATTAGAACAACATTCTGTCATACAAAAATCACATAAAAATTTAAACTACTAACTTCGTGTGTATCTGTTTGTGTGTGTGCCTCGGTTTAATATTTTTTACACAAAAATCTACTGAGATACTTTATTACAGGTAAAAATCAACGCCTGGTCTCAAACTGAGCTGATCAAGAAGAACAGACGGAACAATTTTTTCAGGCATTAGGTCCCACCTGTCACTCTGTCTGTTGTATATGTCGTCTTTATTAATGGACCGCCAGCTGTTAACAAGCGTTCTATGATTCAGTACACATCATGAAGCACTGCATCACTCAGGCTACATAGCACGTGACACTGGGATCTGCTTGTACTGTGTGTGTCCTCCTCAGCTGGTGGTAGCTGAGTGCAGCCAGTAGTGCTGCACCGCTCTTGTATCACGCCACCAGACCACTCTCCAAGAAATTAAAAATATAGGCCACGAACTACTTAACTGAAACTCCAAATGACTCCCCCGTAAGTGAGGCTATATGAACCGATGCTTGACAGACCAGATTCACACAATAGAGAAATCATTAAGGAAGGACAACAAACGCATTCTCAGCTACTGTGCTGTAAACAAACCACAGGCTTTAGTTTTTCGCTTCTGCTGTGATCTGTGTCTTCACAATGAAATAACCTCAACTATTTCTGTTGGAGAGCAGTGAAAACGTCTTTAAGTAGCCTACACAGTACCCGTGCAAACATTGCCCAAACAGAAATGCTGTGTACTTGTGACATTCTTCTGGAAATGGGACCTGTAAAAAGCCAACAGTCATTGCTGGCCACTAACCACATGTCTCTGAGATTTCGGATCAACTCACCGTGTTACCAGGTCGATCCGTTTCTTTTACAATGAATTTATTTAATCTCCTAGCGTCCCCCCCCCTCCCCCCCCCCCCCCCCATGAACCATGGACCTTGCCATTGGGAAGGGGAGGCTTGCGTGCCTCAGCGATACAGATGGCCGTGCCGTACGTGCAACCACAAGGGAGGTGTATCTGTTGAGAGACCAGACAAACGTGTGGTTCCTGAAGAGGGGCAGCAGCCTTTTCAGTAGTTTCAGGGGCAACAGTCTGGATGAGTGACTGATCTGGCCTTGTAACACTAACCAAAACGGCCTTGCTGTGCTGGTACTGCGAACGGCAAGGGGAAACTACAGCCGTAATTTTATCCCGAGGGCATGCATCTTTATTGTATGGTTAAATGATGATGCCGTCCTCTTGGGTAAAATATTCCGGAGGTAAAATAGTCCCCCATTCGGAACTCAGCGCGGGGACTACTCAAGAGGACGTCGTTATCAAGAGGAAGAAAACTGGCGTTCTAGGTATCGGAGCGTGGAATGGCAGATCCCTTAGTCGGGCAGGGAAATGGATAGAATATAGTGGGAATTAGTGAAGTTCGGTGGCAGGAGGAACAAGACTTTTGGTCAGGTGAATATAGAGTTATAAATAGAAAATAAAATAGGGGTAATGCAGGAGTAGGCTTAATAATGAATAAAAAAATGGAGTGTGGGTAATATACTAAAAACAGCATAGTGACGCGCATTATTGTGGCCAAGATAGACACGAAGCTCATGCCTACTAGAGTAGTACAAGTTTATATGACAACTAGCTCTGCAGATTATGAAGAAATTGATGAAATGTATGATGCGATAAAAGAGATTATTCAGGTAGTGAAGGGAGACGAAAATTTAATAGTCATGGGTGACTGGAATTCGAGAGTAGGAAAATGGAGAGAAGCAAATATAGTAGGTGAATATGGATTGGGGGTAAGAAATGAAAGAGGAAGCCATCTGGTAGAATTTTGCACAGAGAATAACTTAATCAAGCTAACACTTGGTTCAAGAATCATAAAAGAGGGTTGTATACATGGAAGAATCCTGGAGATACCAGAAGGTATCAGATAGATTATATAATGCTAAGACAGAGACTTAGGAACCAGGTTTTAAACTGGAAGACATTTCCAGGGGCAGATGTGGACTCTGACCACAATCTATTGGTTATGAACTGTAGATTAAAACTGAAGAAACTGCAAAAAGGTGAAATTTAAGTAGATGGGACCTGGATAAACTGACTAAACCAGAGGTTGTACAGAGTTTCAGGGAGAACATTAGGGAACAATTGACAGGAATGGGGGAAAGAAATACAGTAGAAGAAGAATGAGTAGCTCTGAGGGATGAAGTAGTGAAGGCAACATAGGATCAAGTAGGTAAAAAGACGAGGGCTAGTAGAAATCCTTGGGTAACAGAAGAAATATTGAATTTAATTGATGATAGGAGAAAATATGAAAATGCAGTAAATGAAGTAGGCAAAAAGGAATACAAACGTCTCAAAAATGAGATCGACAGGAAGTGCAAAATGGCTAAGCAGGGATGACTAGAGGACAAATGTAAGGATATAGAGGCTTATCTCACTAGGGGTAAGATACATACTGGTTACAGGAAAATTAAAGACACCCTTGGAGAAAAGAAAGTCACTTGTATGAATATCAAGAGCTTTGATGGAAACCCAGTTCTAAGCAAAGAGGGAAAAGCAGAAAGGTGGAAGGAGTATATAGAGGGTCTATACAAGGGCGATGTACTTGAGGACAATATTATGGAAATGGCAGAGGATGTAGATGAAGATGAAATGGGAGATATGATACTGCGTGAAGAGTTTGACAGAGCACTGAAAGACCTGAGTCAAAACAAGACAACATTCCATTAGAACTACTGACGGGCTTGGGAGAGCCAAGCCTGACAAAACTCTACCATCTGGTGAGGAAGATGTATGAGACAGGCGAAATACCCTCAGACTTCAAGAATAACTTAATAATTCCACTCCCAAAAACGGAGGTATTGACAGATGTGAAAATTACAAAAGTATCAGTTTAGTAAATCACGGCTGCAAAATACTAACACGAACACTTTTCAGACGAATGGAGAAACCGGTAGAAGCCGACCTTGGGGAAGATCAGTTTGGATTCCGTAGAAATGCAGGAACACGTGAGGCAATACTGACCTTACGACTTATCTTAGAAGAAAGATTAAGGAAATTCAAACCTACGTTTCTAGCATTTGTAGACTTAGAGAAAGCTTTTGACAATGCTGACTGGAATAATCTCTTTCAAATTCTAAAGGTGGCAGTGGTAAAATACAGGGAGCGAAAGGCTATTTACAATTTCTACATAAAGCAGTTGGCAGTTATAAGAGTCGAGGGGCATGAAAGGGAAGCAGTGGTTGGGAAGGGAGTGAGACAGGGTTGTAGCCTATCCCCGATGTTATTCAAACTGAGTATGAGCAAGCAGTGAAGGAAACAAAAGAAAAATTTGGAATAGGTATTGAAATCCATGGAGAAGAAATAAAAATTTTGAGGTTCACCGATGACATTGTAATTCCGTCAGAGACAGCAAAGGACTTGGAACAGCAGTTGAACTGTATGGATAGTGTCTTGAAAGCACGATATAAGATGAACACCAACAAAAGCAAAACGAGGATAATGGAAAGTAGTCGAATTAAGTCGGGTGATGCTGAGGGAATTAGATTAGGAAATGAGGCACTTAAAGTAGTAAAGGAGTTTTGCTATTTGGAGAACAAAACAACTGATGATGGTCGAAGTAGAGAGGATATAAAATGTAGACTGGCAATGACAAGGAGATCGTTTCTGAAGAAGAGAAATTTGTTAACGTCGAGTATAGGTTTAATTGTCACGAAGTCGTTTCTGAAAGTATTTGTGAGGAGTGTAGCCATATAAGGAAGTGAAACATGGACGATAAATAGTTTGGACATGAAGAGAATAGAAGCTTTCGAAATGTGGTGTTACAGAAGAATGCTGAAGATTAGATGGGTAGATCACATAACTAATGAGAATGTATTGAATAGAATTGGAAAGAAGAGGAGATTGTAGCGCAACTTGACAAGAAGAAGGGACCGGTTGGTAGGACATGTTCTGAGGCATCAAGGGATCACAAATTTAGCATTGGAGGGCAGCGTGGAGGGTAAAAATCGTAGAGGGAGACCAAGAGATGAATACACTAAGCAGATTCAGAAGGATGTAGGTTGCAGTAAGTACTGGGAGATAAAGAAGCTTGCACAGGATAGAGTAGCATGGAGAGCTGCATCAAACCAGTCTCTGGACTGAAGATCACAACAACAACAACAGCGCCTTTACAACACTAATTGTATTTCTTTCTTTCTGATTACTGTGCTGGGATCGTAGTACTCGCTCCTACTGAGCTCTCAGACAACCCGTTAAGTTTTCTTTGTAATTCTGCAATCATGGGAATTGGTGTAGTCATGTCTCTAAAGGCTCATGTCCCTTTACTCGTATTTGTCCTAGTGTGGTGGGGTAACTATAATATATGGATGAGTTTGATACCAATTTTAGCAGAACTAAGATGAGTTATTGGAGAAAATAACATACACTTTAGCCGTCTAAATAACACTGCTTACGTTTGTACAAAGATTTAACAGTTCTCATCTATATGGGCTGCTTAAACTGTACGTTTTACCAGCTGTGCCATAATTGTGCTGTCTGTATTTTTGAACAGTTGAGTTTCAACATCAGTGATACTTGAATGTTTTATATTCGAAATTTTTATAGGTAATAGAGCGAATGGTTATTTTTGGACCCAAAATTAATTTTTTCATTCGCAGTTAGATATTTATAATCATACTTGTGTATGAAGATAAGCACCATCCCTGTGTTTATTGTGTACGTGGAGTTACTCTATATATCAAAACACCTAATTATGGAGGGAACTTAAACATAGGGTCGCTCTCCATAGATATCGACAGTAAAGACAGATAACCTGCATTCCCTTGTTGTATCCACACTGTTTCCATACATGGTGTTTAGTAATTTGTAAGTCTTGCTTTCGCACCTGCAACGACCTGCTTTAGTTCCTGCAGAAGCAGCAGAAGTTGATGTACTCCCGTCACGGCAATTATTTTTGCTATGTACTCCAGTTTTAGGTTCTTGACTTTGACCTATTCCATTTCCAGTTCACTTATTCGTATATGCAACACTTTAACTACAATTAAAGAAATAATTTCCTTAGTAGGGAACAGTTGAAAATTTTCTTACAGTCTTGCACATGATCACAAAAATGTAATGAGTTCCATTCTTATAAACAGTAGCTTCTAGTGTCAGGACACATTATAGAATCAATATATGGTTACCATTAACATTATTCATTCCTATAATAATACATACACAGATTAGGTGGGTACATCATGTAACTAATGAGGAGGTATTGAATAGGATTGGGGAGAAGAGAAGTTTGTGGCACAACTTGACTAGAAGAAGGGATCGATTGGTAGGACACGTCCTGAGAGGCATCAGGGGATCACAAATTTAGCATTGGAGGGCAGCGTGGAGGGTAAAAATCGTAGAGGGAGACCAAGAGATGGATACACTAAGCAGATTCAGAAGGATGTAGGTTGTAGTAGGTACTGGGAGATGAAGGAGCTTGCACAGGATAGAGTAGCATGGAGACCTGCATCAAACCAGTCTCAGGACTGAAGACCACAACAACAACAACAACAACAACAACAACACACACACACACACACACACACACACACACACACATATATATATATATATATATATATATATATATATATATATATATATATATATATAGCTGTACCTAATACACATTAATCAGTGATGTCGTTGCATACAATAACATTATTGCTTCCATAGCAGTCTTGTTTCACGCATAAGCTGTGGTTTGATGTTAGTTAGTCACACATCTCAGTTTTGTAAAAGAAATGCAGGATATTCGCTTGTTGTACCCAGGTCCATAAAGGTAATAATACCCTACACAACACTGTCGCAGTAGTCCAGACAGTTGAGTCATTCAAACACCCATTTTAATGTCGAGCAATTCCAGTTTATATGTTATAGCCACACGATTTTTATATTTCCTCAATACGGTTTCCAGTGTTTCCCTACCAGTATTTTCCAACATGCCTTTGTCACAGTTAGATCCCATGTGGGAGAAATGGTAGTTCTGTCTTGACACAGTGTCTCCAGAATGTTTCGCCTTTCCTCTATTAAAATAAAAGTATGTGGTGTCATCTCTTACTTACTTAAAAGCTACCCAGCTGCTCCTGCATGATTAGTGAAATCAGTACAATATTTATAAAGTAATATGACATATAGCTGTAAACAGTGAATTATAATTGCCACGTGATGGTGCTGGATATTTGTTCATGCAATACACCTTCATACAGCATAGAGTCGCTACTAGCTTAGAGGAACGTTCGATTTCTCTCCGGTATGTTACTCCCACACCGTGGAACATATGTTAACAGATGATTCGGAACTGTGTAGCAGAGACACGGATGTCCTAACAGTAGTACTCTGTGAGCAACAAAATGTTGTTTTTATCCATGCAGAATATAGTTTACATCGAAAAGTATATGATTTGACACTCAGGTCATGTTTTTTTAAATTTTGTCCAGTTTTGTCGAAGGGTGTGTTATTATCATGGTGTAACCATGTAACGAATTTTGCTACCTAGACATTATCTCTTTCGAAATAGAATGTTGATGTGCGTTCTCTCAGTTTAACGGAAAGCATCTATATCCCATGGGCAAACATATAATTATACAGCTTTGGGTCTGTGACTGTGCATGTTTAATGCAGAATATTGAAACCCTCTACTTACCTTCCATGTCTCTCATGTCCAAAGTATCATGTAAGCTAACACTTATTGCTATATGCTACAGTAGTTATATTACAGGAATACTTAGAAGATGTAAGAAATCTACGAAAGGGAGGGTGCATACACAATGAGTACCAGTAACCGAGAGCATTTGCAGATTACAATTCTGTCTGTTATTTCCCGCATTTCTTAAGCGGATCCAAATGGTTTTTGGGCTTATAAGATACTCTTTTGTGTACCTCTATATGTAGCAAATGCCCTTGAACACATTATTTTTGAAAAGTCCAACAACGTTTGATAGCTCTCCATTAGCATTTACAATAAAAGCGGATATCTCGCATTCCCAATTTGTATCCGAGTGTTTCGATAATGTGTGTGTAGATGCATATGCCAAGTAAATATAATTTTTGTACAAGGATCTATGTATTCTTATTCGCTACTCCACCACGAATGGAGTGGTTTCTTTAGCAATCAGCTGTGATAGAGATTCTCAACACAGCGAGAATATCTAGAAAATGCTTTTAGAAGCACGTCTCCTTCCTTGTCAGAAACTAACCTTAAAAACGTCCGTAACACACAATGATAAGTACCAAAACCATGAGTGTAGTGGAGGTTGAGTGCTGATTTTAGCGGTCAATATACACTGAGGTGACAAAGCAATGGTATAGCGATATGTTCATATGCAGATGACGGTAGCATCGCGAGCAAAACCTAAAAAAGGGCTATGGATTTAAATCAGGTGAGTCATGTGAAAAGGTTTCCGAGGCGATTATGGCCGCAGGACGGTAAATGACAGACTCTGTAGGCGGAATGGTGGTTTGAGCTGGACGCATGCAACATTCCAATTCGGAAATAGTTAGGGACTTCAGCATTCCGCTATCCGCGGTCTCAGAAGCATGACGAGAATATCAAATTATGGACGTTGTCTCTCACCACGGATAAGGCAGTGGCCAACGGCCTTCACTTAACGAGCGACAGCAGCAGTCTTTGCTTAGAGATATCATTGTTAACAGACAAAAAATAAAACTGCTTGAAATAACCACAGAAATCAGTGTGGGATATACGACGAACGCATCCATTAGGACAGTGCGGCGAAATTTGGCGTTAATGACCTACAGCATCAGAGCACCGACGCGAATGCCTTTGTTAATAGCACGAAATTGCCTGCAGCGCTTCTCATAGGCTAGTAACCACATACGTTGACCCCTACATGACTGGAAAGCCGTGGCCTGGTCACGTGAGTGCCGGTTTCAGTTGGTAAGAGCTGATGGTGTGGTTAGAGTGTGGCGCAGCCCCCGCGAAGCCATAGTCCCAAGCTGTCAACAAGGCACTGTGTCAGTTGGTGGTGGCTCCGTCCATAATGGAGTGGGCTGTGTTTACGTGAAATGGACTGTGTTCCATGGCCCAACTAAACAGATCATTGACTGGAAATGGATATGATCGGCTACTTGCAGACCATTTGCAGCAACTTACGGACAGCATGTTCCCAGACAATGATGGAATTTTTATGGAGGACTATACGTCGTGTCATCGGGCCACGGTTGTCCACAGTAGGTCTGAAGAACATTCTGGACAATTCGAGAGAATCATTTGGACTTTCAGATCACCTGACATGAATCCCATCGATCATTTAAGGGACATAATCCAGAGGTCAGTTTGTACACAAAATCCTACACCGGCAACACTTTGGCAATGATGGACGTCTAGACGTCTATAGAGGCAGCGTGGCTCAGTATTTCTGCAGGGGACTTCCACCGACTTGTTGGGTCCATACCACGTCAATTTGCTGCACTACTAAGGGAAAAAGAAGGTCAGACACGATTTTCGGAAGTATCCTATGACTTTCATCACCTCAGTGTATGATTGCAGGACCCACATGCAGGTATGCAGCACTGGCGTATCCGAAAATGTGAGGTGTGAGCCAGGGCAAGCAGAGTGCAGTCAGCAACTGTGCTCATCCTCATAGGTTCATAGCAAGGTCTCGGCTGTTTAGGCACAAATGCTTACAATAGAGAAGCGTATTTATCTATAATGACAGTGGAACAGCGATGCCCTTACTACTTTCTACTCCTGGAGGAGGACGGGGTGGAGGGATTAGTGGAGGGCTTCGCACATCTGCACACAATGTCCGTCAATTAAAGGGTTGATGACTTGCAGGCAGGCTAAACTAAAAATATCGCAGCCCCTGCAGGGAAAATACAGCGATCGTGATAATTAATCAATTTTGGTCTCAGTTGGGTGTGTGTTTCTACTTTTATTTAATGTGGTACGTGTACAGAAGGGTAGCATTAACGCGCAGCGAGGAAGGTGAAGCGAGGGCTCGATCTGTTGCTGCAGTTTGGGGGGGGGGGGGGGGGGAGATGTGAACCCCCGTGCCGGAGCACTTTCAGCTGCCTGCACCTGTTGGCCGCAGAGGCATGCTCTTCTTCTGAATTAGTTGTCTGATACATCTCATGTAGCTGGCCGACTGTAAGCGTGCAGCTTCAGAATACAGACTTCCTAACTGTTTCTTTGCTCCTGATCACACAAAAATCGTTTGCGTTATTTGTTAAACAGAGTACTAAACACCATACTGTCAAAAGGGACCTAACTAAAGTGAAATGTGTTTAAAAAAGTCTACAAGTGTTTAACAGTTCCATAATCTTACCCTCAACCCGCCCAGATGGCAGAGTGCAGAGCGATAAACTTGCATTGTCCTGGATTTGGGCAGGCGAACCGTCCCCAGTCCGAATACGCGCTACGGATTAATTACTAGGACCAGTGTGGGCTGGTCCTTTAGTCGCGCCTCAGTTACATAATTCAGAACCATTTCCAAAGCGTTCACCCACTTCCACACGATATCACTATAAGCAGAGACTTGGTGTACACTCATTGCCTTCCGAGGGTGGGTGGGAGTAGAGCAGGGGAGGGGTGGGGAGGCTGGTGGAGAGAGTAAGAGGTGGTGACAGGAATTGCACCGGGCTGCCTTTTAGTTTAGCCATGCCACCTCTAATAGTATTAGTGCCAATCCTGTACAGATGCAGAGCAAAGGCAAAAGTAAAAGAAATATATTAGTAAAACAGGAGAGGTTGGCCATCCTCTCCCTAAATATCAAGTAGTAAAACATGGTGTTAGGTGGCTCATTTGATTCCTGTTGAGGGAAAGGGGAAGGGGATGGGGTCCTGTCAAGGGCAAGTGATGACCTGTGGTGGACTCGTACAATGCTTCAGGCGTCCAACGTCATATTGACTCTTTGAGCTTCCGCTATCTGAGTCTCTATGTTTGATTGTGACATCATACAGGCACACATCTTTTAAGTGGCAGTGACCTTTTTAAGGTTCTTCCATCTTGCCAGACATCTTTGTCCTTTAGCAAGTAGGATAACTGCTCTTCAATTGTCCTGGCGTTTGAAGGGCTTGGCAGATATGACGCTACTAGCTCTGCGTTCAGCATAGTGTAGGTTTCAGTTCCACGGGGGTAGGTTCGATTCCCACATATATTGAGCCCTGGTCATCTGGTTTTGTCAGTGATGGGAGTCTGCGTAAAAAATTACGCTAATCGCGTCACAAATTATCCTAACAGAATCATGAATACTCAATAAGGATCAAATTATACTAATTGTGTCATAAATTATGCTAATTAGGTCATATATTATTCGATAAGAAAAAAAATTATACTAACTGGGTTGTAAATTGTGCTAATAACATCATAAAATATCCGATAAGAATAAATGATTCAAATGGCTCTGAGCACTATGGGACTTAACATCTGAGGTCATCAGTCCCCCAGATGAGAATCAATTTATGCTACTTAGGTTTTAAATCATCCTGGACCCTCATGATGCAAATGTACAAAGGGTGAAGTTTGTGGCAACATCTGCTTAGCCCCACTGCTTTTATCATTAGATTATGTATGATTTAATTGAATTGTAGTGAGTTAATAGCATGAAACTGCAATTCATCTGCCCCCCCCCCCCCCCACTGCAACATTCACATTCACATACACATGTAATCGAACAGCGGTAGGTGATTGTTGTACAGGGTGTTTGACATTCGACGCAAGTTCTGTGTCCGGTGCTTTGTAAAGTCCAGTACTTTGGAGACAGTTTCCAGTCATTTCATACACTGTGTACTGTTCGGTGCACTGTGGATGTAAGTATTGCACAGGCTGTTTCACATATGACGCTAGCTCTGTGTTCAGCATGGTGCATGTTCCAGTTCCATGGAAGCAGGTTCGATTCCCAGAAATACTGAGCCCTGAACATCTGTCAGGACGTGTATAGACTTTAGCCGAACTGAGTTAGGTCAAGCATGAAAAGACGTTCAAGAAATTGTTTGCGCCATTTACCACTGTATACTACATTTAAAATGAATTTGACATATCAACTGTTCAGTATATACTCAATTCGACACTACATATATTTTTCACTATAAACCAATGTAAAGTGGCATTATCGGTTAAAGATAATAAATGTTTCTTGTTCAATGGTAAAATGAGCACTCTAATGTGGAGATGGAGCCTGTGTGAGAACTGGAACGTAGATGACAGTCGCTCACCAAATTCTGTAGCGTAAGTTCATTGGTTACATAGATCTAACTACAAGAATATGGATGACGGAGCAAGAGGTCAGGGATCGAATTAGAAGAGCAAAAATGTTGGAGCAGGAGTTTTGTAGCTCAAACTACGAAATCAAAGATGGAAGAGCATAGAGGTTAGATATTGAACTACCATCGTAACATGTTTCAGGTATAGAGATCGAACTAGTGAGCAGCCCTGGGTTCAGAGAGGGAACTATGAGAACAAAGACCACTGTTCTGGAGTACAGAGGTCGAAATACGACTGGCTGCTCTTTTATGTCTCTAAAATACTGGGGTGTGATTGGGAGAGCAAAGTGTATTTTATGTTATGGAGGTGATGTGTTCAGCTTAAATGAATGATAAGAACTGCATTATGCAATACACAGATGTAACGGTATATTTTACTACAGATGATTGATTTACACTATGTGATCAAAAGTATCCGGACACCTTGCTGAAAATGACTTACCAGTTCATGGTGAACTTCATCGATAATGCTGGACTTCAATATGGTGTTGGTCCACCCTTAACCTTGATGACAGCTTCCACTCTCGCAGGCATACCTTCAGTCAGGTGCAGGATGGTTCTTTGGGGAATGTCAGTCCTTTCTTCACGGATTGCTGCACTGAGGAGAGGTATCGATATCGGTCGGTGAGGCCTGGCACGAGGTCGGCGTTCCAACACATCCCAAAGGTGTTCTATAGGATTCAGGTCAGGACTCTATGCAGGCCAGTCCATTACAGAGATGTTGTTCTCGTGTAACCACTCCACCACAGGCCGTGAAGTATGAAGAGGTGCTCGATCATGTTGAAACATTCAGTCACCATCCCCGAATTGCTCTTCAACAGTGGGAAACAAGAAGGTGCTTAAATCATCTATGTAGGCCTGTGCTGTGATAGTGCCACGAAAAACAACAAGGGATCCAAGCCCCGTCCATGAAAAACACGACCACACCACAACATCACCGCCTCCGAATTTTACTGTTGGCACTATACACGCTGTCAGATGACGTTCACCGGGCATTCGCCATACCCACTCCACACCCTGCCATCGGATCGCCACGCTGTGTACCGTAATTCGTTTCTCCACACAACATTTTTCACTGTTCAATCGTCCAATGTTTACGTCTCTTACACCAAGCAAGGTGTCGTTTGGCATTTACCGGCGTGATGTATGGCGCATGAGGAGCCGCTCGACCATGAAATCCAAGTTTTCTCACCTCCCGCCTGACTGTCATAGTACTTGCAGTGGAACCTGATGCAGTATGCAATTCCTGTATGATGGTCTGGATAGATGTCTGCCTATTACACATTAGACCCTCTTCAGCTGTCGGCGGTCGCTGTCAGTCAACAGACGAGGTCGGCCTGTAGGCTTCTGTGCTGTATGTGCCCTTCACGTTTCCACTTCACTATCACATGGGAAACTGTGGACCTAGGGATGTTTAGGAGTGTGTAAATCTCGCGTACAGACGTATGTCACAACTGACACCCAATCACCTTACCACGTTCGAAGTCCGTGAGTTCCGTGGAGCGCCACACTCAACTCTCTCACGATATGTAATGACTACTGGGGTCGCTGATGTGGAGTACCTGGCAGTAGGTGGCAGCACAATGCACCTAATATGAAAAACGTATCTTTTTGCGGGTGCTAAGATACTTTTGATCACATAGTGTAGGTCTAGGATCAGATGCGGACAGGGTGTTTGACATGCGACCCAAGCTGTGCAGAGGCAAAGCTAAGATGGTTTCTGCACCCGATGATGGGCCGATGCTGCACCGAAATCGAGCGGCTGTAATAAAATCTACCGATACAGCAGCTGATAACAACATATGTGTGTGTATTTGTGTGTGTGTGTGTGTGTGTGTGTGTGCCAACTTCTGCCATTCTGCTCGCTGCAGCCCCGCTTCTGCATGTCGGCAGCGTGGGCGTGTGACGGCGCGGAGACAGTTCTGAGAATGGTCCCGCGTTCTGCTTATGAACCGTCAGCCAGGTGAACCAGAGCCATACAGCTTGGAGCCTTTGCCTCTCACATGCAATTGCTCTGCAGACTGCTCTATCCAGGTACGACTCATGACGCAGCTTCACACCTTTATATTTGCCTGTATCTCACTCCTACTGTCAAAAGTTGATAGAAGCTCCCCTACATACATTGCCGAAATAGAATTTCTCCAAAGGCTCGTAATACAATACTGTTGAGTATTGTCGATTTGTGTTCAACACTTTCAATCTCAGAGAAGTGTCCTTAAGGCTGAGTGTTCAGGAAATCTAAAATCCGTTTCTTGTCGCACTTACTAAGGTGAAATATCATCTTACCTCTTTTTACATTCCCATTGATACTTGTGGTCGGTGATGCTATAGTGGCCTTATATTCCTTGTTCTAACTTAATAGATATTTTTGAGCGTGTTTGCAAACAGGAGAACTGAGATGTTGCGTTGATGAGTCGCTTTCCTGATTAGTTGGTTGGTTGTTTTTGAGGATGGAGACCAGACAGCGTGGTCATTGGTCTCATCGGATTAGGGAAGGATGGGGAAGGAAGTCGGCCGTGCCCTTTCAGAGGAACCATCCCGGCATTTGCCTGAAGTGATTTAGGGAAATCACGGAAAACCTAAATCAGGATGGTCGGACGCGGGATTGAACCGTCGTCCTCCCGAATGCGAGTCCTGATTAGTTGCTGAAGGCATTTAGAACAATATCACACTATTCCCTGTCCCTACTACACATCGTAATCACTTGATTGAACCAGTATCTAGCTGGTATGTTGAAATAAACCCATAATACTATAGTATGACCAGGAAATTCAAGCACATATGCCCCCAGATTTTTGCTGAAACGTTCCGGCAGTGCTGCTGCTGGCGCAGCAAGCCCATAAAATTATACGATTATGGTTTGAAATAAGTGTGTTTGATAGATGCCAGATGCATGCCGTGCAGTAAAAGGCAGTTTTCATAATGGAATAATACAGGACTTCCATATCTCTTCGCCTACAGCGCTCCTATGCGTTCCGAACAGAATGAATTCCTACATAAGAAGGAGGTTGATACGAAATTCAGTCAGAAAGGGTTAGATTCTCGGAGATTTTCCTAACATCTTTCTACGCGATGGTTCATTAAGAATTTCTCAGACGCTTTCTTCTTGCATTTTTCTCGAGTTGAGGTCTTGACTTCCAAGCGTCTGTGTTGTATGGGAGAATGGCTGTAGCTATGGCTGGAGTTCCGTTCTCTTAATATTCTGAATTAATTGTACCAACCATCAATGTTCCCTAGAAGATTACTCACCTGTTCAACTTCTACCTCAGTGGTCAGACTTCATTTCTTGCGAGAAGTGTTTCGTCGCTTAGTAAATAAATGTTTAAAGGGACAGCAGAGAAACTACAGACACATGAAAGTCAGTATCGTCTGGCAATGAATCTATTCAGAAATGCACACATAAATGAGAGGTCTCCCCGTCGCGAGTTCCCTAACGTATCACTTACAATGAAGTACAGTGGACGTACTGTGGAATAAGTCAAAAGTGCAAAAATTCACACCAACAATAATGTCTTCAGTTGAAAGAAAATTCCCTAGAGAGAGAGAGAGAGAGAGAGAGAGAGAGAGAGAGAGAGAGAGCACAAAATGAATTAATATGAATCCATGTAATAAAAAGGCTACCTGCGGGTTAGCAATATGATCACAGTAACAGAGAACGGGCAGTAGGGCCTACCACGCTACATGTTGATTTGCATCGCGGGCGTCTCGCGGTACAAATATAACGACAGAACACATGCAACCATCGCAGTTACTGCGTACTTCGTATTTCTAAACATTACGAGCAACTCGCCGATGATTTACATAGGGCTGCGTCCAAGGTAATGGAAGACTACACTCGTCACAAAATGACTGTAACTGCTGCAGGTTTAACCTCGCCATGTCGACACTTTTAGTGACTGCAACGGAATGAGGTGGAGAGGTGCCCTACATATTATTTAAGGACTCGCTCGATGAACTAGAGTGCACCTCCTCTCTGTACGAAAAGATTCTTCTAGCCAACCTAACAATAGTAGAAGGTGTAACTGTCCCCGATGTTCTGGAACTCTGGAGTGACTGAGTTCTTTCCTTCATGTTGGGTGGTCCGAACTGGCGCGGATTCCTAGAGCGCGGGAGATATTTTATGTCTACACCACCGTCTGGCTTCAACGACGATTCAACATAACGGGCAGGGAACCAAGCTAGATTTCGCCATCTTGAGCTATTTCGATATTAAGTAAGCCGGAATGCCAAAATTATCCTTCCCCACAAATCGATGATCTTCTATGTAGATAATACGTCAGCAGTGTCTGTGGACGTTGGAAAATTAATTTAGTAGTATTAATTAAGTAATACAGTTGGCGACTTGTTAATTAATTGCCTGACCGGTCTCTGTTTGGTGTCAGTTTACTCGGAATTTTATTGCAAGTTCCAATCTGTGCTCACAATTAAAGGATTAATTTTATTACTCTCTCTTCCTTTGTGTTGGGAACTGACCTGAACAGACATTATGTCCTCGCCATGAGTGTTGTGTGCTTGACAAAGTCACTGCGGACAGTGTGTCTGTACTGGCACTGATGAAATGTTAATGTGGTCCCTCCATTTAAGTTACAGCACAAAGTCGCTCCAGATTCCACAGTCGAATTTAGACGAATTCACTGTGGACTCGAGGATGCCTTCCTACTACCCAGCGTAACAGTGCCTGAATAACACGGACCATACCTTGCATGCTGTCGAGGGCGATAAGGTCACCTTGGACTCTGATCGGACCAATGTCTGCTAATTATGTGCACTTATTATATTGTCTTCCATCAGCATGTCTTCCAGATCGCATCAGAATTAGTTGCCATTACGAATGGCTCTCCTCGATACCTAAGAAGGGCATGTGACTATTTGCAGGTTAGTTAAACTATTTGCAGTAACAATCATGCCATGTGTGGTGAAGGGCACATGCCGTCCTAGAATCATTTTTCACCACTTCCTGTTTCATTCACCGTTAAGATGAAGCGTGTAGTTACCGTTCTGTAAACTCTCGAATTTAATCTTCCGCTCGTTTGAATGTGTCAGATGAAGGTTTCAAGAAGTAACCTATTTCATCACTCGTTATGAAATGCTTATCAGCAGAAAGTTTTTGAGCAAGGCTTACACAGTCCATACTCCCTCGGGAGTTTGTTGTGAATGTCTGTGCGTAGGAGAAATTGGAGACCACACTGAAGGATAACGTTGTACGAGTCTTAACGTGAAATGTCAGAGATGGGAAAGCAATAAAACCCGAAAATGAAAATAGAGACAACGTGTAGTAGGGGTAACTGAAGCGAAATGGATAGGGAATAGCGACTGAAGGATCAACGATATGATACGCTATAAGCGTCCTGGTGCTTTTGGGACCAAGCAGGAACACTGTCAGCTGTGTGACACGTTGAATCGCCCCACTGGTAGATGCCATCATACCAAGGAAAAACAAACTGCGTGTTGGGGTGAACATGTTCCCTAAGGATAGATGTACACTTGTGTTGATCCATTGTGCCTTCCTGAGAGCCGATTATCCAGAGAATGCCAAGAAATCATTCCATAGACCGTAACGTTCCCTCCTGGGGCCTGGACCCTTCCGACGATTCCTGCAGCTCTGAATACACCATTGGCCATGTGTTTGTTGTGTACATAGTTCCGCATAGTCAGCGCGTACACAACTTGCCCACCAGAGCGCGCCCCGCTATGCACAACAGCGCAGGCGCAGCGCTCGTCCGTCTCCGCACTACGAGATGGCGCTGCCATAGAGACGGAACAAGTTCTGCTTCCGCCAATCCGCATATTAATATGTAATGCAGCCAATGAGATTGCTGCTAACGTAGAACCTTTTTCTCCTAGTGGATCACACTCACGCAGTTATACATGAACGCGTGAGGTATTATAATTAGTTTACAGACCTCCGATTAGTCGGTCTGCATCAGTCTGTACCAGTCTGCATTATTCTGTACCAGGCTGTACGAGTTCTACATTTGTCTGTACCAGTCTATAGTGAAGTTTCAGTCTGCGCCTGATAAGATTACCCTATTCCTGTAAATAGCCATGAAGATAAATGTATAGACACTTTTGCCAAGTATCAGAGATATATGTGAGAATAAGATTAACGTACCAATACCAAAGGAACTTCATATTGTCAATTGTAAATAGCATCCAGAACCAAGTTAAGTAATTTTTATGCTTGTTATTATTTTAATAAATGTGTGTGAAAATTAGTCAAATTCTGTTTAAAGTTGGTCACTGTCAATCTGCTACTCTAAGCGTGCAAGTAGTATTTCTATCGTCTGACCTAACAGCAGAAGATAAACACGCCACGATAAGACCACGGGTCATATTGCTGACACTCGCCTACTTCGTTAGAGCGACAAGTCAAATAATCTGATGGTGTGTGTACTGAAGGTCTTAAAGTACGTACGCCACAGTGTCCAATGGATCATAAAACGTGATTCATCTGAAGAGACCACCTGTCCCCTCTCAGTGGGCGTCTAGCTGCGGTTTTTTTTTTTTTTTTTTTTGGTCTTCAGTCTACTGATTGGTTTGATGCGGCCTGCCACGAATTCCTTTCCTGTGCTAACCTCTTCATCTCAGAGTAGCACTTGCAACCTACGTCCTCAATTATTTGCTTGACGTATTCCAATCTCTGTCTCCCTCCACAGTTTTTGCCCTCTACAGCTCCCTCTAGTACCATGGAAGTCATTCCCTCATGTCTTAGCAGATGTCCTATCATCCTGTCTCTTCTCCTTAACAGTGTTTTCCACATATTCCTTTCCTCTCCGATTCTGCATAGAACCTCCTCATTCCTTACCTAATCAGTCCACCTAATTTTCAACATTTGGCTATAGCACCACATCTCAAATGCTTCGATTCTCTTCTGTTCCAGTTTTCCCACAAACCATGTTTCATACAATGCTGTACTCCAGATGTACATCCTCAGAAATTTCTTCCTCAAACTAAGGCCGGTATTTGATATTAGTAGACTTCTCTTGGCCAGAAATGCCGTTTTTGCCATAGCGAGTCTGCTTTTGATGTCCTCCTTGCTCCGTCCGTCATTGGTTATTTTACTGCCTAGGTAGCAGAATTCCTTAACTTCATTGACTTCGTGACCTTCAATCTTGATGTTAAGTTTCTCGCTGTTCTCATTTCTACTACTTCTCATTACCTTCGTCTTTCTCCGATTTACTCTCAAACCATACTGTGTACTCATTAGACTGTTCATTCCTTTCAGCAGATCATTTAAGTCTTCTTCACTTTCACTCAGGATAGCAATGTCATCAGCGAATCGTATCATTCATATCCTTTCACCTTGTATTTTAATTCCACTCCTGAACCTTTCTTTTATTTCCATCATTGCTTCCTCGATGTACAGATTGAAGAGTAGGGGCGAAAGGCTACAGCCTTGTCCTACACCCTTCTTAATGCGAGCACTTCGTTCTTGATCGTCCACTCTTATTATTCCCTCTTGGTTGTTGTACATATTGTATATGACGCGTCTCTCCCTATAGCTTACCCCTACTTTTTTCAGAATCTCCAACAGCTTGCACCATTTTATATTGTCGAACGCTTTTTCCAGGTCGACAAATCCTATGAAAGTGTCTTGATTTTTCTTTAGCCTTGCTTCCATTATTAGCCGTAACCTCAGAATTGCCTCTCTCGTCCCTTTACTTTTCCTAAAGCCAAACTGATCGTCACCTAGAGCAATCTCAATTTTCTTTTCCATTCTTCTGTATATCATTCTTGTAAGCAGCTTCGATGCATGAGCTGTTAAGCTGATTGTGCGATAGTTCTCGCACTTGTCAGCTCTTTCCGTCTTCGGAATTGTGTGGATGATGCTTTTCTGAAAGTCAGATTGTATATCGCCAGACTCATATTCTACACACCAACGTGAATAGTTGTTTTGTTGCCACTTCCCCCAATGATTTTAGAAATTCTGATGGAATGTTATCTATCCCTTCTGCCTTATTTGACCGTAAGTCCTCCAAAGCTCTTTTAAATTCCGATTCTAATACTGGATCCCCTATCTCTTCTAAATAGACTCCTGTTTCTTCTTCTATCACATCAGACAAATCTTCACCCTCATAGAGGCTTTCAATGTATTCTTTCCACCTATCTGCTCTCTCCTCTGCATTTAACAGTGGAATTCCCGTTGCACTCTTAATGTTACCACCGTTGCTTTTAATGGCACCAAAGGTTGCTTTGACTTTCCTGTATGCTGAGTCTGTCCTTCCGACAATCATATCTTTTTCGATGTCTTCACATTTTTCCTGCAGCCATTTCGTCTTAGCTTCCCTGCACTTCCTATGTATTTCATTCCTCAGCAACTTGTATTTCTGTATTCCTGATTTTCCCAGAACATGTTTGTACTTCCTCCTTTCATCAATCAACTGAAGTATTTCATCTGTTATCCATGGTTTCTTCGCAGCTACCTTCTTTGTACCTATGTTTTCTTTCCCAACTTCTGTGATGGCCCTTTTTAGAGATGACCATTCCTCTTCAACTGTACTGCCTACTGCGCTGTTCCTTATTGCTGTATCTATAGCGTTAGAGAACTTCAAACGTATCTTGTCATTCCCTAGTACTTCCGTATCCCACTTCTTTGCGTATTGATTCTTCTTGACTAATTTCTTGAACTTCAACCTACTCTTCATCACTACTATATTGTGATCTGAGTCTATATATGCTCCTGGGTATGCCTTACAATCCAGTATCTGATTTCGGAATCTCTGTCTGACCATGATGTAATCTAATTGAAATCTTCCCGTATCTCCCGGCCTTTTCCAAGTATACCTCCTCCTCTTGTGATTCTTGAACAGGGTATTCGCTATTACTAGCTGAAACTTGTTACAGAACTCAATTAGTCTTTCTCCTCTTTCATTCCTTGTCCCAAGCCTATATTCACCTGTAACCTTTTCTTCTACTCCTTCCCCTACAACTGCATTCCAGTTGCCCACTATATAAATGAACTACAAGTCCTCCAAACAAGCCGTAGCTGCCTGCATGTACTGATAAGAGCAGCGTAATACGTCACACTTCCCGCAGATAACTAGACGCTCGCTGGGCGCGGCAGGAAGTAGCGCACTGATAAACCGCAATGGCGGCGCCGGAAGTTATTTTTCCAGCGGATCGCGCTTAGTTAGAACTATAGTGCGATCCTCCAAGCTCTAGCGCCAGCCAGGTGAACTACGTAGGCACTGGCGCTGTATGTAGCTGCAGCAGCTAAGTCAACACAGCCATGCACTTGTAGTTCATTTATATAATGAAGCTGCTGCATTGAATTTAACACGAGGCAACTGCATGTTTTACGCAGCCATGCAGCGTTCTTGTTGATTATTAACATTATGATGCTTTTTTTTTATTTCTCCAGGAGCTCCGACTCCTGGGCAGGTGTGTGGGTTTATTTTATTATCATTTTTCTACACATTGATCTCGTGAAAAGCCGAGAAGCGATTCTTCTTGGTGTTTTAGCTCTCTGGGGCACTCTGGGATGCTCTCTGGGTCACTCTGCGATGTTCTCTGGGGCACTCTGGGACAGTTTTCGATGCATTTTTTTTATTATTTGTTTATTTATCTCTGACCTTTCTGTTTTTAATTTTATTATTTTACTGGTCATTATAAAGTTGCATAGCATCCTTATCTATCTCGTGAGATTTTTTTTAAAAAAAAGTCTATCTCTAATTTCACCTAAATTTCTTATCTTTTATATCTCTGCCTCACTCCATTTATATCCAATATAGGATAGTGTTTTTCGAAGAAGTTATTAAGTAACCGAAAAGGCTAGTGCTACACTGTTAATTAATTTCTCACTCCCAGTCACTGCTCAAACTACACACAGTGTCACAATGTAACGCTACACACACCATCAGAATTGTCAGCACCATAGCATCGATGCCTGACTTTCGTTTTGTGTAATGTAACAGCCCATTTTTTTGGTCTGAGAAACAGTCAGCATCGCTCTACAACAAGTGAGATGTTGAGCTCAGAAAGAGGATAAGGTGCTAGTGTTACATGCGGTATAGCTATGGAAGTTAGCTTACCCAGACAATAAAAAGTAAAATACGATGTGAGTGTGTTATGTAAAAAATTTGTTTCCAAATTTTAATAATGGCTGCGAAACAGCAACTGTGTAAATCTGAAAAGGTTGAAAAAATCAGCCAAACAGCTGCAAAACGAAAGTCTACAAGCCCTTGACCTAGGTTTCGATATTTCTAAAAAATTCTGCTTCAGTAGGATTGGTCCTTGTTACATAATATGCTGGTACATTGAATTAGCTGAAGCCGAGTGGCTCTTGTCATATATAAAATTGGCAAAAGCAAGAATTATCCCAAGCCATGGATTTTGATAGCAGCCAGATTACATGCAACTTACTTTAGAATTAATGCAGTAAATACACACAGGTAGAGGCTCTTGTCAACATAAAATTGTAACAGGGGTCACAGGATAAAATATTTGCATATGTTACCTGAACACCACGCCAGAGATGTAGGGCAACTCTTACAATTGGCATTTTTCTCTGGCATGATGGACAGCTTTGTTTTGCAACTGGTTGGCTTTTTAAAAATATATGTTTTACTATCGTTTTTATAATTATGTATATGTGTTATATGCTTTAACAAACTCCTCGTTAGTGTTGTCTAAGTAATTCTTCAATGTAAAGACTGAAAGAGTGTACTGATTGAAAGACACTTTTAACTGCCTTTTTAAATGAGTTTGTTTTAGTATTGTCTTCAACATCTTTGGGTAATTTGTTGTACGTTTTTATACCTTGTTAGTAAAAGGTGTACTGAGTATTATTTTTATCCTTTATTGGCGAATGTAAGATCAATCTAGCTCTTGTTCCACGGACATGGATAGATCTATTTGTGCAGTAAATATTAAATTCATACAGTTTTCTCGCTGGTGTAGATCATTTACTACTTTATCCATCTCCGTAATCCAGTGTGGCATTATATCTTTGTTTGTCTACCTCTGTTTCCTTTTTAGTGACTTCTCCTACTGATTTGCTTTTATTCTCTGATTTGCGTATTATTTTGTCATAAAATCCATTTTTACAGTGGTCAGCACATTCCCATAATTTTTTTGTGTGTCTAACAGTAATTTAGGAGCTTTGACTTATTATGACTCTTTTTCATTGAACTGAGGCACTTAAGAGTCTTCGAGGGCTTCTTAATACCGACTGAAAACCACTTGTTTTCGTGATGTGGAGAGATTGATGGACTGATGTGGATACTTTTGAAAATCTCAAAGTTCAATTTTAAAAAAGTTGAGAATTTCGCATTTACATTAGTTTCGTTATACACTTCTTCTAAATTTTGATATGTTAATACTGATGAAAACTCTTATATTTTTATTCCTGGTAAATGTCTTTTGCAGGCTTGCAGTTTAGGAATTATGGCCATACGCAATTTTAATGTGATTATTTCGCAAAGATGGTCTGATAGACTAAGGTATTTCACAACTACACATTTCCCTGTCCATATTTGTCGCCATGTAGTCAATTATAGACGTAGTCATTTTAGTAACTCTTGTTGCACTATTGACCAAAAGCGACATACCAGAATTCTGAAGGATGTTTGTGAAGATGCTACCAGTTTCATTCATGATATTTATGTATATGTTTAAGTCACCACACAAAAATATGTTGACGTTTGTACCTCAGACTTTCTCTAGAGCTTCTGCTAATTTTTTGAAAAAAACTGGGCAATAGATAAACATACTAAATTATTAATTTCTTGGTGATGTCAAGCACTGTTAATCTGTGATCAAACCAAGTGCAAAACTCCTCTTTCCCGCGTCTTGTAAATATTGAGCCTCTGTTGTCTCTTGAGCTGAACCTATCACCAAATCTTCTGTCTTGAGTCTTGACTATTGCAATCTTCTTTCTAGGCCTCCTCTTCTTCGTTTTTAATTCCAAAATCGGCTTGTCTCCTTAAAATTTAGCACTTCATTGCAACAATGCCACTGCGACAACTTCCTGGCAACTTCTTCGTCCCGTTCGTCTCTGCACTCTCCGACAGCTTCCAGTGTCCCTGTACTATACTTCTCTTCTGTGTGTTATTATTATTATATTATTAACATGAAGAAAACTGCCTCCTTTCCGCTAAATAAAACTCTTTTCCACGATATATCACTTCCATCCATCTTCACTCTTCAACGTTCCAGCTTCAGCTCTTACCCTTCATTTGTAATTTCTCTCTTAATAAAAATTTGCAAAGATTACATTTCTCCCTGACGGACCAAACCACTCCCTTTTACATATAAGTCATCCAAATTAACATATTTATGTTAGAATTTCTTTACATTTGTGTCGGAAATGTGTAAATACATAACACAAACTAAAACTTTATTGATATTTAGATCAAATTAGAAACATTGTGTTAATTAGCAGTGTAGGAAATCTCTGTTACAAAAAAGGGAATGGAGGAAATAACATAATTGTAAGAAACTGGATTAGTTCATTAATCAAGATGAAATAATGTCAACGATAACATTTGTTGATGTTATTGTTATCCTCTTTGAAAGAGAGGATGCATCACAAGTACGTTATATGGAATTAACAGTTGGCTGAACAGTGAAGAAGGAGTGTGAGTAAATGAGAGAACGTATAACGTAAAACTACACACACACGTACAGGGGTGTCCGGCGAATATTTATAAGAATGATACGAATTGAGTACAATAGTTGAATTTAACACCAGATGGTGCTCGCGATAATACAACGCGTGTTAATTGTCGAGTGTTATACGAAGTAGAGTTCGTCGAAGACGTATGCGTAACTGTTTGAGCAACAGTTTGTAAGACTTGAAGTGTTTTGGCAAAACCTCCAGGAAAGTCTGCAGTCAAAAACTTAGTGGAAAAATGGCGAAAAACGAACTAACGTGACAGAAACAAGTTTCAAGCACTAAGCCTTAGGCCTGTTTGGACAGGCCGATTGTTGTTTACAGAACAGTACGATGATTGATCGTGGGACATGTGATTAACAAATCACCATTCCGCCCATCCATTACTTCCAGGAGATGGTTCCTAATAGTGATGCTGTTTCTTTATTCAAGCACTCCCACATCTGGCCTATTGAGACTGATTAGAAATCATCCTGGAGAGGTACCGTGAATTGCAGCACCGATGGCAATGACGCTAACCTTTGGGTTATGGAGGCACCCGCGAAACTCTATCACTAGCGAATAAAGCCGTAGCAGTCTGAAAAGAGTTGCACACCAGTAAACACTGCTCGAAAGAACGACAGCGTGGAACAAAGTCCAACGATGTCTTAATTCTGTATATCTACGCAAGTGGACATGAAGAGGTCGTCGTGTCGGAAAGAGACCAAAAAGAACCTGCACACATATGCTTATAAATTTACCGTTGTGCATGGGAGAAAGCGTCCAGACGATCTTCTGTGTGTTTAGTTCTGTTCGTCGTTTCTGAATGAAGTGAAATCACGACTTTCGGGTCTTCAGGATTCCATTTCTTCGGATGTGGCGTGGTTCAGCACGTCAGGGTATGTGAACTCACAGGATAATCGCCATTATGCATCAGATAATCAGAGTCAGTAGTCTGAAGACTGGTATTTGGTGTGCAATATCTGGTGCCCGCATTGTAAATCAGTGCTTTCACCAAACTGTTAATACAAACCCTATGTCATGAAACTGTTTAATCCATGTGTGGATCAACTCACAGAACACGTCTAACTATGTATACTTTTTCAGCACGGTGAAACTACAGCAACCATGCCTTGGCAGAATTGTTACGAACGTGTGAGGCATTCGGTGAGGAGAGGATAGTCAGCAGAGGCAGTAAATTCTCTTGGCCACCTCGATACTCTGACCTTTCTATGATTTTTAACTATATGGCGAACTGGAGAGTCAGGTTAGTCAAATAATTCTCACACACCCTAAGGGCTGCAGCAGAATGCTGAATACTCTGTTGCTGCTATCCTCACAGCTTGATAAATCTAATGCATCGCTGCATCAATGTCAACGGCGGCTATTTCCACCATCGTCTGCGGTGGTCATTCACAAGGGTCAATCCCGCGTCATTGTGAATATATTCCGCATCACTTTCATCCTGCCTCCATCTTTATACACTGAGGTGACAAAAGCCGCGGGATGCCTGTTAATATTCTGCCGGACCTCATTTTGCCCGGCGAATTGCAGCAACCCGACGTGGCATGTATTCAACAAGTGCCTGCAGCAATATTAAGCCGTGCTGCCTCTATAGACGGCCGTAATTGCGGAAGTGTTGCCTGTGCAGGATTTTGTGTACGAACTGACCTCTCCATTATGCATCACGAATGTTAGATGGCAATCATATCGGACCATTCGCTCGAAGTGTCCAGAATGTCCTTTGCACCAATGGCAAACAATATTGGCTCGGTGACATGCCGCACTGTCCCCCATAAAAATGCAATTGTTGTTTGGGAACAAGAGTTTATCAGTGGCTACAAATGTTCTCCATACAGCTGAACAAAAGCATTTACAGTCAATCATCGGTTCAGATGGATCAGAAGACTAGGTCCATTCCATGTAAACGCATCCCACACCATAATGGAAGCACCACCAGCTTGCACTATGTCTTGTTGAGAACTTGGGTCCATGGCTTCGTGAGGTCTGCGCCACACTCGAGCCCTGTCGTCAATTATTACCAACCGAAATCAGGATCCAAATGACCAGGCCACGGTTTTACAGCCGTCACGATGCCAGGAGAGGCGCTGCAGGTGACGTCGTGGTCTTACCGAAGGGACTGGCGTCGATCATCTGCTGCCATAGCACATTAACGCCAAATTTCGCCGCATTGTCGTGGATACGTTCGTCGTACATCCCACATTGACAGCTGCGGTTATTTCACGCAGTGCTGCATTTCAGTTAGCACTGACATCTCTACGAAAACCCCGCTACTCTCAGTCGTCAGCCCCTACGTTGTCCATGGTCAGTGGTATTGCTCTCGGCACACTCTTGACACTGTGGATCGCGGAATATTGAATTCCCTAATGATTTACGAAATGTAATATCCCGTGCTTCTAGCTCCAATTACCATTCCTCGTTCAAAGTCTGTTGATTCCCGTGGTGCCATATTCAGGTTGGAAACCTTCTCACGCGAATCACCTGATTACAAATGGCAGCTTCGCCAATACACCATCCTTTTACACCTTGTGTACGCGATAGCAGATGTGTATATTACTATCCTATGACTTTTGTCACCTTATTGTATATGTGTCAATATGTCCCTACTGACTATACGTTGATTTGTTCTGTGTGGTACTGTGTGTTGAGACTTGATCGTATTATTAACTGTATGACTTACATTCGACTTTTTTGTTTCCATACTGTAGATGAAATATAGGGTATAAGAATACTACGCATACAAAATATTAGAGTATTTAGAGAAAACAAAATGTAACATTATGAAGGATTCTACACTTGCTTCCATACTTTCTGTATGCCAGTCGATAGGTTTGAAGCAATGAAAAATGACCTAATTGAATCGATAACTGAAACCGATATGATTCTGTGGCGCAATGTACAATTAGAATAGGACTTAATCTAACATAAGATGAACATACAGGTATAAGGGGAAGATGATGTTATTAGCCGTGTAGACATCAGTTTAAGTTGTGTGGGTTAGCCTGTCTTTTATGTTTTTAGAAGTGAAATTCGCGTTGTTCTCTTTAGCGGATTTCAAAACCGACTGGGTGATGGAGGCGATGAAGTGATGGCAAAGACTATTTATTTCAAGGCTAATAAATTACAAGGTTCATTTATCACGAAACCTTACTGACAGAGAACCACTGATAACCCACCAACATAAGGTAGAAAGTGCCACGCAAATGTAAAATTTTTTTGAGAACTGATCCATTGGTGAATAGGGTCCTTGATGAAACCCTCTAATGAGGGTCTGGGGTACGGGAAAGGCATTAGTCGCATGTGCGACACATACCTATGAAGACTGCGTTTTGGCAGAACATAGAGAATCCCAGGGTACCAGGGAAGTGTTCTTGGGTGGGGCACGTGACTTAATCATCATCACATACAGAGGTATAAAGATATAAAAATCAATGACTGTCAGGAACTTCCCATAAATATAGGTTACCATCTTATTTACCTGAAAGGATTCCAGGAGTCATTCGACCAAGGTTCAATTATATGTGGCTGATGCCCACAAAACCAATCAGTTACTTAAATTTCGGCAGTAACAAAATATTTCAGAAATGAACAAGTGTGCAGGTATTCGTTTTATTTGTGGGAGAGAGATCTATTCATCGAACTTAATCACTGGAGGGCACATGTTGTTGATCGCCACAAAATCAGCCAGTTACGTAAGATTCAGCAACTTCGAAATAATTTCGACAACAGACAATAGTGTAGATACTCATCTGAATTTGCAGGGGAGGTGGGGTAGTGGTGGGAGGGGTAAAAACCCTGGGGTGAGTTGAACATAGTTACAAGGAACTGGCTTACAACTGGAAAACATGTGCTGGCTGATGGTCAAAAATGAAAACTCTATGCAAATAATAGGCCTCATCTTTATGCTGCACATACTTTATATGACTAAATGTTTAGAGGCCGTTTTCTAGCAGAAAGCTAGTACTATAAAGTCCCGTAAAACACGAGAATTTATTCCAAAAATAGCGTAGACTAATCAGAGCTACCAAGGGAAATACTGAAATGAAAAGCTTATACAAGTTGGTTACGAAACACAGACTAATCAAAACTTGCAAGGGAAATGGTGAAACGAAAAACTTTTACATATTCGTTACAAAACCAAACCGACACAATTTAACAAAACGATATGTCCGTGACATCTGAGCTTAAGGAGCCAAACGCGTGCGACACGCAACATACCCCAACGAACAGTGTCTCGAGCCTTGTTCTCCGGGACGGACGGCGTGCTCCGGTAGTGGTGGGGGGAGAAAGAACTAGTTACCAACTCTGTACGTGAGTTCGGAAGAGGAGGGTCCTCTTCCTGTTACTGAGCTACATCTCTGTTCCTACCCCAAGCAATAGAAATGTGAAGTTGGTACCACAGGCCCACAAAAGTACGATACCCTTCGACTGCCAACGGAACGTGCTGAAAGTCAGCTGCATTCTTCCAGTTATGCAGATTCACACACACACTGGAAGGAAAACTGACAAGGAAAATGGCCACATAAAAAAATGTTTAAACACTCTTGCACTCTTCCTTAGCACAAATCAAATGGTTCAAATGGCTCTGAGCACTATGGGACTTAACTTCTGTGGTCATCAGTCCCCTAGAACTTAGAACTACTTAAACCTAACTAACCTAAGGACATCACACACATCCATGCCCGAGGCAGGATTCGAACCTGCGACCGTAGCAGTCCCGCGGTTCCGAACTGCGCGCCTAGAACCACTAGACCACCGCGGCCGGCTTCCTTAGCACAGGTGTGGCTCAAGCTGTAGTGAAGCGAACAGATTTAGAATATACTAGTCGCAGTCAACACGGCTGAGAAACAAGTTGCGCTCGACTTTAATTGATTCGTGTTCCATTCGTGCCTTTCACGTGAAAGTAAAATAATGCGTGATGTAAGATACAAGCAGGACATAAGAAGCGGATTAGAACAGATAGAAAGAGAGAGCATTCCACGTCAAAAGTAGTTTATTAATATGAAATATTGGCCTTCATTTGTGAACGTAAGGGACAAAATGTGTGCCAAGATACCAGGTAATGACAAAAAGAGATTATTTGTAGCGCTCCCGCGATGGGTAAACAAACCCGTGATGAAGTCCGCAATTCTTCTTCGCAACTTCACTAACTCTGCCATTATATTCACTAGGTAAGTTTCGAAGGCAAACGAACAGTACCCCTCAGTAGTTCTAATTGTGTTTTCTAATCGATCTCCTTTCACGATAGTTTACCAATTACGCTGTTTGGGATTATTCAAACATGTTGCAACTTGACATTTGCTTTCTCAACGTATAGTTTTATGTGGCCCCACTAATTGTTACGAACAGACACTACTAGATATTAGGCGCTTGTGTATGATCCAGTACATGAGTGACCGACTTGTAGACAAAGTTTATAGAATGATTCGTTCATTTAGTCGCTTTACATTTATTTACTCTGTGAATGAGCTGCCAATCTTTCCACCAAGCTCTAGTGGTCTAGTCGTCTTGCATTTCGTAATAACTCTCTATGGACGTGTGACCCCGCAAATCTCCACCATGTACAATTGACCTTAGTACAGTAAAAGAATTTTTGCATAAATTGTGATCTTTGCGGGCCTATAAAATCTCCTTGCGATTTTTCGCTACCTTCGCGTTTAACAATTTCACTTAAGTAAGAACAAGAAACATGTTTATGTTCTTTACAAAGACCGCATGACCACAGATAATTTGTTTGCTGGTGAATGTGCAGTCTAGTGTCGAAGGCTTAGCTGCAGCTCACTGAACTGGACTCCTCTGTCTACAGCTTTCTGGATTTTTCGGACTAAGCATGTTGTATTTTCCAAGATCGATGCTAGAGGAATTTCTATTTTTCCCTAAAAAGTATTTCTACCTACAAGGAAGATATTATACCTGAACACAAAATATGCTACCGTTCTCTATTTCCCGTAACCCAACGGCAGGCTATAGCATCTCCCATTCCTAAGTAAATGTTACGCTATCATTCACCGAAAAGCCCCTATTTGCAGTGCAGTAAGTTGTAAAATACTGCGATGCCATCCTAAATATGTAATTGTAACAGTAGCTGCCTTGGCTTCCGCCTTCAGAAGCAGCTAACATGGAAGTTTTGTGGGTATGTAAGGAACTGTTAGTGAGAAATGCAATGTCTCGGCCACGGTTACAGCAGACCCCAAAGAAACCCACTGTAAGTGAGGCCGAAACGTTGGCTCCATCATTAATAGTTTTAAAAAAAATGAAGTGGTTCCATATCCAGCAAACTTTTACGTAAAATTTCAAGATTTTTCCTTCTATTACATCCCACTCAGCCAAAGAAAGAAGGGGTTGCACAAATTGTGAAACAGTACGCCCCCACTTGTCTGATTCTAACGCATCCTCTGGGGGAGAATAATACCAACTATCAAAGACGAAAATTACTGTTCTTTTTATTTTTTTCTTACTCGGAGTACTTAACCTTTTCTTTGCAAAGAATTACAGGGCACTACATCTTGTATAACGCCGTGTGGTAGGACTTAAAGACAGCGGTACGTTTCCCTCTACGTACGGCAGTTGAACGCCCTTCTGATCAATAACAAGGCCATATACTGGCTCGAATTGTATACTTCGGTGAGTCTTAAGCAAAACAAAGAATTTTGTGTATTAGTACTGTGATCTCTAACATTATTGAAAGAAAATTGTATTTTTATGAGTAGAGGGTGAGCTTTTTTAAAAATATGATGTAGTTAGTATTGTATATATTACGTCGCACTGAAGTTGGTCAGTATGCTTTTATTTTATTTTGAAACCTATTGTGTCTGGACATCGCTTTGATCACATACCGTGGCGTTTACAGAGTTCGCTTGTGATATAAGAACCTGAGCCTCATGCGAATCGAATACATGCGTAGGAATATTGACTGCTCGTAGGTTCCTGGCACAACATATTGCCGTACTGCGTGGGTTTAGTCTTCAGACGGTGGTCCACATCTACTTAGGTAAGTACCGGGGCGGTTTCCCACCACGTGGCCAGACTAACATTAAAAGACAGGGAAATGTCTAAAAAAACAAAGATTACTTATTATGTGGTGTATATGACGTGATCTTCTTTAGAGTAGGGTGACGTTCTTGCATTAGGAATGATTCCCAGGATCAGAAACAGGTGGCAGAACCATGAGAAGGGAAGAAATGTAAAACGCAGATTTTTAGACAGGAAGGAGGCATATTAGGAAATAAAATAATCAAACACCAAAGGAAGTGCAATTAAGACGATGAACTCTTCCTTAGAAGCGCAAATACCTCTTCACTTGCCTGTACGGTACTCTACTCAGACCATCCAGTCGGCTGTAAATTCTGCACGGTCATCTGAGACGTGCTGTGGAACAGCTCTCTTTGCGATGGCTGTCAATGACATTCTCAAGCTGTCAGTCGGAAGATGAATGGCGTGAACCTGTTTCAAAAGTCGCGTGCCATCTAGAAATTCCGTTTCGTCACACAGGCAAAGTCCAACAGGTGCAAAAAATACTTACTGTTACATTACACGCGCAACGAATAATTCTCGTGTAACCAATTCCATTATATTGAAAGGAACAAAAGCGACACCAGTTATTTTTACTTAACAATGTGTTGAGATTCACACAATTAAATGCCTTCGAGAAAACTAAGATACCAATGACCTGGGATTTATTTTCTAATGGATCAGATACATTATCTCTGATTGTCTAAAAAGCCTTTTCAATATTGGCTTCTTTTCAAAAATCAGGACTCTGATCTGGCTAATGCTTTGTTTAGATATTTACCAAATGACTTACACACAAAGTTTTTTTTAAATTTTAAAGAATTCTTGATAAAGAAAAGTTAGACAGAATTATGATAGTGTATCTCATACACTTTCTTGTACTGAACTTAATGTCGACATTTTTCCGTCATTCTGTAGGTTTCAATGAGATATGATCTACAAGAACATACTTTATTTAGGCCACTTGATATTTTATCATAACACGTAGAACGTTTTGCTGTCAAAACATTCTTGGTGCATATTACATCTACCGGCGAAGCGAAGCGAATACCACATCGTTGTCACTAAAGCTATTTGTAAAGATTGCTGGTCTCAGATCTTCAACACAATTAATTACTTATCTTAAAAACACTGTATTAACAGTTACACAAAAAAAAGTAATTTTAAGTAGAATTTCCATACAGCTTACATATAATAATCTTTCTCTTACTCTTGAAGCTGTCAGCTGTTCATCCTATAAGCTAAATTGTGTTTTGGATTATTGCCTGCTGTGGTCACCTTCTGTACATAATACATTTGCTTAGATATTTAAACCAGACATCTCCAGACACTGCAATGTCCCAGCATCGTTGCTGATGTTGGGTAAGGAACACATTTTCGTTTTGCATCTTACAATGTATACTTATTTCTAGAGTAACATCGTCCATTCTTCGACAGATTATGCACAACTGTATATGTTACTTTCCTTCGCGCTCTTTAATAATGTTTACTCTGCCTAGGGCACTTTGATGTTGATTACATTTACACCTAAAAGCCGGCCGGTGTGGCCGAGCGATTCTAGGCGCTTCAGTCTGAATATTTATATTCACCATCCCTGTTTATAAAGGGCATTTATCAAGCTGTCGTAATGTATTCGTGCCGGCCGTGGTGGCCGAGCGGTTCTAGGTGCTCAGTCCGAAACCGCGTAACTGCTACGGTCGCAGGTTCGAATTCTGCCTCCGGCATGGATGTGTGTGATGTCATTAGGTTAGTTAGATTTAAGTAGTTCTAAGTTCTAGGGGACTGATGACCTCAGATGTTAAGTCCCATAGTGTTCAGAACCATTTGAACCATATACCTAAAAGTCAACAATGCTGTTGGGTATTTTGATTGTAGGCCTACAGCCTTTGAGCGCATCTTTTCATGTCGAAATCGCAAAGTTCTCGAACAAGATCTTTCAGGTACTACTTTTCGTTCAAAGCTCTCTGTGGGATGATTATTTGCCCATTCCTTGACTGTATCTTGGAATACATTATAGGAATTGTATACTACAATTTCAATGAAGCTGAAAATCAGTGCCATTGGCCACTGCCGCGTTGTTATGTGCCAGCTATACGTTCTTACACACTTATCGCGTGTATCTACTCCCGACTTTGTACAGTTGTAGAATAAGACGATTTGTGGCTTTTCTTCCATCACGTTCATGTCGTGACGTTGGGTTGACAGCACTGTAATAACCTTTCCTGTCTTAGGCACGTAACTGACTAAAGTGACATTATTACTAAAGGCAAACTGGACTGTTCCCTGTGTAGCTTTTTCTGGAGAAACAGTACAGAGTTCTGTAGCTCACTTCGAGAAGTACCAACTGTAGTTATTTTATCTTTCAAAAGGTCAGATGCTAGTGGAACAGTAGTGAACTTTCTGTCCATAGAAATGTTTCTTCCTGACTGTTTGATGGTAGACATTTCAACCAACAATCTATTTCAGGGCCAATGTTATGGTTCTTATTACTGGCATGCTTTCCAGAAAAGGGTCCCCGCGAAGCAGTATTTCGGATCTGAATCACATAACAAATTCACCTCTGCGCCGTATTTTCCTGAAGTTGTTGGTATATATAGCGCAAAAGGGCATCGCCCAAGCAAAGGTCGCAAGTTCTTCATCCACCGTAACTGACTCACTAGGATTATAAAACTTGGCAAACTTACTAATTATCATGTTCCACGCATCCCTGTTACGGGCAAGTTGGTTGGTCTGTCTTCAAGCTGCTAGAGTTAGAGCATCATCAAAATGCAAGCATTTTAATAAGAGCTCCAAAAATGAAGCTCGGTACATCGGAAAATTGTCTTTACTTAATATATTACTTAAACTGTCCTTTTTCTGCCTATGGGCTCCATTGTTCAAAAGAATTACAATTGTGGACACAATCTCTCCCCCTTCAAAAACTTCGAATTTTTCTTGGAAATATCTGTAGATGATTACTAAAGAATGCTTAGCTTTCGGTTGGTAAACATCACAATATTATCCAAGATTTTACCATCAAAGTACATGAGAAAAGATTCACCTAGTGTATAAGGTTTGATCCTGGGCTTAGTTTATTTGGGAGCTCTCTTTACGTTAGCAGACTTCCGCCTTTGATATACGTAAGGCATTGTCCTCCATATCCCTGAAGGTAGCATCATTTCTCTGTCAATATGATTGATTTGTGCCTGCGGTCTGGGTCGCTTTCTTGTTGCTTGAATATCTATAAGAACATGAAAACAAAACCGGGGGCTAGAACACTAATCACTCTCTACTGAGACAATCACCCTAATATACTCAGTAATAAATGTCAGTACTCAGCCGGTTCATTTTCATCCGACTGGCTGCAAGCTACTTGATCCGTAAGTTCCACGACAGCTTCTTCAGTTTCACTATTTGTACTTTTGGATAGGTTCCGTTTAACTTTATTGTCTGAGTTGTCAAGCAGATTTGCTATTACGTCATCCGTCAGTTTCATCTTTTCATGCGAACTATCAATGCGCCACGGAAATATGAGGCTCTACTCGCCACACTGTCTACCGCTTGACAGAGTGACCGTTGTGCTGCTACACATGCAGTCATAAAAATCGCTATAACTGAATAGTGAACGTAAACCAAAAGTTTTTCTTGCTATCAAGTGTAGCAAAAATCATTACAATAAATGTCATGTACATAGGCTATTAAATAAAAAGCTCAACACAACAGGAATTAGCCGGCCACTGTGGCCGAGTGATACTAGGCGCTTCAGTCCGGAACCGCGCTGGTGCTCCGGTCGCAGGTTTGAATCCTGCCTCGGGCATGGATGTGTGTGATGTCTCATAGCGCTTAGAGACATTTTTTGAACTGGTGCACAGGGAGTTAAAGGAGGGAGCGATTTTCCGCCTAAAACAGATGCAGGTTGTATAAAGTAAAGTCAGAACGACAACGGTACAGAAATTGAAAGACACGTAGTTAATACTTTGTGGGGTGGATCATTAAGGTATTGCTGTAGATCCTGGAGCATCTTCTCCGCAGAAATGTGTCCCTTTTGAGTTGATGTAAGCCCACTGAACTTCCCTCGTTTTTCCCAAAGACAATACTGTTACACTGAATCATTACGTCAGAAAACAACTACAAAAAAATAATACCATACAGCTCTTTCTTCTTAACGTATTTAATTAAAAAATTACATTTAACGGCAGACTATTCAATTCATTTCTTCCTGCTTATCCAGTGGCTTCTTAACACGTTGTTTTGGTACATGCTTCGGTACTTTGTCTTTGCAAAAAGGTTTGCTATGAGCTTTCTCAGGAAATTCGTCCCCAAAACTGTACTGACACATATTCCACATATTGCATTACCAGTGCCTCTGAGGCGGTATCACTTACATCCCTTACTTCACTGCTAATTACAGGCGGACTCACTTTTGCCTTGCTATGTCTCATTGCAGCTTGCATTACATTGCTACGTCTTCTTGTGGCTTGTAGTACCCCACACGAGAATTAGGTCTTCTTTTCAAAATAATTTACCCATCGATTACAATCTGCCCCCTGCCGTTGGCTACAGGGGTATCAACAATCTCCTCCAGGCATCTAGCCTACCTTTTGTCCTGTCTTTCCTGTCTCTCCTCCATACACCTGTCGACACTTAACTAGGCCAATGGTAACGGAACCCATTGTGGCATCAAGAAAACTAGAAGAAATTTTGTTCTCTCTCACAGCCTGCAAATGCTTAAATACATGTCCATTATCTGCTCTCAACTCAGCCAATTGAACTCCTAAAGCTCTCGACGTTTTCTCATGGGTAACCCCTTGTGTTTTCAAATCCGAAATTGTGGGTCCTCTATTCCGAAATTGTGGGTCCTCTATCCAATATATACAACGAAACAGAAACAACAGTGGAAACAAAACCAAATCACGAGGAGGATACTTAAACAAAGCACTGTCACAACGCTTCTTGCTATACCTCAACTTCCCCGCCTGAGCAGCTGCTTGTGATTAAAACTTCACACACTGTAGAACATCATACAAGTGATAGCTGTATGATACCCCAGCTCAAATCGCAATACATTGCCCATACTAACAAGATGTAAACTGACATACCCTCAGATCGTTGTCTAATATCACTCGCTACTTTTCAGGTATGAAAACAATATTGAAAACCAGGTAGACAACTAACTGACTTTCCATGACAAAAAGAGAACACCCTCTCCAACAGTCACCGCTGTACTAGCCTATACACAGAGTGTATACGCCCCGGGACAACCGGGAGATCCGGGAAAAACCAGGGAATTTTTTCATCCCGGAGGAAACCGGGATAAACACGGGAATTATTTAGAACTCTGGGAATTTTTCAGAGATTTAAGTTTCAATTATATTTTTTTAAAATTCTGATTGCTGGAAACTGATAGCCTAACAAAGAATATTACTCGACCTCGCTACTGCAGAATTATATTGCAGCAATAAAACATAAACGGGAGAAAAAAAATTAAGTAAAACTGAAATTTTAAAGGAAATGCGCCATTTACAAAAAACAAACTGTACACGCAAACGACTGACAACAACAGAAGGTGTTAAAGTCATTAGGACGAAATACTATGCAATACTTCGTAACAGCGAACTGCTTGCCATGAGCGTGACGTTACAATTCTTTACGTTAGCTTCGTTAGAGAAGATGCCAGTCGCGTATGAAGAGTACATTCTCCCGCAAGGGCTACTTGGAAGTGTGGCTGTAGCAAGCAGCCAGATGCAACCCGGAAAATTTTTCTGGTACGCGGTGTTTATATTTAGTTATTTTACTGTTTCCTCTTAGTTTACAATTCTCACGTCAAATGAAAACAAAACGGGAGCAATCAATTCATAGATTTCGTAGATTCATAGATAAAATAGATCACATAATCATGGAAGGCTAAAATACGTTATTCGTTTCAGTTTTTTGGTTTTGTTTTAATTCCAAGTTTTTAACAGTCAAGCATTAACCGCCTTGCAGAACGGTGAAGTTATTTTCGTCGGTTTGCTAAAGAAATTTGTTTGTATTAATCTTTTCCACTGAAGCAGTCACTTTATTTGAAACGAAGTGTTTCGTTCCATACTATTGGTTTGTTTTAACTGTTTGCTGGATTTAAAGTTCACGTTTTCATCTTCTGGCACGTATGACACTATCAACAAAATGAAATGAGCGTATGGCATCGCTGGCCGGGAGGCCCCTATTCGGGAAAGTTCGGTCGCCAGGTGAAAGTCTTTATTTCATTCGACGCCACGATAATAAAGGACCAAACACGAGATAATGCAGTATCGATACTCCAAGAAAATTTACATCCCGAAAGCCACACTGAAAAACTTAATTTCAGGTTGGGGCCTACTTCATTGTGAATCTGGACATACGAATGTACACTTTAAGCGTAATTGGGTATTTTAGTATGGTTTACGAAATTCCGATGCTCTTGGAATACAACACTCGTAAAAAAAGACCAATTTATACATGAAACCTTAGCTTTCCTGGTGGATAATTGATCTTAGAGACCAGTATTAGATGTGAAAGCTTAGCTTCCCTTGCAGCCACACTTGTATTTTAATTTAAACCATTAACTTTTCCTACTCGTATGTTCACGCTATTTAACATTGATGTTGCTGTTTACTGACTACATCATGTGTTCTATGCTGTGAATACCTGTTTTCATTGGCTGGCGAGATCACGTGGCATGAGCTATGATTGACTTAGAAAATCGCATTGCAAACTCGACTTCAATGCTTCGGAAACTAACTTGCCGAGTTTGGTGGAATTCGAATTTATACTTTTGTAATATGAAAACATGCAGCGTACTTGTGGCTGCATAAATTTTTTTTCCCCGCTCGCGGTCGTTTACTAACGTGCCGGAAATTTCAAGCCGGTGCATGAAACCTTAACCCTTCAAAGGATTGATACGTTTTACGGATCCGAGGGAAAGTATCCTGTCATTTAACACGGAAAAAGTGTATTTTCGACCGGGAGAAAGCGTATTTTTAACCGGTAATTCCGGGAAAAATCCGTTTATTTTCTTTCCTTGTTCACGTAATCACCCTGTAACACAGTGGCCATTACACATAAGACGATGGCCAGTGACAGACGGTTAAGCGTGCTCAGATCAGAACGTGGCCTGCAGCGTGCAGCATCGCCGAGGGAAGCAGGTGGTGTCCGGAGCTTCCTGGAGTGATGAACAATCCAGTGGTGACTCAGGACCAGAAGCAGCGCAGCGTACATGGCCCAGTGTAGGCAGCCACGCAGTCCGGTACGTATGCACGGCTCAGTTCGGTGGTGGTTGACAATGGTGACGGGTGCTCGTCTAGACGATAGTGGCCAGCGAAAAATTTTGCCCATGCAGGGCGATGAAAAGCAATAGAGGTCGCCCACGCAGTCGATGATGGCTGGGCAGCTAGGTGACTCACCCACGAACCATTGTGCCCCCAAGTCAGGCAGCCAATGCTAGGTAGCACTAAGCTGGAAGGTGGCCAGTCGGCTGGGAGGCACCAAGTAGGCAGCATTTAGTGCGGACAGCAGTCCTACAGCAAGTAGTGAAAGCATCTGTCGGAAGCAGCTCGATTGTTTTGTAGAGATTATTGAAAGTCAGATTGCGTTGCGCTAAAAATGTTGTGTGTCAGTTTAGTGATGATCAGAATAAGTAAAGAGAGAAATGTCTGAGTACGTTCACTTTTGCTCCGCTGTTTGAAAAGCAAATAACGTAAGAGGTTTACGAGCATAGTCATTCTTAATTTTCAAAGGGGACATTTCGTAACTCGCCAATTGGACATAATTTGGCACTAGATCCACAAGAAGGACAAGTAACAACCCTATGAAGCACTGCCAAGACCAATAACTGCTTGGGTTAGGGCCAGAGGTGGACCACCCCGCATTACTGACTTGCTTAATTTGTGAAGTTATTTCTCTTGACTGAATCACCATATTTCTCTGAAACGTGAACGTGTGTACATGTACGTTTTTTCCCCTTAGAGTGTATATTAGTCATATTACACAACAGTTTGTCTTTGCAGAGTTGTTTGTTCAGCTGTACTTTAACATTAACTTTATGATACACGCGTCTGTTCCATTGAACGGTGCATTTATTGACTATGTACAAATAACTTCAGGGAAGAAATATTTCTTAACTGTTAACATGACGTTGGGTTAGACGTTTGACTTGAGCGTAGCCACTAGGCCGTCACAACTGTTACTCCTCTGGCTAATACAGAGTTTGACAGTATTCTATGTTCCTGGACGATCTACTATATTCATGGAGACAAGTGGGCTTCCTATGTTACATGCACAGGAGACATAGTTCAGTTTTACAGTAGTACATTATCGTTACATACATACAGAAGGACCCATAGAGGTGGTAGTGTTTTATTGATTGGTACATAATATTGCAACAAACAATTTACGTATGTGTGGATGTTAAGAAAATGCTGTTAAGGATAAATAAACGTTGAAAGGAGAAAAAATTTCTCGAGCGTGCAGGTCTTATAAAATTTTCGTAGTCTCTCCCTCTGTGCACTACTATCGGGTTTCAGTTTGCTTCGAAAGGTGATCTTCCTCCAGTAATCAGAGATTTCTAACATGGACGTTGAAAAACAATGACACCCATTCGTAACTGCGGTCTTCCACGTTGGTACCACAGTTATGAGATATTAATAACTCACTACAATAAAGTAACAGTGCTGTTACAGTGTTTTCCGTTCATTTGCTTACAACTTGTTTCTCATCACAGGGAAAACATTCATAGGAACAAGACGCTGTTTCGCTTCGTCTAAAGATTTCAATTCCTTAAACTTGACAGTATTCACTGCTGAAGGCAGTTACATGAATTTAGACTGAATTGTGTTGGTTACAGGAAACGAACCTGAAGCATCGATTCTATTGTCTGCATTTATTGTTGGCAATTAATTACAAAGTCTACAGAGAAAAACTTCTTTAATGAAGATAGTTTATTCTTCTGATTGTTAGTATGATGAATTTTAATATGATAATGAAACATCCATATTTCGCACAGTTGTTTGACAGTTAAACTCAATATTTTTAGAAAAATCAAGTTTTGGCGGTTGTAAACGTATACTTTTAATGTAATATTTCAGTTATTATTTCTTATGTGAATGTGATGGAAGGGAGAGTGATTAACACCTGCGCCTAATGAACAATTCTGTAAGAAAATGCTTGAAAGCTGGAGAAAAGAACATTTCGTGCAAAAATCTCGCGGATCGGAAAGCAAATTTTTATTTGCACACATTATGTTGGACCTAATTAAACAGTTTGCCAAAACCTTATCATAAATCTGAGAATGTTGCAAATGTCTCTGCGAGAGGGCTCTTCATCTATCAAAATGAAATTGAAAGAGGAAGTGATTGTTATATCTGACATTCAAAAAACTGTGTTCGATTCCAGATTTGAATAAAAAATGACTATCAGGGGGAGAGAGGCTTAAGTGTCATTAATGAAAGATCTTATTAAGTTATCAGGAAGCATAAACATTATGTTTCCTTTGTGGCAAAGTAACAGCAAAGTTAATGAAGTTAGGTTGTTTGATGAGCATTAAGGTTCACTTTGAACGGCCACGTCCGTATTATCTCAAAATACGTGATATTAATGAGGAACAAGGTCAGCAGATTCATTAAAACACCAAACAGGTGCAACGATGGTATTAGCACCACTGGATTACCAATATAATGAGAGACTTTCTTCACGTAGACTAAAACAGATAAGACATAGGATAAAAAGCTGTTTAACATGCTGTAAGAAGAGAGGAAAGGCCTTATAAGCCAATGGAACATTGACTTATGATAAGAATGTGTTTTTATGTCAATACTTAAATAAAAGCTTTGTTCGTATTGAAACATTAAATTACTTTTCGTACTCATTACATGTGTTTTGCTATTTACTAGTTTGTAAGGAGTCTACATCATAAGGAAACTATACTTGACAAAAACTTGATTGAGATCATAATTGGTTCAGAGCCCAAAAAACTAAGACATTAAGCTATTGTCTAACAAAAAATAAATCATTTTCCTTGCTCTTTGTTATTTGCAGCCGATGTAAATATTTGAAATATTTACGAAAGAAAGTACAGTAGGCATGTAAATCAGTTTACTTTTTTCTTAATGTGACTGAGCCATAATTGCTTCTCTCCTTCTCGAGTTAGAATCTTGTATTCTTCCCTTCTTCCGACCACTGGTTCATGGATTTATATCAAGTGCGGTAAAATATGGGTGGATTACGCGCTACAAAATGCCGTTTTTAAACGTCTGGGAGACATAAAATTATAGATATAAATCAGGTATGATAAAACATGGGTGCTTTGCTAGCGATAAACTGCCGTTTTTTTAGGGTGAAGAGGACATAATAGCTTTGAGTGCGTTTATAGTTGAAAGGGAAATTCGTTTTGTGGAAGTAATTAAACAGCTGGCAAATAATAGCTGACAATGTTATTCGAATGTGAAAGGGTGCTACCGATGTCCTTCCCCTTCTATGACAATCCGAGTTTGTGTTTCATGTCTAATGACCTCGACGTGTACAGGATGTTAAACCCTAATCTTGAGTGCTTCTTTTTTGTTAAATCTATTTCATCTAACAGAATTTATACAGTAAGTCTCTCTAAAAATCAATAGGCCACAGGTATTAATATGCTGTTTCAGTTTTTATGTCAGGGCTGTTCATCAGTTGATAAATATAGAAAAGAGTAAAATGTTACCATAAATTCAAGACATTTACACTACTAAATTTTGTATGAAACAACATCATTCAACATTGACAGTCAAAGTAGAACTCTACAGTAAATTATTTAGAATTGTATTCACGTAAAAATCTACTGGAAGAAATTTAAATACTCGTAAGTTCATAAATCGTCTTTACGCTTACCTGGTAATTTGACCATGATGTTACTCTACGTCAGCGATGTTAACATAGATCGTCCTAGAAACTTTTTCGATATGAAGGTTTATGCCTGTGTCTGGCTTCGTCATTCAACTTCATTTCCACATGCTTTCCACAGAGGGTACCTAAATATATCCAGAAGTCTAATTCTACAGCCATACATCCAAATATATGCAACCGCTGCACAGAGCACAAAGAAAGGTACTTGGAACCAATCTTGGTGATTGCTTAGTGCAATGGCGGAACAACGGGATGGCTTTATACACTGATCCTGGTCTCTCTTTCATTTCTCTCGTGGCCCCCGACGTGAGACATAAAATTTTGGCCTAGTAATTGTGGCATATTTTTTCCTGTAATCTTATCCATCGTGGTTTGACGAGAGTAATGTGGTTCTTCTGGAAAAAAACCGGTCAGGGTACCGCAGTGGTTAGCACACTGGACTCGCATTCGGGAGGACGACGGTGCGAACTCGCGTCCAGTCATCCTGGTGTAGGTTTTCAGTGATTTCCCTAAATCGGTTAAGGTAAATGCCGGGATGGTTCCAGCGAAAGGGCACGGCCAATTTTCTTCTCCATTCTTCCCTAATACGAGCTTGTGCTCGTTATACTCGTTGTCAACGGGACGTTGAACCAACCATCCTTCTTCAAAAATATTCTGACTTAAAATTTCGAGCATTTCTATTACACATTGCCTGACAAAATGTGTTAAGTACCTAGGAGACGTAGTCGCATGCCAGAGTAATATTGTACACATCACTGGTTGGTATGTGAAAGATTAGTTGCAATTCTCTGTGACAAGTAGAACAGCTACCAGAGTGCATTTGTGTTGTTAATTTTTAGCATTATTTCCAGATCTGGTACGGTGTATAAGGTGTATGAACTGCGTCAGATGTTCAGTTATCGCAGGGAAGGGCACGGAGAAGCCCGGCACTTGTATGAGGCTGCATTATCAGCACCTGTCAGAATTTGAAAAGGGTCTAACTATGGCCGGTCGAATCATGTCGTATCCAGATTTGTGGGATCTTTGGATGTGACTGTGACCGCATGTCGCACTGCATGGGCATGGGAGGTCAGGCGTATTCGGCATCACAGGTCGACAGCGTATGACCACCACGAAGGAGGGTCGTGGCACTGTGCACAGAGCACCACGCAACTCCTTCGCACCTGCACCTGCGATCTGAGTACAAGTAAAGGACTCCCTGCAACACTCTGTGTCATCTCGCACCTTTGGTCGGAGACCAGCAGCAGCCGGACCTAGGAATTACCGTTAACGCCGCAATAAAAACGGCTGCGTTTGGAGTGGTGTCGTCATCGAGAAGCACTTGTTCAGCGATGAGTCGCGCTTCTGCACTGTCCCGGATGACCATCGTCGACGGTATGGCGATGCCCAGGAAGTAGATCCCATTCTTCTAACGTTTTGGTGAAGCACAGCGATGCTGCTCGTGGCATCATGGTATGGGGAGCCACCGGATTTGATTTCAGGGCACGATTGGTAAGGATTGACAGAATTCTGCGGCACAGCGATTCATCACGGAAGTTCTGAGTCTTCTTGTGCGACAGTATCGTGTAGTCATTTTCCAACAGGACAGTGCTCTTTCACACATGGTCTATATGAACTGTTTGCCAGTAACTGAGGTGCTTCATGGCCTGCAAAATCGCCAGATATGTCACCAATACAATATGTGTACAACAAGCATGTACATCTACTCGGTCCTAGTGTAAGTTTCCAGTTTAAAGACCGGGTATAGGTGTTGTGGGTCAGCTCACCTGAACGGTTTCTGACACCCTACCAATACGAATCGGTGCGTGTATCCAGACTAGCGGGGGAGCAACATCACACTGGTAAGTGGGCTTGTACTGCCATTTGTTTCTGTTTTTTGTAAATTTGACTCGGTATTGTAATCAAATTACAATGAAATGAACAGCCTTAGCTGCTTACAGGGATTGACATACGTCAACGGGGACAGATGAAAATGTGCGCCCTGACCGGGACTCCAACCCGGGATCTCCTGCTTACATGGCAGACGCTCTATCCATCTGAGCCACCGAGGACACAGAGGATAGCGCGACTGCAGGGATTTATCTCTGGCACGCCTCCCGCGAAACCCACATTCTCAACGTATTGTCCCGCAGTACATTCTTAGTGCCCCCGCCCATTATACTCATTACTCGTTGCGCGTTGCCGATTCCCATAAGAGTTCGGGCACTGTTTGTGCATTCGCACAGAAGAAGAAGATGACCAAGTGGCCGGTGAGCCATGTCCGAAAGAACAGATACCTTCTTAGTATACATACGAAATTGTAATCACTGAAATAACGTCACATACCCTCTCGACCCGTGAAGGTTCATTTCATCTCATGTCCGTCCCCGGTAGCTGAGTGATCAGAGCGACAGAATGTGACTCCTAAGGGCCCGCGTTCGATTCCTGGCTCTGTCGGAGATTTTCTCCGCTCAGAGACTGGGTGTTGTGTTGTCCTAATCATCATTATTTCATCGCCATCGACGCGCTAGTCGCCGAAGTGGCGTCAACTCGAAAGATTTACACCCGGCGAACGGTCTACCCGACTGAAGGCCCTAGTCACACGACATTTCATTTCGTCGTTCCCACCTGGTTGCTCCAAATTTCTTGTGAGGCGCGGTACTTGAAGGATGGATTACATCGACCGATTCTGATACTACAAGCCGTCGTAGAGTTCTTTGGATTCCATCGGTCATGCCTGTTTGGTAAGAACTCCAACCGTTCGAACAGAACTCTCGAACCATAAGCCTACCAATAAATGTAAGGCATTCATTCACTTTCGCTGATATAGATTTTGTGTATTCCACCATTTCATATCAATGGCAACGCACCCTAAATAATTAAACGATGTGGTAAGTTCTGCTGCTAACAGCGTAATGGGCTATAATTTGATCCTTCTTTTAGTTATGGACGTTATCTTGAATTTATCTGCGAGAATCGCGCAATAAGTAACTTTCTCTGTTTTTCTTCTCTGCAAAATTCATTTTTTCACAGCAAAACCACTGTCCCTGTCAATATCTACCGGGAGTTAACCTCTGTCTATGGGAAAGCCTGTATGATTATTCAAATGGTTCGGCGTTTGAGTGTGCAGTTTGTAGAATGATGCGAAGGTGTACGTGACATACAGCACACAGAGAGGCGCAGTACAGTAACAGGTGATGATGCCATTATTGCAGTTTGCAATACTGTGGAGAAAGACGGTCGCTTTACCGCTGAAAACATCCTAATACAGCTGTCTCCTGGGGCTGCAGCTGGACGCTCATCCACCGCGAAGATCCTGACACACCATCTTCACTACCGCAAAGGCTGTGCAAGATGAATGCCACGTTTACTGAGCGATAGCCACAAGCAGCAACGGATGTATTCGGCCATAATGTTTCAGGAAATGCATCTGAAAGAGGGAGACCTGCTCTTCAAACGGCTTGTCTCTGAGGATGAATCCTGAATGCATTATTCGACCCCTGAGACGAAACGTCAGAGGATGATGTGGAAGAAACCTGGCGAAAGTGCCCCAAAAATGGCAAGGGTCCCAGATTCTTCGGGGAATGTTATGACAACCATTTTTTGGGACTGTCAGGGGGTGTTACTCGTTCACTACCTGTCTCGCAGTACCATAACTACGTCCTGCACTTTCGTCTCGCGAAACTCTCTTCCTTCATGACAATGCTCGTCCTCATGTAGCTCAAATACCTAAACGGACTTTGGAAGTCTCAACTGGGAAGTGTTCTCGCAGGCTCCATATTCACTATATCATCGCTTCAATTCAAAGCCAATCTTGAAGCTAAGTGCTTCAACACCGATAATGAAGTTACAACAGCAGTGAACATCTTGTTACGATTGCAGGATCCAACCTGCTACAATACTGCTTCACAAAACATTTTTCAGGTTTCCAAAAATGCTTGGAAAAACATGGCGACTGTGTAGAAAAATAACTGAAATATTGAACAATGTCAATAAAATTATTTCAACATGATAAATTGTGTGTTAAGCTTTTTATAAACTAAGGAAGTTACTTATTGGACGCCCCTCATACTTTCAAATAAAGCTGTCATTCGTTACACGTTTTGATTTGTCAAGCTAATACATTTTTGTACTTTTTTAGAGTATAGAAAGACCGATAACCGCTGACGATGTATCAGTACTCCATCTGTAGTCAGTTCATGAAAGCTCATGCTTATCTGTCTCCGCTAGGTGGCATCACAGGCGTTTTCCGGAGCGCTCAGTCCAAACGGTTCTGCATAGTTTGCAAGGAACTACAATCAGCCCATAATTCATTATACAGGGTAAAAATGTGTTACGCGTGCCTCTGCTAGCGTCTGCTGTGTGGTTGATTTAACAAGAATTAATGCTGAAGAAACTACTGATGTTTCAGTAGGTCTAAACATTTAGTAAATGGCAAATATTCATAGCGTTTTCTTAGGCAACAGAGACAGATATTTCAGATTCTGGAAAACAGATTCATTTAAGAAACATTGCAATATGGAAATAAATTGTAGAACCCATATTAGTGTTTACACGCATCGCTAGTTACAACCAAAGTATCTTATTTGAGTGTTGACAAATGACACGAACGTCAAAATAATACATTTAAATGTTGAGAACCGTGGTTGAAATAAACTGTATAACATAGGTAGGTTACTGCATCATATTGTGCAAAGGTAGATCTAATTATTTTCTCAAGGGATCTATAATCAACTGCAGTTTTTCAGTATGCGGCAATGAATTCTGTGGAATTCGATAAAATTTTCGAACGTGATAAGAACCAGAGGCGATTTATCTGTGAAGCACATGTAGCACATAGACCTGTAACACACGCTGTGGGGCCTGCGCCATCAGATTCCTGGGTTTTATAGAACATTAACCATTAATCTTTACTTGAAGGTATTAATGCTGTTTAAAATTACGTTCGCAACATTTTGCAGTATCTGAAACCACTCGAGATAACAGACCACATGTATAAAATTGTGTGTAATTTTGAAAGTTTGAAAAATACATTCGACGTAATTGTATTTAATGAAACCACATTTTATTTACTACAAACTGACACACGAGTTTTATTTACGTATTCTATTCGACTAGGTTCTACTCAGTTGTGTTACGATATTTTGCCACAATATTTTGGACAGACATTATTTGTTTTACATCAGTAACACATCTAATCTAAATCGTCTCTTGGTATTCCCTAGCACCAAATGATACAAGCTGGCAAACGAATCGGACGAAAAGAAAACCCGTAAAATCTGACAGATTTTCTATTTGAATTTAGGTTAGCAACAATCTAGATCGCCTACGGCTGCTTTATGATATTTTCTATTGTAACGGCGCAATCTAGAAGCACGAGGGCTCGTCGCCACAGGCAGCCAGACACTTGCTGTATCAAGCTGGCTCAGCATTGCACCTTGGCGCCCGATTAGGTACTGCAGCCCCTTTGTCCGTTGGAGACCAACTGTTTACCGAAACTAAGGAAAGTTCGGCGCCTAGCGTGCCGAAGTTTCCTTCGTTTCGGTAACAAGCTGGTATTATATTTGTAGCAGTCACACCACAATAAACCCACTTTGGTGCATAAAAGTATTGACCATCCGGCAAAGCTGGTCATTGAACTGGCGAGTCACCGAGTCGGCGACCGCGGTAGTGCCGTTCTCAACTGTGAGGCTGCTATCATTCCATCGTTATACTTAAAGGACTGCCTGCCTGGGAGTCCAGCCGCTGCATTCATTGGCCGAGGTTTGAATTCAGTCTCTCACAGCCACTGAGCCACTGGTCATCCACCAGTGATGGACGCCAACAGGCAGACGCAGGTCCGGGAGTTCGTACCCGTATTTCTATCCCGTCTACTTTGGACCGATTCCCAGCCATCCAGTTTCTCCCACAGCTTGCAGCCAGCACTGCCAACACAGAATGTCGATGTCGCAAGGTCCGTATACTGCTATGCTGAGCGATATGTACAATTCGTGAATCAGTGTCCAAGGCCACGACACCATCTATCCACTGCTCGCCTGGTGTGGGGATGGACCTCCACTAAACACTATTGGAGGAATAAATACAGAGATAAATACTGACACTGAGGTGCTTTTGAGTCACCCTGAACCACTAACCTCCAACAGACAACAAACACCTGCAGCCAGTTACATTTTGTTCCTTTCACACATTTTGAGACCAGGGAAAGTGCATTTGTATGTTAGGATTTTCTACAATGTTTCAATGGATTCCTGTGAAGGTGTCATGCAGGCATTAATTTTTAACTAATCCAGAGAACTCTGTGTTGTCAATTTCTGCTGCTGCGTGGTGCAGTGTTAAATGTCCATATTCCGACACCAACCACAAAATAGATAAGGCTACCCTTATAAGTGTCATGGAACTGTGGAGTGTGTGGTGAAATTTTGTACTACCCGAAACTATATGTAAGTTTACTATATAACGGATTTTACTTTTAACCTGATCAGTAATAATTTACATCAATTTCGAGACAGACTGCAACGACGGGCAACTTGTAAGGTTTCTGCTCTTTTGGACTTCTCGTTAACAGTTCATTTGCTTGTTTGTTGTTTGCTGTTTTTGTGACTATTTATAAACAGCATTTTAGACAACTTACTCCTTAGGCACACCTGTCATGGTAATAACTTTATTACAAGTGTACTTATGTGACAGCTGTTTTCAAAAGAAAAACGAGCTCTCCATTCTTTCGTGAGAGAAAACGTAGCAAGCAGAACTCAAGCTGTTCACTACGACTACAATTAAATGAATACGTTAACAATACAAGAGGAAAGAATTCGCATAGCCATGAAAGGACCAAAAAGGGATTCAAACCGCTTTAAAAAGTATAAGGAGAAACTCGATAGCTGATTTAGGAATAAACTGCATAGTTAAGGAAGGTGTTACAGTCTCAGGTTTGCTTACACCATCGCGCAATGGCTAGTGTTGGGTGTAAAACCTGGGTACTGGTCGGCGCCACAGAGTCCGAGTCGTTCATTTAAGGCGCCAATGCAATCGGCCGCCCCTCAGAATACTACTTTTGACCATTTGTGTAAGTTACTGCACGATGTTCAGTCTCTTTATCCAAGTTATTTCGCGCGGAAAATCAAATTATAACAATAAACTATTTTACGCTTGCCAATGCTAGAGCAGAGACATACTCATGATGCGCTGAACCACGATGACGCGGTCGTACAGCTCCTGACGTCAGGCAGCCGATGGCGTATCGTCAGTTACTGGTGGCCGGTGACCTCTGTATGGCGAAGGAACTCTAGAAGAACATGACACAGCCACGAGCTCTTCGACGGAAATGTTTGTGGAAGTTTTTGCTATTACTCGTGGGTTAGAATGAAGCAAATTATCTTTGAGGTTCCACCTGACTGATACCTTTAGCAGACAGCCGAAATGCAGTTTAAACAAAGAGGAAGTAGTAGTAGACTGCTAACCATGAGTTCGTGTAAACACTGCGCGATATTTTCTACTGTACCTCGAGCAGATACAGCACTATAACAGCTCGAGCGTAAGATAACTTTTCCTTCTGAAACTTCCACATCCTACAAAAATGGTTCAAACGGCTCTGAGCACTATGGGACTTAACATCTGAGGTCATCAGTCCCCTAGAACTTAGAACTACTTAAACCTAACCTAAGGGCATCACACACGTCCATGCCCAAGGCAGGATTCGAACCTGCGACCGTAGAGGTCGCGCGGTTCCAAACTGTAGCACCTAGAACGGCTCGGCCACTCCGGCCGGCGCATCCTACAGTATTACCAAATCGTGCAGATGACCAAACCCGGAATTATTAGGCGCGTGCGTTTTATCGGCGCCTTAAGTGAACGTCTTTGATTTAGGAATGAAAACGTGTTCCAGGTCTTTGACGTAGACTGCGTAGCAGGTGGCCGACGACCACGTTTTTTGTCTAAGACCGTGCTTGAACTTGTCTTTCGGTGTTATAGCGCCAGAGAAACCAAATCTTTGTAAATAGATCAAAATGTGTTGTTATGATACGGTGCACCTTTGTCTTCATATTGTTCCTAGGTAAAGACCGTATCCTATGATTTTATGGTGTTTTCTCTTGTATATCGTTTTTTAAAGCACTCATATTGTATGAAGAAGACTTTTATACATATAACACAGACTGTGACCTTCACCGGGAATGTAATATATCAGAAAGGGCCAAATGTGCAGCATAGACGAACCATCGTTCCATAATTTTGGGGCTTTCGAAATTATGGTCGAAAAATCCCGTAATTTTTTCAGATGTGTTTTCTATCCACTAACTTTGCTAGGCGTTTGATCTCCTGAGTTGCTTAATAATTCTAAAGGAATTTCCCTTGCAATCAATTATCAACTACGTGCGCCCGCACTAGCCAGTGATGCACGCCGATTAGAAGGCCATACAGCAGCAGATAAACGTTTATCGCATTGACGAGGACACCAAGGAGAGCACAACATTCGCGTATACTGTTCTTTCACTTCTCTCACACCTCGTCATGCGTTCTGTAGACGTTTGTAGCCCAGCTGGAGACTTTATTGAAATGTTGCTTAATCATAAAGAAATATGGGCATACGATATTTTCTGATCATAAGGTCTGGTCAGTACTGTCATCGCGTAACAGGAAGAACTATTGCAAACTTTATATTATTGCAAAAACTGTTACAATATAAAAATGCTGTTTTCTTTATACCTAATTCTAAATTTGATCCCTATTCTTGTAGACCGATGTGTCAAAAATGTGAAGTCGAAGAGAAAAGAAGAAACTTTTAAACCATAATTAAACGTCAATTGATCATGAAGCCTGATTGTGGTTGATCCTGTGTATCAACTGCCTGTAGGCACAAAAATTTTAATGATTTTGTCTAACTGCAATAATCGTTTTGATTTTATCACTTGTAATATGGTCAACAGGATAGAGTCAGGAGGGAATCTGGCCACCAACTCTTTGTAACACAGCCAAGACATATAAAAGTGGTGAACCCGTAAAGAAAGTGGAAAATGGGAAGAAGAAGAAAGACGTGAATGGTGTGCAAGAACAGCCATCGAAAATTAGAGAAGTGGCAACCTAAGTCATTTGTCCCTACAAGATCAAACGTGTGGATGAACCAACAGCCACTAATTATAAAATTTAATTTGTAATTCATTAGTTTAACTTCCGTCACCTTACTTATTGCAGGATTCGATATCGGCGGCGTATGGAATATGCCAGGTGAAAAGACAGATCACGAAATATTATAGACTAGTAGTAAAAAAACGATTCAAATGGCTCTGAGCGCTACAGAACTTAACATCTGAGGTCATCAGTTCTCTAGAACTTAGAACCACCTTAACCTAACTAACCTAAGGACATCACACACATCCATGCCCGAGGCAGGATTCGAACCTCCGACCGTAGCAGTTGCGCAGTTCCGGACTGAAGCGCCTAGAACCGCTCGGCCACCGCGGCCGGCGAGTAGTGAAAGTAGAAACTTAATAGTTTAATATATACTATATTAATATATTATATATTAATATATAATTAAAGCTTAATATATAATTAAATGTTTGCCGAGCGTGTGTACGCGCGACGTAGAACAATACAGTTGACAGTAGCTACGCTGCAGAAATTAAACGTCTTTTGACATGCTAAGGAAAACCGAGTGTGAAATTAATATTAAATATAAATAATCATCTACTGTACACCTTACTTTTACATAAAGGGGGCTAGTAAGCTGCATATTTAAAAAGTGCTAAAAAAGTTAATGAAACAATCAGGACAGCGGTACTTATGATAAGACGTACAGGAAAATTGCTATTCCTCACAAAGTAGAAGTGAATGACAACTGATTGTAAGACTAGACAAAGACAAGTGTATGTAACAGATGTTACTGGCGATGTTGCACGAGAATTTTTTAGGCACGCAGAACTCAATACATTAACATAATAATGAATGCGATGGTAAGAAGCCCAAGTGGAATGTCTTAAAACCTGTAGAAATCATCGTAGGTGTATAGCAATTACATATATACCTTAATGGTTTTACTTGTCTCCGTTATTTGACATACAGTGTACTACATTAAGGTCAAATGTTTTATTTCGCTGTAGTCAATTATTTTCAACTGAAAGAATCTTTGAGCCGGCCGAAGTGGCCGCGCGGTTCTGGCGCTGCAGTCTGGAACCGCGAGACCGCTACGGTCGCAGGTTCGAATCCTGCCTCGGGCATGGATGTGTGTGATGTCCTTAGGTTAGTTAGGTTTAACTAGTTCTAAGTTCTAAGGGACTAATGACCTCAGCAGTTGAGTCTCATAGTGCTCAGAGCCATTTTGAAAGATTCTTTCATTAATGGTTGAACTGTATGTCCAAAATGGCCGTCAAACTTTTGGCTGCCGTTTGTTTTCCTTCCATTTGGGTTTGTTATATAGATTAGACGCTTTCTCAATAACACATTTCTTGACAAATCACGGTTCAAAATGTTCGCAAGAATTATCCATGCGCTTTTGTCATGAGGAAACTATCCTGCGTCGTATCCTTTCCCAACTAAATTATAACGGAGCCACTGCAGGCCCCTCCAGACCGCAAAAAAACACAGATATATATCCGTTACATGAAATATTGCATAGCTTTCTGTTTTTCTTATGTTTCCTACTCTTTACTCTGACTGTTCAGTTCCTGGGCAATATATTTGAAAAGATGCAGAAACAAACTGGAGTCACCATATTTACTGCTAAAACATAGCTCCAACAATAGGACGACATTAACAATCACTTAAGTGTATCAGTACTGAATAATAGAATCACGTCTTTATCAAGGATACTTAAACTTAATTCCGTAGTACTTGTCCTTCAATTTTGCTATTATGTACGGAAAAAGAAAGGAAATTTCTTCCACTGATATTGCACTTAGACCCTGAGTGCAGAGAAAGATATGTCCCAACACTGGATTAACGAGAAGAAAGCTGTTATCATTTTTGGTTGAAGCGTGTATAGTGGAAATTGCCATGTTGACGTCTGTCTGTGATCGCATAAGCTCTACACAAAGCTAGTTACGGAAAGGGAGATGTCACTTAACTGCAGGATATCTGCTGCCACTTTGCTGGACGATTCCGGATATTACCGCGTTAGATGCACATGTGCTAGTGTGAGTCACAATTACACTGTGTTGTATTATTAAGTTTCGAAATATTTGTGTTGCAACCACACGATTGTAAACATCTGTGTTTACGTGGATAATGTCTTCACTATCACAGTGCCAGACCGCTGCTGAAACAACATTGTCTCATGTACTATCTGTCAGAGAAGTGACGAATCGGGGCAATAGAAGAGCCACGAGGAAAATAATTGTCTGGTGATACGTAGTTGCAGGTAACTGCATTTGCAAGAAGTTGAAACGGTTTCACAAAGCTACCAAAGCAGTTCCGCTCGTGTTTAAGTGAATTCTTGATTGCTTTTGGATTTGTTAATTACTTATTTTTCACATGTGTTAGATCTCAATAGTAAATTATTCTTGATGAATATTTCTTTTATTCTTGGTGTGGTATATGCTCATTGGACACCAGTTTTTGAAAATATTTCTTAATTACACTTTTATGAAGTTATGTCGCACTCTCTAAAACTGTTTTCCTGACCAGAAAGGAGATTTATACAAGATCTAAAGATAATCACAAGAGTATTATTCAAGGGCAACGTAAACTGGACAAATGTTGTTGGGTATGGTAGTGAAATGAATATTTATTGTCAAAGATCTCATGTGAGTACATAACAGTGTAAGAAATCAGATCTACAGGTTTCATGAAAGAACGTCGTGTCGACGATCTAGATTTCGCTGCTAGGTGCAGCGAACAATTTGTCGTTAGGACCAGTCTGTGGTCAGTCCGAAATTTTAACGTACAAATGAACACTCTCATGTTTTCACAGCGACGATGAAACCGGAGAATGAGGGCATGGCTTTGTCGTGCGAAAGTGTGGAGAATGATGAAGTGGAGCAGGCTGCGTCCAGTCTTGCTGATGAGGGCGACGGGATCCAGCCAGAAGCTTCCAGTCTCGGCGATGGGGACGAAGTCGAGGAGCTGGTAGCCTTCTCATTTGCCGCTGACGGCGTAGTCCTGTCTGCAAAAACCTTGAACAGCGTTGGTGTGACGTGGAATCGTCTAGAAGTCAGCATCGTGGCAAGCGCTCCCTGCAAAATCGAAGATAATTTTTAGTAACGGCAAAGAAACACATCACTTTTCCTATGAAGCGACGAGAAAGAAAACTTCTGATTTAGATCATCATGACTGACAACATTTTAAATAAGTAACACTACATAAACGAACAAGTTGGATTAGCAAAAATCTACATCAAATTACATTTTTGTTTGTCGACGAGTCGAGAAACTGCTTTCCGCGGATGACTGCTCTGTTAGAGGCAGACGCGATATTGTTTAGCCCACCACACATGGCGTTCGCGGTGAAGGGTTGTCGCTTCGTACGACTGAGATTCTATAGCCGCGAATCGGCAAGTGAACTGATTGTCCTGATTCTAACGCCGTCTTTTATACGCATTGTTTCACGCTCTCTTATTTTTATCGGTGTGGCACGCACATGACTCCGGGCCAACGTTGCGTAAGAGAACTTTCCGCACTCTATCTTTAAGCGGTAATTACTTTAATATCAGCGACACCTCTTAGCTGACTATCAGCTCCATGTTCTTGTCACGTTATCTGCTCCTACTATCTTTGATTTCAGATTGTGCTTTGAAATGACGTGTCACGCGTGAAAGTCTTGGACGATGGGATCACATAGTACTGTGCATTTAATTCACACATTAAGCGCTGTTTGTTCCAGAACTTCCGAGGTGAAAGTCCCCGGTAGACTAAACTAAATACTGAACTTCAACTCGAAACTGGAACCTTTGCATTTCGCTACGAATGTTCTACCGACAGACCTATCCAGTCAAAACTCACGATCACCTGTGTACTTTCACTGCCGTCCGATCACTTTTCCTCCTGAAAAGGTCAACCGCGAGAGCGTTTGTGAGTGAAATGCATAGCTCCTGGGTTTGAGTTCAGGTCTGGTACGTAATTTTAATCCGGGATAAAGTTTCAAATTACCACACACTCCATTGCAGGGTGAGGGTTAATTTTAGGGCCTTTCGAAGTGACTTTTAGTCCCGCCACTTTTTGACAGATCAAAGGAGGGAAGTTTTACCGTTAGTTTATTCCTCAGCACATCTTATTGACTCTTACATTTATCTTACTTTGCACTTTCACTGGGCTTGGAAATACCATAATGTGACACAACATTTGAAGGAGATGGATGCTAAATAATCTACAGTTTTCTTAAACAATGTCAGCGTAAATGAAGCTTAGAGAATAAAGCCAGAAACTCAGAAGGTAATTGACTACTTTCCTGGTGTTTCTACAGCAAGGAAGCGCTATTGCATGTGTAGAAAGACAGGTTCAAATTTCTTTAACCCTAGGACACGAAAGGAGGAAAATGTTACATTGTTACTAAACCATCGTAAAGTTTATTACTCTACATTTTATTCGAAGGAACTCGTAATGTATAGGTTATCCATTAGTTGATTACCATCATCAGATCTCCAGTGGTATGTTACATACCAAACTAGGTACAAAATACCCTGTTTTGTACCCTACTGCAATCGTACATTTTATCGAAGGTTTAGTAATCTATGGTCATATCTTTCTCCACAGATTTTACAAAAGAAACTTTAGTGTAAAACCTCGAAAAGTTTCTAAAAATTTTTGCTGTTCAGCAACTAGCTCCCATCCAAGTCATCATCTGACAGGCTTAAAATTTGTTGTCATGTATAAGAACGCAGAAAAGTATTAGTTATCTATTCTGTACTATGAATGTGCAAAAGAAAGGCTTTTAGCAGTACATGGTGGTTTCACAACAAAATGTGTAGAAAAGAGTGCCCTTGATTGTAGCGTTAGATGAGACTGTAGGAGAAAGGTGTATCTACCGCTGACAGGTTACAGTACTGGGAATCACTGTTGAAGTTTACGTGTTTTGCTGAAATTAACTGTAATACTGAAAACAATTCCATTTTGGGTGTTTCACTATAGTTGGCGAATTCATGCATTTTATATCAATAATGAATTAGTATAGGACTGATTTGTGTGGAAACAAAGCGATCCAGTGAAAGGGCGACGGCCACTCAGGGGACACAGACTGTGTATTTTATTGTAGTGTGGGCAGACGGAAGTGGAGATGCTGCGCAGGTAGACCAATACGACAAGTGGCCTTGGAGTTTATAAATACTCGAACATACTGAAATGCATGGTAGAAAGACCTGGTGAATATTAAACAACGACGCGCATTGGCAATAAGGACTAAAGTCTCAAATGGAGTATATTTTACTTATTTGGGTTGCGTACAGTAGCCAGAAACAAGTGAAGGGTTTGCTTAGATAGTCGATGTACATTGTGATCGAAGACGGTCCTGATAACAGACTAAACTCAAGCAATCTAGAAATTATAAATTCATGGACCATATACTTCATGTGAAGACAATTTGATGTGTATGATACATGTTTATAGCTCTTAACCTAACAGCAGATTCTAGTCCATCCCTCAATAATCTTCTGGATGACCCTGGTCTAAAGCAAGCTGAGAGGCTGTTGTAGAATACAGTTTCCCATCTGAACTAGCAGAAACAAAACCATTTTATATAGGAAACCACTACAACATGTGATAGGTGGAGGAAATTTCTTAACAAAGGTTGGAGCCAAACTACTGTTTGAGAAGAGCCACTTCTTTAGCCTTGTAGCCTTATCATTTATAGTAATTCAGACACTTTTCAGTGGAAAGTGCTTTTTACTAAAAAACCGTTACAGTTATCTTCTGTAAAACAGGTCTTTCTTCCAGAGACATTTGTGATTTGACTTATAAGATCTTGATGCTCCATCATTCACGTAAAACCTTTGTATTTTGTTCGAACGCCAAGTGATTTGACTATTGATGCGTATTATTTTAGTCTCTGGTAAAATCTGTAACATTCCATTTTGTCCCAATAAGCATTTGCTTTTAATAAATAAGCATTGAACAGGATTCTTTAGATTTCTAGGAGGATTTGTAGCTAATGCCATGATGTAACATTTCATTTGTGTTTGTCGTGTGCGTAGAATAAAATGAAGAGGACGATTAATTTTAGCGTCCAGTTGATGACGTCATCCTTAGAGACGAAGCACAAGTTGGATCCTGGATGAAGGACATGAAAAGTACTTGGAGTCAAGGGAATCGTTCCAGCATTTTCATCATGAGATTTAGAGAAGCTGCGGTAAATCTAAATGTTAATTAATAAATGAAAACTCACCATCTGGATCACGATATCTTTTACTGATGACTATCGGTTTCGATTTACCCTGCAGATCATTTTCAGGTCTGCCGCCGCCAGACCTGAAGATAATCTGTAGGGCAAATCGAAACCGGTAGTCGTCGATAAAAGACACAATCATCCAGACGGTTTTTCTTCTTCCTTTATCAGTACAGCTGAGGTAAATTAATCACACGACATGGCGTCAATCACTAAATGTAAGTACCAAAATTTGGATCTGAACAACCATACTGTCGAAAGGGGACCTACTGTGATAACCATTGCGCAAGTCGACCGGGACTCGTATAGATGTGTAGAGTTCCGGTGCTGTATGCAAACACAGTGACAAAATCTGCTTTCATTTTATTTGTTTGGCTGCTGCAATGCCTACATTAATCGAAACAGAGACTCGCTATCACTGTGTGACAAATGATTTTACGCGAATAGAAAAATCGTAGATAACAGTCGTAAGAATTTAAACCACTTGTATCTTAATGAAGGAAACCATGTACACAAAATATTCTGGCGCTCTGTATCCTCCCACATCGGAATATTTGTTATGTTTTGCAAGCTTATTGCTTAGCGTTTTTGCAGAATATTCGTATGTGTCATACTGACGCAGGTATCTCTGGTTTAGCCGTGTCCAGCCTTTGAGTAATCTTTTCCCGCTGATATTCCTTTTTTGAAGCGTGATTGTCGTGTTGTGTGCGTGCTTGGCGTAACACAGTACAGAATTTCTGTGTGTGTGTGTGTGTGTGTGTGTGTGTGTGTGTGTGTGTGAGAGAGAGAGAGAGAGGGAGAGAGAGAGAATGTATCGTTATCGTTGGTCGGCTGCGATCGTGTGGGACGTGCGTGCTGGGAAGTAATGGGTTGTGCCTAATTATTCACGCCACGTTCTTATGGTCTCAGAGAGACAGTGAGAACAAATTAATGTTGGATTGTGGCGCGTGGGATACTACTAAAACAGACTGAAATGGTTTGGAATGAACCACAATTTCAATAATAGATCGTATAGTCTGCGATCCACAATTTACCGTTATCAACTGAACGCTCCATAGTTCGCTTCCTAAAATTACCAACGGAAGAAAGCGTATAACACTATATTTCGCGCTGAAGACGGATAATATAGCACTTTCATTAATCCGCCATCGACCTCGTTGGTTGTGGAACGTTCAATGAGTACCCTGCAACCGAGCAAGAGTGCCACGCATGCGATAAACAGACAAATCTTATGATATTGTTTTTGCTAGCCACATAGCTAACTGATCGGTGAATCGACTTTCAATGGAAGACAACATTTTCGTCAGATTCGTTCGGCAGCAGTGGAATTCGGCCATCGACCCCCATCCCCAACCCCCTCTTCTTTTCTTCACACGGTCTCAGGCTCAGTGAATACGCCTATCGACTATTCTGAGGTTGCTGAGATGCTAGGTTCGGGCAGTTTTTCTGAATTTCTGGCGTAACTTCTAAGCTATGTAACTTTCACAAAGTTTTGAGCACATTCACGCGACACTAAACTGTTCACAGACGTCTTCGTGAGTAGCTATCAAAACCAAAATATATGTGTTACTGATACACAGAAAAAGGTTATAAAATTAGTGTTAACTTCAAGCGCGTTTCAGAGAGAACAATTGAAAACATAACTCTAGAAATTGTAAATAAATAACTGAAGATGTGCGCATACAACCACTTTCTCTGCTCGTATCCTTGAATTACAGTGTGGTACTGTATTCTGGTTACGATAATACGTATCCTGCCAGTCTGCAGTTAGCTAATCTCTTGAGACGCTCTTGCCTGCGTAATTTGAGGCTCATTCCTGTAAGATTGACGACCGGCTTAATTCACCGCTCCCGGTGTTCCCTTACGCCCCTTTAGGACAACCCAGAAGGAATGCCTATGTCACTGAAGGAGAAGCGGAGTCCATCAGGCGTGCTCCTCTCCGTAACGACCAAAGTAAACTACCAATAAGACGGCTTAAAAAAATAAAACAATAAATAAATAAATTCTGAACAACCGCTTTGGATATACGGCTTTTGACGTGTGTAAAAAGTCCACATGTTGGCGACTAGGAACGTAGCGTGTCTTCAAACATGTAGGCGTCTCTCAACAGCCTGGTTTGTTTAGAAAAGGCATTTCATTGCAAAGTTTAAAAGTTTGTTTAACAACTTACATTAATGCGAGGGTTGTCCAGAAAGTAAGTTCCGATCGGTCGCTAAGTGGAAACCACAGTGAAAATCAGAAACATTTTATTTGCAAGAGTTAGCTACACTTTCCAGACATTACTCTACATAGTCGCCGCTCCGACTTAGACATTTGTCGGAGCGTTACACCAAATTTCCAACACTATCGTCCTAGAAGGCAGCCACCTGTGCTTTCCGATAATTCTCTACACTGGTATATAGCGCGTAGCCTGCGCCCAAGTGTTGTCTTCGTATCCAGGGTTTCATGTCAACAGAGATGATACTCAGGACGAGCCAATTATGGCTGTGTTGTGGGTGATCGAACACCTCCCATCGAAACGGCTGCAGCAGCGTCTTCACTACTCCTGAAGAGTGCGTCTGAGAACTGCCATGAAGAAGGAAGTGCGTGGCAGTTGTGTTAGGTGGGCTGCATTCATTAAGGCGAAGCCTCTCACCGGACCCTCCTACTTGGCGGAAAACATAGTTGTTCTAGGCATCTTTACTCACTCACAGTGCGCTCACAACTGAAAAGTGCGTCTTGATGCGATCGACGGTCATACTAGAAACACTACCTAACACATCTGTGCAAAGCTTCATCGGGTTTTCACTGTGGTGTCCACTTCACAACCGATCGGAACTTACTCTCTGGACAACCCTCGTATGTTTCGCCACTGCGCTGTGTGATTGCATTGGTTCCACAGTGTCTCCTTTCAGTGATATCACTCCAACCAGATAGGGATCATCGGCTAAGTCAGTTTTGTCAGTTCATGGATTGCCTCTGCTGTGTCTCTGACACGCAGATTTTTCTGTGAAAATTACGTGTTATTTATTTACTGCCATCAGTTTATTCCATGTTTCGCTCCCCATCCTCTGCACATCTCCTCCCACTTGTGGTTTCCAGCTATAAACGATACTACCATCTTACTTTAGTGATAGAAGTAAGGTGGGCCACTTACGGCAGCAGGCTGACCCGGCGTTGTTCCCCTGCGTTCACCAGACATCCCCGCCTCTCTGTTGGTCAGTGCCCACACGATTACTGAAATCAGGGACACTATGACACGCGGCAGATGTGACGTCAGCAGCCCTGACACCATAACGCAGCCGTTCTGGAGAGAACGAACAACGGTTATGCTGCCAGGCAGAACATGCACTGAAACAGCTACTCATAGAGTTGTCAGCCGCTGTAGTGTGTCTACCTCCACGATGAGATCACCTACATCTTGTCTTGATCCTGAAAGGACCGCCTAGCATGGCATCCAGCCGCCTCCTGATAAGCCGAGCGACAATCTGAAGCCCTCCTAGCCAGAGAACCACTGGGGTGATCGGCAGAGTGACACTGGTCCGGGGTTCGGTCCCTGGATGCCTTTGCTCGCACTTTGCACGGCCGGGCGGGCACGCTCGAGCTACCCGCACTGGCCAAGAGAAGACGTCAAGTTCTATCACACGATTTGCCAAAATTTCACTCAGTCGCATTTGAGTCAAAATAAACGAACGCATATCTCGGCTTCTCCGTTATATACTCGACTGTTTCTGAGAAAACGATGGTCGAAGTTTTCTCTGCATCATGCAATTGAAATACTATCGACGACAGTGATGCCAAAGCAGAGTTTCTAAACAAAGCCTTCCGAAACTCCTTCACCAAAGAAGAGTGAGTAAATACTCCAGAATTCAAATAAAAAACAACTCCAAACATGAGTAACGTAGAAACAGATATCCTCGGCGTAGTGAAGCAACTTAAATAACAACAAAAGCAGACCGTATTTCAGTTAGGTTCCTTTGAGAGTACGCTGATACAATGGCTCCATACTTAATAATCATATACAACCGTTCGCTCTACGAAACATCCGTGCCCAAAGACTGGAAAGTTGCACAGGTCACACCAATATTCAAGAACGGTAGTAGGAGTAGTTCACTAAATTACAGGCCCATATCATTAACGTTGATATGCTGCAGGATTTTGGAGCATATATTGTATTCGAACATTATGCATAACCTCGAAGAGAACGTTCTGTCGACACACTGTGAACACGGATATGGAAAACATTGTTCTTATGAAACACAACTCGCTCTTTACTCACACGGAGTGTTGAGTGCCATTGTCAAGGGATTTCAAATTGATTCCGTATTTCTGGATTTCCAGAAGGTTTTTGACAGTGCACCACACAAGCGGCTTTGAAGTGAAATTGCGTTCTGTAAAATTGTCTCAGTTATATGATTGAATTCGTGATTTCCTGTCAGAGAAGTCAGAGTTCGTAATAACTGACGGAAAGTCATGTATGTCGAAAACAATTGTTGAAACAGTCTCTCTTAACATGATCGATACAAATGCATTGTGTCTTGTCACAGGACATTTATACGGACTGTGATAAGCCACGCTATTATATATTATTTCTAAATAGATCCTTATGTAGAATATTATTGACCTGTTTTAACACAGTCCATATAAACACACTGTGCGCGATACGGACTATTATGACAATTAGGGCTTATATATGTTCTACATACAAGGCACAGCGCATCTTTATGGACTGCGTTAAGACACACTGTTATGACAATATATTTGGTTGGGCTATATTTGACAAAAATGTGCATTGGATTCATCGATGTACACTGCGTTTTTAGTGTGAAGATGATTGTAACACCCGAAACAAGTAGAGAATGAGCATAGAACTGTTCAGCTGTTGGCACAAATAGGCTTTTTTCAAACAGTACTCTGAAGACTACCTTCAGACTTAGCACACGCTATTTACAAATAACTAAGATCATTAACACAGTATCTGCTATATTATGTTCAGTCATAGTAGTAAAATCATAGACTGTGTAGAGACAGCGACATTATTTAGATTTCGCTGTATTAGGTTCAGGACATCAAGTGCCACATATCAAATTTTACCAAAGTGCCATGTTGCAATATACCCTTAATAAATGATATCTGTTAGTGCTAACTGTCTTGTCACATATCTGTTATAGTGCTGCTTTGTCTCTCAAATGTATCCTGCCATCTTTAAGGAACTATACAGGGAAATACATTTCAGCTACTGTGGATGTTTTGATTGAATTAATGGGCTCTGGAAAGGCTCAAAATCATGAAAAGTTCAATTTTTACTTTTTTGCGTTTTCTGAATCTGCAGACTATTACCTTTTAATAGATATATAATTTATTCAATTCCGAAGATTACAACTATTTTTAAATTTTTTTTGAAATGTGCTCTACATGGGTGTGACCCACTGTGGCGCTGTTAAACTGCTGCCAAATGGTGTTATTATTAACGTCCGTGTTCATCAGGTACATTTTAGTGATGTGAGATAAAGTATGTGTTGTGGCTAACCTGTGATGGTTCAATATATATCGCTGGTGTGATTGTCGATTGTTTCATGTTTATTTACTCTGTCGTTATCTCGAAAATATTCGTAATTAATTCTGTTTCTTGAGTCTCCGTTTTGTTGAAGTATAATAATGAGTAAAAGTAAAGTTATTAGAAATTCTCTGAAGGCTTTTAAGAAAAGGAGAAATGTTGGAAAGCCAAAGGTATGTGTTATTACTGTAAACAATAAAGACGATAACCAAGTGAGTGAACCTAACCTCTCAAGTACACCTGCCCATAGCAGTCAAAGTGGGAAAGAAAATACTTCACAGAAGAAGCTTGGTTCAATGAGTGAAAACTATGAATGTTTTATGGGCGAATCGGATGTGAATGAAATATTTGACATGTCGGTTCTCAAAGGAATTTTTTCAAACTGTGTAAGATGTATTCATTGTAGTGAAGTTGGTCTGGAACTCTCCATAATAAAGCACGTAGCACTTGCTAGTGAAATACAACTGAAATGTGATAAGTGTTCATACATGACCACTATTTGGAACAGTGTTGCAGTAACTGCAACTGAAGAAAATGGTAGCAAAATCTACGAACACAACAACGAGCGATGCTTTCTTTAGACAAGGAACGCCTTCGGGCTGCAGACAGGGCTGTAAAGAGTCTTGAAATACAAGCAAGAGTAAACAGGAGGAGGAACAAGAGGAAGCTGGAGGAAGAGTTTGCAGAGGATGAAGATAATTCATCCTATGGACCTGGAATGCACTAAAAAGTTAATCCAATCTTTGTCGCTCGATTCCCAAAACTTTTATTTTCTCATACTAATTACATGTTTTCTAAGGATCTTCCAAACATATTTGTTTCAGACTTTCAGTAAATGTTACAAAGTACCTTCTGCATAATTTAACACAGCCTTTTTCCAAAAAACTGTATATTTTTGAATATATAAATAAAAAAATTGCAAAAAAAATGTTGTGAATTTTCATTACAATTGAAAAAAAATCATCTTTAATAACTGAACTAAAATTTTGTAAAATACCTGTGTTAAGTTGTAGCCCATATTCCAATAAATAATCTGTAAAAAATTCAACTTCCTACCTCAAATACTTTGTGAGGAAAGATGTAATTTATAAGCGTTATTTTAACATTGCAAGTATAGGGCGTTCCGGAGCCCCTTAATAGCAGCATTCACTTACTACATTAACGACAGTGAGAATTTCCAAAATAATATGAAAACGGGTTGCTTTAGCTCTGAGATCTCTGTCAGATTCTACGCATAATTCGTAGTTGTGTAGCTTCCATTTTAACAGTAAATTTATCTAAGGAAAAACTATACCCAGTGATTAGAAGAAAGCGTTGGTCTCATACGTCTACAAGAAGGATGAGAGAAATAACCCACAAAAATATTGTCGAAGCTCATAAATGTCCTTCTGTTCTAGAATCGTATGGCTTATTTCGAGCTAAACCATAACGAGGCTTCTTGAACAGAAACACCTCCTCTTCAACCAGCATGACTTCCCGTACTAAAGATCATGTCAAACGCAACTTAGGCTTTACCAGACAACATCCTGCAATCCACGGATCAAGGTGATCGATGGCTGTGGTGTTTCCATACTTCCCTATAACACATAATTCAGTATTTCACCACTTTTTAACGAAACTACGATCATTGAGGTATCAAAATTTGTGATCACACTGGCGGTATCTTGCTAGTGAGGATGCAACCTGTTATGAACCTGTATGAAGAGCTGTCGACAACGGTAGAAGTAATGCCCAGGGACATGTTAGGGCTCCTTGTCGTTTATCTTGCATGTCAATGACAGTATTGATACGAATCTCAAACTTGCAGATGATACGGCAATCTATAAAACAGTTCATGAAGTACTGTTAGAAAAAAACAGGGCGTATGCAGAAATGTGACTGTTACTGCAATGTCAATGATTCACAGTTGGAATGAGAATACTAATACAAATAGCTCGTGTAAAATTTTGCACGAATAAAAACCGGAATCATAACGTAGGCTCAGTCACAGGAGAGGCAGATGGCAGACTTAGGTTGATTGCCAGGACACTAGGAAACTGCTGTCGATCTACAAACGCGCTGCTCACTAAACATGTGTGCGTCATATATTACAATATTACTCATGCGTGTGTGATGAATACCAAATAATAGTAGCAGGTGCAGCACGAATGCTGCACGACAGCCTCAAAGAAATGGTGAGAAATCTGAATTAGCAGACACGGTAGACGCCAGTTATTCCGCGAAAACATAGCTGTATAGTATCTAGCGGCAGTATTAAGTGGATAATTCAGAAATTTACTTGAGGCACCTATGTATCGTTTGTATATGGACTGTATCGATAGGTTGGATTAATTTAAGTATGCACAGAGGCATTTAACTAGTCATTTTTCCCGCGCTTGATAACACACTGGAATGCCGTGCAGTGCTACATACCGTGTGCCACCCATTTCACAGCAATTTTTACCAACGAGCACAGAATTCGAGAGTCGACGTTATCTTATACTTAAAATGACAGAACGTTTATGCACATGTAGATTCCTCCTTAAGTTATTATATTTTTTGGTATGTACGTTTATTATCGGTGACAGAGTAAACATGTTCACAAAATAAAAATAATAAATCCATTTTATAATAGGACAAACTGAAATTCAAATATCAATTACAAGTCCTGTAGACTGAAGCCTCATTAACGTGGATAGTTCCTACTGAAGTGTTGTAACCGAGACTGAAACCTTTCCTGTGTAATTCGTGACGTAGTGACGCTACTGGTGCACACAGGATGTGCGACATCTTTTAATAGTTGAACCTATTCTGGCGATGTGATTAACTCTGTTACACGTACGGGATCGACTGAGTCTTTATTCGTCGAAACACACCAGTAACGTGGAACATAAGTTTTTGATTTGCCTTGTGCTTTTACGCATTTATTATCAGAAGCTTCTTCAGTCTCTTAAATTTAAAAGTGATTGAAATGACCTGCGTATTTGTTAGCAGGTGTATCTTATAGAGGTGACTAAAAATACAGTAACACTGTAGGCAAGAGCGATAGTTAAGGTAGATGGTTTGCTACTGTACATTGTCGTCGGCGTTAATGTATCGACAGTCAGATCACTTGAATAACTGCAACTGGGATATGACGAACTGCCTCCCTGTGGAGGGCCTCACGAAGGCTCATATTTGTGCAGGGAAGTTGTCACTGTAGGTTACGAGGTTGTCAGACTACACTCGACGAGGAAGTAATAGCCCTACGTTTCCTACAACACGTAAGGCTTCATATAACCGCTGTAATTATTTCATTCAGTTTGTTAACATGCCTACTTCATCACTACATAAAGCGGTGGCACACAAATACGGATACACTCCGAGAAATACATGCTTGTACATAAATGCTGGTACTAGCCAAGCCTGCTGTTATCACTGTTGTATTTGACCACCAACGGCACCAGTGCGATGTCCTCAATACGTTGCATGGGTCATTCGTGGTGAGAACAGTGTTATGTACAGTTGTGAGTGCATTATGCCAGGGCTAATTGAATTCGAACGTGGACAAATTGCTGGTGCTCATGTGTTGGCTGTTTTGGTAACCAAGGGAGCCAGAGTGACCGGTGTTTCAAGACACGTCGTATTTATACAGCATACAGAGAAAGCGGAAAAACATCAGCCACTAAGTCGCAACACGGACGGAAGTGTTTGTTAAGGGATATGATCGACGGTTACTGAAGACGACTGACAAGAAACAGGACGATGACATCTGCAAAAGTCACCACAGAGCCGAATGTCGCACTATCGAACCTGTCAGTACCGAAACAACGGAAAGGGGACTCCATAGAAAGCGAATTGCAGAGCGAGCCAGAATTCCAAACCCGCTCACTAGTGATGCAAATACTCTTAATAGGAAAAAGTGGTGCAAAGGCTATAAAACCTGATCTGTGGAGAAATGGAAGAAAGCCATTTGGTCGGATGAGTCTTGTTGCACACTCTTTACGTCTAGACGCGAGTAAGTGTGGGGGTTCGGGTGATAATTTGGGTAGGCATGTGGTAGTATTCCTTGGGCCCATTGGTTACTGTGCAAGGTCGCATTACTGGCAAAGATTATGTGACCGTTTTGGCCGACCGGGTCCATCCTGTAGTACAATGATTTCTCCCAATGGTGATTCTGTCTTCCAATAAAACAGGACCTCTCTTCACAGAGTTAGCATCGCCCAAGACTGGTTTGTAGGGACGACGTTGAACTGCTGGATGTCCCCTGGTTACCACACTCACCAGATCTCAATATTAATCAGCCTTTATAGTCTGCTGCCGACATTTGGCAGGAAGAATGGTATAAGATTCCCTTGAAAACCACACAGGACCTATATTCTGAGACGAATGGCAGCGTTTTCAATGTTAACGGGTTTCCTGCTCCGTTTCATGAATCGTAATGTGTGTTTTTCGTGTCTCCACATTATTGACCGCCCCTCCTACGTATACGCGAAAAATGCAATTACGTTTCTAGTGATAGTTGATAATAATGATAAATAGACGCTTCAGTTGCATGCCATTTCGGAAATCTTAGTTTTCAGCCTAAGTCCTTACGTCTTTAAGTTGGCTCTTTACTACACTTTGATACACCGTTGTCGTAAATCGGCAGGATCCACGTCGTTACGGAATATGGCTTGTACAGTAAGATGGAAATCTAGTTTGTAAATGAATGTGGAGAGTGAGAGGAGAAGTACAGAGTCTGGGAAGCACAAACATCCAGAATAGACAGAGTGCTGTAATACGGCTAGAAATAAATGACACGTAATTTTCACAGAAAAAGCTGCGCAGCAGATACACAGATGAGACAATCTACGAATTGATAAAACTGCCCAACAGATGAGCAGTACCTGGAGTGTTATCTCTGAAAGCAGACGTTGTGGAACCAAGCGAAACATCTTTAAGATGACAAAACGCAAAACGCTATCTAAGGCCGCACCAGCGAATGACGACGTACAGCTTAGTGATACCACTAGACATCGTTAGTAAGCGATTTGACGCAACCTCGACTGACGAATGCCTGATTGGAACAATATCTCACAGATGGAGCACTCAGCAAAAACAAGGTAATCCGAGCCGTGACGATAACCGCGCCAGATTACGACAGTTCGTATAATTGATACTGGTAACTCTTGTATTGCATTCGGTTTCTAATATTTGCAGATTTGAGGTATTCGAATGTCGTAACTATTGAACGGTCGCCCACATCAAATAGCGCTTCGCTTAGCAAAAGCAATGTTACCAACGCTATGATTGTCTATAAAGCTGAACAACACCAATCAAGCGATGAAAGTATCTTGCTTTCTGCTTAACATTGCTGTGGTTCCACGCCCGCTCTTTGCGAAAAAAATTAGTGCGACTATGTTTCTTTATTCTTAATACACATGCGTTTGCCCAGTTCCATCTTATTTTGACAATTTTTACCCTTTTCCTTGAGGAAACAGCATCATAGTCTTCCCTTCGAGATCCAGCCAATTACAGAAATCGAGCCTTTTCAGCAAAGTATCAACAAGGTAGGAGTGGAGCAGGAGGTTAACCAATTAAGAATATTTCGGAGGAGTTAATTAATTTCAGAAAAAGCCGTTGATCCCATTAAAACGCCTCGAAACACATTGGTAGAACCGAAATATAGTTTTCGTCGGATTTTTATATGACATGACAATGCTACCTGAAATGAAATCCGCCCACATACATTCTGTGTGGCCGGTATGTAACATGTTTGCAAAAGCGTTTAAGCAGCAGGCTTTAACGAATAAGCCTGATGATAGTAACACAACAAATTGCTAGTGAAACAAAAGAGAAGAGTAACCAAAATACATACAGCCTTCGACAACGGACATCTTTTGCACTCTAGTAAAATCAAAATCAGTGTTTTTGTAACTTTCTGCGTTATAATGCGCTTGGATCCCTATCTTCTACGGTGATCTACTGACGTCATTCGTTGCGTGAGGAGGGTTCCTGGGATGAGGATGCACATTAAAACTAGCCTCAAACACCCTCATCCAGGTTCATCTCAGTAGAAATCCTGTTTTGTTGATTTCTGGTTCCTGGTGAAAGATGTTCACTACGTAGGCGGTTTGCACTCGCCCATTATTTTATGAAAGGACGAAACCATGGTCGAAATAAACGTTTCCATATGGCTCTGAGCACTATGGGACTTAACAGCTGAGGTCATCAGTCCCCTAGAACTTAGAACTACTTAAACCTAACGAACCTAAGGACATCACACACATCCATGCCCGATGCAGGATTCGAACCTGCGAAGGTTTCCATAAGTAACTGCAAACTGCCACCAGTAGTCCTTTGTGCTGCTTCAACTTTTATTTACCATGACCGCTTTCCGATACATATTATAAAAATAACATGTATTCACAATGCAAAACTGACACACAAAATTGAGAAACTAAGGGTTTAGGAGATATTTCGGTTAATTTATTGAAATTACTTTTGATTCGTTTATTTTTGTTTGATTATGAATTAACCACCATAGCTCAGCATTAAAGACACTTTAAAATTTTGAAAACTGGGGGAGTGATTTGCAATACCTGCCACGTCACTTATTCAATGATTTAAGAAAAATGAGAAGGAGTGTAACTACAAAACTATTATATTTACAAAGTTCAATTTGATTAGTTAATTTCCATTTGTGATCTCTATAAGTATCAAGAATATTTGAAGATCTGCAGCCATTGTTCAAAAACATATCTGCAGCCACTGTTCCCAGAAAATTTATGCCAGGAATTTTACGCACGTTGTCAGTTTTGAAACTCAAACAGGAGGGGAGATTGATAAATTGTGTTGTTGCATTTTTAAAGCAAATTCACTTTCATTGATCAATAAGATTATTCTAGCCTCTGAATTAACAGTGTAAAATGTACATGTTTGTACAATTTTAGGCATTAAGTTATTATTCCTTTATTTTTTAATACAAAATCAATGTTATGATTCTTTCCTACACGTCTTTCTTCAGACATTTCATCACCCACATCAGTATCTCTATTTGAAATCACTTTTTTCTGTTCATTCACATGTTTATAGCACAGCATTCGAGTATCATTTGCCCACTGGGTATCAAAATGCTACACCAATAGTTTTTAAACGTAACAACCGCTGCCTCTGCAACAGAAATGCCATCTGGAATGGGTCTGGGTGCACAGAAGCCAATGTTTTGCATTTCCTCAGGATTCGGTTGTCGAGGTTATTTCTTCGCTTCGCCCTGGCCACGTTGTGTTGTAGCTAGTGGACTCACCATCTTGGCTCTCAACGCAATCAGTACCCATAACTACAGCTCACAAAAGACTGACTGATGAGTGTTCTAACATCGATGAAACAAAGCAGTGAGAGTGGCGTGACCTGGCACGAAGCATCACGATCGATTTCTACACATTGTAGGCTTTAAAAGGGACAAAAAACGAAATAGTTCTGTTCACGTTGCAGGATCTGAAACTCACACCAATGTTCAAACTTATATTACAGCTAGTGGCTGACTTACACAAGATCATTTTTCAGCACATGATCGAGTGACATACGTCTAACTCAATGGTATGCATAACTCAATATGACGGAAATTGTCATGTGGCAGGTTTTGAAACTCAACACTACAAATGTGTTATTTGCTAAATCAGTTTCCTCGTTTTTGTTATAGGTGAAAACCTCTAATTCTTCCAGGAGGTGCATCTTTATTCCCATGTCAATAGTGCGTAGATTTTGAAGACTGGTTTTTATGTCCGTAACTGAATGATTGTTTTATGCTAGGGGGCTGCAAAAGTTTATTGATTTTCAGGGTTTCTTTCTGTTTGCCCTATGTCATAGCAGAGGCAGCTGTCATATGTTGATTCATACAGGGTGTTCCCTTAAGAGCACGCAAAAATGTAACAGGACGTAGAGAATACTCCACTGAACAATTTGAGGTAGAGAACCTGGGGTGGGAGAAGCCAGCTTGAAGAGATATGCAAGTAAACTTGTCTACCGCTTTGTCTAGCATTACTGTTTCCCAGCTCATTTACAACTAACCTGTGTGCAAGTTTACACAGACTGTGCCGTTTATTTACATATACATTCTTTATTTCCTGCAAGGAACCAAGTAGGTTGAGCCTGATGACAAAAGAATCATGATGGAGGTTTTGGTTACTTTATTTGCCCATAAGGTGGCTCTGTTGTATTTACATTGTCCCATGAGAGAGAGCGCTATGAATCAACGACAGACTCATTCATTACTCTGCGCTATTTAGAGACGTACAGTACAATACTGTAGAGCAGTACCTCTTCACCGTTTTCTGGTCGCTATATGGGAAGGGGAGGACCTATTCCATGTCCTGCACGGTGACCTGACCTGAATCCTCTTGATTATTTCCTATGGGGATATTTTAAGTCACTTGTGTATGAGACCCCAGTGGATATGGAGATGGAATCAGCTGCCAGCATTATAGCTGCCTGCGATATGATTCGAAACACACCGGGTATATTTGTCAGGGTGCGTCACAATCTTGTTCGCCGATGTCATGTTTGCATTAAGGTGGATAGCAATCAGTTTCAGCACTTTTTGTAAGACACGGTACAAATGGTACATTCATTGTGTCATTGATGATATTTGCGTGTAACTAATGCAAATAAAAAGTACGCAGTAATGTAATTTGATTCCTATCATCTGCTTAAGCTGGCGTCTCACTCCTCAGTTTCCCTGCCCCAAATTGTTCAGTGGAGCATCATCTATGTCCTGTTAAATTTTTGCACGCTCTTACGGAAATACCCTGTATACTGTATACCAAATTTGTGAAAAGTTGTGCTGGCTGTATTAGAGTCATGAACTATCATGTTTTGTATTTTGTGTTTATGTTGAAACCTGCTTTGACTTTGTGTGGTTTAAACAGCTTTGCAAGTTGATTTATATATGGCAGTTCGCGTCGATTCGGCTGGTCATGGTGTTATTTATAATGACATCTTATGTGGCAGGTTTCCAATAAATTTGGGATTTATGTGTGTTGTTGTGGTATGTTGTATTTAGGATAAGAAAATGAATTCCATGTGGTGTTAAACTGCAAACATTATTTTGGGCTGTACATTATTAAATTTCTCAGCTTAAGATTTCTATTTCCATGGTTGTCGAATTGTATACCATCAAGGTGTAATAAACATAACGTTTATAATAAATGATTTTGGCTTTTCTGTTTGGTTTTCTTTAAAAAAATCTGGTTTCAATGTCATTAATGAAGATGTCAGCTAACAGCTAAGACAAGCTAGCTCCCAGTGTTCAACCATCATTCTGATTATGGAATTTTGTTATTAAAGGAAATGTAAGTATGAGATAATACCAACTTGTACAAATTTATTAGTTCATATATTTCTCCATCACTTTGCTTTTTATGAGGTAATAAGTTATCTTTGTTCTTTGGAGTGCTTCTGTTGTAAGTATGTTGATGTACAGGTTAACTGTATTGAGCTATGTAAACCTTGCTAATCAGGGTACGTTGGTATGGTGATATTTCTGATACTGTCAATAAATTCCATAGTTGTCCTTTATGGGGTAGTTGGAAGAAAATTTTTAGGATCTACTGAGATTCTTTTTATTATTAGTAAACTGCGCAATGGGCCTACTCACCACTCTCATTTCACAAGCACGTGTGCACACACACACACACACACACACACACACACACACACATGAACACGCACACATATGCTACCTCCTAAATGCTCACATAATTTAACTTTTCATTAAACATACACACATGCTAAGCTCTGATGTTTATTAATTCACAATCAATAATCAATATTTATTATTCAAAAATAAATTTGTGAAATGCAATTTCAATACTAAAATTATAGACAAAATATCACTGTATGCTCTTAGCTTGATAGACTTCGTCAATAGCACATGTCAGTTTTGTAATATGAATACATGTTATTTTTGTAATAATGAAATATAATTAAAATGTATATTATAAATGAAAACACACACATGCAGAATATATAAAATATTCTACCAACAAGTGGCGTGCAGAGCGAGCGTTGAACAAAGAAAGTCTCTGCCCCAACTAATTCTCTGAACATAACTTTAGTCATTGTCTTTTTATTATTTACATTCTGCAAAGTGTGTGGGAGTTGTTGTCTAGTGATATAGATTTAATGTCACTGGAAAACATATGCTATGTTTTCCAGAGTAATGTGTGCATCAGGAATAAACCAACGGATGCTAACAACTGTAAGTAACACCTTCAAGTCGATCTCAAGATGTAATTAATTCTTGCTACATTCAGTGATTAAGTATTCCATTTTTGTACCTTCCCACTATTACATGAACATCACAATGCTCGAAAAATTCATTAAACCTGTGCCATCTGATGATGCATCGCTAGGTGATTCTAAGTCAATAACTGTAAATAATGAAGCATTATGTGCTGAGATCGGTTGCAATTATTCCTGGAAAACATTATTCAAAACTGTCGCGGAGTTCCACATCCATAACCGATAAAAGTTTCATCATTTAAATATTGACTGTGGAGCTGGTCGGTGGCTTGGGATACATCACTGCCCTTATGAGCAATAACAGCCTTCAGTATACAATTTCGGCCAAAAACACGATGAAGGCACCTCGTACGTTGACATGCCTGAGACGTGATTTCCTCCACACCCTTCTACAAAGCCATTACTCGTCGCCCTTGACTACGGTTCCATGCCATGTGCTCCCTTATCAACCTTCATCACACAGCACGGTTCTGTAGAAGTTTTTATTCTTATTCGTTATGGACTCCTAGAGGCCAAAAGATTGTGTGGCGATAACTGCGTACTGTCCGTGTCGAAGCAGTCCTATTACTAGTATTCTCCTTGGAGTCCATTGACTGATAACCACGCAGTTTAACTGCCTTTAACCTCCAAACCAACTAACCAACCTGGCGTTCATTAGAGTCACAATTTATAGGTATCGATTATCAGCTAGTGTTGTTGGCACTGGACGGCCATTACGAGACTGATCTGATGTTTTGTGTGTCACGACAGCAACTGAATGTTCGAACGATATCGCTGTAGTTTACACAACTTAGGTGGGAAACCTAAGGTGATGATACGCCTTTTTACCGTAAAGTGCTGATGCGCTGACGGCCTGTGATTGAAATGACCGTTCGAGGCAAATCTATCAGTGTACACAAGCCTCCTCCATTCCCAATTTTCTGTCTATCTCGTTCTACCCCTTGTTGTGTCCATCTGCGACTTCCCTCTCTCGCTGTCCATCTGCTTTATCCATCCTCTGCTCCTCCCATCTCTAGTCCAACTGGTCCTCTCACCCCCCCCCCCTTCTGTCTACCTCCTCATTCCACCTCTCATTTCATAGCTCCTGTCCCTCTATCTCTCCCCACTTCCTTTATCTCCTCCTCCTCCTTTCCCTGTCCATCTCCTTCCATCTCTCAATTTGTTCCCCCTATCCTCTCTGTCAGTTTCCTCTCTCCTTCTCTGTTTATTTCTTCTTCACTGTCCCTCTGTCCATCTCATACTCCTCCACCAACTCTCTGTCTCATCCTCTTTCTCCCTCTCTTTGTCAGTCTACTCCTCATTCATTCCTCAGCTCATACCCTTCCCCGCCTCTCAATCTGCCCATCTCCTTCTCTTCCCTTTCTCTGTCCACTTTCCTCTCCTCCTCACTCTGTCCATCTCCTCTTTCCTACTATCTTTCTTCCCCCTTTCTGACAGTCCATCTCTTCCTCCCACTTCCCTCTTCATGTTATCATCCCGACCCCAACAGCAGAATGTTGGTTCTTAACCCCCAGTACTGAAGGTGAAGGGCTGTTGAAGTGGATCCAGAAGTTTAGGAGGAGCTTTTATCCAACTCTGCCAGTGTACGCACATGTCACATGTATATTTCACATAATTTTAACAAATATCACACATATTTGTACAGATATTCCACCAGTATCTGTAGCTAATTTGACCTTTCATATTTGTGTTTGGGCCGCTCAACATCTACGACGTCGTATCTGCTGAATTGTGTGTTGTACAAGGATAAAATTGCGCAGATGCATCCAGTTTTGTAAGTGAATACTATCTGTGAAATGCATTAGAATAGAATTATTAGTAATGAAATAATAATTTAAAACATGATAATTAAAACATTAAAACCTGATAATAAATGAAACAGGCAAAAAGGAATACAAACGTCTCAAAAATGAGATCGACAGGAAGTGCAAAATGGTTCAAATGGCTCTGAGCACTATGGGACTCAACTGCTGAGGTCATTAGTCCCCTAGAACTTAGAACTAGTTAAACCTAACTAACCTAAGGACATCACAAACATCCATGCCCGAGGCAGGATTCGAACCTGCGACCGTAGCGGTCTTGTGGTTCCAGACTGCAGCGCCTTTAACCGCACGGCCACTTCGGCCGGCGCAAAATGGCTAAGCAGGGATGGCTAGAGGACAAATGTAAGGATGTAGAGGCTTATCTCACTAGGGGTAAGAGAGATACTGCCTACAGGAAAATTAAAGAGACCTTTGGAGAAAACAGAACCACTTGTATGAATATCAAGAGCTCAGATGGAAACACAGTTCAAAGCAAAGAAGGAAAAGCAGAAAGGTGGAAGGAGTATTTAGAGGGTCTATACAAGGGCTATGTACTTGAGGACAATATTATGGAAACGGAAGAGAATGTAGATGAAGATGAAATAGGAGATATGATACTGCGTGAAGAGTTTGACAGAGCACTGAAAGACCTTAGTCGAAACAAGGCCCCGGGAGTAGACAACATTCCATTAGAACTACTGACAGCCTTGGGAGAGCCAGTCCTGACAAAACTCTACCATCTGGTGAGCAAGATGTATGAGACAGGCGAAATAACCTCAGACTTCAAGGAGCATACAATAATTCCAATCCCAAACAAAGCAGATGTTGACAGATGTGAAAATTACCGAAATATCAAATTAATAAGTCACAGCTGCAAAATACTAACGCGCATTCTTTACAGACGAATGGAAAACTGGTAGAAGCCGACCTCGGGGAAGATCAGTTTGGATTCCGTAGAAATATTGGAACACGTGAGGCAATATTAACCCTACGACGTATCTTAGAAGAAAGATTAAGGAAGGGCAAACCTACGTTTCTAGCATTTGTAGACTTAGAGAAAGCGATTGACAAAGTTGACTGGAATGCTCTCTTTGAAATTCTGAAGGTGGCAGGGGTAAAATACAGGGAGCGAAGGGCTATTTGCAATTTGTACAGAGAACAGATGGCAGTTACAAGAGTCGAGGGGCATGAAAGGGAAGCAGTGGTTGGGAAGGATTGTGGAATACATGTTTCATATATCAAATGAGGCCAACATAGCTGTATGTGGAGTATATAAGACTTTCGTGTGGCTTATTAGATCTTCTGCATTTTTCTCTGTTCTGTAATTTTGTGTTTTATGCTGCTGGGTGAGTAAATTCAATGTATATCTGGAGAGGGAGTATGTGGCTGCTTTTCTGTATTGACGACATGTCGCACAGGCTTACACGTGTATGTGCTTTGTGAAGCTTTGGTTGGATCTGGCGTTTTGGCGCATAAGGTTTAATAAATGTCACACGAGATTTTTGTCTGTCCTTAGGTGTGTATTATTTGTCTTTAGTACGATTTTCACTGTTGTATTGAACCTTGTTCTTGGGTCTGACTTTATTTTTCTGATTTTATTCCGTGAAATGAATTCCTGTATCTTGTCATTGTATTCTTGTTTTACCACAAGGAAAAAGTACAAAGACAAGCAGCACAAAATGTTATAGATTCTTTTATCCACGTGAGAGCATCAAGAAAACGCTGAAAAACCTGAAGAAGTAGATACTCGAAAAAAGAAGGGAACTGTGAAGGCCTACATGCAAAGTTTCAAGAATGAGCAGCCTAGGGACATACTACGATCCCCTTTGTATCACTCCTGTAGTGATCACAAGGATAAGGTAGACTAATTGTAACTCGCACAGAGACATTTAAGAAATCATTCTTCCGCTCTCTATATGCGAATTTGTGGGAAAGAAGTCCCAATACTTATTACAATCACGCACCTAACGATGATTTGTGAAGTATCACTGTGGCTGTACACTCTAGGTAAACCTGAAAAACGAAAGTAACTTTCGCGAGATGTGTCACTGCCAATAAAGTAGCTCTATGAAACTTTGAACACACATAGAAAGAGCTACTCCAGAGTAGTACTGAACTGGAAGAAATACGCAGTGAGACGAAGGAAAATTACATTTTTATTCAAAGAACATAATTACATTGAAGTCATCGCAATTAATAATAGTCCCATGGGTATTGCAAAAGGAGAGACTTGATTATTAACAGAGTGTGTGATCTCATGGTTAGCATTGCATGACCTGCAGTGTGCTCCCGTGCTGGCCACGAGGTTGGAAAGGAGTTCTTGTGGGAAGGCGTTCCATTCCCCCACCAGAACGATTGGCAACTGCAGAAACCTCGTTTGTGCACGTGGATGCGATGCAATACATCTCCCCAGCGTATCCAACACTGGTCACTGTAATTATGACACTGCACTCCTTCCCAAGTATGTGTTTGCAGGAGTGCATTCGGCCGTGACTTCATGCAGATGACAAAGCGAGGAGGAGTTCTTGGTACGAGTTAATAAGTGGTGAATGGAATGGCTAGCCAGCCCCCGACTTAAATCCTATCGAGCACATGTGGGTTTATCATAATGTGGCCTACGTAAACTTAAATTAGGATATCGATACAAGGATCTGAATTCTATTCCTTCGTGAAACAAGCCCAGTATCCCAAAGACAACGGCCCTGCCTATCCTAGAGTTCACGACCGATTTCCATTCCCAACTTTTCAAGGTGAGGCTCACAATCTAACGGCACCGTCGGCAGAAAGCCGTTAAACTCTAACTTCTTCCTTGCACTACATATTTCATAATTTACTGTGAAATTCGAACTGGGTGTTTACCATCTCCGGATACACGTGAGTGAAAGGAAAGGGAAAAATCCTGTAATGGAATGTCATCTGATATTGCGATTATTATTTTGGTAAATGGGCACTTGTCTAGATATCTTCAAGGTAACAGACAAGTAGAGTAAATAATGGGGGCCGTACTCTCCCTGTAGCCGAGGCTGCTAATGTGTGCTTTTGCGGTGGAGCTCGACTTTTAGGTAATAGTTTCAAATGCTGGTGGTGGGGATCCTTGTGGTGGGAATGCTGGTGGTGTAAGAACTTTCCGCCAACAGAATTTGACAGGCAAGACGACGAAGGTTTGTTACGTGTAGTCACCCATCACCAGACTCTACACCAGCGTCCTGAATTAAATTGCAGGCTGTGTTAGATTCGAGCTGGGACATATAGCTCGAAGAATCCCTCATCGTTATCAGTAACACGATCATGATAGTTATTGAGCAGCTCAATACAAAATCAATCCTGAACAGACGAGAAAATCAATCACACTAACTGCCTAACCAAAAAAGTGAATCGCCTGGAAGAAAGAATGGGATGTGAATGGGGGACTTCATACGCATGCACAACACAAGCGGTTAGTAAATGACTCTCTATGACAGGTAGAACGGCCACCAGAGTGCATTAGTGATGTTCGTGGTTACTGTTGTCACCAGACCTGACAGGCCGTGTTACGGGTTGAACAGCTTCATACAATGATGCGCAAAAGAAACTGGTATAGGCATGCATATTCAAATAGAGAGATATGTAAACAGGCAGGATGCGGCAGAATAAGACAAAAAGTGAGTGGTGCAGTTGTTAGATCGGTTGCTGCTGCGCCGGCGGAGTGGCCGAGCGGTTCTACAGTCTGGAACCGCGCGACCGCTCCGGTCGCAGGTTCGAATCCTGCCTCGGGCATGGATGTGTGTGATGTCTTTAGGTTAGTTACGTTTAAGTAGTTCTAAGTTCTAGGGGACTGATTGTGGGGCGGCGAGTGGGGTTATTTCTGTTATTTAATAATGTAGAACTGTAATGTAGAAAAGACGCAATTCCCTGCCTATTAACCATATGTGGGACGGCGGGTGAAATTAATTGTTTATATAAATGTTCCTGAATGCAAAACCAGTTCCTATTATTTATGCTGTCTTTTGCCGTTCTCAACACTGGCTCTCTAACTACAATATTGGCAACCAGAAAGTGATTAGCAAAACGTGAAGCCTGTAATTAGAATTCCTAGTGCCCACTTCATCTGAGAAATACACTTATAGCTACAACTTATAGCTCTGAGAAATTACGAGATTGTCTGGGATTCATAATCAAAAACGATTTTGATTAAAAATAGTTCAGTATATTCTGAAAGTCACAGATGAATAAAAAGAAGGATCCACACAATCTGACTAGCAGAGCAGTTCAGAGTCTAATGCGCTGATGCAACTATAACTGTCCAAATTAAATGTTTAAGTAAATGCTCGCCATAATTTGATGATTAGGTTCATCAAACGCCACGCTAAATAATGGTAGAATGTCTGTCCCGCGACGGCACGTGAAAATACGACATACGCAAACTGAAGATAGATAACTAAAGTCATCCCAGAATTAACACTTCTCTCGAAAATGATTTCATGGTTACGCGTATCCCGAGTAACTTAATACGACATCCGAGGCTGTTTATAACAATTATATCGACGCGACGCGACTCCCGACACAGATGGTGTGCTATTCAGCGTCTGTAGAGAACTGGGGCCTTACTCTCTCGCGCAGCGTTCTCAATAATAAAGCCGCGGTGCGGACGGCTAAGGGAACGCCTGATCAAATCGGCTCTCCCGACTAGCCGCTGGGCTCGTAATGCACCACATTAAGTTATTGAATAAATCATAGCTTCTTTTCCTAATGGCCGATGAAGCTCTCAATCGAAATGTGCATTCAACACACATGTAAGTAATCATAATAAAAGTTTGACGTGGCTAAGTTAAATATTTTGGGCGAGAGAATTGATTTAATTACACAACACGCAGTAGACGAGCTCTGAACCTGCCCTTCGGAGATACGCTATCGCTATAGTTTTACAGTTATTGAGTTGAAACTTCTCACATCTTCATGATTATAGCGGATCTCCCTGCTACTTAAATATAAACATCCTAGCCTTATTTATTAGCCTACTTAATCTACCTTGCTTCCTTAATTTTTAAGATAAAAACCAGAAAATCATGAATTTCAACTAAAATCTTAATTTGTGAGATCCAAAAGACTGTTTCTATTAAATAATTATGAAAAAGGAATCTAAATATAAATTTTTAAGTCTCTAGCTGTTTTCTGTTGCGCCAATGATTTTTACGGAAAAAGTCCAGATTTTGAAAATGGTTAAAGTTATCGAACTGATATTCAACACATATTAATTTAGTATTACTCCTGACATGCTAGAACCGTTTCAGGTTATTTACTTGATTTCAAAAGTATTGCGCAACATTTATGACGTCAGAGCTAGTTACAGCGGACTGGCTGGCACACAATGAAAAGACTGATGTGAATTTATTACGGCGTGAGTAGGCTGCTTCCCTACATGATGACCACAGCAGTTAAGTCCCATAGTGCTCAGAGCCATTTGAACCATTTGGTTGCTGCTGCTACAATGGCAGGTTATCAATATTCAAGTGAGTTTGAACGTGGTGTTATAATTGTCGCATGAGCAATGGGACTCAGCTTTTACAACGTAGTGATGAAATGAGAATTTTCCCATACGAAAATTTCACGAATGTACCGTGAATATCAGGAATCCCATAAAACATCAAATCTCTGACATCGCTGCGGCCGGAAAAACATACTACAAGAATGGGATCAACAACGACTGAAGAAAATCGTTCAACGTGATAGAAGTGCAACCATTCCGCACATTTGCTGCGTATTTCAATGCAGGGCTATCAAATGTCGGCGTGCGAACCATTCAACGAAACATCATCGACATGGGCTTTCGGAGCCGAAGGCTTACCTTTGTACCCTTGATGACTGCACAACGCAAAGCTTTACACCTCGCCTGGCCAGACAACACCGAAATTCGACTATTGATGACTGGAAACATGATGCGGGCATCGTTTCTAGTTGCAGCGAGCGAATGGACGTGTCCGGGTATAGAGACAACATCATGATCCATGCACACTGCATGTCAGCAGGCGACTGTTATAGCAGGTGAGGGCTCTTTAATGGTATGGAGCGTGTACAGTTGGAGTGCTATAGGAGCCCTGATACGTCTACATACGACTATGACAGGTGACACATACGTAAGCATCCTGTCTGTTCACCTACACCCATTCGTGTCCACTGTGCATTCCGTCGGATTTAGGCAATTGCAGCAGGACTATGCCGCACCCCACACGTCCAGAATTACTACAGAGTCATTTTATGTTGGATTAAGTAGTGTGTAAGCATAGAGGTGCAAAGCAAGTGTTCGTTGCACTGTATGAAACTGCACGGATGTCAACTGCATGTCCGAAACCAACATCTACAGACAAGGTTAATTGCCTGGCAGATATTGCACGTATTGATATACGACGGAAAGTAGCAGCAGACGCTGAAAACAAAAAGGTTGAACTAAATCATTTTCACTCTCTCCGTGGACATAAACCACCAAGATCTAGGATGAAATCGAGAAGTTGTTTCCTTATTCGGACCTCAGCACTAACTATGTCTTCACATGATGCCTGAAAACAAGTGTCGGCAGCTAGATGTGACCAACTTCAGAAGTGAATGAAACCTGCTGACTGCCTATCGCATGGAGCTACTTTTCATCGGTCCACCTGTAGATCACTGAACAGGCTAAGACCATCTTTGGTAAATCCAGGGAGAATCTTCTGAAGTGGGGACTTTCCGAAGGATCGACACAATGTGAATGCGCGGGGGAACCGACAAGAGATCGTATAGGTCACTGCCCATGCTGCTTTGGATCATGTAGTGACGAAGAGCTGATGTACGCTGAAGGCGGTGCAATTGGTGTTGCTCAGTACCGAGTGAAGATCTTTTTGATCACTGTGTTAACAGTGTAAATGTGAATTATAGAAGTTGATGTTTAAGTAGTATCACTTAGTACACAACATTCTTATATTGTAGAATCCTGTACAGCTTCTGACTTGAGTAAATAAATAGAAGAGTTGTGGGCAAGTTGGCCTTAGGAGATGATACAACGGCTTCGTGACACCCTCCCCAACAGAATGGTGCATCCATTCATGCCAGAGGTGATAAGTGGACTCATACTGTCAAGTTGTTTGTAAATTTGATTTACTTTGTGATCAGTGGAAAAATATCTTACACCCTCTCAGCCCATGATGTTTCCTCTTTCCCTCTTGGGTCCTTCAATTTTTTAATCAGGTACTGTGTGATTCGCTTGAACTGAATGGATAAATGCCCCTCTCTCGCACTATTTTCCTTAGCGTTAAGGCTTCAGGCTTACTTATACATCATGCGTTAGCGTGTTTTCCAATGCCGTATATCCACCTTCCTTTGCGTTACCATATCGGTCTTTTCTAGTGACTGGAATCTAATAAGGAACTTCTTTCCTCCATCTGCCATTCATTCGTTTGGCTACATGTCCTCTCCACCTACATTTCATTTTAATGTCGTCAACGTAGGTTTGGTGCAAAATTGTTGAGCATATACTGAGTTCAAATAGAGAAAAGTGTCCTTCAGACAGAATAGTTTCTATGTATATCTGCAGGCTCCCGTGGCCGTTGTCACTCAAGTTAAAATCTACTGGGTTATTATGTCGCGTCATATTTCCTTTAAAATAATCTACGTTTCGACCCCTCTTCTGGGATCTTCCTCAGGATCTTCCGTTGTCCACTACTGCTAGAGCACTCTCAGAGACCAGTATCGTGATCGCTTATAAAGGGAAGTTTTACCGCGTTCGTGCTGAAGAGGTCGTCGTATTGGTTAAAATTCTTATGGCTCCCATTGGTGGGCCATCGTCATTTTCCCCCACTGATGCAGAAGAAGGGGCGTTGGTGGCTAAACTCTTGTGTATACTATTGGTGGCCCATCGTCATTGGATAGAAAGGTATTATTCCACACTTACGCTGGAGAAGCGTTATTGGTTGAAATGCCTCCTACTGCTGTTGGTGGGCCGTCATCATTGGTTAGACACGAAACGGACAGAGCAAGAGAGGGGGAATGCTTACCCAAAATTTATTGTCCGTCAAGGCGACATGCAGCGCATTGTTTATGTCGCTCGCACAGCGAGGCCGCATATTCACTTCCTTGATGGAGGGGAGCCGCGATGCCGGAAGCCTATAGCCGTCGTCTCTATTGAAATTAGATGCATTCTTGGAAATTTCAACCGCTTCTCGGACCTTTCTCCTATGAATGTTTGTTTTCTTAGCCAACACACATACGTTATTAAAATTATTAAAATCGATGGCAGAGCCACAGTTCTCATGATGTTCCGCTACTGACGATTTTACACTTTCTTTTAGCAGTGTGCGTCATTCGTGTTCCTTAATGCGTTCTTTAACAACTGAATTTTTTAAAGAGGACATTAGAGTCAAATGGATATGATAGTTGTTCAATCGACAGGGCTTTTAGGAGGAATATTAATCACGGTAATAAGAATGACGGGGAACCGCCTTCTCACTCCGTTAGGTTACCGTTCCTTTCTGGGGTCACTGACAGCACAAGCAGAATTCTGAATAAAAATGGTATTGAGACATCTTTCTTTAGTCAAAGATCTTTTACGACGAAAAACGGATGCATCTGATTGCCTCCAAAATGTAGGCGTCTATTAAGCGACATGTGGCTGCGGCAAAGTGTATATAGTCGTAACGGGAAGAACTGTTAAAGAACGCATTAAGGAACACGAACAGCACTCATGGATAAACAAATTGTAAAATCGGAAGCGGAACATCATGCGAACTGTGGCTTTGACATCAATTTTACTAACGTACGTGTGGTGGCTAAGAAAACAATCATTTATAGAAGAAAGGTCCGAGAAGCGGCTGAAATTTCCAAGAATGCATCTAATTGCAATAGAGATCAAATGGTTCAAATGGCTCTGAACACTATGGGACTTAACTTCTGAAGTCATCAGTCCCCTAGAACTTAGAACTACATTAATTTAACTAACCCAAGGACATCACACACAGCCATGCCCGAGGCAGGATTCGAATCTGAGACCGTAGCAGCAGCGCGGTTCCAGACACTGTAGCGCCTAGAGCCGCTCGGCCACAACGGCCGGCTTCAATAGAGAGGACGGCTATAGGCTTCCGGCAAGTCACCTCGTCGGGCAAGAGTATTTTGGGTAAACATATCCCCCTCTCTTGCTCTGCCCGTTTCGCATCTAGCCAATGATGACGGCCCTCCAACAGCAGTAGGAGGAATTTCAACCAATAACCCTTCTCCAGAGTAAGTGTAGAATAATGCTTTTCTATCCAGTGACAATTGGCCACCAATAGTATCCACAAGAGTTAAGCCAACAACGCCCCTTCTTTTGAGTTAGTGGGGTAATATTAGTCCATGATGATGGCCCATCAATGGGAGCCGTAAGAATTTCAACTAATACTACGGCTTCTCCATCACGAACGCGGTAAAACTCCCCCTCACAAGCGAGCGCGACTCTGGCTTCTGAGAATGTTCTAGCAGTAGTGAACAAGGGAAGATCCTAGCAAAGGGGTCAATACGTCGATTATTTTAGAGGAAATATGGCGCGGCCTAATAACCCAGAAGATTTTAACTTGAGAATAGTTTCTGTCCACAAGTCAGTGCGGATTTAGAAAGCATCGCTCGTGTGGAACTCAGTGTGTCCTTTTCTCACACGATATCTTGTTAGCCACCGATGAGGGGCAACAGGCTGATTCCATATTCTTATATTTCCGAAATGCGTTTAAACAGTGCCACATTTCAGATTGTTAGCGAAATTTTACTGAGCATGCGGAATAGGTTGACAGATATGTGTGTGTGGCTTAAATGGTTCCTAAGTAATAGAATCCAGATCGTTGTCCTGGACGGCGATTGTTGACCAGAGACAAGGGTACCGTCCAGGGCTGTCCCATGAAAATGTGGCAGGACCGCTCTCACTCTTTATATGCATAAACTATCCCACGCATAGTTTGGACACCTATCTATGACTCTTTGCTGATAAAACTGTACTATTTGGGAAATTATCGTCCTTGAGTGGCTGTAGAAGACTGCGGGATTACTTAGACTTAATTCTTTTTTGGTGTGATGAAGGCCAGCTTGCTCTGAAAGTATAAAAATGTAAATTAAAGCAAATGAGTAACGAAAACAATCCTGCAGTATTTCAATATGGTGTTAGTGGTTTGCTACTGGACATGGTCACGTCATGTCACGTCACGTGATGTAGGCATAACATCGCAAAGTTATATGAAAAGGAACAGGCAAGTAAGGAAGGTAGCAGGGAGGGCGAATGGCCGACTTCGGTTCACTGGGATAGTTTTTGGGAAAGTGCAGCCCATGCACAAAAGAGACCGCGTATAGACTACTTGTGGGACACATTCTTGAGTACTGCTCGAGTGTTTGGTCTACCCTCCAAATCGGATTAAAGGAAGATATCGGAACAATTCAGAGGTAAACTGCCAGATTTGTTACCAATAGTTTCTATTAACATGCGAGTGCTACTGAGATGCTTCGTGAACTCAAATGGGAATCCCTAGAGCGAAGGCAATGTCGTTTTCGCGCAACACTATCGAGGAAATTTTGAGAACAGGCATTAGCGGCCGACTGTAGAACGATTCAACTGCCGTCAAAGTACTTTTCGCTTAAGGACGGCGAAGAGGAGGTATGAGAAACTAAGTCTCTAAAGGAGACTCGTAGTCGTACAAGGTACCCTCCACCACGCACCATAAGATGATGTGCGGAGTTATATATGTAAATGTAGATCCAGGTTAAAATCACTGTGCCTCTCCAAAACAACGGAAGAATAGGTCGTTTTCCCTGGTCGCCGTCATACTTGTCGACGATGGTCATCAGGGATAGGGCAGAATATTGATGCTTTGCTGATCACAATGCGATACCACTCCAAACGCATGTGTTTGTGTTGTGGTGTTAACGGTATGTTACTCGTAGACCGTTAATTCTCTAACCTGGCTACTGTCTACATCTACTACATCTACATTTATACTCCGCAAGCCACCCAACGGTGTGTGGCGGAGGGCACTTTACGTGCCACTGTCATTACCTCCCTTTCCTGTTCCAGTAGCGTATGGTTCGCGGGAAGAACGACTGTCTGAAAGCCTCCGTGCGCGCTCGAATCTCTCTAATTTTACATTCGTGATCTCCTCGGGAGGTATAAGTAGGGGGAAGCAATATATTCGATACCTCATCCAGGAAGGCACCCTCTCGAAACCTGGACAGCAAGCTACACCGCGATGCAGAGCGGCTCTCTTGCAGAGTCTGCCACTTGAGTTTGTTAAACATCTCCGTAACGCTATCACGGTTACCAAATAACCCTGTGACGAAACGCGCCGCTATTCTTTGGATCTTCTCTATCTCCTCCGTCAACCCGATCTGGTACGGATCCCACACTGATGAGCAATACTCAAGTATAGGTCGAACGAGTGTTTTGTAAGCCACCTCCTTTGTTGATGGACTACATTTTCTAAGGACTCTCCTAATGAATCTCAACCTGGTACCCGCCTTACCAACAATTAATTTTATATGATTATTCCACTTCAAATCGTTCCGCACGCATACTCCCAGATATTTTACAGAAGTAACTGCTACCAGTGATTGTTCCGCTATCATATAATCATACAATAAAGGATCCTTGTTTCTATGTATTCGCAATACATTACATTTGTCTATGTTAAGGGTCAGTTGCCACTCCCTGCACCAAGTGCCTATCCGCTGCAGATCTTCCTGCATTTTGCTACAATTTTCTAATGCTGCAACTTCTCTGTATACTACAGCATCATGTCTCCATCAAATGGTGTGGGATGACGAAGGATGTTTCTAGGAGCCGATTACACGTCCGCAGATAGCTGCCACAGATGCCAAGACGATCTGATGTTGTTGGTGCAAAATTCGGTGATCCTCCCATGCGGTGGCTATACACGGTCGACCAGAATCTTGACGAAGAGTATGCCCGTCTTGCTTTCCCACGCAGTCCAACGTTGGACCACTGTCACATGCAAACGATTCACAAATCAATAAACTGCACAATTCGACCAGCCAGCCAAATGGAGACCCGCAATGAGACCTCTCTCAAACTCTTTCTAGTAAAACTGTTTCACACGTGTTCACGGCATCACCATGCCCTTCATACCAATCACTCAATCTGATGCTGTTCACACCATTTACATATCCTACTAGGTCTGGTAAAATCAATAAACACGAAGAATACTAGTGCACTTTGGTGCCTGTTCTAGCTGTCATTGAGAACTTCAGCTCTAACCATTTACACACCGCCGAAGGTGTGAACGTATACGAAGCTACATTGGCATACGACCCTCGTCTTTCAGGTGCTTTACTTTGTTTGTCGGCAGAGTATTTCGTATACTTCCTTGTTACAGAAATTACTTCTGCCTCACAGTGATACGCGAGCGTAAGGACGTAGGCCTACAAACCGATGCGGCAACTGACGTCTTCATAAAATTAATTCTACGGCTGTATCATCCTAAGGACATTGGTATAGAACCGACCGCGGCCTCAGTCTCTGCTTAAGCACAGTGACGCTACGTATCTTCGTAGTTGTCTTCCAACCTGCGTTAACAGTTTTCGAACAACTAGAATCGAACCAGAGTCGTCCGTTTGGTAGTCTCATACGTTGCCTACTATGTAAGTGCTGTCAATAACTTTAAATGGGGGCAAGGGTCATCTGTTTTCTGAAGCGTATCATTTATTTCACTTCCTTCGCCCTCATTGACAACGCTGTTGGTAGGAAGATGATGACTTCTTGTACCGGAAGTTTAGCTTCGTAACATATAGTCAAAATGAAAAGAAGCTTAGAATTGAAAGTCTCTTTGCCAACAAAGTTACAAGAGGCGAAGAGCTGAGGGGCGTTTGGTTGTGTTAAGATGTGTAAAGAGACCACTAAATAAGAAAATACAAATGGCCATCTGGAGAGATGAACCTTGTATTATCCTAATACCACTCTGGAACATTATAAACTGTTGCATCTCTCTCACTAACATTAAGAATACATAATCGTGTGTATGGAGCTTGTAGGAATCTTTTTAAAAGCGAGGAACACATTAGTACAGTTCTGAAAAGCATAAGGAGATTAAAACAGGATAGTATCTGAAGTTTATGTAAAATCTATCTGGGGATTAGAATCATAAAGTCTTCAGTTTAGATATCCAACATAGAAGCAGTAGGTGAGCGAGTGTATATTTAATCGCTTCATCTTTCACGAATGATTGTGTAGCATCTATACAGGCATGTGGAATTATAATGGACAGCCGGCCGAAGTGGCCGTGCGGTTAAAGGCGCTGCAGTCTGGAACCGCAAGACCGCTACGGTCGCAGGTTCGAATCCTGCCTCGGGCATGGATGCTTGTGATGTCCTTAGGTTAGTTAGGTTTAACTAGTTCTAAGTTCTAGGGGACTAATAACCTCAGCAGTTGAGTCCCATAGTGCTCAGAGCCATTTGAACCATTTTTTATAATGGACAATGGGTGAAGATATGCCGTCAGAGCACATTTCCACGGAAACAACACTTAGCATTGTCGTGTTTCTATATAAGGAAAGACGCTGGTAAGTTTAGGCAGAGTTTCCCAGACACGTCGCTAGGACTAGACAACACGCTGCAGAAGCGACTATTTGGACCACGCCGTCGCCTTATATTGTCGGTTTCTTTGAGAGCCTTGCATCTGATCGTCTTCGACGACGATGCCGCCGCCGTGTATAAGTCGCTGGAAGCGCAAAAGTCAAGGAGGTGGCAGCGTCGAAGCTATCTGCGAACGATACGAACGTAAGTCGTAGTGTTTCAGCATATACGAGCTCCCACGACTCGCAGTAAATTCTTACGCATGAACTCGTTTCCTTTTTCTTTCAGAGCCTTGCATTTAGACCTGTACAAGAATGATGTAGCCACCATATACCTGTCACAGTAAACATTTGCTCATATACTCTTCTTTCTTCCAGAGCCTTGGATTTGAGTCCACGACGACGTCGCCAACGTGTACAAGTAGCTGGAAGCGCAAGGGCTGAGAATGTGGTGCTGTCGAAACTGTTTGCGAGCGACGCGAAAGTACACCGTGGTGTCTGACAATCTAACCGAGCTTGTAAATCAAACTAAGTGAGATAAAATAAAATCGAGCTTTAAATCAAACTAAGTGAGATAAAATAAAATCGAGCTTGTAAATCAAAATCGAGCTTGTAAATCAAACTAAGTGAGATAAAATAAAATAAAAATGAAATAAACGAACTGATTTTGTTCTAACTGTAATATCGGTAGATATACTGGTTTAAGGCCCATAACTTTCACCAGAGTTGCAGAAGTATTCCTTATCAGGCTTATAAATACACAGAGTCCGTAAGAAAAGTAAAATTTGATTTGTTCTATCAGCAATAATGGTATACAAATGGTAAATACAATAGTGCGAGGCACATAATTTCTTACTAGAAAAGCAGCTTACATGGAGAAATGCACTTTTCATACATGTTTTTACTTCCTGTTCTGAAGGTTTTTAAGCATACAAAGATATTGCTCAGTAGTAAACACTGAAGAACCAAAGACACTGATACACCTGCCTAAAATCGTGTAGGCCCTTCGTGAGCACGCAGAAGTGCCGCATCACGAAGTGCAGGGACTCGACTAATGTCCGAAGTACTGCTGGAGGGAACTGACACCATGAATCCTGCATGGCTGTCCACAAATCCGTAACAGTATGTGGGGATGGAGATCTCTTCTGAACAAGACGTTGCAAGGTAGCCCAGATGTCCTCAATAATTTTCATAGCTGTGGAGTTTGGTGGGCAGCAGAAGTGATTAAACTCAGAAGAGTGTTTCCGGAGCCAATCTTTCGCAATTATGGACGTGTTTTCGGAGTCAATCTGTCGGAATTCTGGACGTGTGGGGTGTCGTATTGTCCTGCTGGAATTGCCCAAGTCAGTCGAAACGCAGAATGGACAGAAGGGATGCAGGTGATCAGACAGGATACTGACGTACGTTACACCGTCAAATTGTATCTAGACGTATCAGGGATCCCATATCACTCCAACTGCACCATTACAGAGCCTCCACCAGCTTAAATAGTCCGCTGGTAACATGCAGGATCCATGGATTCATGATGATGTCTCCATACCCGCACACGTCTATCCCCTCGATACAACTTGAAACGAGGCTCGTCCGATCACGCAACATGTTTCCAGACATCAATAGCCGAATGTCGGTGTTGTCTGGCCAATATTTCGCAATTATGGACGTGTTTTCGGAGTCAATCTGTCGGAATTCTGGACGTGTGGGGTGTCGTATTGTCCTGCTGGAATTGCCCAAGTCAGTCGAAACGCAGAATGGACAGAAGGGATGCAGGTGATCAGACAGGATACTGACGTACGTTACACCGTCAAATTGTATCTAGACGTATCAGGGATCCCATATCACTGCAACTGCACCATTACAGAGCCTCCACCAGCTTAAATAGTCCGCTGGTAACATGCAGGATCCATGGATTCATGATGATGTCTCCATACCCGCACACGTCTATCCCCTCGATACAACTTGAAACGAGGCTCGTCCGATCACGCAACATGTTTCCAGACATCAATAGCCGAATGTCGGTGTTGTCTGGCCAATATTTCGCAATTATGGACGTGTTTTCGGAGTCAATCTGTCGGAATTCTGGACGTGTGGGGTGTCGTATTGTCCTGCTGGAATTGCCCAAGTCAGTCGGAACGCAGAATGGACAGAAGGGATGCAGGTGATCAGACAGGATACTGACGTACGTTACACCGTCAAATTGTATCTAGACGTATCAGGGATCCCATATCACTCCAAATGCACTATTACAGAGCCTCCACCAGCTTAAATAGTCCGCTGGTAACATGCAGGATCCATGGATTCATGATGATGTCTCCATACCCGCACACGTCTATCCCCTCGATACAACTTGAAACGAGGCTCGTCCGATCACGCAACATGTTTCCAGACATCAATAGCCGAATGTCGGTGTTGTCTGGCCAATATTTCGCAATTATGGACGTGTTTTCGGAGTCAATCTGTCGGAATTCTGGACGTGTGGGGTGTCGTATTGTCCTGCTGGAATTGCCCAAGTCAGTCGGAACGCAGAATGGACAGAAGGGATGCAGGTGATCAGACAGGATACTGACGTACGTTACACCGTCAAATTGTATCTAGACGTATCAGGGATCCCATATCACTCCAACTGCACCATTACAGAGCCTCCACCAGCTTAAATAGTCCGCTGGTAACATGCAGGATCCATGGATTCATGATGATGTCTCCATACCCGCACACGTCTATCCCCTCGATACAACTTGAAACGAGGCTCGTCCGATCACGCAACATGTTTCCAGACATCAATAGCCGAATGTCGGTGTTGTCTGGCCAATATTTCGCAATTATGGACGTGTTTTCGGAGTCAATCTGTCGGAATTCTGGACGTGTGGGGTGTCGTATTGTCCTGCTGGAATTGCCCAAGTCAGTCGGAACGCAGAATGGACAGAAGGGATGCAGGTGATCAGACAGGATACTGACGTACGTTACACCGTCAAATTGTATCTAGACGTATCAGGGATCCCATATCACTCCAACTGCACCATTACAGAGCCTCCACCAGCTTAAATAGTCCGCTGGTAACATGCAGGATCCATGGATTCATGATGATGTCTCCATACCCGCACACGTCTATCCCCTCGATACAACTTGAAACGAGGCTCGTCCGATCACGCAACATGTTTCCAGACATCAATAGCCGAATGTCGGTGTTGTCTGGCCAATATTTCGCAATTATGGACGTGTTTTCGGAGTCAATCTGTCGGAATTCTGGACGTGTGGGGTGTCGTATTGTCCTGCTGGAATTGCCCAAGTCAGTCGGAACGCAGAATGGACAGAAGGGATGCAGGTGATCAGACAGGATACTGACGTACGTTACACCGTCAAATTGTATCTAGACGTATCAGGGATCCCATATCACTGCAACTGCACCATTACAGAGCCTCCACCAGCTTAAATAGTCCGCTGGTAACATGCAGGATCCATGGATTCATGATGATGTCTCCATACCCGCACACGTCTATCCCCTCGATACAACTTGAAACGAGGCTCGTCCGATCACGCAACATGTTTCCAGACATCAATAGCCGAATGTCGGTGTTGTCTGGCCAATATTTCGCAATTATGGACGTGTTTTCGGAGTCAATCTGTCGGAATTCTGGACGTGTGGGGTGTCGTATTGTCCTGCTGGAATTGCCCAAGTCAGTCGGAACGCAGAATGGACAGAAGGGATGCAGGTGATCAGACAGGATACTGACGTACGTTACACCGTCAAATTGTATCTAGACGTATCAGGGATCCCATATCACTCCAACTGCACCATTACAGAGCCTCCACCAGCTTAAATAGTCCGCTGGTAACATGCAGGATCCATGGATTCATGATGATGTCTCCATACCCGCACACGTCTATCCCCTCGATACAACTTGAAACGAGGCACGTCCGATCACGCAACATGTTTCCAGACATCAATAGCCGAATGTCGGTGTTGTCTGGCCAATATTTCGCAATTATGGACGTGTTTTCGGAGTCAATCTGTCGGAATTCTGGACGTGTGGGGTGTCGTATTGTCCTGCTGGAATTGCCCAAGTCAGTCGGAACGCAGAATGGACAGAAGGGATGCAGGTGATCAGACAGGATACTGACGTACGTTACACCGTCAAATTGTATCTAGACGTATCAGGGATCCCATATCACTCCAACTGCACCATTACAGAGCCTCCACCAGCTTAAATAGTCCGCTGGTAACATGCAGGATCCATGGATTCATGATGATGTCTCCATACCCGCACACGTCTATCCCCTCGATACAACTTGAAACGAGGCTCGTCCGATCACGCAACATGTTTCCAGACATCAATAGCCGAATGTCGGTGTTGTCTGGCCAATATTTCGCAATTATGGACGTGTTTTCGGAGTCAATCTGTCGGAATTCTGGACGTGTGGGGTGTCGTATTGTCCTGCTGGAATTGCCCAAGTCAGTCGGAACGCAGAATGGACAGAAGGGATGCAGGTGATCAGACAGGATACTGACGTACGTTACACCGTCAAATTGTATCTAGACGTATCAGGGATCCCATATCACTCCAACTGCACCATTACAGAGCCTCCACCAGCTTAAATAGTCCGCTGGTAACATGCAGGATCCATGGATTCATGATGATGTCTCCATACCCGCACACGTCTATCCCCTCGATACAACTTGAAACGAGGCACGTCCGATCACGCAACATGTTTCCAGACATCAATAGCCGAATGTCGGTGTTGTCTGGCCAATATTTCGCAATTATGGACGTGTTTTCGGAGTCAATCTGTCGGAATTCTGGACGTGTGGGGTGTCGTATTGTCCTGCTGGAATTGCCCAAGTCAGTCGGAACGCAGAATGGACAGAAGGGATGCAGGTGATCAGACAGGATACTGACGTACGTTACACCGTCAAATTGTATCTAGACGTATCAGGGATCCCATATCACTCCAACTGCACCATTACAGAGCCTCCACCAGCTTAAATAGTCCGCTGGTAACATGCAGGATCCATGGATTCATGATGATGTCTCCATACCCGCACACGTCTATCCCCTCGATACAACTTGAAACGAGGCTCGTCCGATCACGCAACATGTTTCCAGACATCAATAGCCGAATGTCGGTGTTGTCTGGCCAATATTTCGCAATTATGGACGTGTTTTCGGAGTCAATCTGTCGGAATTCTGGACGTGTGGGGTGTCGTATTGTCCTGCTGGAATTGCCCAAGTCAGTCGGAACGCAGAATGGACAGAAGGGATGCAGGTGATCAGACAGGATACTGACGTACGTTACACCGTCAAATTGTATCTAGACGTATCAGGGATCCCATATCACTGCAACTGCACCATTACAGAGCCTCCACCAGCTTAAATAGTCCGCTGGTAACATGCAGGATCCATGGATTCATGATGATGTCTCCATACCCGCACACGTCTATCCCCTCGATACAACTTGAAACGAGGCTCGTCCGATCACGCAACATGTTTCCAGACATCAATAGCCGAATGTCGGTGTTGTCTGGCCAATATTTCGCAATTATGGACGTGTTTTCGGAGTCAATCTGTCGGAATTCTGGACGTGTGGGGTGTCGTATTGTCCTGCTGGAATTGCCCAAGTCAGTCGGAACGCAGAATGGACAGAAGGGATGCAGGTGATCAGACAGGATACTGACGTACGTTACACCGTCAAATTGTATCTAGACGTATCAGGGATCCCATATCACTCCAACTGCACCATTACAGAGCCTCCACCAGCTTAAATAGTCCGCTGGTAACATGCAGGATCCATGGATTCATGATGATGTCTCCATACCCGCACACGTCTATCCCCTCGATACAACTTGAAACGAGGCTCGTCCGATCACGCAACATGTTTCCAGACATCAATAGCCGAATGTCGGTGTTGTCTGGCCAATATTTCGCAATTATGGACGTGTTTTCGGAGTCAATCTGTCGGAATTCTGGACGTGTGGGGTGTCGTATTGTCCTGCTGGAATTGCCCAAGTCAGTCGGAACGCAGAATGGACAGAAGGGATGCAGGTGATCAGACAGGATACTGACGTACGTTACACCGTCAAATTGTATCTAGACGTATCAGGGATCCCATATCACTCCAACTGCACCATTACAGAGCCTCCACCAGCTTAAATAGTCCGCTGGTAACATGCAGGATCCATGGATTCATGATGATGTCTCCATACCCGCACACGTCTATCCCCTCGATACAACTTGAAACGAGGCTCGTCCGATCACGCAACATGTTTCCAGACATCAATAGCCGAATGTCGGTGTTGTCTGGCCAATATTTCGCAATTATGGACGTGTTTTCGGAGTCAATCTGTCGGAATTCTGGACGTGTGGGGTGTCGTATTGTCCTGCTGGAATTGCCCAAGTCAGTCGGAACGCAGAATGGACAGAAGGGATGCAGGTGATCAGACAGGATACTGACGTACGTTACACCGTCAAATTGTATCTAGACGTATCAGGGATCCCATATCACTGCAACTGCACCATTACAGAGCCTCCACCAGCTTAAATAGTCCGCTGGTAACATGCAGGATCCATGGATTCATGATGATGTCTCCATACCCGCACACGTCTATCCCCTCGATACAACTTGAAACGAGGCTCGTCCGATCACGCAACATGTTTCCAGACATCAATAGCCGAATGTCGGTGTTGTCTGGCCAATATTTCGCAATTATGGACGTGTTTTCGGAGTCAATCTGTCGGAATTCTGGACGTGTGGGGTGTCGTATTGTCCTGCTGGAATTGCCCAAGTCAGTCGGAACGCAGAATGGACAGAAGGGATGCAGGTGATCAGACAGGATACTGACGTACGTTACACCGTCAAATTGTATCTAGACGTATCAGGGATCCCATATCACTCCAACTGCACCATTACAGAGCCTCCACCAGCTTAAATAGTCCGCTGGTAACATGCAGGATCCATGGATTCATGATGATGTCTCCATACCCGCACACGTCTATCCCCTCGATACAACTTGAAACGAGGCACGTCCGATCACGCAACATGTTTCCAGACATCAATAGCCGAATGTCGGTGTTGTCTGGCCAATATTTCGCAATTATGGACGTGTTTTCGGAGTCAATCTGTCGGAATTCTGGACGTGTGGGGTGTCGTATTGTCCTGCTGGAATTGCCCAAGTCAGTCGGAACGCAGAATGGACAGAAGGGATGCAGGTGATCAGACAGGATACTGACGTACGTTACACCGTCAAATTGTATCTAGACGTATCAGGAATCCCATATCACTCCAACTGCACTATTACAGAGCCTCCACCAGCTTAAATAGTCCGCTGGTAACATGCAGGATCCATGGATTCATGATGATGTCTCCATACCCGCACACGTCTATCCCCTCGATACAACTTGAAACGAGGCTCGTCCGATCACGCAACATGTTTCCAGACATCAATAGCCGAATGTCGGTGTTGTCTGGCCAATATTTCGCAATTATGGACGTGTTTTCGGAGTCAATCTGTCGGAATTCTGGACGTGTGGGGTGTCGTATTGTCCTGCTGGAATTGCCCAAGTCAGTCGGAACGCAGAATGGACAGAAGGGATGCAGGTGATCAGACAGGATACTGACGTACGTTACACCGTCAAATTGTATCTAGACGTATCAGGGATCCCATATCACTCCAACTGCACCATTACAGAGCCTCCACCAGCTTAAATAGTCCGCTGGTAACATGCAGGATCCATGGATTCATGATGATGTCTCCATACCCGCACACGTCTATCCCCTCGATACAACTTGAAACGAGGCTCGTCCGATCACGCAACATGTTTCCAGACATCAATAGCCGAATGTCGGTGTTGTCTGGCCAATATTTCGCAATTATGGACGTGTTTTCGGAGTCAATCTGTCGGAATTCTGGACGTGTGGGGTGTCGTATTGTCCTGCTGGAATTGCCCAAGTCAGTCGGAACGCAGAATGGGCAGAAGGGATGCAGGTGATCAGACAGGATACTGACGTACGTTACACCGTCAAATTGTATCTAGACGTATCAGGGATCCCATATCACTCCAACTGCACCATTACAGAGCCTCCACCAGCTTAAATAGTCCGCTGGTAACATGCAGGATCCATGGATTCATGATGATGTCTCCATACCCGCACACGTCTATCCCCTCGATACAACTTGAAACGAGGCTCGTCCGATCACGCAACATGTTTCCAGACATCAATAGCCGAATGTCGGTGTTGTCTGGCCAATATTTCGCAATTATGGACGTGTTTTCGGAGTCAATCTGTCGGAATTCTGGACGTGTGGGGTGTCGTATTGTCCTGCTGGAATTGCCCAAGTCAGTCGAAACGCAGAATGGACAGAAGGGATGCAGGTGATCAGACAGGATACTGACGTACGTTACACCGTCAAATTGTATCTAGACGTATCAGGGATCCCATATCACTCCAACTGCACCATTACAGAGCCTCCACCAGCTTAAATAGTCCGCTGGTAACATGCAGGATCCATGGATTCATGATGATGTCTCCATACCCGCACACGTCTATCCCCTCGATACAACTTGAAACGAGGCTCGTCCGATCACGCAACATGTTTCCAGACATCAATAGCCGAATGTCGGTGTTGTCTGGCCAATATTTCGCAATTATGGACGTGTTTTCGGAGTCAATCTGTCGGAATTCTGGACGTGTGGGGTGTCGTATTGTCCTGCTGGAATTGCACAAGTCAGTCGGAACGCAGAATGGGCAGAAGGGATGCAGGTGATCAGACAGGATACTGACGTACGTTACACCGTCAAATTGTATCTAGACGTATCAGGGATCCCATATCACTCCAACTGCACCATTACAGAGCCTCCACCAGCTTAAATAGTCCGCTGGTAACATGCAGGATCCATGGATTCATGATGATGTCTCCATACCCGCACACGTCTATCCCCTCGATACAACTTGAAACGAGGCTCGTCCGATCACGCAACATGTTTCCAGACATCAATAGCCGAATGTCGGTGTTGTCTGGCCAATATTTCGCAATTATGGACGTGTTTTCGGAGTCAATCTGTCGGAATTCTGGACGTGTGGGGTGTCGTATTGTCCTGCTGGAATTGACCAAGTCAGTCGGAACGCAGAATGGACAGAAGGGATGCAGGTGATCAGACAGGATACTGACGTACGTTACACCGTCAAATTGTATCTAGACGTATCAGGGATCCCATATCACTCCAACTGCACCATTACAGAGCCTCCACCAGCTTAAATAGTCCGCTGGTAACATGCAGGATCCATGGATTCATGATGATGTCTCCATACCCGCACACGTCTATCCCCTCGATACAACTTGAAACGAGGCTCGTCCGATCACGCAACATGTTTCCAGACATCAATAGCCGAATGTCGGTGATGTCTGGCCAATATTTCGCAATTATGGACGTGTTTTCGGAGTCAATCTGTCGGAATTCTGGACGTGTGGGGTGTCGTATTGTCCTGCTGGAATTGCCCAAGTCAGTCGGAACGCAGAATGGACAGAAGGGATGCAGGTGATCAGACAGGATACTGACGTACGTTACACCGTCACATTGTATCTAGACGTATCAGGGATCCCATATCACTCCAACTGCACCATTACAGAGCCTCCACCAGCTTAAATAGTCCGCTCGTAACATGCAGGATCCATGGATTCATGATGATGTCTCCATACCCGCACACGTCTATCCCCTCGATACAACTTGAAACGAGGCTCGTCCGATCACGCAACATGTTTCCAGACATCAATAGCCGAATGTCGGTGTTGTCTGGCCAATATATCGCAATTATGGACGTGTTTTCGGAGTCAATCTGTCGGAATTCTGGACGTGTGGGGTGTCGTATTGTCCTGCTGGAATTGCCCAAGTCAGTCGGAACGCAGAATGGGCAGAAGGGATGCAGGTGATCAGACAGGATACTGACGTACGTTACACCGTCAAATTGTATCTAGACGTATCAGGGATCCCATATCACTGCAACTGCACCATTACAGAGCCTCCACCAGCTTAAATAGTCCGCTGGTAACATGCAGGATCCATGGATTCAAGATGATGTCTCCATACCCGCACACGTCTATCCCCTCGATACAACTTGAAACGAGGCTCGTCCGATCACGCAACATGTTTCCAGACATCAATAGCCGAATGTCGGTGTTGTCTGGCCAATACTTCGCAATTATGGACGTGTTTTCGGAGTCAATCTGTCGGAATTCTGGACGTGTGTGGTGTCGTATTGTCCTGCTGGAATTGCCCAAGTCAGTCGAAACGCAGAATGGACAGAAGGGATGCAGGTGATCAGACAGGATACTGACGTACGTTACACCGTCAAATTGTATCTAGACGTATCAGGGATCCCATATCACTCCAACTGCACCATTACAGAGCCTCCACCAGCTTAAATAGTCCGCTGGTAACATGCAGGATCCATGGATTCATGATGATGTCTCCATACCCGCACACGTCTATCCCCTCGATACAACTTGAAACGAGGCTCGTCCGATCACGCAACATGTTTCCAGACATCAATAGCCGAATGTCGGTGTTGTCTGGCCAATATTTCGCAATTATGGACGTGTTTTCGGAGTCAATCTGTCGGAATTCTGGACGTGTGGGGTGTCGTATTGTCCTGCTGGAATTGCCCAAGTCAGTCGGAACGCAGAATGGACAGAAGGGATGCAGGTGATCAGACAGGATACTGACGTACGTTACACCGTCAAATTGTATCTAGACGTATCAGGGATCCCATATCACTCCAACTGCACCATTACAGAGCCTCCACCAGCTTAAATAGTCCGCTGGTAACATGCAGGATCCATGGATTCATGATGATGTCTCCATACCCGCACACGTCTATCCCCTCGATACAACTTGAAACGAGGCTCGTCCGATCACGCAACATGTTTCCAGACATCAATAGCCGAATGTCGGTGTTGTCTGGCCAATATTTCGCAATTATGGACGTGTTTTCGGAGTCAATCTGTCGGAATTCTGGACGTGTGGGGTGTCGTATTGTCCTGCTGGAATTGCCCAAGTCAGTCGGAACGCAGAATGGACAGAAGGGATGCAGGTGATCAGACAGGATACTGACGTACGTTACACCGTCAAATTGTATCTAGACGTATCAGGGATCCCATATCACTCCAACTGCACCATTACAGAGCCTCCACCAGCTTAAATAGTCCGCTGGTAACACGCAGGATCCATGGATTCATGATGATGTCTCCATACCCGCACACGTCTATCCCCTCGATACAACTTGAAACGAGGCTCGTCCGATCACGCAACATGTTTCCAGACATCAATAGCCGAATGTCGGTGTTGTCTGGCCAATATTTCGCAATTATGGACGTGTTTTCGGAGTCAATCTGTCGGAATTCTGGACGTGTGGGGTGTCGTATTGTCCTGCTGGAATTGCCCAAGTCAGTCGGAACGCAGAATGGACAGAAGGGATGCAGGTGATCAGACAGGATACTGACGTACGTTACACCGTCAAATTGTATCTAGACGTATCAGGGATCCCATATCACTCCAACTGCACCATTACAGAGCCTCCACCAGCTTAAATAGTCCGCTGGTAACATGCAGGATCCATGGATTCATGATGATGTCTCCATACCCGCACACGTCTATCCCCTCGATACAACTTGAAACGAGGCTCGTCCGATCACGCAACATGTTTCCAGACATCAATAGCCGAATGTCGGTGTTGTCTGGCCAATATTTCGCAATTATGGACGTGTTTTCGGAGTCAATCTGTCGGAATTCTGGACGTGTGGGGTGTCGTATTGTCCTGCTGGAATTGCCCAAGTCAGTCGGAACGCAGAATGGACAGAAGGGATGCAGGTGATCAGACAGGATACTGACATACGTTACACCGTCAAATTGTATCTAGACGTATCAGGGATCCCATATCACTCCAACTGCACCATTACAGAGCCTCCACCAGCTTAAATAGTCCGCTGGTAACATGCAGGATCCATGGATTCATGATGATGTCTCCATACCCGCACACGTCTATCCCCTCGATACAACTTGAAACGAGGCTCGTCCGATCACGCAACATGTTTCCAGACATCAATAGCCGAATGTCGGTGTTGTCTGGCCAATATTTCGCAATTATGGACGTGTTTTCGGAGTCAATCTGTCGGAATTCTGGACGTGTGGGGTGTCGTATTGTCCTGCTGGAATTGCCCAAGTCAGTCGGAACGCAGAATGGACAGAAGGGATGCAGGTGATCAGACAGGATACTGACGTACGTTACACCGTCAAATTGTATCTAGACGTATCAGGGATCCCATATCACTCCAACTGCACCATTACAGAGCCTCCACCAGCTTAAATAGTCCGCTGGTAACATGCAGGATCCATGGATTCATGATGATGTCTCCATACACGCACACGTCTATCCCCTCGATACAACTTGAAACGAGGCTCGTCCGATCACGCAACATGTTTCCAGACATCAATAGCCGAATGTCGGTGTTGTCTTGCCTGGCGAGGCGTAAAGCTTTGCGTTGTGCAGTCGTCAAGGGTATACATATGAGCCTCTTCTCCCGAAGCCCATATTGATGATGTTTCGTAGAATGGTTCGCACGCTGGCACTTATTGATAGCCCAGCATTGAAATATGCAGCAAATTGCGGAAGGGCTGCACTTATGTCATGTTGAACGATTGTATCTAGTCGTCGTTGGTCCCATTCTTCCAGGGTCTTTTTCCGGCCGCAGCGACGTCGGAGATTTGATGTTTTGCCGGATTCCTGATATTCACGATACGCTCGTGAAATGGTCGTACGGGAAAATTCCCAGTCTTCGCTACCTCGGAAATTCTGTGTCTCATCTCTTGTGTGCTAACTATAAGACCACGTTCAAACTCACATAAATCTGATAACCTGCCATTGTAGCAGCAGTAACCGATCGAACAGCTGCGCCAGACACCTTGTCTTATACAGGCGTTGCCGGCCGCAGTGCCATATTCTGCCTGTTAACAATCTATGTATTTGAATACAAACATGCCTATACGATTTTCTTTGGTGCTTCAGTGTACAAATACACTCCTGGAAATGGAAAAAAGAACACATTGACACCGGTGTGTCAGACCCACCATACTTGCTCCGGACACTGCGAGAGGGCTGTACAAGCAATGATCACACGCACGGCACAGCGGACACACCAGGACCCGCGGTGTTGGCCGTCGAATGGCGCTAGCTGCGCAGCATTTGTGCACCGCTGCCGTCAGTGTCAGCCAGTTTGCCGTGGCATACGGAGCTCCATCGCAGTCTTTAACACTGGTAGCATGCCGCGACAGCGTGGACGTGAACCGTATGTGCAGTTGACGGACGTTGAGCGAGGGCGTATAGTGGGCATGCGGGAGGCCGGGTGGACGTACCGCCGAATTGCTCAACACGTGGGGCGTGAGGTCTCCACAGTACATCGATGTTGTCGCCAGTGGTCGGCGGAAGGTGCACATGCCCGTCGGCCTGGGACCGGACCGCAGCGACGCACGGATGCACGCCAAGACCGTAGGATCCTACGCAGTGCCGTAGGGGACCGCACCGCCACTTCCCAGCAAATTAGGGACACTGTTGATCCTGGGGTATCGGCGAGGACCATTCGCAATCGTCTCCACGAAGCTGGGCTACGGTCCCGCACACCGTTAGGCCGTCTTCCGCTCACGCCCCAACATCGTGCAGCCCGCCTCCAGTGGTGTCGCGACAGGCGTGAATGGAGGGACGAATGGAGACGTGTCGTCTTCAGCGATGAGAGTCGCTTCTGCTTTGGTGCCAATGATGGTCGTATGCGTGTTTGGCGCCGTGCAGGTGAGCGCCACAATCAGGACTGCATACGACAGAGGCACACAGGGCCAACACCCGGCATCATGGTGTGGGGAGCGATCTCCTACGCTGGCCGTACACCACTGGTGATCGTCGAGGGGACACTGAATAGTGCACGGTACATCCAAACCGTCATCGAACCCATCGTTCTACCATTCCTAGACCGGCAAGGGAACTTGCTGTTCCAACAGGACAATGCACGTCCGCATGTATCCCGTGCCACCCAACGTGCTCTAGAAGGTGTAAGTCAACTACCCTGGCCAGCAAGATCTCCGGATCTGTCCCCCATTGAGCATGTTTGGGACTGGATGAAGCGTTGTCTCACGCGGTCTGCACGTCCAGCACGAACGCTGGTCCAACTGAGGCGCCAGGTGGAAATGGCATGGCAAGCCGTTCCACAGGACTACATCCAGCATCTCTACGATCGTCTCCATGGGAGAATAGCAGCCTGCATTGCTGCGAAAGGTGGATATACAGTGTACTAGTGCCGACATTGTGCATGCTCTGTTGCCTGTGTCTATGTGCCTGTGGTTCTGTCAGTGTGATCATGTGATGTATCTGACCCCAGGAATGTGTCAATAAAGTTTCCCCTTCCTGGGACAATGAATTCACGGTGTTCTTATTTCAATTTCCAGGAGTGTAAGTGCATATGATGCTTGCTTGTATCTGCCTCACGTATCCCCTGTAATTCCCATACACACTGGCGCCACATGGGCCTGTTGCCCAAGGTGACCCCGAGGTAATGCACAGTTCTGCTTCATCGCAACTAACAATCTCTGGGACACTATACTATGAACTTAATATGACTACTGAACTGCTGATAATATGAGTACTGAATTGCTAAACTTTTATGTGTACGTGAACAGGCATGCCTCTTCTACACCTTTTGGTCACGTATTTCAGATGGCGTTGATAGCAAATGCGGAGCCACAAAGATACACCACTGTGAGCAATTACAACTTAACTTCCTCAGGAGGTGGCTAACGTTGCCGCTGGCACAGTATCGTGCAGTAACAGCAGCTAATAGAACGGATTGCAGAATTACAACGCCACGATAAGGGAATTTGCATGATATGGCTGATGGAACACTATGGTTTCATAGGGAATGAAAAGGTCGACGCTCTCGCCGAGAGGACTATTCACCTTAGGACAAAGACTTAGGTCCATCTTTCGTAAACAGACATATTTATAAAGATTGAAACCCAGATCAGAGGAATGCTTATCCTGCATACAGGCACTCCCGACTTTTAACTACAAAAAATTTGAAATTTTTGGTAACTTCCTATGGTATTAAACTGCTGAGGTCATCGGACCTTAGGCTTGCGTATTACTTAATCTAACTTAAACTAACTTACGCTAAGGACAACACCCGCAACCATGCCCGAGGAAGGACTCGAACCTCTGACGTGGGGAGCCACACGGACCGTGCATGACGCTTTAGATCGCGCGGCTACCCCGCGCGGCTTTTAATTACATCTGGCTGACAAATTAGCCTGAGAGTAACAGTTCACTCTCACCTCAAAATGAGGACAGTTACTTCCTGAACATAGCGTGTTTGTAAATTATAAGATCTTATGTCACATGATGACATCCGCCGTCGTACTAAACAGAGATTATCTGTAGCCAGCATCTTCACATAACAAATATTGTCCTAATACAGTTGCTTGGTCTGCTTAATCGTGCACCATTTGCAACCGATAGTTACTGAAAACTCTCCCCTCTTGATTACGCAAATCTGTAACTACAAAGATGAATGAGTTACCTGAAACACAGGCGCTTATGTCCTTTCCTATCCGACCAGTCGTGTGAAGAAAGTCTGCAGCAGACATATACTACCCTACGATCCCCCTCTCTCACTCTAGTTTGTGGCATTATGATGTGTTCTCAAGACAGGGTGAAAGCTTCTAACATGGAGCCCTAGGTATCTGCAGGCAGGTAACCACTTGACAACCCTACGATGCCAGTTGCCTGCCTGCAGACGTCTATGGCTACTTCGCAAATTTTCACTCTAAAATCACATTTTAAAGATTCTCAATAAATGTTCGCGGGTGCCACCGTAGTTATTGCCAAACTGGGGATCTTACAGGGGCCCTTCGCCATTTAATTCAAGCGTTTTTCAATGTCGTACTCGTCCGTGATCACGCCACAGAAGGGTACGAACGAGAGGAACTGGACATGCGGAAGAACCCATTCCTGCTTCGGATCACGTTCAAATTTCGTCGATTAATTCTGATCGGTGCCTACTGGTTCCAACGTGTACACGAAAGCAAAAATTGTGACTACGTTGCAATCCAAAGGCGTGCAATCATGTTCAAAGGGGATAGAGATCCACAAGTCCTAAGATATGATTTGAAACTTCCGGAGGTGCGAGCAGCGTCTAAGACCAAATGCACACCCCATCGAAAGGGTTTGTTTCATTGACGCCATTTATGACATCCGCTGAAGACTTTTAATGTCGATTCTGAGCGTCGGTGTCTCTGCCACCCATAATAAAACGGAGTTATTATGCGATTTCAACGCTGGGTGGTATTGTTCTCCATCGCAGAGGCGTCAAAAGTAGCGGTGAAACATGGGTAAGACAGGAAGAGATTAACTTCTCATAGCGTGACAAATCCATGCTGGGCAGCACTGCAGTGAAATCTAATGCCAGTGTGACACCCATGTGTTGACGTCTTGCTGTCTGAAGCGTCAACGAGCTCAAGGGTGACGTCATAGGACGCCACGCTATTGTACCACTACAGAGGAAGGCTGCAGGCACCTTTGAACCAAACTTCAAACTTGTGTCTGAATGGGAGACATCGACGGGGTTTCGAAGCAGTGTTCCTTTAATTGTATTTACAGCTCATTTAGCAGCTTGGATGACAGATTGCTGCGTACATGACTGCTCTGAAACAGTCGAAATGCAGAACCAGTAACTATATTCCTTTTTGAAAGGCTCTGTTCAGGAACGTGTGTAATGTATTTACTGTGCCTTTCACATGAAGAATTTTGCCAATGTGAATAATTTATTTGTTCCTTGACGCTATAGAAACTACTGCTAGACGTTACGATCAACTCGGTCTCTTTCTTAAATGGCGCTTACGTTTCTTCAGGTAATGGATAGGATGTTCTTTTATGTTCATAAAGCTTGATTCTCTGATATGATGCTATGTACATCTTCTGGCCAAAACTATCCTGCCACCTATTAATGGTAGTCAGTATAGGGTATCTCCACCCTCCGCCATTCTGACGGCTCTAAGTCTGCTGCAGACTCTTTCAACGTGTCTGAATGTCTATAGAGGAATGAGAGCAAATTCTTACTAAATACCACAAACCAGAGAAGGGAAGTGTTTTAATATTGCCTTCCAATCACGTATTTGAAATGCAACGATGATATCTATGAACAAACGGATGGTGTCACTATGGGGAGCCACTTAAGCCCGGTTTTAGCGAACTTCTTTATGCAAAAATTCGAGGAGCAGCCATTGGAAACAGCGAACAAGAAACCGAAAGGTAGGAGACGAAGTACTGGAGGAATTCAAGCAGTAAGGGCGGCTTTTGAGTCGTGCTTGGATAGCTCAGTCGGTAGAGCACTTGTCCGTGAAAGGCAAAGGTCCTGAGTTCGAGTCTACGTCCGGCACACGGATTAATCTGCCAGTAATTTTAAAGAAACCGAATATTTGGTTCCAGTACGTGGATAATACGTTTGTTTTGTGGTGATATGGCAGGGAGGAACTGGATCGTTTTCACAAACATCTCAACGGGATCAGTCCGAAGATTCAGTTTACAATGGAAGATTGAATTTTCTTTATCTGCTAGTTTTCAAGAAGGAAGATGGTAGCTTGGACCGCATGGTTTATCGAAAACCCACGCACACAATCCGTTACCTACACCGGGATTCGAGCCAGTACTCACAAGAAAGGCGAGGCACCATAAATACCGAAAGAAGACTTATTATTCATTCGTTGAGGTGAAAAGATCGTTAGGACCACCATGTTGAAATCATAGCGACGCTCAAGCGCCGGTGAAAACAAAAGTTTTCCTGCCTTTAATTAAGTACGTTACTGGCCGGATAGAGAAAATTCTGGAAAGGCGGAACAACGCGGTAATTTACAAACCCATCCGTAAAATACAAGATCACCTAAAAATCTGCCAAGGATGCTCGCCAAGCGGTGGAAAAAGCAGGAATTTGTAGGATTCCTTGCAGTTGTGGAGAGGTGTAAGTGGGTACCATAAAATGAACGGCCGTAAAACGACTAGAAGAGCACAAGAGCAATTGAAGTAGAGGGGAGACTGACAGGTCAGCTTTTGCGGAACATGCTTTGCAGTGAGAAAACCATCACTTCATTTTGGTAGAACTCAAGTACACATCTTGACATGAGCTTCAGCGTAAAATGACGCTTTTCACAACGAAAAGATTTTAAGACCTGAAGATGACAGCAACGTTTTTGGAAACAGATTGTCTTAAAGAAATATGTTATGCAATCTAGGGTGCTGAAGGTTTAACATCTCTCAGAGTATATTCGGTTCTAAATACATACATTCCATTGTAATAAAAACAGTAACAACAAGTTTAACAGAGTTTTCACTTCTTGGGACACGCAGCGCGGAGAAAGAAAATATATTATATTGATATGTTTTCAAACGTTTTTCCTATTTTAGAAAAAATTAACGAACACTCCCAAAAGTAGTCTACCACAAATGTACGTTTGGAAGACAGCATTGCATGGAAATTAATCATGGACCTTGGGAATACCAGAAGGAACAGAATCGAAATGTTCACATGTAGTGCAATAGAACGATGTTGAATTAAGTTGAACGATCAGTTAACAAATGTGGATGTTCTCCGAAGAACTGGTGAGGAATGGAAAGTGTAGGAAACTAGCAAGGAAACGGCTCATGACATTAGGCTATATCTTACAACCGAAGCTATGGAGGGGAAGACGGAGACCGGAATCTATCCAGGTAATACTTGAAAACTTAAATACTACTTCGAAATAGTCTGCGACAAGGGACGAGGTCGTGATAAGCCACACCAAACCAGTAAGAAAACTAGAAGATAAAGAACCCCCTTTTAAACGGTAGGCAAGTATTTGAACTGCTAAAACGTAGTAAAACTTTTACTCCCTAATGTCAAGCTTTTCTAGAAACAACTGAAAAACGATGAAAATCGAGGTGTGCTGGAACTGAAAAGATGTTTCAGGTAAACTTGAATCTGTTGGTACACGCTGTCCTAATGCTTGCACTCCGATGTTGAATGACTGTAGTTACCGGAGGCAGCGAAGTTTCGTCCCTCAGTTTGATTACTGCGGGGAGTGGAGCGCTGCGAACTATCTCTGATTTACTTAGTGTTAAACTAGTATGAAACGGGGAATCTGCAGCATTAAATGGCCAAGTTGACAATTAGGGTACTAGAAGTAGGAATATTCTTCATAGAGAATTGCTTGACATGTCTCCATGAAAAGATCACTGCTTCAGCATGAAATAGTGAGTTGCCCGCACACATAAAGAACATAAAAATGGTTGGTTTGTTTTGAATGGCACTGTGCGATACATAAATTTTTCGCATTTACACAGGTTTCCCACTTTGTTAAGGAAATGTACGATGTGGTTACAATGTATTTGATTGCTACACTTGAGTTAGCGAGCTGCTTAAGTGTGCATTACGAGGAATAAAATTAAACTAAAGCTGATGGTAAGAAATATGTTGAATGGAGTGATGTCAGTGTGCACGTATGTGTCTATACAATACTAAGAAAGATTAAATATATAGACGATTTAGAAGATTTGCATTATTTTTGTGGCTATTCAAGACATACATTTGTTTCAGTCTGATATTATATGTGCCAGAGTGTATACTTGTTCAGAGATATAGAGCTTTTCCTTCAGACTAGCATCATTTTATCCAGCAAGGATCTTGGGAATTGCCAGTTTCTTCAGGTTTTGCATCGCTACCCGTTGCCTCGGACTGATGGGCATGACGTCTGACTAGTTACAAATGCGTGTGTTGTTATGCAGTGTAGTGCATTTACGGCACTTTCCCGAGCGCATCCGCTCATACCATCATACCATGCGGAAGTAACAGCCTGAAAACGCAAAATTAGCATACACATTTCGTGGATGGGCGCCTTTCAATAGAAGCAGCACTCGACTACACTCGATTTGTGACGCAATTGAATCATCTTGAAACAGCTTCATTTTTTGTTTGTTCGCACGATTTGCATGCTATATCCTGCAGCACATTGGCGATTCTGGAAACATGGAAATAATATGTCTTTACATTTTGTTTTTATACGTTAGACAGAGTGTCTACATACACCACTGAATGTACTTGAAAAGTTACATCACTGTACGACACGTACTTCACGAGATATGACGTCATAAACATGGGGATGTACAAAAACCAAGCTATTGCTTAACAGGGAGCAGAAATTTCCCGGCATATACTCATCCAGTGTTTGATAGTGAGGGCACTTAATGACTTCCAGAAAGTTTCAAACATAATTTCAAACCTTTTATAAAATTACTCTTACTTACGCGCTTAACAATAAATATTAAATACATTAACAGATTTCTAAAGAGAATAGACGTTTGGAGCTATACTGACACAGGAGTTAAATTCTTTAGAGAATAGGGAGGGTGGGTTACTGTTTTCCTTATAAATTAGTAGAGCACTGCCTGTCCCTTCGTTGTAAGCGGCGGATAACGTTGCACATTCACTTTCGACAATTTTTCGCCTCATTTGAACTCACAGTTTCGCTCGTTGCATTGGTGTGTTTTTCCACTTCATCTTACTTTTGTAGAACTTCACAAAACAAATAGCGCTGTAGTTTCACGTGTTCAGCACACAGCACACTGTTTATGTTTATCTGTTTGCTTTCTGTGTACGTGTAAGTGTTGCCAACCTGTTAATGCATTTATTCTGTAGTCGTGTATGATTACATGTCATGGGATAGCGATATACACATATACAGATGGCGATTAAATCGCGAACCAAGGTATAAAAGGGCAGAGCATTGGCGGGGATGTCATTTGTACTCAGCAGATTAATATGAAGAGGCTTCTAACCTGATTATGCCACACGATGGGAATTAACAGAGTTTGAAAGCGGATTATTAGTTTGAGCTAGACGCGTGGGATATTCCACTTTGGAAACCGTTAGGGAATTAATTATTCCGAGATTCACAGTGTCAATAGCGTGCTAAGAAAATAATGGTTCAAATGGTTCTGAGCGCTATGGGACTTAACATCTATGGTCATCAGTCCCATAGAACTTAGAACTACTTAAACCTAACCAACCTAAGGACATCACACACATCCATGTCCGAGGCAGGATTCGAACCTGCGACCGTAGCAGTCGCGCGGTTCCGGACTGAGCGCCTGGACCGCTAGACCACCGCGGCCGGCAGCGTGCTAAGAATACCACTTTTCAGTCATTATCTCTCACCACGGACAACGCCGAAGCCAACGGTCTTCACTGGACCAACCAGAGCAACGGCGTTTGCGTACAGCTGTCATAGCCAACAGACAAAAGGCATCGCTTGAAATAACATAGAAATCAATTTGGGACGTACGAAGAACTTACCAGGTACGACAGTGCAGCGAAATATGGCATTAATGGCCTGTTGTAGCAGATGACCGACGCGTGTGCCTTTGCTAACTGCACGTTATCGCGTGCAGTGCTCCCCTGGACACGTGACCACATCGGTCGGACATTAGACGACTGGAAAACCGTGGTCTGGTCAGATGGGACCTGATTTCAGTCGGTAAGAGCTGATGGTAGGGTGCGAGTGTGGTGCAGACCCCACGAAGACATGTACATAAGTGGTCAACAAGGCACTGAGCAAGCTGGTGGTGGATTCATAATGGTGCAGAGTATGTTTACATGTCTCCGAATGTTCGACTACTTGGAGTCCATTTGCAGCCATTCATGGACTCATGTCTCCAAACAACGATGAAATTGTTATAGATGACAGAACTCCATCTTCGCTATTGGTTTGACGAACATTCTGCACAATTCTAGCGAATTATTTGGCCAGCCAGATCGCCCGAAATAAATCCGATCGAACTTTTTCGGGACATAATCGACAGATGAGTTCCTGCATAAAATCCTGCGCCAACAAGACTTTCGTAATTATGGGCGGCTATAGAAGCAGCAGGGCTTAATATTTCGGCTGAGGACTTCCAACGGTTTCTTGAATCCATGCCACGCAGGTTTGCTAAGTTGCTGGACTACACCGGGCAGATGGAGGTCCGACACCATGTTAGGAGGTATTCCACGATTTTTGTTACTTCAGTATATATATTGGGGCGACTGCTTGGACATCAATTACTGTGTCATTCATGTTTCATTTGGCGTAAAGTTGTTATCATATACCAGCACTATATATATATATATATATATATATATATATATATATATATATATATATATAAGGTGAGTCACCTAACGTTACCGCTCGATATATTTCGTAAACCACATCAAATACTGACGAATCGATTCCACAGACCGAACGTGAGGAGAGGGGCTAGTGAAATTGTTTAATACAAACCATACAAAAATGCACGGAAGTATGTTTTTTAACACAAACCTAGGTTTTTTTAAATGGAACCACGTTAGTTTTGTTAGCACATCTGAACATATAAACAAATACGTAATCAGTGCCGTTTGTTGCATTGTAAAATGTTAATTACATCCGGAGATATTGTAACCTAAAGTTGACGCTTGAAACCTCCGACGTTCAGTTGCGTGTTGTAACAAACACGGGCCACGGTCGGCGAGCAGCATCTGCAGGGACATGTTTACGATGACGACTGTGTTTACGAGTGTGGCTGTAGTGCCCTGTTGTGGTTTGGTCTAGCTGTCGCAGTGTCCGCATGTAGCGCTTGCTGCTATTGTTATTCTGCATTCGTCTACGCACGCATAGTACAGCGTGTTACCAGACGTCTGTGATAGTGTGTGACCATGGTGTATTCCAACTCTGAAAAGGCGGAGATGATACTCATCTATGGCGAGTGTCGACGAATTGCAGCTGAAGCCTGCAGGGTGTATGCAGAACGGTACCCGGACAGAGAGCATACAACGTGCCGCACATTGCAAAACATCTACCGCCAACTGTATGCAACAGGTATGGTCGTAGCACTCAAACGGGTCCGTAACAGGCCCGTCACAGGAGAAGCGGGTGCAGTTGGTGTGTTAGCTGCTGTTACCATGAACCCACACATGAGTACACGGGATATTGCGAGAGCCGGTGGACTGAGTCAAAGTAGTGTCATGCGCATACTGCATCGTCACCGCTTTCACCCGTTTCATGTGTCACTACATCAGCAATTACATGGTGATGACTTCAATCATCGAGTGCAATTCTGTCAATGGGCATTAACAGAGAATGCGTTGCAGTTCTACCTGTTTACCGATGAAGCGGGTTTCACAAACCACGGGGCGGTGAATCTACGGAACATGCATTACTGGTCCGTGGACAATCCTCGTTGGCTCAGACAGGTAGAGCGACAGCGACCGTGGACTGTAAATGTATGGTGCGGAATCATTGGCGACCACCTCATTGGTCCTCACTTCATTGCACGGGCCCAAACAACTGCAACATACATCGAGTTTCTACAGAATGATCTGCCAACGTTGCTCCAAAATGTCCCACTGGAAACGCGTTGACGTATATGGTATCAGCATGATGGTGCACCTCCACATTCCGCAATTAACACTAGGCTGACCCTTGACAGGATGTTCGACGGGCGTTTCATAGGACGTGGAGGACGCATAAATTGGCCAGCCCGTTCTCCAGATCTTACACCTCTGGACTTAATAAAATTATAAACAGCCGACCAGTTCCAACGGATAAAGAATTCTTTACCTAGGTTTCAACAAATTTAAATTTGTATTCTTCAGAAGGTGACCTATGGACAATGAACATCATAGCTTACATTAGAAAGGTATGAAACTTAAGTCAAGGATAGATTTTAACACAAATTAGAGAGACTTCTTTCTGTGGGCTACGTTAAAGGAGAATGTGTACCGTGATGTGCCTACAACCCCAGAGGATATTAAACAACGTATTGTGGCAGCCTGCGGTGACATTACACCAGATGTACTGCGGCGTGTACGACATTCATTACGCCAGAGATTGCAATTGTGTGCAGCAAATGATGGCCTGACATGTCGGGACACACTCCAGTACACTCCGTAATTGAAAACGGAAACGACGTGTGTACGTGTGCCTCACCCCTCATGGTAATGTACACGTGCGTCAGTGAAAAAGACCAATAAAAAGATGTTAGCATGTGGACGTTATGTGCTGTTCCAGTCTCTTCTGTACCTAAGGTCCATCATCGTTCCCTTTGGATCCCTACGTAATTCGGTGCTCTCCGATCCACACGATCGACCAGCGGAGGAGTGGTACTCAAGTGTCAATTTCAGGTTACAATATCTTCGGATGTAATTAACATTTTACAATGCAACAAACGGCACTGATTACGTATTTGTTTATATGTTCAGATGTGCTAACAAAACTAACGGGGTTCCATTTCAAAGAAACGTAGGTTTATGTTAAAAAACATACGTCAGTGCATTTTTTATGGTTTGTATTAACCAATTACATTAGCTCCCCTCCTCACGTTCGGTCTGTGGAATCGATTCGTCAGTATTTGATGTGGTTTACGAAATATATCCAGCGGTAATGTTAGGTGATGGTTGGTTGGTTGTTTCGGGGAAGGAGACCAGACAGCGAGGTCATCGGTCTCATCGGATTAGGGAAGGACGGGGAAGGAAGTCGGCCGTGCCCTTTGAAAGGAACCATCCCGGCATTTGCCTGGAGCGATTTAGGGAAATCACGGAAAACCTAAATCAGGATGGGCGGACGCGGGATTGAACCGTCGTCCTCCCGAATGCGAGTCCAGTGTCTAACCACTGCGCCACCTCGCTCGGTAATGTTAGGTGACTCTCCCTGTATATAGAGGGTGTTACAAAAAGGTACGGCCAAACTTTCAGGAAACATTGCTCACACACAAATAGAGAAAAGATGTTATGTGGACATGTGTCCGGAAACGCTTAATTTCCACGTTAGAGCTCATTTTAACTTCGTCCACCTACGCTCAATGGAGCACGTTATCATGATTTCCTACGGGATACTCTACTTGTGCTGCTAGAACATGTGCCTTTACAAGTACGACACAACATGTGGTTCATGCACGATGGAGCTCCTGCACATTTCAGTCGAAGTGTTCGTACGCTTCACAACAACAGATTCGGTGACCGATGGATTGGTAGAGGCGGACGAATTCCATGGCCTCCACGCTCTCCTGACCTGAACCCTCTTGACTTTCATTTATGGGAGCATTTGAAAGCTCTTGTCTACGCAATCCCGGTACCAAATGTAGAGACTCTTCGTGCTCGTACTGTGGACGGCTGTGATACAATACGCCATTCTCCAGGGCTGCATCAGCGCATCGGGGATGCCATGCGACGGAGGATGGGTGCATGTATCCTCGCTAACGGAGGACATTTTGAACATTTCCTGTAACAAAGTGTTTGAAGTCACGCTGGTACGTTCTGTTGCTGTGTGTTTCCATTCCATGATTAATGTGATTTGAAGAGAAGTTATAAAACGAGCTCTAACATGGCAAGTAAGCGTTTCCGGACACATGTCCACATAACATATTTTCTTTCTTTGTGTGTGAGGAGTGTTTCCTGAATGTTTGGCCGTACCTTTTTGTAACACCCTCTGTATGTATTAATGGATGTCCAAGCAGTCGCATCAATGCGAAGTGTACCCCTCTACCTCTCAACACCTCCCCCCCCCCCCCCCCCCCCCACCCCGCCTTTTGACGGCGACGCAGGCGTGTATTCTCACATGCAAACGGCCATCTTGCGTTGGTTTTTCCCAAGCATCTTGCGCCTTGCGTTGCAATTCGAATAATGGTTCTTGCAGCCTCTGGGGAACTTCATCATGTCCCACCCGTTTTCATTTGGCTAGAGATCTGGTGATCTCGCTGGCCAGGGCAATATTTTTACTGCACGTAGAGCATTTTACGTTCAACAGGATGTGGACGTGCATTAGCCTACTAAAAAAGCACATCACCTTCCTGTTGAAGAAATAGCAGTGGCATCGGGATAAAGCTGGAGCAGTGTGGACGAATGCACAACGGAAAAGGCTGCTCAATATGTCTACGGCGTACGTGTGAACCTCCATCACTCGTATATAGAAAGAACCTACGCTCATCACTGAACACAACGCAGTTCCATTCCACTTTCCAGTTGACTCTTTCACGACACCAGAGTAGCTGTTGTTGGCTGTTGTGGTGTCAGTGGTAGTGTGGCCATGAAACACACATGATCTAACACTCCTGCCGCTAGATGGTTCCCAACGATCAATAGTAACACAACAGGTACAAAATACGCCCGGTTTCAATCGCTGCATTATGTTCAGTCGGCCACCGCTGCTCGAAAATTGCGTAGATTATGACTTGCCCCTGCGCATGTGGACATCGAGAACCTGTTTACAGGTGTGGATTGTTCCAAGGACCACTGTTGGAATAAGCGTCATACCAGCGATACATTCCGAAAAAAAAGCTTTATGATAGACAACGACTGTGATAAATAAGCAACTCACATTAAAACCCTTCACTATGCACGTATTATGCCCAGGTGCCACTGAACACTGTCCGTGAGAGTGATTAGACGGAAAAGGGGGGGGGGGGGGTGTTAGAGAGATGAAACTATGAGAGAGGGTGTGTGTGTGTGTGTGTGTGTGTGTGTGTGTGTGTGTGTGTGTGTGTGTGTCAGCAGGGTTGACGAGGGGAGCATGAGAGTGGTGATGTGACGATGGAAGCAGTGATAAAAGGGAAAGAAACTAGTAGAGGAGATGGCACTAGTAGTGCAGAATTTGGCAATGAATAGGTGACATACCTAGAGGTGTGACTACATTTACTGTCAGTCGTCTAACAATTTAAAAACTGTGTAGTTTTCCAGATTGGTATCATCATTTATGAGCTGTGATTTACCTGTTATGGTTTCTTGAACATCGTAATTTTTCTTGTAGGATGGAAAAGTTTCACCACAGACACAGACATGGAAACCGGATGGATAAACAACAAAAAATACCTTCTCACACAACAGGAATATGACCACATTCTAAAAGACGTAACAAAAATGAAACAAATTGAAAATTCCAGACCAACATGGCGATGGAGCACATACTTTTTAAATTAATAGACCACATAGCGTAATATTAAATACAGACCAACTACCGCTCCTCTACATGTCACCCCCTTCCCCACCACTCAATTCCCATTCACCAACACCATCTCCTTTCCTTTTCGGTTTTCCAATAATCAGTCATTGTCCCCCAGCCCATCTCAAACAAGCACCCTCTCCCCCTCCCACCTCTGCTTAGCAGTTAACACATCTTCATTAACTTAGACACACACACCCACACACAAACACACACTCACACACACACACAGACACACACGACTGCAAAAATGAAGTGCAGTCATAGGTTGACAACTCTCACAACACACACAGAAAATAAATGAATAACCATAAGAATGTGTTGTGTGCCAAACGCGTGAAATTACAGTGTCATTCTGTCTCGTGGTGTTCCTAATTTGTGAAGTGAAGTGGGGGAAAGGACCATGTAGCGTCAGAACAAGAGAGTAAAAAAAAAAAAAAAAAAACACTAGAAACTGCCAAAAGTGAATGTACCACAGTTTCTTTTGCCCTTAACCTCTGCTAGCATGAACATGTTCGATGAACAAGAGGCAAGAAGCATCTTTAGTAAATCGTATGACGATTTCATGAGGTAATAGTCTTTTTATAACAAAAATACAGAAATGTATACACATTTCATGTAGCTAAAAACATTGAAAAGCCAAGATCGCATAAACATTTCCTTATTTAAAACAACCGATTTCCACAAACTTCGCTTTTACCTTAAGGTCTTAAAAATCGTTTTGTTATAAAGCTTGTTCATTTTACTGGACCTCACGCCAACTTGAGATGTGGATAAAAAACACATTATAAAAGGTATGTCATAACTAAAATATTTAAAAAGATAAAGCAACTTGTGCAAATGGCCATGTCCATAGATATACCACTCAATGATGATTATTATCACGTACTACAGCCATCTATTTAGTTATGAAATAGCTTTCATAATGTGATGTTTTTTATCCACATGATAACTTGGCGTGAGGTTTTACTTAAAATGAAGACCTTTCATAACAAATAGATTACGACCTGAAGATGACAGCAGAATCTGCCGAAATCGATTGTTTCAAATAAAGAAATATTTTAGCATTTTGGCTTTTGAACGTTTCTTGCAAGAAAAAAAAAGAAAAAAAATCGCTCCTGTCTTCTCAAAGCGAGAAAAAACAATTTTATGTAGCCATACTTCCAGAATGACCACAGAAGCTGCTTTATAAATAAAAGTGAAACGCCTCAGGTTAAAAATACTCTTTAATTATTTACAGTAAGCTTAAGACGAAAAAGTCAATAATAATCTAGCTTCGTATCAGGAAGCAAACTTCCCCACGTACACCGCTGATGGAATTTTCTCGGGCTTCCATCCGGGTGGCTGTGTTGAAATTCCACGACGTTTCGATGAGTGTCAATCACATCATATTCTGGCGAGGTATCGAGATTGCGCGAACGCTTGCACAACCTCGACACTTAGCCCGGAGATGACGAGAGTGTCACTCATTGAAACGCCATGGAATTTCAACACAGTCACCTGGATGGAAGCCCGAATAGATTTCTACAAGTTGTCTTCATTTCCATTCAACTGAGTGCTCATTATTTGTGACATGATTGAACTTTGTTGTACTGATACCACTAATACCCCAGCCTTATTCTTTCCACTGGTGGCTTAATCAACCTCAATTCTGATGTATATCGATGACTCATGCCCAACACACGTGGTCCTTCAGAGAGAAGTGTATAATGTTGTATAATTTCACTTTCGTATAATAACGTTATGCACGCTTTGAGCCTGGTGTTTGTGTTACTTCCCGTATTGTTTGCGTTTTATTACGTTATTACTTGTAATGATTATTCACGAAAATAGACGAAATCATGAGGAGCATCACATTGCGTAAAGCGGTAGCCACACGAAAGGAAAACTGCCGTTATCGAAGCGCTTTAACACAATGATATGGATCACCGATATATACCTCAGGAGTCACCACTCTTAAGTGAACGTGCACGTTAAACGTTCTGAAAAGAAGTTCCGTCGATATATACTCCGGAGCATTACGTTGCGCTCTTTGCTAGTTCCTACCAGACGCTCCTCTGCGAACCTCAATCCCAACACGCAATGCCCTTGTCTTGCTTCTCCCTGCTCGTGATCCCGCAGTCTGAACCACACTAACTGCCCTTTACAGGGTTCTGCTTTTAGTACTGCAGCCAATATTGAGTCTGAGAACTGTTTCGGTCACTAGTGTGGTCTCAGCAACTCGCGCTTGCTGACTGGAGCTAAGCACAATTACGCTGCGCCAACTCGCAGCATGGCGGTTACTTGTATGTTCTAACTTCGTAGCCATTGCGACATGCTGTCGGAAGTTGTGTGTTACGCAAAAGCACATGGACGAACACAGGCAACCATCACAACAATCCGTTGTGTTTTCTTTTTTTCATTGTATTCACTTTTCCGAGTCACATGCCACATTAAAAGCAGCAGCATTCCTTTTGATTGCTGAGGACTGGCTTATTTCCTTTGTATGCATACTGTGCTTCGATGTGAACCTTTTTTTAAATCAAATACAGAATTAGTGCATTAAAACAAGAAAAACGCTGTCTTTATAACACAAGCTAGGAAAAAGGCTGAAAGAAAGATGCAGCTTTGATCTTTCTTTAAAAAGAAAAACTTACATAGAAGAAGTGCTTAATAATTACTGCACAAAGCCTAGCAATATGTACATTATAGAGGAAAATGAAATTTTATGTACTCTTTTACTTGCAGACTATCTAGTTCAGCATCAAACAGCTATGACTGAATGTATATGTTCCGAGAACTCAGAAAATAAGTGTTAGGAATGAGGTCTGATAATCTTTCAACGACTATGTACCTAGAGGAAGGAAAAGTTGCAAATTTAGAGAACTGACCAGAGAGAATGGGATAAAGCTTTCAGGTATCTGGGCCTGAGGTTTGGTAAAGGTGGTAGAAGTAGATGATATCCAAACAATTAAAGTGACCAAGGGAGAATAACAAGATAACTGAATATTGCAGAGTGATAAAGTAAAACAAGAAAACGTCGTATATGGCGTTCCGTAGTAGACAGCTCTACAAATTGGGAAGCTGACCAAAAGAGGCAAATGAAATAACGGTATCTCAAGGACTGAACATGAAGACCTCTAGAGTCAGAGAAACAGGTAAAATCGAAACAAAACATCTACTGATGTTCGAGTACCATGAAAGACTACATGATAATTCGTGAGCAGAATTTTAAAATGGAATTCCTGAGACAGAAGAAAACGGTGGAGATTGACAAGAAGCTGGAATTATTACGTGTGTGTTCATGTGCGCGCCACAGACCTTCTACATCGTGACAGAACAGATAGGGAAGAATGGAAATAATGAGGCGAGAATAACGGTAGTCATAAAGAACATCGCGAAACAAAACTAGAGAAAACGTTTTCTATCGCTGTTGCTGTTGTCCAATAAAACAGGCAATACCAGGCAAGCAGGCTAGTTGCTGTTATACTGTCAGAATAAGCCGCCGAGTTTTGCTGCGCTCATTTAGCTAACTTTTGTCGATCTCTAACGGAAGACGGTTGCAGGGAACGGAGGAAGCAAACTCCAGCGATACGTGATCGGCAGTGTGGAGTTTTGAGGTGCGGGGGTTACGAGCTCCTCATTCTCTATACAGTCCTGATACTACACACATACTGAAATGCCCAGCAAAGACTAACCTTCGTAAATCGTATCCAAGAACGTATAAATGTCTGAAGGACGGAACGAACATTTCGTGAATGGAAGGAGTTGAAAGTAGCGTCCACGACAGAGCTAGAATTGCGTCATCACTAATTTCAACATAAACAACCACCAGCGTAACAATAATGTCACTACGTAACTTTTACTACAACGCTACAATAAATCTTATAGTGTGAAGGTTGATTAGTGACGCCCATGACGTTGGTATAAGCAGATAGCAATATCTGACGTGCAGAAGTCTTACAAAATTTTCACCGATTCAAAATTCGGCAGCCCAGCGACGAAGAACACTTCGACAAATAGTACGGTTGTGTGAGAGTTTGCTGAGTTAAAGTGTGTACTCTTCTTCTTCTTCTTCTTAACGGCATTACAACCCTGTGTGCTTCTTAGCCTAAACAACAAGTTTCAGTTCTGCTGTCTCCAGCACGGTTCTCCGCCATCCTCGGACTCTGAGATATTTTATATCTTCTTCCACATCATCTATCCACCGTTTTCGTGGTCATATTCTCTGCCTTCTTCCGGTTGGCCTCCATATACAAAAATCTTTTTAGTTGTTCTTCCAGTATCCATCCTGAGGACATGTCCAAGCCAGGCTGTTCTTCTACCTTTTATCATTATTACGACGTCGGTCCTTGTATGAGGCGGTCCAGCTCAGCATTCGTCCTAGATCTCCAGAAACCATTATTATCCTGAATTGCTCCATAGATCTTGCGCAGCACTCTAGGTTCAAATATCCTGAGCTGCTGGTCATCAATACTCGTTAGCGTCCATGTTTCGCATCCGCCGGTTACAACTGGCCCATCATGAACTTGAAGAGTAGCAGCTTCAGCTGCCTATTTTACAACCTAGAAGCCACCGATTTCTTAAAAGTGTGGAAGCATCCATTACCACTTAGGATTCACAGATTTATTTCAGTTGATATGTAATTTGTGCTGTTAATATTATAGTCCAAATAGTCAAATTGCTCCACATGTTCAAAACTGAAGCCGTCTGCTGAAATTCTACGCAAGTTATTATTTTCCTTCCTGGTGAAATTCATGTACTTAGTCTTCGTTTTATTTACAGAAAGGCCTCTAGGCTATGTGGCATCTTCAGCTCGCATATTGTCCCGTTTACTGATACCCTTCTTCTGCTAATAATTGCTAAGTCGTCAGCATTTGCGCATATATAAGTCGGCTATGTGCCTATGTAATCAGATATCTGAAGCTCCCGCATGGCTGCTTCAAGAGTCAGACTGAAAAGCATTGTAGAGAGTGTGTCCCCCTTTGCTGATGATAAACCACTTGCTCAGTTCTCCATCCACTCTCACTGCAGCCTTGGAACCAGTCAGTGTTGCTTCAATAAGTGAGACATACATCGATGGTATACCAAGCAGCAGCAAATCATTTAGCATTTGTGCTATATCGAGACTATAAAGGGCTTGCTTGAAGTCTACGTAGACGTTATGAAGCTCGTTGTAATACTCATATGCGTTTTCATGTACTTACCTCAATACAAATATCTGGTCTGTTGCTGACCTAGTAGGCCGAAATCCACGCTGATACTCCCCCAGAATCTCTTCTGCATAAGCTACATTCAGCAGGGTAATTTCTCCGTAATTTGAACGGCAGGTCTTGTCTCCTTTCTTGTGTATTGGTTGAATTACACTTAAGGTCCATTCTTCTGGGATTCTTTACTAATTCCGTATCAACTTAATAAGTTTGTGGATCCGCTTATGAAGATCAGTTTCCCAATTTTTTTTAGCAATTTTGCAGTTACTTCATCAGTTCCTGGTGCTTTGTAATTTTTTAGACAATACACTACCTCTCGTAGTTCCTTTAACGTTGGTTCCTCTATTTCTGGATCTGCAGTATAACAGAGTGGCTGCTCATACCTGGTAAGATCGACCACCAAATTTCTCTTGAACTATTCTCTCCATCTATCCAGAACATCTTGTTTACCTGTCAGCAAATTCCCCTCTTTGTCTTTACAAGGTGTTATTTTCGGTCTATGTTATTGAGTTCCTTCTTTAATTTTCTTTTAGACTTTTCTGCTTTCATTCCTTTGGTAGCGCATCTCTAACTCTATCTTTCTCTTCATGGCTTCCCTTTTTTCTTCCTCTTACATACCCTTGCTACCTCTATTCTCTTTTCATTATATACTTCCTGATGTTATCTAGTATTCCTCTGCAAGCGTTTTATCCTTGCTTCCTTTCTCTGTTCCAATGCCTGTCCACATTCATCATCATACCAGTCTTCATTTCTAAGTCTCCTTGTTTCTCCCAGTATTTCATGTGCTGGTGTCCTAATGGCATCTTTAATAGAGTTCCATTCTTTGTCTACATCATCTGCACCATCTTTTGTTTCTAACTCCTGTCTCAATCTGTTCTGATACTCCTGATCAGCAGACTTGTCTTTCAGCTGTTCTGTATTTCGTTACTTTACTCGTTGGCAGCTACGGCAAGTTTCTGTCTCATTTTGGCTACTACGAGGTAATGGTCAGAATCAGAGTTAGCTCATCGGAAAGAGCACACATTTTCCATATCGGATGCCCATCTCTTTGATATCAATATGTGGTTTATTTAGTTTGCTTCATTTGTTCCTGGTAGATTCTATGACCCTTTGTAGATAATTTTCGTTGGAAAATAGGTACTTACTGCCTTCAATTTGTTTTCAGAAGGAAATTGGGTAGCCCTCATGCTATTGTTATTAGTTTCATCGTGAAGACTTTCCTTGTCAAACACACTTCTGAGCGCCTCTTCCTTTCCCAGTTCTGCATTATAGTCACGAAAAACTATTTTGGAATCATATCTGGGTATTCTGCCACAAACCTCCTAAAGTTTACCCCAGAAGATGTCCACAGTATCTTCATCTGAATCTTCCGTAGGTGGACATACATTCACAGAGGTCACATTGTGAAATTTGCCTTTCATACACAGAGTACATTTTCTTTCGTTATATGAGGTGAAAGCAATAACAGATCTAAACATATCTTTGAGACTATAAATTCAACACCATATTTCCCTTGTCCTTCACCTTTTCATGAATACTACAGGGAGAATTTCTACTTATAAATGTGTGCTCTTCCCTTCCACCTGATTTCCTGCTGTGCAACAACTACCACTCGATACCTTAGCACCTCTTCTATAACACTATTCATTGCTTCTGTTTGCAACAGCGTACGCACGTTTCTTGTTCCCAATTTAAGCAACCATAAATCCATATTCCTGTTTCCTAGCGCAGTTTGTGTTCGTAGGGCAATCCGGCATTCCTTGTTGAGTTATTCGCAATAATAGATTCTTTTCACAAGGCAGTGGTCTCAATCGTGGGTTCAACCCAGCGTGAGACACACGTCGTCTGGCTCCTCAGTCAAGACCACTGAGACTTGGGTGACTCTGCCAAAGGCTACGCTACCACCGGCTCAGCTCTCGACATCATGAAAGCACGCAAACCCTCCCGTCCGGCACTGAAGGTGCCTACGATAAGGCGGTGTCCCCTAGAAGTGTAAGTGTTTAGTATCGCCATAAAAAATGTGTAATGATGATTACCAGACACTGTCTGTCATCTGTGTTGGAGGTGATCTCAGAATCTAAACACGGTTCATCTTACAAGTTTATCCGCCCTGATCGCACAAATATACGCAGTGATTACTAGTTTCAACGAAACTAAATCGCCGTCTCAAGGTCGTTTACGTACAAAAATTCTTTGTTACGTGACCAACCCATTTCGTCGTTTGTTCAAGTTAACTGGACAGAACTTATAAACTTATAGAGAGACTTTCCATAGTACCGTCTCTCGTCATCGTTATATGACAAGAGATGGTACTATGGAATGTCGTCTCTATAAGTTGTGTCGAGTTAATGCGAACAGTCGGCGAAATGAAATAGCACAATAAATTTTTTTCTATACAAATGATCTGAACATGGCAATTTAATTTCGCTCTAAATACTCGTAGTACTCGTTGTTTATTTTTGTGTGATCTGGGCGAATAATCTCCTGTAATTAGCAGAACAACAATGTTTAAAAATGTAACATCTAGAAAAGTGCCTATTACGAAAAACGATCAGAGAGCATACTGATAAAAGTGGCTCATCCAAAGCTGAGTTGTAAAAATTTGTGAGTGATGTTTGCTGTTGACTGATTAGCTTTTGTTGATTGTTAATAGACTTTGAATAATCGTATGGCTTCGAATTTAAAAATAATATCCCTTAACATTGATTAAAAGGAGAGGGATTTAGACAAAACACACCCTGAGGCATAACTTGACATGGAGGAAAGAAACGAAGGCTGACTGCTGCAGTCAGTTTCGAGTGGATGGAAGTTGCAATAATCATGCGTAGTTGAGGAGAAGTGTACACGATTGACTAGCTTAGAGAGCGGTACCAAAGCAATCTTCAGACTGAAGACGCCAACAAGAATAAATCACTTAACACTAACCAGTGGAAGACAGTTTTCATGACGAACCATGCATCGTTCAGAGGAAAAGACGTACTGAATAGTAACAACAACAGAATGCGGGAGTAACGTAATGGCTAAGGACAGTGTGAACTTCTTCCCTTAACGAGCTACAGAACTGGTTCCACAGCAGATGAACATTTTCAGCCTGAAACAACCCTTCTACTCTCAGCTCATCTGGGAATAGACTCTTACACCAAAGGCGCGGATAGATGTACTGTCGACTTCTACAGAGGACGTGATCGGACTCCAGATGACTTATACAAAGATAAGAAAAGATGGCGATACACTGTGGAAGATTCTGGTTATGAGAGAAGAGTGCTGCATTCGCGCACTTCAGCTGACTGCCAACCACAATTGACAGAGCAATCTTTACGGACTTATTAATGGTGTTAGTGTTGGGCACGTCATAACTTCCCTGTGTATAAAGCCTGAGATTTGCAAAACTGTCAGCAAAGTGTCAATGCGCCAATCTGATGTATCTTTTATAACACCCTTATCAACTTGCTGTCTCTTGAAGGTCACTGGGCAGGCGACAGTGACGACGGGTATTTTCTTCTGATAAAGGTTTCCCAGAGCTCAGTGACTGCTGCTTATCTTCTTGATGTTTCTTAGGACTTCCACTAGTGGCACGGCACTGCCGAGGATTTTTCCGTCAACTGATCTTTAGAAAGACACATTTCAGTGACAAAAGTACTACGCTTCCTGCAACATTAAATTGTAATCCACTGATCATTGGCTGCATTAAAAACTATATTACACACACTCTAATTGGTTAGAAGCTTATGACATCAGTTTTTTGCGCCCTAAGGAAAAACTTTCTAATTGTTAATGTGAGCTACTAATAATTTTCATTTATCACTCATGTAATGGTTTTGGAAAAGCCAGAGACAAATGGAAAACGAGCTATATTAAAGTGAGTGCATTATTTATATTTCAATTTTTTAAAATAATCATTCTTCTGAGCATAAAGAAATCGTTCAAGCTGATACAATACACCATCTGTATAAAACTGAAGATGCTTTTGAGTGCAGTAACATTAGCTGTCCTGACATACAAGAAAACTGACTTTCAGTTTCACCCTGATGTTGCATTGTAGCATTTCGAATATTTAGTTTTGTCCTCTTGACGAAAAAGTCTACGAAAAAATTGAAAATTGTGTATAAAATCTCGGGGATGATAGTGTGAATAAAAATATCTTTAGAGGGGATATGGGAACAACCTTTATTATCTTCCTACAAAACTTTCTGTTGTGGAATCAAGTCAAAAGCTGATCAGTTTCAGGGTAAATTGACGATGGCAACGGATGAGTACTAATGAAGAATAAATCTATTTCCTTGAAAACGTTCATTTTACATTAACTTCATAAAAATCATGCAGACGTTTTATTGCCATATTTTGTAGCAACTGCGTGTATATTTTGTTCAGGTAACTGCGGGGAATTCGATGACGGAAAGTACTGAAGTGGTACGCTGACTGTTTTAGCGAAAGATTGTTTTGGCGTATGTTAAGAACAGAAAACAGCGCTTGGTAGTCTAGATGGGAACACTTACAGTACTTGATTTACAGTATTAAACTAAATACAAATGTGGCGAAAAAGGCAAATGTGTAGTATGTAACTCTGCGTTTCTTCAAAAAACTATTTGTGAAACATGTATGACTTATATAAAGTATCATCATACTGAAAGAAAATTTCATTTACACAACAATTCTTAAACTGTCTACTATTAAGATGGATTTGCGTGAAGGAGTAATTATGTGGTTTGATATATAACACCCATTTTCAGCTCAAGGTAAGTCAAATGCTTTTAGTTTGTTTTTATGATCGTTTGACTTTTGATTGACTATAAGCTGGGTATAATCTCAAACACGCAAGGCTGTACAAACACAGATTTGTTTGTACAGACAATGATCATCACTGTAATATTTTACGGCCAAATGGTGAGATATTTTTCTTTTCATATGCACATCTTCTGCTCGCTGTTGAGCCTATTTCCATGCCTTTTTTTACAGTTGGGACGTTAGAGGAATTAGGATATGAGAAAAGGTAAACTTAAGAAACAACAATAGATTTTTGAATGACGACATATTTATTGATTAAATTTCACAAAAAATGTGACAATAAAACGAGACGGAAATCAGGTCCGCTCATTTCCCACTCATTCTGCCGACAGTATGCTCAGGAATCTCTCCTCTGCCATGTGACGCCTCCATTTTTTCAACAGGGCGCCCTTCTGTCTGTCTTCTACGCCGCTTCATTGCGGTTACGAGTCAGTTCAGTTGCTGTTCACCTTGCTGGCGCCTCACGTGGCCGGCTTGGACAGTGGGGGCGTGGTGCGGATGGCCGTCGGCTTGGACAGCGGCGGCGTCGTGCGGATGGCCACCGGTTTGGACAGTGGCGGCGAGGTGTGGAAGCCGGCCGACTGCAGCGGCGGTGACGTGCGGATGCCTTCCAGTCTGCACCAACCTCTGGAGGCGACCTCTGCATCCAGTACTCGCAGTCCGCAAGAGGCTGCTCTGCTGGAGACCGTTGTGAGTTTCGCAATCGCAGACATGCTGGTACTAAGTAGATGCTGGTAGCTGTTCACGACTCTGTAGCTGAGAGCGGTGTGCCGGTATTCTCGGCGAGCTCGCTTATATATCGCTGGCGACGTCACCGTAATTCCCAGGCGAGGGTCGTCTGCCAGCGTGGGAAAGTTCGATGGGCCGCAGCTGAGATTTCTTTTTTGTCTGCTAGGGATTTCCACTCGTTACACGAGCATTTAGCGATAACACTTGGGCAGTTGGACAGCGTTATCTTGCCGATAAGTCTTTCCCACTGTCGTTGTCATGCCACCTCACTGCCGATTACGATAAGCTGCTGGGCAGCCCAAGTCACGAAAATCTAACAGCTCACTGGGCCCATCACAAAACCAAAGGATCGTGATATTTTGTCAACTGTTCTAGGACAAGGTTTGCAGTATTTCCCTGCAAACAACTTTGAGATCCAGAGAAGTACCTCTATTTACCACTTAATGCATGTTTCACAATATTGCCTTGAGTTACAGAAGATTAAAACTAGGAAACGTAAACGCCATCTACAGGAGGCGCAGAATTTAGTTTCCATCAATAATTTAGTGGTGCACATTTAATTTCTTAAACACATTTTTATTAGGCTCCTTTCTTGTCCGTTTGTTTGGTACAAATTTTGTTATTCATTTTAAACTACTTCCCAGTTAGTAATCGACTTGATACTTTCGACATACATCAGAGCTGAATGGAAATGCCATATTAACTCGCTTTCTAGACTGGTGCGTAGCGGAGGGTACTTCCTATACCACTACTATTTTCCGCTTTGTCTGTTCCCGTCGTGAATGTTTCGCTGCAAGGTATGTAGCTAGTAAGTACCCATGTTAGCTCGATTCTCTATAATTTTTACTGTCACTGTCTTTTAGCGACATATACGCAGGGGAAAGTAATATACCGGTGGAGTCAGATCTGAAATTTAAGTGTCTCTGTTGTAATATAACCGAAATATTTCAAATCGATTGAAAAATTTCGCACACGCAAGACCGCAAAGCAGAAAATTATTATTTAAATAAAAAAATTCTAATATAATACTTTCTTAAGACTGACTGACAAGTGTGAAGTAAATTGTTCCAGTCCCGCACAGATTCGTAACCCCGTACAGATAATCCTGAAAATGTGAATTTATAATAGAAATGAGAATGCTTTTACAATTTAAAATGAAAAATGAGAGGTGTAGACTCTAGCTCCCGCGGAGAAAAATCGCACCACAGTTCATAACATTTGCAGTGCAATAAAAACTACTGCATGCGCTCAACGTTTTCCTTTTAAATTTTCCTAGTATTATCATAGCTATTAAAAATTCGCAAGAACAAATTTTTAGGACAATCTGTAGGGGGTTAGAATCTGTAAGAGGCGTGCAGAACTTATATAGAATTTTTTAGTCCGATTCAAAAACTTGATACGTTAAAAAGTTTCTAAAATTACTTTTCTACTTAATGCTTATATCATGACACAGTTAATTGTAATTCCGTGCAGCACAAGGCAAATGTAGACATTTGCAGGGGGCACAACCGCCGTTGTAACTAATTTACAGATGAACCACCACTGGTCATATACGTTAATTAATTTTACCAGCTCATCAGGAACTAACATACTCAGATATTCATTGCCTGGTGGCAAATCGTTAGTTTCAAGTACCACTCGGTGCAATCGTTAATACTGAAAACAAACAACTGACTGGTGGCAAAACGTTACTTTCAAGAACCACAATCATTGGTACTAAAAACAAACACTTTTTATGTCAACGGTATTACCGAGCATGAGTGTCAAATTCTGCCATCACGGTTATGAAAATATGAGGATGCTCGCGTCCGATGAGCGAAACTGCTCGAATAAAACAAATAACAGGGACCTGTGGCAGTTTGTATGTCCACTGATTACAGTTACGAAACTTCGAGAATTTGCGGAATGCTGTTACACTTCTGCGACATTTTTAAAACTATTTGATTACATTTTGTCTTTCATTTGTGCTACATAACCACTGCAAAACTATCTTTACGAACACTCACCTTAATTTTTAAGTAAAGTACGAATAATGGAAAGTGGCAAATTGTTAATAAATTACTTGCAAATTTTGTACTAAGTTACGATTACTTCACAGAAATGCAGCTAAAACTCAAGTTCTTCGAGGGTCGAAGGAATGTTTTCTGAACAACCAACCGCTGGTAAGTTTACTACGTTATTTGTGTGAAAATTATTCAATGGATAGCAAAGTATTAACAATATAGAATGCATTCTAGTTCCCTAAAGCTTCCACTTGGCTAACGAATGTTAATCGACATTAAACAAACTATTCGCAACGTATTATGTCACACTGAAGATTTGTGGTTTATTATGTCCTGCGTCTGATCACAGGCAATGTCCAAACATTGTGAAGGTTATTAATTCAAGTAGCATGATGTGGAGAAATTGAAACCCACTGCAGCATTTCACAATTTACTAAAATTTATGGTTTTTGGCTCTCAGTTGCTATAACTTTTGCGCATTATACGTCAAATTACTGTACAAATTCTGAAGCTGTTGTTGATTATCGAAGGTATTCTGGGCTACCTGAACCTTTGCAGTGTTTTGTTGTAACGCGTTGTGACCCTTAGTTTAATAACACTGTGGTTATATCTAAGGATACTGCACAGTGCCGAAAAGAAATAGTTATGAATGCTTTTAATGTCATCATATTCGTGATTATAACGGAGTGTAATTGGACAGATGGGTCAGTAAAAAAAGATTAAAAGGAAATTTCACCTAGATTTAACAAAGTACAATGCGTGGTGGTAGAGCCAAAAAGTGTTCATGTACCTAAAGACGTTGGACGGTTTGTATTTGACGTTAATGTGTGACCCAGCAGCCCCCTCTATACCCCCGCCCCTTCCCCTCTTTTTTACAAACGGACGCTTTGGTAACATTTATTTGCTTTTTATCATTAGGGGAACGAATTTTACTTGCTTTTTTATTCCAGTGGACTATTTTACAATATGTATCAATAATATGTAGTGATAACATCATTAACTTCATTTTGTCTAGAGATCTCATCATATCACGTTATTAAGTGAGGGTTCCGTAATATGAATCAATGATGCATTATATATATATATATATATATATATATATATATATATATATATATATATATATTTATAATTCAAGTATTCTAAGCAAGAACACAGAGAAATCACACACTGGAGAAAAACAACTAAAGCCGAGAATTTAAAATTAAATTTTTGACCATTAGTTAACCAAATCAAAACCTTATTCACTGTACTACTTTATGTATGATGGACCGCCTGAGACCCCTGATATCTTCCCTGCAAATTTAACATATGCTAATTAATGTCACTGACACTAAGTTATCTTATCTTCTGTTTCAGTTCATAACAACATACTCCCAGAAAGAACCTATGGCTTTATCGTTAAGATATGTATAACATTTGGGCTTCCACTGTTCTTCTACTCTGAAAATAAACTATACTTATATAATTTCTACTACTACATGTATTATTTGGCACATATTAACACTATAACCTTTCGACAGTCGGTGATTAGGTGAATCTTTCTTAACTCTCTTACTGGGTGTCATTAATGTTTGATATCTTAGCAGATTTTCAAATACGTAAGTCAATATACAATGTTTCCTTCGTTGGTTAGAAATAGTGTTAATATGAAAATAGTCTGTTAACCTAGGGAGAAGTGAATGATAACTACTATATGAAAGCAGACCAGCACTAACTGATCAGAAGTATCCAGATATCCCTATGTAATTCGGTATTAACCACTAGATGTTACGAGAGTCGCATACGTAGTATAAAATGAGGAGGGGAATATTGAGTTGTCAGTACAGAAACAGAAACAGCAGAAAGGATTATTTAGGGGGAACTCAGAGTCTGTGAACGTGCACTAATCAATGGATGTCAGTAATAAATCCATCATGGACACCTCAACCCCACTAAAGCTGCCCAAGTCGACTACTGGTGATGTGATTGTGAAGTGGAAACGCGAAGGAACAACAACAGTTAAACCAACAACAGGCAGACCTCATTTAGTTATGGACAGGCAGCATTGTGGTCAACAGTTATAAAAAATCGCATATATCACCTAAAGGAATGACTCGTGAGTTTCAAGGTGCTACCAGCGATCATGCTAGCACATTAACTGTGCCTATGGAGCTGCAAATAATGGAGTACAACGATCGAGCAGCTCCTCATAAGCCACAAATTCGGTGGTCAGTACTAAACGACTGGAAAAGAGTTATTCGGAGTGATAAACGACGCTGTATCCTGTGGCAGTTCGGTGGAAGATCTTGGTTTTGGCAGAAGCTTGGAGAAGAGTACCCGCCTATATGCGTAGGGGCAACTGTGAAGTGTGGAAGACGCTGTGTTACAGTTGGAATGTGTCTCCTCTGCGCTTAAGAAGATGCTATATGCGGAAGGATATGACCATAATTTACAGCACTGTGTATGGCGTACAGTAGAGAAACAGTTCAGAAACAACGAATTTACTCGTTTCACCAAGACAGTGCACCGGTCAGCATACATTCCCAACCTGAACCGAATGGAACATCTTTGGCAACAGTTGGAACATCGACTGCGCTACTGACCCCAGTGTCTGACGTCACTACCTTGACAGGTTTTGGCTCTCGAGGAAGAATAGGTTGCCATTCCTTCACAGACAATCAGAAACCTGATTGAAGTGTATCGAGCAGAGGATAAGCCGTCATAGAGGCGAAGGGTAGACACACCGTTTATTAATGTGTAGTATAAAACACAGGACACTTTTGATGACGTAGTGTATAAGCACTTCAAGACTTTACTGTATACGCATGTTCTTTAGGTTTGCGCCATAACGATAGAGTGCTTTACTACCGAAGGAAAGGTGAAGGAACGTGGCAGTAAACGCTTCTAAACAGATCGCTGTTAGATTTCAGAGTAGCAGACTTGTTAGTAGTATGTGATACACTCAAAGATTAATCTGTTTTAGAAATTTGAGAACGGATTCCCATTAATCATAACAGCCATAGATGAGTGGGAATTTACCCAGTATACGACAAATAAAATAATCGAACGGCTATCCAGTTTGATTTAGTATTAGTAGCTGAGTGCAGCAACTGTTGGGGATCTTCTGTTTTATAGTAATCGTCCGGAGTTTAGTGTGATGTTGACGTGTGCAAATACTCCTTCTTCTTCTTCTTCTTCTTGTGCATTTCGGGGTTAAGGCAGTTGTACCTGCTGCGTCTTTGCTTTTCATTGACAAATGTTCTGCATCTTCTTAAGTATCTTCTTCATTTTGGCTCGTACAGCACAGCCTGAAGTAGGATTCTCTGTACACCCACTCTTTGTTGGTGACATTTCCATAATATTTTATTTTCTTCAATATTTTCATTAATATTGTATATATTTACTTCATTCTATCCTTATTTCTTCTATGGTCTCCTCTGGTAACACGTCCCTCTTTTCTGAGATACCGTTTATCTGCAGCTTGTAGTTATCTTTAACACATTCTTTAGGCATGGATGACTCACCAAAATATAGCAACGTGTCTAAAGCCATGATTTTATAAAATTTTAATTTCGTTTCCACCCAGATTTCGTTCTGGAATATCTCGTTTACCGTACCGCGTATTGATTCATATTTTAGTTAATGATATTCGAACGTTTTATTCCCTTATCCCAGTTGATGTATTTTATACACTGCTTGTTGTGGCTCATCACCACTTTCCTCCAAAATTGTAAGATCATCCATAGTCTTAAAGATATTAATATATTTAATTCTATTTATCTTGCGACCCGGATTTATTCCTGTGTCAATTTATAATCAAGTTATATATATATATATATACATATATATATATATATATATATATATATATATATATATATAGGGTGTCACAAGAAGGTACGGCCAAACTTTCAGGAAACATTCCTCACACACAAAGAAAGAAAATATGTTATGTGGACATGTTTCTGGAAACGCTTACTTTCCATGTTAGAGCTCATTTTATTACTTCTCTTCAAATCATATTAATCATTGAATGGAAACACACAGCAACAGAACGTACCAGCGTGACTTCAAACACTTTGTTACAGGAAATGTTCAAAATGTCCTCCGTTAGCGAGGATACATGCATCCACCCTCCGTCGCATGGAATCCCTGATGCGCTGATGCAGCCATGGAGAATGGCGTATTGTATCACAGCCGTCCACAATACGAGCACGAAGAGTCTCTACATTTGGTACCTGGGTTGCGTAGACAAGAGCTTTCAAATGCTCCCATAAATGAATGTCAAGAGGGTTGAGGTCAGGAGAGCGTGGAGGCCATGGAATTGGTCCGCCTCTACCAATCCATCGGTCACCGAATCTGTTGTTGAGAAGCGTACGAACACTTCGACTGAAATGTGCAGGAGCTCCTTCGTCCATGAACCACATGTTGTGTCGTACTTGTAAAGGCACATGTTCTAGCAGCACAGGTAGAGTATCCCGTATGAAATCATGGTAACGTGCTCCATTGAGCGTAGGTGGAAGAACATGGGACCGAATCAAGACATCACCAACAACACCTGCCCAAACGTTCACAGAAAATCTGTGTTGATGACGTGATTGCACAATTGCGTGCGGATTCTCGTCAGCCCACACATGTTGATTGTGAAAATTTACAATTTGATCACGTTGGAATGAAGCCACATCCGTAAAGAGAACATTTGCACCGAAATGAGGATTGACACAATGTTGGATGAACCATTTGCAGAAGTTTACCCGTGGAGGCCAATCAGCTGCTGATAGTGCCTGCACACGCTGTACGGAAACAACTGGTTCTCCCGTACCACTCTCCATACAGTGTAGTGGTCAACGTTACCTTGTACAGCAGCAACTTCTCTGACGCTGACATTAGGGTTATCGTCAACTGCACGAAGAATTGCCTCGTCCATTGCAGGTGTCATCGTCGTACTAGGTCTTCCCCAGTCGCGAGTCATATGCTGGAATGTTCCGTGCTTCCTAAGACGGCGATCAATTGCGTCGAACGTCTTCCTGTCGGGACACCTTCGTTCTGGAAATCTGTCTCGATAGAAACTTACCGCACCACGGCTGTTGCCCCGTGCTAATCCATACATCGAATGGGCATCTGCCAACTCCGCATTTGTAAACATTGCACTGACTGCAAAACCACGTTCGTGATGAACACTAACCTGTTGATGCTACGTACTGATGTGCTTGATGCTAGTACTGTAAAGCAATGAGTCGCATGTCAACAGAAGCACCGAAGTCAACATTACCTTTCTTCAATTGGGCCAACTGGCGGTGAATCGAGGAAGTACAGTACATACTGACGAAACCGAAATGAGCTCTAACATGGCAACTAAGAGTTTCCGGACACATGTCCACATAACATCTTTTCTTTATTTGTGTGTGAGGAACGTTTCCCGAAAGTTTGGCCGTACCTTTTTGTAACACCGATAAATGACGCAGGTGACATGCTACAGCCTTGTTTAAATTTCTTATTTGCAACGATTTCTTTAAATTTTATTATTGACAACTTTTATAATTTTTTTGTGGCCTCGTATAAGCTTTTTATAACTTCAGTAAGATGTATACTGTGTAGGATATTCATCGTTAGTCATTTATGTCCCATAGTTTCTTTCTGTTCACACTGTCGAAACCTTTTTCCGAGTCAATAACAGCTATGTGTGCTTCCAGATTAATTTCTCGTCGTTTCTCTAAAATTATTACAGAAAAGGAACATGTAACCGAGTTTAGGCAGGCTGCCTGTTCTTGCAGAAATATACGAGAGAATAGCAAAGAATAAGGTTCCCATCACTCGAGTGGAATGACCAATCAAATGCGTGTTTCATCATCGCCATTCACCCCGCACGTCTCAAAAAGGCGTATTATCTTTAACAAGATCGATCTTCCATCTGCAGGTTAACCATGTCACCACCTGTAGTTAGGCTGAATTCCGTCTGTATATAGCACTACCGCCGTTATGAATCTAATAATCGACTGAGCTTCACTTGAATTTGTAGCTAAGAACTGTTTGAACTGAAAGAAGCAGAACAATAGCAGCAGCCGGTCTGAAAGTTTGTTTGACTTTTCCTTTCGTAGTGGAATGCTTGGCGGCTGACGTCGGGTATCCAGATAAAGCCAGCGCCGCAGACAGAGGATGGAGCAGTACGCAGAATACGACTGACAGTGAGTCAGTGGGTAGAATGCTATCGCCGTCCGACAAGACGAGGTCGCTGGAGAGATGGGCGTCTGGTATTTCCCAGCGCCGGCACCAAACCGTCTGCCGCGAGACACTTCCTGGGGCCGAATGTGAACTAGATTACCACTGTCTATCTCGCAACCATGGCAAAACGTCCTCGCTCTGTTATCGGCTCTGTGCGACTGTGTCATGCATGTATCTGCTCTGTTTTTGAGAAGTTAATCGTCATACCTGGATTCTGCGAGCGCTAGCGACATAATTATGATATAAGCTAGCACCCCCAAATAAAATCTGAGTATTGATGATATGTTACTGAGAGCTTTTCGATATTGACGTACATTTTCTTGTTTATGGAAAGAACTGGGAAGTAACTTGACGTTATTTAAAAATTCTACTATTATTAACATTTATTACTACATATTTTATTCATATGGAAATTAGAAACGTAAAGAACAAAAATGTAAATGATCTGTAGTGTACTGCACACAATATGATGTTGAACATGCACAAATGTTGTTATTCTAATTTATAAATACGAGGCTGTTCTGCGAGGCAGTGACGGCAGAATCGGTTTAAGACCCACGTGTTAGTTCTGATTGCTGATGTCTGGATTTATTATTGATTTTTATACAGATTTCTGTGAAAGAAAGTTAATGTGAGCCAACGTTAAGCATAATTCGATCTAAGGTGCAAATTTATATCGGAGTTAGTCTTTTTAAGAAAACATCTTTCTCGTGTTAACTGTTCAAAGTGCGAATTTTGGTACCTCATTCATTCATAAGTTCGCCTTTCCTGTAGAGTATAGGAAGTTGTCACATTCTGATCCCACTCTTTGAACAAGCTTCTTTAACTTTGGGGATTACTTAAACAACCGTTTATTAACATTTCGTTATACAGTTGAAAATTCCTTCGTAGTAGTGAATGGGTTCGTTGTACTACTGTTCGTATTCAACCGAATATCATAGCTACAGCTTTCAAGCGCGGTTACACACTTCCCATGAAATAATATATGACTTCAGCCCGAAACACATGTACCGCGTGATCAAAAAGTCAGTATAAATTTGAAAATTTAATAAACCACGGAATAATGTAGATAGAGATGTAAAAATTGACACACACACACATGCTTGGAATGACATGGGGTTTTCATAGAAAAAAAAAAGTTCACAAAATGTCCGACAGATGGCGCTGGACAGCAAAACGTCAGTAACTGCTACCGTGACGGTTGAGAGGTACGCCGATATATTACAGAATCGCATCATCCCCAGTCTGGCTGATAAACACCTGCTGGAACGTACGATGTTTATGCAGGATGGCGCTCCACCCCATATTGCTAGACGCTTGAAAGATCTCTTGCACGCGTCATTTGCTGATGATCGTGTGCTCAGCCGCCACTTTCGTCATGCTTGGTCTCCCAGGTCCCCAGACCTCAGTCCGTGCGATTATTGGCTTTGGGGTTACCTGAAGTCGCAAGTGTATCGTGATCGACCGACATCTCTATGGATGCTGAATGAAAACATCCGATGCCAATGCCTCACCATAACTCCGGGCATGCTTTACAGTGCTGTTCACAACATTATTCCTCGACTACAGCTATTGTTAAGGAGTGATGGTGGACATATTGAGCATTTACTGTAAAGAACATCATCTTTGCTTTGTCTTACTTTGTTATGCTAATTATTGCTATTCTGATCGGATTAAGCGCCATCTATCGGACATTTCTTAACTTTTGTATTTTTTTTTTTGGTTCTAATAAAACCCCATGTCATTCCAAGCATGTGTGTCAATTTGTACCTCTCTGTCTACATTATTCCGTGATTTATTCAGTTTTCAAATTTATACTGACATTTTGATCAACCGGTACTTAACGCAATAAACATTTTGCTTGGGAAAGGTTATACACCCGAAAAATCTTGGTATAAAAAAATTAAAATTAAAAATAGTTCAAATAAAATGGAAACCAGAAACAGCCCAGCCAGAAAATTTCTTTCTTCGATGAAATTTATCATGGCGGGGGTACCCTGTTGTACCTAAAGTAAATGTCTTAAGCTGAACAAAATTTATGACTTCATACTTATCATAAGGTGATAACATAAATAGTGTTATTTCTTGATACACTCCAGCAACTCCCACTCTCAATGGCGGCACAACAACCATATCATCAGTGGTCTGATCACCAAAACACAGTGTAGTCTCGTTCATCTCTTCAGTGCATCACCAACGAAAGCGAACTGCAAGAAGAACCTCGTAGCGGTCTTGTTTTCCAGTAACCATTTCTTCATGATGCTAAGTGAGATTCGAAGTGCAACGCCAGTCGTAGTTAGGTAGCAGTCACGTTGTGGCTATTCGTCTGACGGTGCGGTCCAAGATTTAACATGTACATCATTACCGGTCCGTACTGACTTAGAAAGCGTATAAGACTTCATTGGATCAAGGATGCCGACCCTAGAACCTACCTGACATATCACTCCTAACGTAACGGAAAACTGTTCGGAAGAGCAACTACAATATCACTGAAATCCAGTTAATTGTTTGATCTCATTAACGATGGAAATAAATCAAAGCTTCTAGAGTGAATTTAAAATTCAGGGTGGAAGGATATCAATGGTAAGATTCGCTGATGCTATCCTTAGTGAAAGTGAAGAAGAATTAGAGTATCTGCTAAATGGAATAAACAACTAATGAATACAGAATATGGCTTAAGAGTAAATCTACGAAAGACTAATGAGAAGCAGCAGAAATGAAAACGGCGGGAAATTTAACATTAGGCTTGATGGTCACGAAGTAGACGATGTTAAGGAAGTCTGGTATCTAGGAAGTAAAACAACCGAAAATGGACCGAGCAGAATGAACACCAGAAGCAGACTGTCACTGGCAAAAAGGGCGCTCCTGGCCGTAATAAGTTTACTAATATTAAAAATAGGTCTTATTTTGAGGAAGAAAATTCTGAGAATGTAGCATAGCATTGTATCGTAGTGGAACATGGACTACGGGAAAACCGGATCAGAAGAGAATCGAAACATCTGAGATGTGGTGCTATAGACGAATGCCGATAATTTGGTGGACTGATAAGGTAAGGAATGAGGAGGTTCAGCGCAGAATCGGTGAGGGAAGGAGTATATGGAAAACACTGACATGAAGAAGGGACAGGATGACAGAAAATCTGTTAAGACATCAGGGGAATAACTTCCATGGTACTAGAGGGAGTTGCAGAGGGTAAAGACTGTAGATAAAGACAGAGAAGGAATACATCCAGCAAAAAAAATGAGGACGTAGGTAGCAAGGTGTACTGCGAGCTGGTGAGGTTGGCGCAGGAAAGGAATTCGTGGTAGGTCACATCAAACCTATCAGGAGACTGGTGAAAGGAAAAAAAAATTCTGCCATGTCCATAATGCTCTCCCCCCCCCAAAACTAGAATATTCTGAACATTCATTTATTTGTATTTTTTTTATAGCTGGTGTACATGTAGGTCTGTTTCCTAGAAATTAAGGCAGAATGTAAGCTTTTATTGCTTATTACAAGTATGACTCTATAATACTATTTGATAACTATTTGAGATAACAGTATCGAGTTATTTCGTTAATTCGTAAGGTAACACTACTTACTGAATTTAGTAACGTACTAATTACTCACTTATTATTAATTCAGATTTTGCAAACAATGTTGTTCGTGTGGCTTCAGGTATTTCATGCTCTGTAAGTGGACACTAATGCTTCCACAGAAGTGGACACGTATTGATACATTGCCTATACTGACTTCTGTCCATCCAGGAATGGATGTGTAGGCCCCTGCCGTTTGTAACAGGGACGATGAGCATGTACACTTCGACAGACCAAAAGTACCAGCAACTGACATATCAAGTATGCTTGTCACATTTCAGTATTCAGTTATTTTGCATTCAAATGTGAGTTAGCTGTCGAAGACAGTCGCATAATGCTACTATTTTTCTTAAAATGTACAGCTAAACGTCTTTGAGTGAAACAAAAAATAAAGAAATAAATAACAAAAACTAGAGTATTAAAGTTTAACTACCCGTCGGCAATGAGAGAGACAAGCTCGCTTTGGAGGAAGGTTAGTAAGGTTTTTTTTTCCTTTTCTTGCAAAGTCATTTGCCTTAAGCCACGTAGATAACCCATGTAAAATCTAAATCTGGGCAGTGGAACAGTGATTCGAACTCCGCTACTCACGAATACGAATATTCTTTCTTAGCTACGCGACATTTAGTGCTCTCTCTTTGGACATAACAGCCTTAACGCAAGTCCATAATGCTGCATCATAGTGCTCTACGAACATTTTACGTGCGCTATACATCCTCACAATTTGTGGTAACTGACTGACATAGTGAAACAATTGTCCGAGTCTACAGTCCGTTAAGTAAGATCGTGGTTGGGTTAATCAGTACAAAAACGTATTTAACAACAAACTAAAACATACACACACATCATATATGAAAAAAAGTAAAATGCGAGTACAATTAATAACACGTCCAGTCACCCGCAGCGTCGATGATTGCTAGGCATCTCCGAGGAATTCTTGTAACAAAGTTTTCCGCTTATGCAGGTTCAAGAGACCTCCAGAAGCGTCGTCAGCTGCTTCAAAGCGAATTTTGCTTGCACTTGACGCTATATTAAGAACGGGTTTCTCGAAAAAGTGATACAAAACATTTTATTTCACTTTTTATGTCACTTAAGCGATTCAGTCACGGTTTTGAAAGTCATCCACGTTTTTAACCAATTTAAAGTATTTTATCCACTTTGATTCCCCCGTATGTTTAGAAACAGCGGATGACCCATTTTCAGACTTTTGGGGTGCGTGCAGAGAAAAAATTATTTGTTATTCATATGTAGGCAGAAGACCACATTGAGAAAATGACCGTTATCAAGACGAGAACGACGCCTGTATTGTGCGAAACACTGGCAGTCGAGTGATAAGATATTCATGTTATTTTGTGCTGTCTTGTTTCGTTTACTGTTAAGTGATTTTCCAAGCAGTGTAAGATGTGCCACTTCTCCGTTCAGACTTGTACTTTGACCGTCTGCATTCGGCTCCTGATGCCAAAAAACAATACGATTTATAGATTTTTTATCACCGTGATGAGCGATGTGACACTGCTGCGGTGCCGTCAAGGGCATTCTGAGAAAAATTTGGCTGCGTGCGGAAAGTATACAGTCACCCACGTTTTTAACCAATTTATAGGATGTACCTTGCGATGCTTTTCTTCAATTTTTGGTGACCCTAAATTTGTATTTGTTCAGAATAAAGATCACCGAAGGGATATTATGGCCTCTGCGTTTACATCTACAATTTACAATTACATCTATACTTTGCACGCTACCTTGCGGTATGTAGCGGAGTTTACGTTGAGTACGACTCCCTGGAAAACTTTCAACATCCTGTCGTTCTTTCTATTTATCCATGCCTCAATTCCCTTAAATTCATACCCTTTTTCAGTTTATTTCAGTTTTAATCCACAGTTCGTAAACAACAAATTATGCTTTGAGTACACATCTACTACTGGAAATGTCTTACTGTTTAAAATATGGTTTCGAATTCTATATCTTGTTACTGTTGTTGTTATGGCCTACGGTCCTAAGACTGGTTTGGTGCAGCTCTCCACGCTTATCTATCCTGTGCAAGCCTCTTCATCTCCGAACAACTACTGCAACCTACACCCTTCTGAATCTGCCTACTGTATTCAATTCTTAGTCTCCCTCTATGATTTTTATCCCGCCACCATCCCGTCCCTACAGTTCTCTCCAGTACTAAATAGGTGATCCCCTGATGTCTCAGAATGTGTCCTAACAACAGATCTCTTCTTCTAACCAGGTTGTGCCACAAATTTCCTTTCTCCCTAGTTGTGTTCAGTTAGTTACGTGATCTACTCATTTAACCGTCAGAATTCTTCTGTAGCACTACACTTCAAAAGCTTCTATTTGCTCCTTGTTTGAAATGTTTGTTCTCCGAATTTCACTTCCAAAAATAGCTACACATCATACAAATATTTTCAGAGAAGACTTCCTAACACGTACATTATATTCGATGTTAACAAATTTCTCTTTCCAGAAACACTTTTCTTGTCATTGCCACTCTACATTTTATATCCTCTCTACCTTGGCCTTCAGGTATTTTGCTGCCCAAATAACGAAACTCATCCACTAATTTGTCTCGTTTTCTAATACAATTCCCTCAGCATCACCTGATTTAATTCGATTACCTTCAGTTATCCTTGTTTTGCTTTTGTTGATATTCATCTTGTATCCTCCTTTCAAGACACTGTCCATTCCGTTAAACTGCTCTTCCAAGAACTTTGCTGTCTCATCGTCAGCAAACCTCTAAGTTTTTATTTCTTCTCACTGAACTTTAATCCCTACTCCAAATTTTTCTTTAGTTTCTCCACTGCTTGTTGACTGTACGGATTGAATAACATCTAGGATAGGCTACAACACCGTCTCCCTCACTTCTCTACCATTGCTTCTCTTTCACACCCCATAACTCTTATAACTGCCGTGTGGTTTCTGTATATGTTGTAAATGGCCTTTCGCTCTCTATGCTTTACCCTGCTACCTTCACAATTCCAACGAGTTACTCCGTTCAGCACTGTCAAAAGCCTTTGCTTATCTACAGTTGCTATAGAAGTATGTTTGCCATTCTCTAACCTATACGTCGTAGTGTCAATATTGCCTCGCGTTTCCTACATTTCTCCAAAATCCAAAGTGATCTTCCCCGAGGTCGGTTTCTACCAGTTTTTCCATTCTTCGCAAGGAATTTGTGTTAGTATTTTGTACCCATTTTCACACCTATAATCCCCTGTTTTCTTCAGTGTTGGAATTATATTCTTCTTGAAGTCTAAGGGTATCTCGCCTGTCTCACATATCTTCCACACCAGTTTTGTCATAGCCGGCTCTCCCAAGGCTATTAATAGTTCTGATGGAATGTAGCCTACTCTCAGGGCATCTTTTTCACATAGGTCTTTCAGTGCTCTGTCAAATTCTTCTCGCAGTATCATATCACCCATCTTAACTCATCTGCGCCTCTTCCAGTTCTAAAATATTGCCTTCAAGTTCATCTCTCTTGTATAGATCCTCTATATACTCCTTCCATCTTTCAGCTTTCCCTTCTTTGCTTAGGAGCGGTTTCCAGTCTGAATTCTTGATAGTCATACAAATGGTCCTCTTTTCTCGAAAGGCATCTTTAATGTTCCTGTAGACGGCGTCTATCTTTAGTCATTCCCGCACAGTTACTTTGCACTTTCCATCGATTTCATTTTTGAGATATTTGTATTCCCTTTCGCCTGCTTCATTTGCTGCGTTTTTATATTTTCTCCTTTCATCAGTTAAGTTCAACTCTTGTGTTATCCGAGGATTTCTTTTTACCTATTTCATTCTCTGCTGCCTTCACTATTTCATCTCTCAAAGCTGTCCACATCTAAAAATGGCTTTAAGCAGTATGGGACTTAACATCTGACGTCATCAGTCCCCTAGACTTAGAACTACTTAAACCTAACTAACCTAAGGACATCACACACATCCATGACCGAGGCACGATTCGAACCTGCGACCATAGCAGCAGCGCGGTTCCGGACTGAAGCGCATAGAACCGCTCGGTCACAGCGGCCGGCTTGTCCACATCTATTTTTACTATAACGTAATCATATTCTCCTACTATTTTCCATCTCTTTCCTTTGCTAATATCGAATTAGACTCCCCGATAAAAATTAAATTTTTCTCTCTCTTATGCGAATAATTTCTTTCATTTTATAGCATGTTCCGTCTTTGTGTTCGTCATCTGCGGAACTAATTGCCATATCAACCTGTGCGCTGGTGTTGACTTCGTGCCCATTCTGTCTAGATAAAGGGTTCCCTGTGCTATTCATAGTAGCTTGTCTTATTCATAATTAGGCGTATTTGATTTTGCATCTTTCTGACACCGCGCTTCAATAATTGTCACTAGCCATTTCCTTTTCTAAATTCTCCAGTCTACCTATCCGATTAAGGGTTCCAAAATTCCACGTCTTGGCACGTAGAGTGCCAATTTCTTTTTTTCCTGATGCCGAAATCTTCCTTAATGTCCCTACCTGGAGATCCGAAAATGGGACTGTTTCATCTCCAGAATATTTTACCCAAGAGGATGTTGTTCATATTATGAAGCCGTGCTGTAGACCTGCATGCCATCGGAAAAAATAATGGCTGTAGTTTTCGCTTGCCTTTATTCTTTCACAGTGCTAGAACAGCAAGGGCTCGATGCCTAATGCTACAAGGCCAGGTCGGTCAGTCATCCAGACTACTGTGCATGCAACTACTGAAAAGACTACTGCTCCTCTTCAGGTGTCATGAACTAGTCTGGCCCCTCCACGGATAGCCATTGGTTGTGGTTACACTTACGTTACGGCTACTTGCATCGTTGATGCAATCAGGCCACCCCATTTCGAAAGGTTCCATGGTTCATGTACTGATATCTAACCAATACATCATCTTTTTCACGCCGTCTATCGTAAACTGTTTAAAATGTGATACATCTTGCAGTATGGTCGTCATGTCGCATGGGGGTACAGACTTTGCACATGATTAAATATACTGACGAACTAGACTGCAGACCAACCTGTTAGCTAGCTATGCTGGCTCAGACGAAATGTCGGTGTCTAGGTCGTTGTCGGAACGAGTTCTGACAGGAGTTTTGGTCCTTCTGGCCGTAGCATAACAAGTGATGCGTATGATCCTGTATCCGTTGTGAAAGTGCGTCTGCTTTGCCTCCATACACAGTGCTTACGTTACTGCAAACTCACCGTTACCGGCGTCGGTTAGAGAGAGCTACTAAGCAGACGGCCCTGTGTGTGTACTGAGGGAAATAAGCTCACAATGAAGTGTTGCTAGTCTATCCAAGTCCCACTTCTGAACAGAGCATCACATTTTCTAGGGATCTGTTCCTGCCACTGTTATCAGTAAGAAATCACCAACGTAATGTACCTATTCTAGTAAAGTCTACATCTACATCTACGTAGATACTCGGCAAGCCACCGGTTAATGGCGGAGTGTACCCTGTACCACTACTATTCTTTTCCTTTAATGTTCCACATGCAAATAGAGCGAGGGAAAACGACCGCCTATATGCCTCCGTATGAGCCTTAATCTCTCGTATCTTATCTTTGTGGTCCTTGTGCGCAATGTATATTGGCGGCAGTAGAATAGTTTTGGAGTCAGCTGGATATGCTTGTTCTCTAGATTTTCTCAACAGTGTCTTGTGAAAAGAACGTCGCCTTCCCTCCAGGGATTCCCCTAATACTTGTTCTTCGAACTTACCAGTAACAAATCTAGCAACCGCCTCTGATTTGCTTCGATGTCTTCCTTCTATCCGACCCGTTACCGATCCCAAACTCTTGAACAGTAATCTAGAATAGGTCGCACTAACGTCCTATACGCGGCCTCCTTTACACGTGAACCACTCTTTCCTAAAACTCTCGCAGTTAACCGAAATCGACCATTCGCCTCCTCTGCCACAGTTCTCCCATCGTCGTTCCATTTCATATCGCTTTTCAGCGTTACGCCCAGATATTTATACAACTTGACTGTGTCGAGTAGGAAGCTAGTGATACTGTATCCGAATATTGCAGTTCGGCCGCATTAACGTACATTTTTCCACATTTAAAGCTATCTGCCATTCATCACACGAGCTAGAAATTTTGTCTACATTATATTGTATCTTTCTACGGTCACTCAACTTCGACCCATACCGTACGTCACAGCATCATCAGCAAACAAACGCAGATTGCTGCTCATCCTGTTAGCTAAATTATTTATGTATATAGAGAGCAACGGCGGTCCTATCACACATCCCTGTGGCATTCCTGACAATACCCTGGTGTCTGATGAACATTCGTCGTCGAGGACGACATGTTGCGTTCTATTAGTTAAGAAGTCTTCGAACTATTCACATATCTGTGAATTTATTCCATAACCTCGTAGCCTCGTTAACGGCCTGCAATGGGGTACCGTGTCAAATGTTTGCCGGAAATTTAAAAATATACAATTTGCCTTTTGCCCTTCAATCATACTTCGCAGTATATCACGTGAGTAAAGGGCAAGCTGTGTTTCACACGAGCGATGCTTTCTAAAACCATGCTGATTCGTGGACATAAGCTTCGTACTTTCAGGAAAGTTTAGTATATTCGAACTGAGAAACTGTTCAAGGATTTTGCAGCAAAGCGAAGTTAGGGATATTGGTGTGTAATTTTTCGGGTCCATTCTTTCACACTTCTGCTGTACTGGAGGCATCTGCGCTTTTCTCCAGTCACTTGGGACTGTGTGCTGGGCGAGAGATTCACAATAAATGGCGTATTATACTCTTTGTAAAACCGAACTGGGATTCCATCCGGACCTGGTGATTTATTTGCTTTCAAATCTTTGCGTTTTTTGTCTACGCTAGGGATGCTTAGCACTATGCCGTCCATACGGGAGTCTGTCCGAGGGTCAAATGACGGTATGTTTACACGAGTCTCCTGTGTCAGCAATTGCCTGAAGTGAATTTAAAACTTCGGCTTTCGTTTTGCTATCTTAATCTGTCACACCATACTGGTCAACAAGGAAGTGAATGGAGGCCTTAGATCCGCTTAGCGAATTTACATAGGACCAGAATTTTCTCAAGTTCTCTGCCAGATCCTTTTCTACAGTGTGACGGTGGTAGTTGTTGTATGCTTCTCTTACAGAGCTTTTCACTGACGCTGGAATCTCTACTAACTTTCGTTTGTCGCCATTTGCGCGTTCTCTTTTGAACAGAGATTACAACGGCCTCTGCATCTTCGTTCTTAAACCATGGTTGATCTTTTCCATCCTTCATTCACTTACTAGGAACACAGTCTCCAGTCCACGATTTACAATCTGCTTAAACCTTTCCCATAATTCCTCTATATCCATCTTACTGGGACTAAATGATGCCAATTCACTGTCTAAGTGAGATGCTAGTGACTGCGTATCTGCTCTGTCATGAAGAAACATTTTCCTAGCCTTCTTGACTGATTTATAAACTTTCGTGTATCACAGTTAGTACAATGACATCATGGTCGCTAATCCACGGTTCTATACTGACATTGTCGCTAAGGTCCGGCCTATGTGCAGCTACAATATCTGACATATATCCATTTCTGGTGGGCCGCAAAGCTAGCTGCTCAAGAGACTTTTCAGAAAATGTGTTCAACAGTATTTCGCGCGACTGTCCATCTGCACACACGCAGTGAATTCATAGACTTCTCAGTCATACTGGGTATGTTAAAGTCGTCTTCAATTAGTCAAGTATGATCTCAATATCTACGCGCCACTGATCGTAATCAGGTTAATACCAATATACCACCTAGGCTTTTTTAAGAGTAGAGATTTGGTCAGAAGTAGATCCAAATGTTATATTCTTGCACGCATTCTTTTATGCATATGAGCTTCCATAATACATATAAATGGCCTCGTTGGAAGGTCCTTGTTGAAGGGACGTATTGCGAACACGTGATAGCACGATTGCAGAAAAACCACCGAAAACCGTTTCTTCCATAAAAAATTAGGGGTATGCATACGGAGCGAATGAAACCGGAACGCTACTTAAAACTAATCGCAGGAAAGACAAATACCACACAGAGATTCACTGGAAGAATCATCAGCAAATGTAGTCTGTCTACAAAGGAGGTAGCTTACAAAACCCTCGTTCGAGCAATACATGAATATTGCTCGTCAGTCTGGAATCCTTACCAGACATGACTGATAGTGGAAAAAAAAATCGAAAGAAAAGCAGGCGTTTCGTTACAAGTTCATTTAAAATGCACGAAAGCGTCACGGAGGTGCTCCATACCAGTGACACATGCTGCTACATACGTGCCCTGGACCACGGTGTGGTACACAGTTAAAGTTCTGAGAGCGTACTTCCTAGAAGGGTCAACCAGTACGTAACTGTCTCCTAAGTATACCTCACTAGGAAACTATCAAGTTAAAATTAGAGATATTAGAACCCACACGGAGGCTTCCCAGCAATCGTTCTTTCCGCGAATGTTACGCGACTGGAACGGGAAAAGGGGGAAGTGACACTGGTACAACAATATACCCTCCACCACACACCGTATGATGGTTTTTGGAGTGTAGGAGTAGATATAGGTATACTCTGATAAACGATCTCAAGCGTCCTGCACCCAATGCTAAAAACAATTTTGTTCGGCAGTCCCTCCCTATTACTTCGCAAAGGAGTTCGGTGGATGAGGAGTTCACACAACGGAAGAACATTACGTTGTAGCATCTCAGTGCTATGGCGGCATCCTTCTGCTCTGATAAATACACTGCCTTCCTGCCGGAAGAACGGCAGCAACCCGGATTAAGAGCCTGATGGATGTTGCCGGTACTGATGTCTCCTTCCGCCGCCAAGATCAAAGGCGAATGCGGGAAGTGATTGATGCCCCTTCTCAGCGCAATATGCATTGTAGACTTTGGCCTTTGTGCTATGGATGAATGCACTCTAGGAGATGACATTTTCCCTCACGTTTCTTCCTGGGGGGAGATGTCTATTATACATCATGTATGACTCAGTTTTGAGCACAGCGGTGAAGCAATTGCAAACATGGTATCGCTCTGCATATGTCAGAGGGTGACCGTTTCTCTTTAAGCAGATCGGATGGTTTATTTTACGGGCTGATGAAAAACATAGCTAAAATGTTTTACAGTGAAGTGTACTGAGATAACAAAGAAGAAATAAGTGACACCTTCCGTACAATCTAAAGGTGTTAGGATTTAATAAAGAGAAGAAAAAAAAGAAAGTTACCGACAACCTGGCCTACAGCTCTCTTCACATTAGCTTATTTTATGAAATAATTTTGTGTTTTTGAAAGGTTTAGTTAAAATGTTGAGTACATACTGTTCAAGTATCGTTTCGCTGTTGTATATTGTTTACACGATGTTATAATTCTGCTCTGTTTATTACTCCATAAATTCCAGAGGTTTGATTCGAACCATAAATCAGATGTATGTGAGTACAAAAGTGTGCTAATTAGATGTAAATGAGGTACTAGATAGTAAAAGTTGCAACATCGTGAATATAAGTTTCTTTGTAGACCTAAACCGCTATTACATTGCCGCCCAGTTGTATTCCTTCCTCCTTTATGTTAAGTAATATCAAGAACTCTATTATGGACTATGTTATGAAGAGTACTGCGATTGTACACGAGGCACACAAAGTTGTGGTTCTGTAGCAATGTAGTTAGTATTTTCCGCTGAAGAGTTTACGTAACACATTCGCAGCAAACAGAAGATATATAAGGGCATGTATGCATAGTTCTTGTGTTATTGTGGCTCTGAGCAAAAGAAGGAATTTTTAACAAAATATTTCCAACAGTAAAATTATACGAAACTCAGAAGTATCAAACTCCTCTGTTGTACTGAACTACACGTGCAAATTTCCGTTAAAGAGCTAGAGAGTCTCTACAATGCAGAGCACATTCCATTGCTATTAATGAAAAAAGTGTAGAAATTTAAATTTTCAAGCAATAGTTACCTTTGGCTATTTACAAAAAAATTGAAAGGTAAGAGCTTCATTTTATGCAAAAAATTTTACCTTTATATTTTTTGGTCATGTTAAATTAGAAAAAAGTAGAATATTACTTCTGCAGCAAGTAAGTTACTGTTTATTGCTCAAGAGTTTACTTAACAGATTAACAACAAATAGAAGACAGATTGCTACATGTATGCACAATTCTTGGGCAATTGTTGCTCTGAGCAACAGGAGGAATTTTTAGGATACTAGTTCAAAAAGTAAAATTTTAAGAAATTCAGCATTTCAATCAGTTTTAATGTTAGGTAAAGTGGAAGATTAGTCATATTATAATAAAAATGCCATCTTACTTAAGTAAATACTGTACTTTCAATATTCTACAGATGGAGCATATATCGAACGTGTAGCACTGAACTTGTGGCCAAACTAGATGATGCTGTTTTGCTTTACTGATAGACAATTGTGTTGCAAATATCAGATAAAATCTGATTAAGCTGTAATTTGCTGCAAATGAAGTAGAACGTGAGTAATATTAATGAGTGCATCTTTGTACCGCCAAAAGTTATTTCGTCTCATACGAAAATGTCGAATCATTATGAGCAGAAACGTCACCATCTTTGAGGCGAACTTCATTAAATTGTTATTTATGACAAACACAGACAAGTAACAAAGAGGAGAAAGAATAGTAATGTAGCTCTTGTAAACACGTGTAGCTTTACTGACAGCGAGTGAGTGTTCTGAAACAAGTTCGTGCACATACAGTGTGTCCCGGGAGGAATGATATGACAGGAATGATCATTCGAAGCGAACCTGTTTAGGATCATGGGCTCTAAAATGCACAGCTTAAGGGCTATGAGCACTATTTCGTTTTGGTTCGGTGAAACAAATCTCTTCTTCGGCAAGTCCTTAGCTTTCCATATGTTTAAAGGTGATAATACGCACCAAAACACGAAGAAATTTCCCGTAAACGCGGACTATAAAGTGCTCATCTTAGGAGCTATGAGCAATTGTTCAACTTCACTACTGTAAGGAACACCTCTTCTGCTGAATAAATGTTCATAGCTCATCAGGTATGCATTTTAGAGCCCATGTTAACAAGAATATTTCACTTCATTCCTGCCATATCCGTGATCATTCCTCCTAGCACAACCTGTGTAAGGCAGTGCTGCAAGGTAATATGCTTTTACATATGTGTAATTATGAACTTTTGGTGAATCCTCGAAGATGAAAGAGAATCACAGAATGCGTAGAAAACCCACGTTTTAAATTTTGCATTTTATATATTAAATGTACATAGCATGGTTTAGAGAGAGCCCAAGGGTTCACCGTAGACAAGTTCAAACAGACAGAACAGTGTAGGGATGAAGACCCACGAACTGTATAGATTAGCATGGAGAGCTACATGGAAGGAATTCTTCAGACTGAAGAACACACTGACAACATGGTAACGATGTGGACAGTAATTCTTCTTGCACATAAAGTGTGAACGGTATGCTAGTGTGTCACTGATTTTAGTTCGGAAGGACGAAATCTCCTTTCCTTCTTGGTTCATTACAAATAGCATTATATCTGATCATTGTATTCATGCAGTTGGTCTGTTTTGTTTTGTGGGTTACCCGACTTAAGAAATACTAGTGGAACTGTCGTCTGGGGATCATATATAAATTGGTAGTAGCGTATCTTGCAACAGGGCCAAGTAACCACCAAATTCTTTCCTACCATACTATGATTTTATCGAGACCCGACCATTACTATGAGTATGCTAGAAGAAAAGAAGAAGGTCTGAAGTTAGACAAGCTGTACGCCTAAGTGTTAAATTAAACAAACAGTGGCGACTCTTCCCCATTACAAGCTCCATAGCAAGTGTCAGAGCGACGCAGCGATCTTAGGCAGAGGTCTGATGGCGTCACACCAACCTTTGCCTGGGTACGTACACTATGAGATCAAAAGTATCCAGACACCCCAGAAAACATATATTTTTCATATTAGGTCCATTGTGTTGCCACCTACTGCCAGGTACTCCATATCAGCTGCCTCAGTAGTCAGTAGGATATCAGCTGGGGTGCCCCAGGGAAGTGTGGTAGGTCCGCTACTGTTTTCTATCTACATAAATGATGTTTTGGATAGGGTGGATAGGAATGTGCGGCTGTTTGCTGATGATGCTGTGGTGTACGGGAAGGTGTCGTCGTTGAGTGACTGTAGGAGGATACAAGATGACTTAGACAGGATTTGTGATTGGTGTACAGAATGGCAGCTAACTCTAAGTATAGATAAATGTAAATTAATGCAGATGAATAGGAAAAAGAATTCCGTTATGTTTGAATACTCCATTAATAGTGTAGCGCTTGACACAGTCACGTCAATTAAATATTTGGGCGTAACATTGCAGAGCGATATGTAGTGGGACAAGCATATAATGGCAGTTGTGGGGAAGGCGGATTGTCGTCTTCGGTTCATTGGTAGAATTTTGGGAAGATGGGGTTCATCTGCAAAGGAGACCGCTTAAAAAACACCAATAAGACCTATTCTTGAGTGCTGCTCGAGCGTTTGGGATCCCTATCAGGTCGGATTGAGGGAGGACATAGAAGCAATTCAGAGGTGGGCTGCTAGATTTGTTACTGGTACGTTTGATCATCACTCGTGTGTTACGGAAATGCGTCAGGAACTCGGGTGGGAGTCTCTAGAGGAAAGGAAGCGTTCTTTTCGTGAATTGCTACTAAGGAAATTTAGAAAACCAGCATCTGAGGCTGACTGCAGTACAATTTTACTCCCGCCAACTTATATTTCGCGGAAAGACCACAAAGACAAGATAAGAGAGATCAGGGCTCGTACAGAGGCATATGGGTAGTCATTTTTCCCTCGTTCTGTTTGGGAGTGGAATAGGGAGAGAAGATGCTAGTTGTGGTACGAGGTACCCTCCGCCACGCACCGTATGGTGGATTGCGGAGTATGTATGTAGATGGAGATGTAGATTAGGCATCGTGAGAGAGCAGAATGGCGCGCTCCACGGAACTCACGGACTTCCTACGTGGTTAGGTGATTGGGTGTCACTTGTGTCATACGTCTGCACGCGCGATTTCCACACTCCGAAACATCCCTAGATCCACTGTTTCTGATGTGATAGTGAAGCGGAAACGTGAAAGAACACGTGCAGCACAAAAGCGTACAGACCGACCTCGTCTGTTGACTGACAGAGACCGCCGACATTTGAAGAGGGTCGTAATGTGTAATAGGCAGACATCTATCCAGTCCATCACACAGGAATTCCAAATTGCATCGGGATCCACTGCAAGTCTTATGACAGGTAGGTGGGAGGCAACAAAACTCGGATTTGATGTCGAGCTGCTACTCATAAGCCACACATTACTCCAGTAAATGCCAAACGACGCCTCGCTTGGTGTAAGGAGCGTAAACTTTGGACGATTGAACAGTGGAAAAACGTTGAGTGGAGTGACGAATCACGGTACAGAATACGGCGATACGATGGCAGAGTGTGGGTAAGGCGAATGCCCGGTGAACATCTGCCAGCGTGCGTAGTGCCAACAGTAAAATTAGGAGGCGGTGGTGTTATGGTGTGGTCGTGTTTTTCATGGATGGGGCTTGCACCCCATGTTGTTTAGCGTGCACTATCACAGAACAGGCTTGCACTGATGTTTTAAGCATCTTATTGCTTCCCACTGTTGAACAGCAATTCGGGGATGGCGATTGCATCTTTCAACACGATCGAGCACCTGCTCATAATGCATGGCCTGTGGGGGTGTGGTTATACGACAATAACATCCCTGTAATGGCCTTGCCTGCACAGAATCCACCTGAATCTCATAGAACATCTTTGGGATGTTTTGGAACGCCGACTTCGTGGCAGGCCTGACCGACGACATCGATACCTCTCCTCAGTACTGCACTCGCTGAAGAATGGGCTGCCATTCCCCAAAAAAACCTTCCAGCACCTGATTGAACCTATGCCTGTGTGAGTGAAAGCTGTTATCAAGGCTAAGGATGGGCCAACACCATATTGAATTCCAGCAATGCCGATGGAGTGCGCCGCGAACTTGTAAGTCGTTTTCAGCCAGGTGTCCGGATATTTTTGATCACATAGTGTAAGTACAAACAGATCGTCTTGCTGAACTTGTTTACTTTTTTACTGGTAGCTGAGTCCTGATAGCCTCACATTAGGCAGGGAAATACTGTATGCCTTAGACCAGAGCCTAATACCTATAAAATGGTAATCGCTACGGATACAAATATCGACCGCCAAAGCTTTCGTTGTAATTATTTTTATAATGTTGGTAAGAACAACTGTTATACGTCTATTACAACTGTGTATGTATTTTGTTTTTAACCTAACATGATTAAAAAAAATGGCTCTGAGCACTGTGGGAATTAACACTGAGGTCATCAGTCCCCTAGAACTTAGTACTATTTAAACCTAACTAACCTAAGGACATCACACACATCCATGCCCGAGGCAGGATTCGAACCTGCGACCGTAGCAGTCGCGCGGTTCCGGACTGAGCGCCTGGACCGCTAGACCACCGCGGCCGGCAGCGTGCTAAGAATACCACTTTTCAGTCATTATCTCTCACCACGGACAACGCCGAAGCCAACGGTCTTCACTTGACCAACCAGAGCAACGGCGTTTGCGTACAGCTGTCATAGCCAACAGATAAAAGGCATCGCTTGAAATAACCTAGAAATCAATTTGGGACGTACGACGAACTCACCAGGTACGACAGTGCAGCGAAATATGGCATTAATGGCCTGTTGTAGCAGATGACCGACTCGTGTGCCTTTGCTAACTGCACGTTATCGCGTGCAGTGCTCCCCTGGGCACGTGACCACATCGGTCGGACATTAGACGACTGGAAAACCGTGGTCTGGTCAGATGGGACCTGATTTCAGTTGGTAAGAGCTGATGGTAGGGTGCGAGTGTGGTGCAGACCCCACGAAATATGTAAAGGCTGTTTTAAATTACCGTTACCAGTCACAGTCTTTGTCAACTATTGCATTACTTATTTATTTAGTGACATGTTTCGAGGGTTAAACCTCAGCTTCAGGCTTCAGGCTGTTACATAGTGCAGTAGCCACCAAAAAGATCGCGTGAGGCGCACATCGGCACGGCGCGTCACGGACAGTAGTTGCCGCAAGTTAAGTCCCGTCCACCAGAGGGCACGCGAGAATTCGGCCGCGCCCTCTGCCGGCGGAACAACAACTCAGGCTGCACGGGCCGTGCCCAGTCAGTTTAACATCGGGCATGCCTAGCAGACAATTTCCGGTCTACACTATGTGAAGTGCAACGGACAACGTGAATCGTGTTAATACACTGCGTAAATGCATTTACGAAAAGACTATGTAACATCAGTATGACCTTATTGTCATCCTGTGGATGACCACAGCATTTACGAAAATACTATGTAACATCAGTATGACCTATTGTGAAGTTGTTTTTTGTAATTCCATTTAGCCTGAGGATGAGGTTTAACCCTCGAAACATCTCGCTAAATAAATAAGTAATACAACAGCTGACAAAGTTTGTGATTGGTAGCGGAAATTAAAAAAAAACTTTCCAACACTATAATTGTAAATAGTTCGATAGTGTAAATATGCTTCCAAGAAACATTAAATTTGTCCTAACAAAATATGTGTAGTAAAATATATCTTTTTTTAATTTTATAGACCACTGATTATGCCTAATATGAGCAGGTGAAAGTTGTTAGGATAAAACAAACTTTAGTTCTGAACGCGGATATTTTTTAATATCTACACTGTAAACTCAACTGAAGTAGCAACTGAGGAACATTGGCTTCAAGTGATACAAATACGAAGCTGCATCTACGTCTACATGCTCCTCAAGCCATCGTATGGTGCATGGCAAAGGGGATTGTAATTCGGATTGTACAAGAAGATTATACGAGAACTAGTTTATGAGCTTCCTCCGTTTCGGTTTTAAGCGTAATGCACATTCACATCATACATTATAGTTTCGTATCCATGTCATTCGTATACGATGTAAAAGACATCACAGTTTCTCGGCAGATTTCTATGTGAAGTACTTTATACGTAAATAGAATGGAGTAAATCATCAACGCTGAACAGTGGATTTTCAATAAGTACGCTTACTAAAAAACTTAATGTCAAGAGAGAGAGAGAGAGAAAGAGAGAGAGAGAGAGAGAGAGAGAGAAAGAGAGATGATAGTGAAGAGTGATAAACTATGAGCTTCAAAGTCTACAAAGTCTAGTATTAGATTAACTGAAATACTCTTAACGATTCTATTATTTCGTGATTGGAATTATTGCCGTTTTGCAAAAAATAACAGTTAAAGTAATAGTAGTTGAAGTTTTCCAAATCTTGCCTGAATGGTAAAAAAAATTCTCGAATGGGACATGTGAAGAAGGGACTGATAAAGCTTGCATTGTGAACCTTATGTTTCCCATATAGGATACAAAGTATTTGTCCAGTTCACGAAATCGACAATTTGATTCAATATTAGTCAGGGACAGTAGTGAATTACTTAATTTTACCAAGCACTTGTGTCGTGTTGCCACGGTGATCTTTTTTTAATTATAATTTTTCCTTCAGCGGTTACCGTTTTAATCCCTTGTCTTAATTCGGTGTTATCACTCAACAGTTATAACGTCAAACAAAGAGGTAGGAAAGCGTTAAGAATCGCTAAGCAAAAGATGGCAGGGTGTTAATGTACATCGAACACGAGCAACTGTGTGAGACTGATGACTTCAGAAGTTAAGTCTTGTAGTGCTCAGAGCCAGAAACTGTGTGAGATGAAAATAGATAGTCTGTGGAGTTGTATAAACGTTACTACGAGTGACGTGTCGGTAAGTAAGAAAAATCATAGAATGATTTATGAGCCCGGTGCAGAGATTACCATTTTGACACCATCTGTTGAAAAATCGAGAAACGGATGTGAAAGAATAAAAGGAAAAAATATAGTAGAACAGCTTCTAGCGATCACGTTTTATTATGTTGACCAGACATAAGATTCACCGGAAACATAGGCTTGTGTCCTACCCACGAGTGGCTGAGGGCCGCGGAAACAACGTGACTCCCGGACGGGTACACTCGGCTACGACACGCTGAAACTGCGAAGAGTCACCTACGAGAGGGGCTAGAAAAAATGCCAGTGTTGAGTAACAAGTGACAAACGGTAATCTCTGGCTGTAGTAGTTTCGGCACATCCCGAAAAGCGCGCTTAGTACTAGGCTAATCTGCGCCTGTATACGGTGACGAGATTACCTTTCAATTGATAACCATTTTCCTTTACAATTTGTTGTAGTCCAGATTTTTGAGAGATACGGGACCTCTAGCAGTTAAGTTGATTACAATTTTCGCCAGCTAGTACACGGCACATTAACTTAGCACCAAGTGTTTAGGACTTTACTGTTTAGAAATGTATTGTATTTTACTCACTTACACTTTACTGCCACGCAGGCACACTCAGTAGTAAAAACTAGAAATTCGAATTATTATGTGTACGAATTTGCTATGCAAATGTATGAACACAAAAACGACTATTCTTCAAAATATAAGAGAAGACGTTGGCTCGGATTATACACTTCATTATAGCAAAAGATTTTGGAACAAAGATAAGATGAAATTCTCAGATAAAAATCGAAACTTTAAAAGTGATGATGTGGTAAAAATGGTCAGCGAAATTTCAAAATTTGTGGTCACACATAATCAGTTACGTTTCGTGTACAGAACTCTGTGAATCGTCGTTCTCATAGTAAATAGTAAAGCAAAGGACGGTTACAACAAAACCGAATTAAATTAAATAACTTAGATTAGTTGTGTTAGAGATGTGTAGTGCTAAACGGAAAATGGCTCATATGCATTATCACAGTAAAACGGATCTCATGTCTTCACATGAGTAAACTGTCCTAGAAGGTAATAAATGGAGTAGTAAGTAATTATATGCAAGAAATTGATTCTGGCTGTGTTTTAAAGCTAAAGGAAGAATCACATGTTGTCCCACATAATTTCCTACTGTGAGAACACTGTTTTTCCTCTATCCTATTCAGTATTGGGAGGTTTTATTCTCCAGGCAGACGGACGTCAGATTATTTTCCATTCCTCTCAGTGGTTGTTAATGTAAAATATCTTGACCTTATATTCAATTATTTTTGGTCCGGGATTCGCCACGTACGTATCCTGTGCTGAACGAAGTTCTCGTCATCAACGGGTTTGGATGAGAAGAAGTTTGGTTCAAAGACAAATTATATTCGGCACATATTCTGTAATTCACAGGCTGTTTTTTTATTATTATTTAGAAGCATTGTAGCCAATTAATTTCTTCTATGACTGTTTGATATCGTTTACGTAATAGACTTCACAATGACTTACCTCAGCCAATTCAGCAGCAATTGTAGCACTTTTGCACTGCACAACTTTCACTCCAACACCAAAAATAATGTTTTCGACAAACATGATTCATAAAGAATATTCTTCTTCTCCGAAGTGCCAGTTTCTTTATATCTAAATGCCGTTACTTGCTGCTGGACGTAAGTGGGGTTCTTCTATACAGCGACACTGCTGGGAAGGTTGTGTAACTAGCAACGGATGGAAATTGGTAATGTGTACTGCTGGAGCGTTTCATAATTCCTTATGTGTACACCCTGCGTTATCTTCGGTGTAGCTCTCCACTTTACAGTCTCTTCCAGAAGACGTTTCTTGGAAGATTTGCTCTGTTGACTTGTTTAGATAGAACTGACGAAGGTAAACAGACAAGTAGTGAGGAACATACTCTTTCATTCTGATAAAGATTTCATGGGTAGGCGGAAAGATTGCTGATCCACAAACGCCTGGTGGCCGTTCTCGCGTCGCACCTGTTGCGTTTACATGAGAGAACTTCCGTACGACTAAATCCAAATTTCAGAAACCTCTTTCATCTGTCGTGGTTACTTGTTAAGCGGTTTTGCTTAAACCATGAAATATCAGGTTTCCGATCGTCAGTTGTTTTACACGAATTATCTCTGGAATTCGTCATATTTAGCCAGAACAATGACTGTTTCTCTTCAGTTAAATTTCAGACAGACAACTTCATGCTCATTGTAATATTTCTACTTCTTCTTCATTGCACAAAAAGTTACTCCGCCAGACTAGCCGCCATTTTAGAAATAAGACGTAACATGGCAACTCAAGCACTTTTTAGACACGCCTGTGCATTTACATATGAGCAAACATGGACTGTAGTAGAGGAAAGCTGGCAGCTGCAACCGCGTTATTATAATCGGCATTGAGTGTTAACATGAGCAGCCAGCAGCGGCATTGGGATATCGGTTAACGGAATTCTGTTTTGAGAGACTCACGTAAAAGCAATGAGTTATTCATCGGAACCGTATCGAAGGTGTATGTGACCCACGCGAAAGTACACCCGATGCTAATGATGAACTTAGCTCTGGGAACGTAATCCAACAGTCTAATACTTGCGTCCCAGTTTTTAAGCAGTTTCATCTACTGTGATGGTAGGTTTCTCTATCTGTGAAAGTAATATGCAGCTGCTTTTCTTTCAACACGGAAAAAGGCATGATTAGCAGATGGTGAACTGTGATTCGAAGATGTATCTGTGATATAAATAACGCTGCTTGGGGCTGTACACATTGCGAGGGACGAAACAAGAAATCTCTTGAAGGAAGTGAACTGACGTCAGTAAATATGACGGAGAAGAGGGTTTCCCCGCCATTCCACAAAACCTTTTCTTTGTGACTGTCGATGGCATCTGATTTAGGTAAACAAGAGATTCATAAAAGTTCGTAAATGGAGTACATCCAATATTAGGACTATGTAATGAATTAGGACGGTATTACAAAGGGAGAATCAGCTAAAAGTTGCACCGCAAATATTGCGGAAGTGAAAAGTGCTGCTACTGATGTGGTTTTCACAGAATAAATTGGTAATCAGGGACTCATATTGTCAGCCAATCAACAGAGTGTAGTAATACTTATAAAGTGCATTTTTTTGCAAACACACACTCTTTTAAATCGAACAATGCATACTGACATTAGCAAAAGATACTTCTGCGCTTTCAGTGTTCGGTCTATAAAAAAGGGTCTATGGGCTGACGGTTTACCACCCAACACCACATGTTTGCACTCCACGGAGGCTGACGTTCCTCTTCATCCGCCTGATGACGCCGACGGGGATTGTCAACCGACCAATAGTGCATGTTTCAGCGATTCACCTGGCCATGATTGGTAAATATGGTTTCATCAGTAAACAAAATACATGATACGAGTATCCTGTCCTAATAACCATGTGCAGAAGTTACAACCATTCTCATAATCATTTCCATCTAGCATCTGATGGAGAAAGATGTGATGGGGATAGAACTGATGTCGGTGGAGAATGCATAGGCCACTTGCCTGACTCAGCCACATCCTGGTGCCATTGCGTGGGGGCTAAAGTGCGAATCAAAGCAACAGCAGCAAGAATACTTATCTCCCCTCTTCTGTCAACACTTCTTTCCTTGTATTACATTGTATGGGTGTTGCACTACCATTTTCATGTAATTGGTTAAAGAGGGTGATAAATAACTGGTGAGATGAATGACATCTATCGGGACATCTTGCCGAATGCACCGTACAAGGATGAACTGCATTATTTCTACTCTCTCCATACACAATGAGCAAGTCGACTTTTTCTGTATCAGTGAATCCCACCTTCCACTCAGGACCTACTGTTTGGAATGCCGTACTCTGGCTGAATATCATGAGACAATGCACTCAACGAACACATAAGCACATTTCAAGCAAACCTAACAACATTCTACCTATCAACTGCGTGAGCTGAACGGCACAAAAAAAAAAAAAAAAAAAAAAAAAAAAAATAAAAAATAAAAAAAAATGGCCCTGAGCACTATGGTACTTAACTTCAGAGGTCATCAGTCCCCTCGAACTTAGAACTACTTAAACCTAACTAACCTAAGGACATCACACACCCATGCCCAAGGCAGGATTTGAACCTGCGACCGTAGCGGTCGCGCGGTTCCAGAATGTAGCGTCTAGAACAGCTCGGCCACCTGGGCCGGCCCGGGTGTATGGCACAAGCAAGTGTCACTGTGGAAACTTTTCATAGTGAACGACTTGCAATTGAATCCTGCAACGAAAACCTCTGGCATTCTAATTTATCCTATTTTCTGTTCGTTAATGTCAACAGGCATTTTTTTCCATTTAAAAATATATGTTGGTGCACAGACACACTCTCTAAGAATTATTCCAATCTGTTTATAGGCTAAGAATACTACTAGTCCATGACTACCAATCGATTCCGTAAAAACCGCCGTCAGTAGCACTTTCCATTTTCACAATATTTTTAGGTTTCCTGTATAGCAGGTATCTAAAACGTATCCATAGCATAATTAGCTATGACCGCCGTTTAAGTATCAATGGTTGGTTTCGCAAAACAAAAAGCTGCTATCGACTAACTTAAAACTGCTTTTAATATTGAATAATTGCATCGTCTCTACCAGACTTAACTTTAAATTCATGCGTTGTATATTGTGACATTGGTGGTCTAGCAGGTAGAGCACTAGACCCTGGCGATACCGCAGGATGTCAAATGAAACACTTTTCAGACTTCTAATTTTCCAAACTTATTTTATTTGGCTATAGCAAGTAGAAATGTACTGATACAGTACTTGAATGCTGGATCCTGTTTTGACCAGAACCATTACGTCGGTTAGAGGTATGAAGATGGTTCTATAAATAGTCGGAATTGATAGCCAATGAAAACACATTTGGAAAATTATACCGCTGAAATTTGGTTCATTTGACATGCTGTAACGAACAACCGAGTCCCCTAACCATCTCTGAAAATGTACCGTGTTCAATCCTAAGTCGGGGCGAGGATTATTACTTGTTCTAGTCCATCCAGCCTGCTGTCAGAATGGTTACCAGGGTTCTTTTCCACTAATTACCGTATTATACACTACTGGCCATTAAAATTGCTACACCACGAAGATGACGTGCTAAAGACACCAAATTTCAACAACAGGAAGACGATGCTATGATGTGCAAATGATTAGCTTTTCAGAGCATTCACATGAGATTGGCGCCGTTGGCGACACATACAACGTGCTGACATGAGAAAAGTTTCCAACCGATTTCTCATACACAAACAGCAGTTGACCGGCGATGCCTGGTGAAACGTTGTTGTGATGCTTCGTGTAAGGAGGAGAAATGCATACCATCACGTTTCCGACTTTGATAAACGTCGGATTGTAGCCTATCGCGATTGCAGTTTATCGTATCGCGTTGCTCGAGATCCAATGACTGTTACCAGAATATGGAATTGGTGGGTTCAGGAGGGTAATACGGAACGCCGTGCTGGATCCCAACGGCCTAGTATCACTAGCAGTCGAGATGACAGGCATCTTATCCGCATGGCTGTAACGGATCGTGCAGCCACGCCTCGATCCCTGAGTCAACAGATGGGGACGTTTGCAAGTCAACAACCATCTGCACCAACAGTTCGACGACGTTTGCAGCAGCATGGTCTATCAGCTCGGAGACCATGGCTGCGGTTACCCTTGACGCTGCATCACAGACTGGAGCGCCTGCGATGGTGAACTCAACGACGAACCTGGGTGCACGGATGGCAAAACGCCGTTTTTTCGGATAAATCCAGGTTCTCTTTACAGCGTCATGATGGTCGCATCCGTGTATGGCGACATCGCGGTGAATGCACATTGGAAGCGTGTATTCGTCATCACCATTCTGGCGTATCACCCGGCGTGATGGTATGGGGTGCCATTGGTTACACGTCTCAGTCACCTCTTGTCCGCATTGACGGCACTTTGAACAGTAGACGTTACATTTCAGATGTGTTACGACCCGTGGCTCTATCCTTCATTCGATCCTTGCAAAACCCTACATTTCAGCAGGATAATGCACGACCGCATGTTCCAGGTCCTGTACAGGCCTTTCTGGATGCAGAAAATGTGCGACTGCTGCACTGGCCAGCACATTCTCCCGATCTCTCACCAATTGGAAACGTCTGGTCAATGGTGGCCGAGCAACTGGTTCGTCACAATACGCCAGTCACTACTCTTGATGGATTGTGGTATCGTGTTGAAGCTGCATGGGCAGCTGTACCTGTACACGCTATCCAAGCTTTGTCTGACTCAATGCCCAGGCGTATCAAGGCCGTTATTAAGGCCAGAGGTGGTTGTTCTGGGTACTGATTTCTCAGGATCTATGTACCCAAACTGCTTGAAAATGTAATCACATGTCAGTTCTAGTATAATATATTTGTCCAATGAATACCCGTTTATCATCTGCATTTCTTCTTGGTGTAGCAATTTTAATGGCCAGTAGTTTACTTACAAGGACTATAAATCCACAACTGTTGAACACTTAAGAATGCTTACACACTCTAAACCACATACTGATTCTGAATAAAGTGCTAATGATAGAAATTTCCTTAAATTCATCGAAGTGCGGTGGGCACACAGAAGAAATCATTGTTCCTAACGCACTCTGCATTGTGCAGCACATTTCGGCAAAAAACAAGTATGGATATTCTGAAAACTGTACAATACTGGCCAGACTGTATTCGGTAGTGAAATTTTGTGACTTTTTAAAATTGTGTGCCGGAATGGCATTTGAGATTCCCAATTCTGCTTATGTGTTCACTGGTCCTGCTGATTGTGCTATCGAAGCACATCTTAGAGACTGTTTTAAATCGTTGGCCTATTCTCGAGCATCACAGGGCTTCCAAGGCTCGTAGACACAGCATTTGAACGTTTCTCCAAGCGGGGTATACACTGTAATGAAACATAGAAATGGGGGCTCAGGAAATCCTTTGGAAAATTTCTGTAGTTGGGAAGAACTGGTGGCAGACTTATGTCTTGAAACACTGCGTGAGCCGTGTGTGGCATGTACTAACTAACAGTTTCCTATGAAAAGAAAGAGTTTGAGCTTGAGTTGTGATCCGGCGCACATTTTTGATCTGTCAGGCAGTTCACAAACAATAAATATTGTTTTGTGACTTCAGGAATGTTGTTGTTGTTGTTGTTGTGGTCTTCAGTCCTGAGACTGGTTTGATGCAGCTCTCCACGCTATCCTGTGCAAGCTTCTTCATCTCCCAGTACGTACTGCAGCCTACATCCCTCTGAATCTGCTTAGTGTACTTATCTCTTGGTCTCCCTCTACGATTTTTACCCTCCACGCTGCCCTCCAATACTATATTGGTGATCCCTTGATGCCTCAGAACATGTCCTACCAACCTATCCCTTCTTCTAGTCAAGTTGTGCCACAAACTCCTCTTCTCCCCAATCCTATTCAGTACCTCCTCTTTAGTTATGTGATTTACCCATCTAATCTTCAGCATTCTTCTGTAGCACCACATTTCGAAAGCTTCTATTCTCTTATTGTGCAAACTAGTTATCGTCCATGTTTCACTTCCATACGTGGCTACACTCCATACAAATACTTTCAGAAACGACTTCCTGACACTTAAATCTATACTCGATGTTAACAAATTTCTCTTCTTCAGAAACACTTTCCTTGTCATTGCCAGTCTACATTTTATATCCTCTCAACTTCGACCATCATCAGTTACTTTGCTCCCCAAATAGCAAAACTCCTTTACTGCTTTAAGTGTCTCATTTCCTAATCTAATTCCCTCAGCATCACCCGACTTAGTTCGACTACATTGCATTATCCTCGTTTTGCTTTTTTTGATGTTCGTCTTTTATCCTCCTTTCAAGACACTGTCCATTCCGTTCAACTGCTCTTCCAAGTCCTTTGATGTCTCTGACAGAATCACATTGTCATCGGCGAACCTCAAAGTTGTTATTTCTACTCCATGGATTTTAATACCTACTCCGAATTTTTCTTTTGTTTCCTTTACTGCTTGCTCAATATACAGATTGAACAACATCGGGGAGAGGCTACAACCCTGTCTTACTCCCTTCCCAACCACTGCTTCCCTTTCATGTCCCTCGACTCTTATAACTGCCATCTGGTTTCTGTACAAATTGTAAATAGCCTTTCGCTCCCTGTATTTTACCCCTGCCAGTTGCAGAATTTGAAAGAGAGTATTCCAGTCAACATTGTCAAAATTTTTCTCTAAGTCTACAAATGCTAGAAACTTAGGTTTGTCTTTTCTTAATCTAGCTTCTAAAATAAGTGGTAGGTTCAGTATTGCCTCACGTGTTCCCATATTTCTACGGAATCCAACGTGATCTACCCCAAGGTCGGCTTCTACCAGTTTTTCCTTTTATTGGTAATAAATTCTTGGCCAGATAAAAATCTCTGAGCGAAATACCTTTAGGAAACGTTGACGTTGTTTGGTTCTGGAAGATGTTATACCTCATTCTCTCAGTGCTTCATTTTGTAATCTGTCCGCTGGCTTTCATAGGCAGCTTGCATGTGATTATTTTGACGGTGATCCGCTCGATGCTGGACTACGCAGTATCTTTGCTACTATTCTATATGGGTGTTATACAATTTGGTGGGGTGTTTCACGTACCATATCCCATTATTATTGGTTTTAAATAGCCTATGACCAAACCACGACATAGATACGTAAGTGACACACTACAATAAGACCATAATACATTTTCGATTAAGCCTCACTAATTAAATTCTACGTCCAGAAGTGAAGGCCCAAGGGATTGCTACCAGCCACGGGTTTTCTGCCTTGTGGTTTCATGCAGATGTGATATGGAGGAGCACGTGGTCAGCATACTGCTATTCCGGCCATTTTGCAGACTTTCCAGTCGCCGGAGCCACTACTACTTGGTCAAGTAACTCTTCAATTGGCACCACGAGGCTGAGTGCACCCCGGATCAGTCCCACCAAGGAAAAGTCTTTGGCAGTGTCAGGAATCAAACCAGGCTCTTCTGTATGGTAGTCATCTACTCTGACCACGCATCTACAGAGGTGGACTCTTCTCACTGCTACTCCAGAAGAATTGAAGATAATACTATTGACTACGGAGAAAACACGCCGTTGAATAAAGCACCTAAGCAGAAGTTAATTTACTGGAGTGTGATGCCGTACTATTTCGAGAACGTTTGGTGAAACCATAAATGGATATGAAAATACCCAAAACAGCTTGACGGTAGATATGCTACATGTTTTGTCCAAACAGATCCATATCTGATATTTGAATAGATTCCACTATTGTACAACGAAACTCTTTCTGATTGAGAAAATGCAGAAATACCTACGAGATGACGACAACATGTTACGACATTGGAGGCTTGACTTCCCAGTTTCAAAGAAGTATGTCACACGATGTTTATTTGTTTGACACGTTCCGAATGTAGTTTCTGTAAGTAATTCGTGGTGCTATATTTAATCATATCGTAATTGTTTTGTTTCGTGGTCAGAGTGTTATCACTTGGTCGTGTTGCGTCCAACATTACCTAACCTGCACGTTTCTGGGAAAATCATTCCGCTTAAGGAATGTTACGCCCAGATTGTTTTCGTGACAAATATACACATAGATTTACAAATCGATTCTTGTTATGTATAAATATAGAGGTTAGGGTTTCCCATCTCTAGCGATGCGCATCAGACGAGCAGACATCACAAAGATAAGAGATACGTACAGCGAAATATAGCTACGCGACCCACTTTTCCAAGAATTTCATTGTTGTTGCTCATCATTATTCCAACAAATTTCCCTGAAATGTTACATTCATTTCATTAAATATAGTTTGATCAGTTTCTTTGCCCCTTTAGAGAGACTTACGTTTTGTATAATCGCTATAAGGCCCTTTTAAACACTGTTAAAAATGTTACTGCGTCTTCGGTACAGCAGTGATCATATGGGGAAGACAAATAATAATACCTCTGTAGCCTTACGGTATGGACACACTCTGCTGTGAGAAGTATGATTTTCAGTATGGTAAATAAAGTACGGAGATGTAGCGTGTTGGTGGACCAGCCTCAGATTCTTGTTGTGCTGTCTTGCAGCGACGTACCAAGGGTTATCAAAGTTTTTGTTTCACTATAATCAGGGTAATTTTGGCGTCCTGTAATAACGCCAACTGTACTGTTCACTACAAAGACAGAAATTGGATAGATGGTGAGACAGGTATTATTTATCATGTTTCGTTCAGCCATTCATTCAGTTCAGATCATCGGAGATTCAGATCCTTTAGAGCAGTGGGAGATGCTGAAAAATGCTCCAAGAACTTCTCCCTTCAACATTTACGCTTTGGAGCCCTATTTCAGTCCACAAACACTCTCTAGTTATCCAAATGATACAGGCCCAAGGCATCACAATTAAGCGGAAAATAGTGCGAAATTTGTTACTAAAGTCTTGCAAGAATAGCGTTGTGGGATTTCTACTTTCCCCATTAGCTTATTGAATAAGAGACGAAATTTCGTATTCGATTTACATCATCAGAAACGAGTACTGAAACTGGTTCTACATTCTGCTGGAACAGACGATATATTGTGCTAAGCGATTTTCATAGAGCAGTTAATTCACGGAGTGCAGGTACAGACTTTTGGGAGGGAACTTTAAACCATGACGTCACGTAAGTAAGACTACTGTATTCTGGCTGAGATAGAGTTGCAGATCACAACTCCTTCAAGGTTCTATCTCTGAAAACGCCTAAATGAAGATTTCTTCGACGCGTATTGTTAGATATACCTATGGGATTATGATTTAAGAAAATTATGCAATAATGCATCATAAAAATGTGAAAGTATTTGAGGTATGGCAGGTTCAAATGATTTTTTTTCTGTACATCACCTCCATCTACTGGAACGTATCTGTCAATAATTTGTCTGGAAATGGTTACATTATGACTATCTGTCGCAGATCGTGATAAAAACATCAAACTTTTTTTTACTCTGCTATTCACCATAAAGTGCCTGGCCGAGGGTTCAATGAACACTTTCAAGCTGTCTCTCTACCGTTCCACTCTCGAAAGGCGCGCGGGAAAAACGAGCACTTACATTTTTCTATGCGAGCCCTGATTTATCTTACTTTATCGTGATGATCATTTCTCCCTATGTAGGTGGGTGCCAACAGAATATTTTCACAATTGGAGGAGAAAACAGGTGATTGAAATTTCATGATAAGATCCCGTCGCAAAGAGAAACTCCTTTGTTTTAATGATTGCCGTTGCAATTCACGTATCATGTTTGTGGTACTATTTCCCCTATTTCGCGGTAATACAAAACGAGCTGGCCTTCATTGAACTTTTTCGATGTCATCCGTCAGTCCCACCTCATGTGGATCCCACACCGCACAGCTATACTCCAGAATAGGGTGGACAAGCGTAGCCTAAGCAGTTTATTTAGTAGACCTGTTGCACCACCTAAGCCTTCTGCCAGTGTATTACAATCTTTCGTTTTCTCTATCCACAACATTTTCTATGTGATCATTCCAATGCAGATTATTTGTAATTGCAATCCCTAAGTATTTAGTTGAATTTACAACCTTAATATTTGTGGGACTTACTGCGTAATCGAAATTTAGCGGATTTCTTTTAGTACTCATGTGAATAAATTCACACTTTTCTATACCAGGGTCAATTGCCATTTTTTTCACCATACAGATATCTTATCTAAATCATTTTGCAATTCGTTTTTATCATCTGGTGACTTTACATGACGGTAACTGACAGCATCACCTGCAAACAGTCTAAGATGGCTACTCAGACTGTGTCCTATGTCGTTGATATAGATCAGGAACAATACAGGGCCTATAACACTTGGTTGGGGAACGACGGATATGCTTCTGTTTTACTCGACGACTTTCCGTCTATTACTACAAACTGTGACCTTTCTGACAGGAAATCACGAATCCAGCTGCACAACTGAGGCGATATTCCATAGGCACGCAGTTTGATTAGAAGACGCTTGTGAGGAACGGTGTCGAAAGCCTTCTGGAAATCTAAAACTATGGAATCAATTTGTCGTCTCCTGTGAATAGCACTCATTACCTCTTGAGTGTGAAGAGCTAGTTGTGTCCCACAAGAACTATATTTTCTGAATCCGTGCTATGTGTCAATACATCGTTTTCTTCGAGATACTTCATAATGTTCGAACGCAGTATATGTTCCAAAACCTCACTGAAAATCGACGTTAGTGATATGGGCATGTAATTCAGCGTATTACTCCTACTTTCCTTTTTGGATATTGGTGTGACTTGAACAATTTTCCAGTTTTTAGTTACGGATCGTTCTGTGGGCGAGCGGTTGTATATAATTGCTAAATATGGAGCTATCAGCGTGCTCTGAAAGGAACCTGACTGGTATAGAATCCGGACCGGAGGCGTTGCCTTTATTAAGTGATTTAACCTGCTTTGCTACACCGAGGATATCTACTTCTATGTATCTCATTTTGGCAGTTGTTCTTGATTGGAATTCAGGGATATACACTTCGTTTTCTTTGTTGAAGGAGTTTCGGAAAACCGTGTTTAATAATTCTGTTTTAGTTGCACTGTCATCAGTGACTTCACCGTTGTCATCGCGTAGTGAACGTATTGATTGTGTCTTGCCACTGGTGTACTTTATCTATGACCAGAATCTGTCTGCGTTTTCTGCCAGATTCCGAGACAGAGTGTCGTTGCGGAAATTATTAAAAGCATCTCGCTTAGACGTACGCGCTATATTTTGAACGTCTGCAAATCTTTGTCAAACTTGGGGATTTTGCATTCTTTTAAATTTGCCATGCTTTTTTCGTTGCTGCAGTCACTAGAAAAACTAGAAATTATGTAATCTACTTGTCACGTCTTCTGACCGCTAGTTACAAAATCAATTATATTCATCGTGTCAACGAAATCACATTGTACGCTTTCTTTTGGGCCTCGTATTCTTTTTCTCGATGAAATCGTCTACTTGAGTCCCAAATCATATGCGTCACTAAACATGCACACTAACAAAATGCCTTTGGCTCTCTTCATACAGGATGGCAATTCCTGAACTATATGAAATAAAATCGTTATAACTTCTGAAGGTTTGCGTTAGGACGTTCAAAGTGTATGGTTGGGCGCGGGGCATGATGGGAGTCAGTATGCACAGTATGGTTTGGTTTCGCCAAGAAGGTCACTTTCGTTTGTATGGGTTCGTCAATAAGCAAAGTCGGTGCATTTGGGCCACTGAGAATCCGCAGTTCTCGATCGAGTAGTCTCTTCACCCTCAACGGGTGACCGGGTGGTGTGCGATTTCAGTCACGGAATCATCGGTGCGATATTCCTTGACGGCATGGTGGCTGCTGAATAGTACGCGAAGTTTCTGGAAGATAATTTCATCCGCTTTATCCAAAGTGACCCTTGTTTCGACAGGATGTGATTCATCCAAGAAGGAGCTCGACCCCATCGAAGCAGGAGAGTGTTTGATATTCTGGAGAACTTTGATATCGGATTCTGGCTCCGGAGTACACAGAGGTCACTGCCAAAGGCCTTGATTGTCTGCCATATTCTTCCTATCTGAACACATGCGTCTCCTTTTCGTGGGGCTATATTAGAGACCGTATAATTTGCGCCCGTGTCTTTGATTAGGAATCAAAACGTCCTCGATCCCGACTTCCTACCCTGCCACTGTTTAAATTTTGATTAATAATTTAATCAGCACTGACTACAGAACACTTCCGGCATAAGCAGTCACCCTTATTCTGCGAACGGCTTTGTCAAAGAGGGTGGAGGAGCGAACAGAGATTAAGGGCACACTCTTGCCCTTGGGGTGGGAAACGCGCTAAAGGCGGAAGAATCAGAAATGATCAACGGCATGAGGATGCAGAAAGTGGAAGCCACTGCATTAAACACACATATCGTGTATCCACAAGATATGTGGCCTGTAACAGAAAAAGTTTCATGATGGTCTCTCCATTGGCAGAAGGTTCCGGAATAGACCCTCATTCCGATCTCCGGGAGGGGATTTCCAAAGGGGAGGTGACCATGAGAAAAAGATTGAATAATCATCGAAAGGGTAACGTTCTACGAGTCGGGGCGTCGAATATCAGAAGCTTGAACGTGATAGGGAAGCTAGAAACTCTGAGAAGGGAAATGCAAAGGCTCAATTCATAGTAGGGTTCAGTGAAGTGAAATGGAAAGAAGGCAAGGATTTATTGTCAGATGACAATAGGGAAATATCACCAGCAGCAGAAAATGGTATAAAGGGAGTAAGACTAATTATGAATAGGAAGGTAGCGCAAATAGTGTGTTACTGTGAGCAGTTCTGAGATAGGACTGTTCTTACCAGAATCTATGGCAAACCAACACCCACAACGATAGTTCAGGCGCACGCAGACGTCACAAACTGAAGATGAAGAGATAAAGTATATAAGGCTATTGAAAAGGTAATAGAGTACGTAAATGGAGATGAAAATATAATAGTCATGGGCGACTGGAATGCAGTTGAAGGTGAAGGAGCAGAAGAAAAGGTTACAGGAGAATATGGGCTTGTCGGAAGGTCAGACTCTGCATACAGGAAAGTCAAAAAAGCCTTCGGTGAAAATAAAAGCAAGGGTGACAACATTAAGAGGGTAACGGGAATTCCACTGTTAAATGCACAGGAGAGCAGGGATAGGTGAAAAGAATACGTTGCAAGCCTCTATGAGGGGTGAGATTTGTCTGATGTAATAAGAGGCGAAAGTCGATTTTGAAGAGGTAGGGGATCTGGTATTAGAATCAGGATTAGAGAGAGCTTTGGACGACTTAAGATAAAATAAGGCAGATGGGATAGATAAAATTCCTTCCGAATTTCTCAAATAGTGGGGGAAGTTATAACAAAACGACTATTCACGTTGGTGTGTGGAATGTAGGAGTCTGGCGACATACCGACTGACTATCCGAGCCGGCCGGTGTGCTCGTGCGGTTCTAAGCGCTTCAGTTTGGAACCGCGCGACCGCTACGGTCGCAGGTTCGAATCCTGCCTCGGGCATGGATGTGAGTGATGTCCTTAGGTTAGTTAGGTTTAAGTAGTTCTAAGTCCTAGGGGACTGATGACCTGAGAAGTTAAGTCCCATAGTGCTCAGAGCCATTTGAACCATTTTTTGAGCATCCAAGTTGCTGACAAGAATAATATACCAGCGAACGGTAAAGAAAATTGAGGATATGCTACATGACGATCAGTTTGGCTTTAGAAAAGTTAAAGGGACCAGAGGAGCAATTCTGACGCTGCAGTTGATAATGGAAGCAAGACTAAAGAAAAATCAAGACACGTTCATAGGATTTGTCGATCTGAAAAATCTTTCGACAATGTAAAATTGTGCAAGATGTTAGAAATTGTAAGAAAAATAGGGGTAAGCTACAGGAAGAGGCGGGTAATGTACAACGTATACAATGTACAAAAGACAAGAGGGAATAATAAGGTTGGACGACAAAAACGAAGTGCTCAAATTAAATAGGCTGTAAGACAGGGAAGTAAGCCGGCCGGGGTGGCCGAGCGGTTCTAGGCGCTACGGTTTGGAACCGCGCGACCGCTACGGTCGCAGGTTCGAATTCTGCCTGGGGCATGGATGTTTGTGATGTCGTTAGGTTAGTTAGGTTTCAGTAGTTCAAAGTTATAGGGGACTGATGATCTCAGAAGTTGAGTCCCATAGTGCTCAGAGCCATTTGAACCATTGGCCAGGGATGTAATCTGTCGCCCCCTAATGTTCAATCTGTACATTAGAGAAGCAATAATGGAAATAAAAGGAAGGTTCAGGAATGGAATTAAAATTCGAGGTGAAGGGATATCAACGCTGATGACACTGCTATCCTGAGTGAAAGTGAAGAAGACTTAACATGGTCTGCTGAATGGAATGAACAGCTTAATGAGTACAGAGTATGCATTGAGAGTAAATAGAAAAAAGACGAAAGTACCGAGAATTAGCAGAAATGACAGCATCGAGGAACTTTACGTGGTTATTGATGGTCACGAAATAGATTAAAGTTAAGGAATTCTGCTGCCTAGGCAACAAAATAACGAATGATGGACGGAGCAAGCAGCACTGACAAAAAAGGCATTTCTGGCCAAGAGAAATCTACTAGTATGAAACATAGGCCTTAATGTGAGGAAAAAATTTCTGAGTCTGTACGTCTTGAGTATAGCATTGTATGACATGGACTGTGGGGAAAACCGGAACAGAAGAGACTCGAAGCATTCGAGATGTGGTGCTACAGACGAATGCTGAAAATTAGGTGGACTGATAAAGTAAGGAATGTGGAATTTCTGTGCAAAGGTACGAGGAAATGACTTCCATGGTACAAGAGGAAGCTGCAGAGGGCAAAAACTGTAGAGGAAGGCAGAGATTGGAATACATCCAGCAAATAATTAAGGGCGTAGGTGGCAAGTGCTACTCTGAAGTGAAGACGTTGGTACAAGAAAGAAATTCATGGCAGGCGGCATCAAACCAGTCAGAAGACTGATGTCCTAATGTAAATAAATAAATAAATAAATAAAGACAAGGTGGACATCAATAGGCCTAAAACCATTTCTGAGCTGAAAGCAGCCATTCAGGAGGTCATCGATAGCATCTATGTTCTTGACACTTAAGTGGGTCGTGTAGAATTTCGCTATTCGTATGCGCCAAATCATCGACAATGATGGCAGGCATATCGAACTTGTCATAACCTAAATCCGAATATTTGTAATGACGTTTACATGTTGAGTCAGGTGTGTGCACGACGTAGTTTGAAACTAATTTACCTTTTTTTCATAGACTTCAATAATTGTCACCCTGTAGGTTCTATATTATGGTCGTTAGCATTATTCTATATTCACAACTCTGTAGTCTATATACCTCAAAAATTTTCTTACATCCTTGAGCTAGTTAAATGAGGAAATGTTGGCTCGGTGAAATGCTGGGAAATTTTCAACTGGGCAAGATCGGACATTTGATGCGGCTTGCCACGAATTCCTTTCCTGTGTTACTCTCTTCCTCTCAGAAAATTTCAACCCACGTCCTTGGTTATTTGTTGGGCATGCTCCAGTCTTTGTCTACTTCGGGTTCCCAAATTTGATTCTAATCTCATTTCTGCTACTCCTTATTACATACACCTTTCTTCATTTTCTCTCAATCCATAGCTTGTTCTCTTGAATTTTCAGTCCAGTCTCTCCATAACCATTCTATTATATCCGCCATTGCTTCTTTGATGTATAGACTGAACAGTAGAGGCCAATGATGTCGTTCAAATGTGTGTAAATGCCTAAGGGACCAAACTGCTGAGGTCATAGGTCCCTAGACTTAAACACTACATATACTAACAACACACACGACAAAGCCCGAGGGAGGACTCGAACCTCCGGCGGGAGAGGCTGCGCAATTGGTGACATGGCGCCTCAAACCAGGCGGCCACTCCGCGCGACGCGAAAGACGACATCCCCGTCTTATACCCTTTTTAATTAGAGAACTTCGTTCTTGAATTTCCATTTTTATTTTTCTCTTTTTGTTGGGTGTTACCCGTTTTCCCTATAGCTAAAAGCTGCTTTATTGGTGCATTAGGAAATCTTGCACTATTTTACATTGTGGAGCGCTTTTCTAGATCCACAGATCATATGAACGTATCTTGTGTTTTCCAAAGTCGGGCATCACCAGAACCGTCTTTCTGTAGCACCTACCTTTCCTGACCCCAGACTGATCGTCATGTAACAGATTTCAATTTTATATTATTCTTGTGACCATATTGGATGCATGATAAACTCAGATAATTGTGTGACAATTATTCACTCTTACTGTCTTCATTATCTGTATATTTCCGAAAGTTTGACAATACTAACGGAAAGGTCCGGGTTAGATTCCAGGCTAGGTCGAATGTTTTTAAGCTCGGGCACTGGTTGTCATGTTGTCCTTAAGTTTGTATCGTCATAACTGACAATGAAATCGTCACCAGTACGCTGCCCTAACGTCTTTTCGTTATTAAGATGGCGGAACGGGCACAAATGGAAATCCAAGAAATCGAGAAATGTTTGATGATGTATCTCCAGACCCATATATTCTACAAACCATCCTGACTAGTCGTTTGATTACCACTTCAACCAATAATTTTAGATTTACGAAGGAGCGTTATCTACGTCATTCGCCGTAGTTAATCGAAGTCTTCCAAAGCTCTGTTAAACTCTGACTCCCGTATATCTTCAATAGCGATTCCCATTTCATCTATTATAGCGTCTGACTGTTACCTCCCCTTGGCAGAGGCCTTTAAAGACTCTTTCCACCTATCAGTTCTCTCCTCTGAGTTTAACATTGGAATTCCTCTTGGACTTTTAAAATTGACGAATTTGTTTTTAATTTTACCGCTTTTCTGAGTTTTCTGTGTCCCGAAACAGCCCAACGACTGCATCATTTCTGATTTCTTCACATTTTTTGCTTTTTCTTCAGTGCAATTTCTATTTCTTCCATTCCAAAGTAACCTATTTCTTTATACCTGTGTTTTCTTCAACATTTTTCTACTGCTTTCTTTCTTTGATGAGTTCGAGAATTTCTAGCGTTACCCTACGTTTTTTTAGCAACTATCTTACTCATAGGTACACTGAGCAGCCAGAACATTATGACCACCAACCTACCGTTATAGACCTGTCCAGGCGATAGCACCTTCACCTGTCAAGGACTGACTTCTAGTCAGAAACACGCACGGTGCATGTAGTATCAGTGAACGTGCTGTCCGTTTGTAGAACGGGAAAGGCGCGCGATCTATCTGAGTTTTACCAAGTGGAAACTGTGATGCCCCAGAGACTTGGTACAAGCATTTTGGAAATTGCACGACTTGTTCGGTGTTCGAGGAGCGCCGTGGTGAGATCGTGACAAAACCAAGGTGAAACCACGTCCAGACGTCGTGGGGTTGCGTGGACGCACGTCATTACAGATGTCGGACGCCGTAGACTGGGCGGACTGGTAAAATAGGAGAGGCGGCGAGCTGTGGCGGAACTAACATCAGAAGCTGAGCAGAGTAGAAGTATGTCCGAACACACAGTACATCTAATACTCCCAATAATGGGCTTCTGCAGCCGACGACCCATGCAGTTGCCAAAGTTACCACCACGACATCGGCAAGCACGACTGAAATGGGCACACGACATACAGCACTGGACTTTAGCCTAATGGCAGAGCGCTGCATGGTCTGATGGATCCAGATCGTTATGCCGATAGAATGGAGCGAACCTGTCGTATTCCAGGGAAAGAACTCCTTGATACCCGTATTTTGGGACAGAGACAAGCTGGCAACGGCGACATTATGCTCTGTGGAACAGTCACTTGCGCATCCATTGATCCGGTGGAGCTCGTGCAAGGTTGCAGACTGCGTACAGCCCTACATGACGCTCGTGTTTCCCGGAGGCAGTGACATTTTTAAAAGAGATAATGCGCCATGTCACAGGTCCAGAAATGTGATGGAATCGTTCAAGGAACACAGTGGCGAGTTGCAGTTCATCTACTGGCCTCGCAACTCGTCAGATCTGAAACCTATCGAAAGCATCTGGGATGTCACTGAACGTGGCATAAGAGCTTCAAACGCACCCCATTCCTCAGTGGTTCAGTATGGCATTATTCTCCACTTTGATTCCCTTAAGCTTCAGTCTACTGTCTAACATTACTATATTCTGATGATGATGTTTGGTTTGTGGGGCGCTCAACTGCAAGGCCATCAGCACCCGTGCAAAGTCCCAATTTCTTCACAGTCCAATTTTTTACACGGTCCAGTCAAGCCACTGTCACGAATGATGATGAGGAGGAGGATGAAACGATGAGGACAACACGAACACTCAGTCCCCGGGCAGAGAAAATCCCTAACCCGACCGGGAACTGAACCCGGGAGCCCGTGATCCAGAGACAGCAACACTAGCCACACGACCACGAGCTGCAGACGTTTACTGTATTGTGATATGTGTCAATATCTGCTCACGGGTTTGTATATAATTTCAATATCTGTAACTGAAATGTAATCAGGCAGGAATGTTCAAGCTCTCAGGCCTTTCCGAAAAATACGTCCTCCTCTTGTGATTTTTGAACAATATTCTCTACCACTAGCAGAAATTCGTGGAAGAACTCATCGTTCTTTCTCCTACCTCATCCCTGCCACCAATCCCATATTCTGCTGTATATCTGTACTCTCTTTATTCCCCTTATGAGTACAGCACTCGGCGTTATAGCACTTTCTGTAGCCATACCGGGTTCCATCGTAATGCACATAGAGCCGTGGTAACAGAAAAATTCCGTGCGTCGAAGTTTCATTCGACACTCACCAAACCAAGCTCGGAAGGGGTGACACATTTAAAACCACTTAACTGTAATTTGAGGCAATTAGTTTGTTTGAAATGTGTCATTCGTCTACTTATTTGATTCACACACGAAGTATCGCATCCTAATGTCAAGTGGGACAACCTTTTTATTATTTACAAACATGATTATCACATTGACTTTATGGTATTGTGTATGACTGTAACAACTGCTGACAGCGCTACTTGTCTCAGGAAGTGTGGGAACTTGACAACTGAAATACGAGCTCCGTACTCCTATTACGGAGGGCACCTGTTGTCCAGAATTACCCGCCAGTTTCCATTTTGACATGTAAAGTCTGATAAGGAGCGCAGTACTCTGCACTGTAATCGGTAATCGATATTGAACCACTTTAATCACGTTCCAACTTTTCCTCTCTTGAAGTAATATGACAAACTTAACGCAGATGAATATTGCACTTTAATAATAAAGACTTCTCATTGTACCATCCGTGTTAGTGGGTTATAAAAAGCAATTTTTTCTTGATTCATACCCGTCCAGATGCACGTGAGTACCACTTCTGACAGCCGTCACTTATCGTTTCACTAAGGAGCTAACAGCTTCATATTTATAAGAGTCCATTAATGGAAGTTACCAGAGTGAAAAATGCTCCTATCGTAGCACAAAAGAGGGGAATACGTCCTTGGTTGAGTAAGGGATTTAAGAGTAGGGAAGTAGTTTCACGATTTATCTCGCAGCTTCAGAGACATTTAAATCAAATCATCGTGACATATTATTTAGTATGGCTGACAAATTATCTGGATTTTTGGCTCAGGATCAGAGAATTTAACCAAAAACTGCAAGATGTAGGTACGCTAACACCTCGCGGGAGAGAGAACTAATGCGCTGAGGAAGCGAGATTAACTCGCAAATAAGCGAGAATATGTCACGATGTTTTGATTTGAATATGTTGGAAGCTGCCGCGTAAGTCGAAAAGCTAATTTCCCTCTTTTACATTACTGACTCTTCCCAGGACATATTCACCCAGTTTTGTACTATGATACATTTTTCATTCTGACTCCAACCTTTATTCAACCATAATTTTGACATCAGACCGCCATAGCCCCTCAACCGACATAGATTTTTGTTGCCTCGGTACCGACTAATCCGGTACAGACGCTTTTATTCTCTTTCGAACGATGTTGCTTGAGTTGGGCCTCGTAAGTTTGGCTTCTCGCAGTTACTGTCCTTTATGGTTGAATCTGTTGAGGGTATCCCACGGAGCATGCAAGCCTCACCACCGCGTCAAGGTCACATACTCCAGGAGATTTGTCGTTTAACTTTTTTTAAATTTCTCATATAATTTAATTCCTCCCTCCCCCCATGAACTATGGACCTTGCCGTTGGTGGGGAGGCTTGCGTGCCTCAGCGATACAGATAGCCGTACCGTAGGTACAACCACAACGGAGGGGTATCTGTTGAGAGGCCAGACAAACGTGTGGTTCCTGAAGAGGGGCAGCAGCCTTTTCAGTAGTTGCAAGGGCAACAGTCTGGATGATTGACTGATCTGGCCTTGTAACAATAACCAAAACGGCCTTGCTGTGCTGGTACTGCGAACGGCTGAAAGCAAGGGGAAACTACGGCCGTAATTTTTCCCGAGGGCGTGTAGCTTTACTGTATGATTAAATGATGATGGTGTCCTCTTGGATAAAATATTCCGGAGGTAAAATAGTCCCCCATTCGGATCTCCGGGCGGGGACTACTCAAGAGGATGTCGTTATCAGGGGAAAGAAAACTGGCATTCTACGGATCGGAGCGTGGAATGTCAGATCCCTTAATCGGGCAGGTAGGTTAGAAAATTTAAAAAGGGAAATGGATAGGTTAAAGTTAGATATAGTGGGAATTAGTGAAGTTCGGTAGCAGGAGGAACAGGACTTCTGGTCAGGTGACTACAGGGTTATAAACACAAAATCAAATAAGGGGTAATGCAGGAGTAGGTTTAATAATGAATAGGAAACTAGGAATGCGGGTAAGCTACTACAAACAGCATAGTGAACGCATTGTTGTGGCCAAGATAGATACAAAGCCCACACCTACTACAGTAGTACAAGTTTATATGCCAACTAGCTCTGCATATGACGAAGAAATTGAAGAAATGTATGATGAAATAAAAGAAATTATTCAGATAGTGAAGGGAGACGAAAATTTAATAGTCATGGATGACTGGAATTCGAGTGTAGGAAAAGGGAGAGAACGAAACGTAGTAGGTGAATATGGACCAGGGCTAAGAAATGAAAGAGGAAGCCGCCTGGTAGAATTTTGCACAGAGCACAACTTAATCATAGCTAACACTTGGTTTAAGAATCATGAAAGAAGGTTGTATACATGGAAGAACCCTGGAGGTACTAAAAGGTATCAGAAAGATTATATAATGGTAAGACAGAGATTTAGGAACCAGGTTTTAAATTATAAGACATTTCCGGGAGCAGATGTGGACTCTGACCACAATCTATTGGTTATGACCTGTAGATTAAAACTGAAGAAACTGAAAAAAGGTGGGAATTTAAGGAGATGGGATCTGGATAAACTGAAAGAACCTGAGGTTGTACAGAGTTTCAGGGAGAGCTTAAGGGAACAATTGACAGGAATGGGGGAAAGAAATACAGTAGAAGAAGAATGGGTAGCTTTGAGGGATGAAGTAGTGAAGGCAGCAGAGGATCAAGTAGGTAAAAAGACGAGGGCTAGTAGAAATCCTTGGGTAACAGAAGATATATTGAATTTAATTGATGAAAGGAGAAAATATAAAAATGCAGTAAATGAAGCAGGCAAAAAGGAATACAAACGTCTCAAAAATGAGATCGACAGGAAGTGCAAAATGGCTAAGCAGGGATGGCTAGAGGACAAATGTAAGGATGTAGAGGCTTATCTCACTAGTGGTAAAACAGATACTGCCTACAGGAAAATTAAAGAGACCTTTGGAGATAAGAGAACCACTTGTATGAACATCAAGAGCTCAGATGGAAACCCAGTTCCAAGCAAAGAAGGGAAAGCAGAAAGGTGGAAGGAGTCTATAGAGGGTCTATACAAGGGCGACGTACTTGAGGACAATATTATGGAAATGGAAGAGGATGTAGATGAAGATGAAATGGGAGATACGATACTGCGTGAAGAGTTTGACAGAGTACTGAAAGACCTGAGTCAAACAAGGCCCCCGGAGTAGACAACATCCCATTGGAACTACTGATGGCCTTGGGAGAGCCAGTCCTGACAAAACTCTACCATCTGGTGAGCAAGATGTATGACACAGGCAATATACCCTCAGACTTCAAGAAGAATATAATAATTCCAATCCCAAAGAAAGCAGGTGTTGACAGATGTGAAAATTACCGAACAATCAGTTTAATAAGTCACTGCTGCAAAATACTAACACGAGTTCTTTACAGACGAATGGAAAAACTAGTAGAAGCCGACCTCGGGGAAGATCAGTTTGGATTCCGTAGAAATACTGGAACACGTGAGGCAATACTGACCTTACGACTTATCTTAGAAGAAAGATTAAGGAAAGGCAAACCTACGTTTCTAGCATTTGTAGACTTAGAGAAAGCTTTTGACAATGTTGACCGGAATACTCTCTTTCAAATTCTAAAGGTGGCAGGGGTAAAATACAAGGAGCGAAAGGCCATTTACAATTTATACAGAAACCAGATGGCAGTTATAAGAGTCGAGGGACATGAAAGGGAAGCAGTGGTTGGGAAGGGAGTAAGACAGGGCTGTAGCCTCTCCCCGATGTTGTTCAACTGTATATTGAGCAAGCAGTAAAGGAAACAAAAGAAAAATTCGGAGTAGGTGTTAAAATCCATGGAGAAGAAATAAAAACTTTGAGGTTCGCCGATGACACTGTAATTCTGCCAGAGACAGCAAAGGAGTTGGAAGAGCAGTTGAATGGAATGGACAGTGTCTTGAAAGGAATATATAAGATGAACATCAACAAAAGCAAAACGAGGATAATGGAATGTAGTCGAATTAAATCGGGTGGTGCTGAGGGAATTAGATTACGAAATGAGACACTTAAAGTAGTAAAGGAGTTTTGCTATTTGGGGAATAAAATAACTGATGATGGTCGAAGTATAGAGGATATAAAATGTTGACTGGTAATGGCAAGGAAAGTGTTTCTGAAGAAGAGAAATTTGTTAACATCGAGTGTAGATTTAGGTGTCAGGAAGTCATTTCTGAAAGTGTTTGTGTGGAGTGTAGCCATGTATTGAAGTGAAACATGGACGATAAATAGTTTGGACAAGAAGAGAATAGAAGCTTTCGAAATGTGGTGCTACAGAAGAATGCTGATGATTAGAGTGGTAGATCACATAACTAATGAGGAAGTATTGAATAGGATTGGGGAGAAGAGAAGTTTATGGCACAACTTGACCAGAAGAAGGGATCAGTTGGTAGGACATGTTCTGAGGCATCACGGGATCACCAATTTAGTATTGGAGGGCAGCGTGGAGGGAAAAAATAGTAGAGGGAGACCAAGAGATGAATACACTAAGCAGATTCAGAAGGATGTAGGTTGCAGTAAGTACTGGGAGATGAAGAAGCTTGCACAGGATAGAGTAGCATGGGGAGCTGCATCAAACCAGTCTCAGGACTGAAGACCACAACAACATAATTTAATTTTTATTATTCATATTATTTTGTTATTTTATGTTATATTTTTAATTTGTTAAAATCATGTTTAATTTTTTATTGTTTAGTTAATTTTTTTTCTTTTATAGTGACGCATTTTATTTCTCACGGGCATGAGACAGTACATGCAAACGTATGAAAATACCAATAAATACTTAATGCAGAGCACAAATTAACAGTGAATGTAAATATGATAAGGAATTAAATTTTAAATACTGAGAGAAGTTTATGATAATAATGAATGTACATAGTTTATATTACGCTGATAAACTTACGATACGACCGTATTACATAGAACAACCTACTTAAAAGCTTACTATTTCGGAAGGTGAAAGACTCGTGCAAAAAATAATAAATTATTGAAAAGCATTCATCCTTTTATCATCTCTTGTGTTAAAATTCTTGTCACTGTTTATTTAAATTATTCAAAAATAAAAATTGAAAATTAAGAAACCACTGCTAGAAACACTCACGTGAATAATTTTGGGGCGAAATGTTGCAAGAAGCAATCTGAATTAAGCATGAGTATTATTGGATGAAATAAGCAGAAGAGCCACGAAACAAAGTATGCACGACTAAATACTATTAGCTTTCCAGTGCTGTACGATAATTAACAAACCTCAGCATGTATTTCCCAAAAATAAATTTTCTACAAGATAGCAGAGTATTTTCCGAAGAAAATGCAGTAAAACGTTTACTACTGGTTATAAATAATTCTGATTTGGTACGTGCCTTGTTTTGCATGTCCAAAGAATTTTCGATGAATTTAAGCAACTGGTGGATAAAATAAACGATAATCAATAGTAATAATAATTGTATCCAAATGCAGAGCGTAAAATTCAAGGCATTTCTATGAAACACAGGTTCATGTGCAAACGCGTGATTTTTTGCACGTAAAACCTGAACGATGAAAGATTATTGCATACACTTCTTACAGTTGCGGTAATAATATATATTTTATGATCTGTTTCACTTTAAACCGTCTCAGAACGAGTGATTCGCATGGAACTGGATTTCACGTGCAATGAAAGTGCAATTTTGCACCACTATATCGTGCCAATGGATAAAGATTTCACAAAACTGCAGAAGGCCCTTTAATTACATGTATTTATCTTCCTTCGTACAAAATTTGATTCGATTTCCCAAGGTCTGAAACAGAGAAGTGGTGGGAGTGAAGAATCTCGCAAAACAATCCGAATGAAGCTAGATTTTCGAAAGTGAGTTTCCAATTCGATCATAAGGACGCCTTTTTTATTTACCTGATTCACTTTAAATCGTTTCCGCACCTTCGATTCACCTGAGGACGAATTTTATGTGCTGCATGAAACTCGACATTAAACCATTGTATCTCGACAACGGATAAAGATAATCAGGTAAAAAATTCACTTTGATTTTATCCATTTATCTACTCTTATGTATAGTTTGATCCGATTCCTACAAGTTTAAAGAACAGAAGCGGGGCGTTTTGAAAACGTTCCAGGAAACCGCTAAAGAAAGGAACTTTAAATTTCGAGGGCGTGTTGGTCTTATACTGTAGGCGTCATTTAAGAAGAGATTTTTCGAAGTTCCACTCATGAAGGGCCGAAAATGGGGATGAAAGTTTTTTGAAAATATGTCGCTATTAAGGCAATTCCGAAGCAGAACTACGAACACTGGTATTTGGTTTCCCGGTCGGAAATAAAAAAGATAGTTTCATCTGCAGGTTGGAAATCCAGCCACTAAGGAGATAAACTAGTGGATGAAAGTTCTTTTGAAAATAAATCGTTATTAATGATTGACTGATTAAAATAAATCGTTTTAATGCTGCACCTATGAAAATTGGTAGTTGAATTCTAGTTTAAGAATAAGAAATTACGTGTTTCGTTGTATTTGGAAATTCAATCCTTGAGATGGACGTGAAAGGGGATGAAAATTTTTATGAAAATATTTCATTATGAAAGAATTTTGAAAGCTAAATCCAAGAAATTTGTTGTTGACTTCTCGTGTGGAAATAAAAAAAATTTGTTTTCATCATTTTTTGAAAATTCAACCCGTATGGAGGTGAAATAGGGGACGAAAAATTGTATGGAAATATTTATATTAGAACATTTTTAGAGAAAACTCTATGAGAATCGGTACTGGATTACAAAGGAATTATTTCTTGGGAGATGATAGTCTCTATAGAAATAGCACTACAAGAACTCAAAAGGCGTCTGACCCCAGCTACCAGAATCACTTTGTGTCAGTACATTCGGAAAAGACCATGCTCCTGTGGGTTTCTTTTTGCATGAAATGTTTAGAAGAAGTAGCGATTTGTGAACACCATAAAAAAGCGATGTAGCTGGCACTAAGCTATTATATAGTATAAATAACCTCTTCAACTGTATCAATCACTAAGCATTGTATCCATAACACAGCTCTATAGAGTTCACTCATTTTTCGTGCAAAATTTCAAGCTATCTGCTGAAAGGCGTACGTCCCCCATTTTAAAGAATGTAAAATGAATTAATATGTCAGGCAACGACATAGTCTGAATCGTGGAAATCAGGATACTGAACTGTTCAGATTTCCTAAATTTTGCCCATTCAACAGATTGAGTGAATAGATAAAATGTTTTGGTGCATGTGTTAATTAATGTCTCTGAGGAAGCAGTACAACTGGAAGTATTGTTTTGCTTTTGGAACAAAGTTTATGTTCTACGAACCAGGAAAAATGATTGTTTGTTACAAAGATTGTTTCTAAAGGCGATGTCAATATGGGACTGTGATATCTGCTACTACCATGTAAGGTAATTTCTGAGTCTAGTAACAAAATATCTAGTCCTCACTACAATGTGTTTCCGCATTTACACAGGTTATTCGCAGCTAGGCTAGCTTAGGTTCTTTTATTTTGTGATATGCAGTTTACATTACTTTTAGTGTGAGAAATAAAGAACTTTTTTGGAAGTTCTATGTGCGTCGAAATGGTTGAAAAAACGTTTATTGACCGGTTGAACTAAATTTAATTTACTCACACAGTGATACTACAGAAGCAACAAAGCAAATTGCTTTTATTGTGCAGAAAAATTTCAGATACATGAGTTACCATTATGGGTAACATGCGGAACAGCTTTGTTATTATCTGAAAAGAAAAATTCCCATTACTGACAGCTATCAACAAAAGGCCACCGTTACACTGAGGTATACACACAACGAGAGGGGCTAATAGTAACTGAAGTTTCTTGAAGCAAATAATCATGAAGGAAGTATTTTAAACACAAGCAAACGACTTATTTTAGTGAAACACGATACGTGACCAGAGAATGTTGCATGTAATAAAACTTATAGCCAACGTCTGAACATCCACGGAGAAATATTTCATCTTGGTGTCGATGATTCTAAGAAGCTGAATCGGAAAAAAACACAAAGGAAACAATGTATTACAGTTGCTTTGGCTCTCCACAGACCGAAGAGTCCGACAAAATCTGCATTTTTAGACAACTACATGACAAATATGTTGATAACGTAATAACTCTATGACAATGTGGACAGAGTCGTCATTCTCGTGTAGATCATACTGAGTGATAAGATACACAAGGAAGAGCAATTTGGAATTTTCTTTCGATCTTTATTTTATTTTGTTCTATGATTTATCTTTTTATTATTGTTTTAACGTTGATATTAAGATTTTAAGAAGAAGATCTGAAATTAGTTATCTGGTGTACAGGAAGAACAAAGTGAATTGTTTGTACGTGGACACTGTAACCCATAGGCCTTTCTTTGCATTAGATGTGTGGTATGTTGATTGACAGCACGCGCTTATCTGTTTATTACCATCAGGTAGATGAGCTTTTCGTTGTTAAGGGACAGAAGGAGCGAAGTACGAAAATTCCAACTTTCTAACAGATTGCGTGAAATGTCATGGGTTGAACCAGAAACCGCAGCGCAATCTCCTATGAGGCGGAAATATTGACACTGTGATTCATCTCCGGGATGAGATTCCTATCGAGCCGTTTCCGAACTAGAAACTTTCTCATTCTAATTTTTCCCAATACTCTTTCCTGGTTGCTGCTTGCGTTAATTCAAATATTACGATCTACTCGTCACAGTTACGAACATTGTAGAACTCTAAAATTATGATAAACGCTAGAGTATTATAATGATAAGTTACTTTCTCTTCGTTTAATTGAAAATGTTGTAGGCAACACTAATGTAAATGGCAGAACTTGACAATGAGGACGAATCCCAGACGAATGTAACAATAAACTATCTTGTGATTGATATCGTCTAGAAAACAAATGTACAGCAAAACATTGGTCTTGCTATTCTACTTTTGGAGAAGATTTTCGAGAGTAATTCCCTAAAGAGTTTCCAAAAATACTGATGAAAACAAAACGAAACACGAGAAACAATTAATGTAGAGCAATGAAAATTCGGGTCACATGTGATTAACATTGCAAGCTCATAGTGTATTGCTTGCCTCCTGGAGCAGACACTTATGCGATAACTTTCGCGAAAGTGAACGTTTTTTGCCACGAAAAACTTCGTTACGAGTTATATAGTGTCAAAAACAGACAATGATGAAGTTTATTTACAAAAATCTGGGCAATTGAGACAGCGGATAACGGCGAAACTTTTACTGAATTTGAAACGATCTTTTTGGGAACTTTTGGTCAATGTCAGCTCAAGAGCGTCTTAGTAAACAAGTTTACAATCCCGAAGTATACAAATCAAGTCAGAGAAACCTACGTAGATATTTTGAAAAATATTTGAACAATACGCGTTTCTAGGATCAACTGATGTCGGCAAGGGACGTTCTAAGGATTCTGAAAGGTGAATTGTCAATGTCGATTAGGGAAAAGTTATTCCACGTTCCAAATACCGATCTTCACTTATTTGTGGCTACAATCGATTCACTATACTTGATTCAAGAGAATGCAAAGCCGCATGAGTAACATGTGAATCAGTTCAAATGGTTCAAATTGCTCTAAGCACTATGGGACTTAACATGTGAGGTCATAAGTCTCCTAGAACTTAGAACTACTTAAACCTCACTAACCTAAGGACATCTCACACATCCATGCCCGAGGCAGGATTCGAACTTGCGACCGCAGCAGCCGCCTGGTTCCCGACAGAAGCGCCTAGAACCACTCGACCACAGTGGCCGGCTGTGAATCAGTCAAACAGCTATTCGAAAAATAAAGCACCGAATGGTAACAGTCCAAGAAAGAATTGAAATAAGCGTAGTGATAATCAAGGAACGTGGCAACAGTCAAATAACCAGTCAAATTATCATGGAAACGGAAATACCAATGGGAACTCGTTCCTTGGTAAATGAAATAGCAATTTTAATCGGAAGAGGCGTAAAGGCAATAATTTTTCCAACCAATTTTAACCCAAGAACATGCACGGGAATAATAATGAAATGTCGCAAGGTAATAAATCGAACAACTGGCAAGGACACAACATGTCCGCACCAGCTAACTGGCAGAGTAGCAGCAGTGTAGATCCAAACCATCCTGTAAATAGTGTAAATGTTCTTCCCATGCCGTCAACAAGTCAAGCGCAGTCATGGTTGCCTCAGCAACCGGAGGTACCACAGGCATTACAGCCACAACTAAAGCATGTACGAATAATGGAGGAAACTGACGAAACGAAAGCGGGAATATTCGAGGCGTCAAACTCCTCATGCCCGATGTAAGCTCTCCGCAGTCGGTCGTGGGAGGCACAAAAGGGGGGGGGGCGAAAATACACCTGTCGCTGTATCCATGCTTCCATACAATGAAGGCATTGAAATCCAAGACGAACTGTGCTCTGGCACACACCGATGTGCTCAGCAGAAGCTAAAATTAGTTCAGGCTGCATTTGTCGGCATGATTCACGGTACTCCTGTGACTATTATCATAGATACAGGTGACAATGCCTCGGTCATGGATTATGACTTATATAAGAAGATCAATCCATGTCACAGGCTGCTAGTTTGTCAGATCAAAACTGTAAGATGATCGGCGCAATGAGATGCCGCATCCAGAGGATTTAGCAGCATCGTAGGAAACGATGCCACTACATACTCGTTCCTAATTGTAAAGAATCTCACCATTCCTGGTACAATTGGCTGGGAATTTCTCCTGGAAAGGGACGCTATGATTGGCATTTCTCTGCGCGCTGCTCATTGATGAACAACGGCAGAAGGTTATAACTGGCATTAATCATTAGCACAGCCTTTTACGGACAGTATTACCGAGCGCTATGACCTATGGTTTTCCATAGATCTTGCACATCGCAAGAGAGTATACTGGGGAAGCTATCCTCGTATACAGTCTGACGGTGATGACGAGATACGCGAGATTTGTCTGGAAATCGAGCATAAGGTTACCGAATCATGCTATCTCGACACTCAGCAGCAACAACGACTGGCATGGTTGCTTAAAGATTATGCCGCAATAATAAATGGATTCGAGTACGACATGGCAGTAAACCCACACGAAACTTACTGTCGATCCACTTACTCCGTACCGTGAAGTAAGAAGGAGGCTTTGCCTAAGGAGATACAAAGAATGATGCAATGGGGGACAACTGAGACTTCATTATCACCCTATAGCAGCCCCTTGATTGCGGTACGCAGGCGGACTAAAGCATCCGATTTGCACTTGACGCCCATGATGAGATTATTATACATGTGCGAAAGCGACCGGAAAGAGTAGAGGGGCAAATATAGAACTTCCCGGGTATTAGGTATCTAACAAGTTTCGATCTCCGTGGTAGCTACTGGCACGTCCTGTTATCAGAAAGATGTAGAAAATATACAGCCTTCACCTTTGCAGTTCGAAGATTAGAGTCTTACCCTTTGGGCTCAGTGTGAGCGGCTATAGGCACTGTAATGTGGCCGGATCTGCCCGATAAAGTCACAATGCATGTTGACGACCTCCTCATAGCCACAAGGACATTGGAGAAACAGCTGGAACTTACACAGAGAGTTCTGCAAGGATCTGCAGACGCGGGAGTAACTGCGAACCTGCGAAAATCAAAATTTGGACATCTTAAGCTTTTGGGACACATAGTAACTCCCGTAGGAATTTTGCCACACATGTACTGTATCATAGCCCCAAGAAACAACTGAAATCTTTCCTCGAGTTAGCGTCTTTCGTCGTTTTGTTCCCGTACAGCTGTTAAACAGTGTTGTGTAAAGAGCTTGAGCCCTCAGTAAGGCGATAAGCATTCACCTGAAACCGCTAATTGTTCCTTTTGTCCGTTACGGAATCAGAGCGTCCTGGGTAGGTGTGATTTTGCAATTCTCTACCGGTCGGGTAAGTTCGTTTTGGACAGGCTTTGCGTTTCAATGCATATTTTAACTTCATCTCGTTGGACGGGTGTTAGTTTATAGTTATGGATGTTAGATACACACATCACTGTCCTCTGATTAAGTTAGGAATACACAAAATTATAGTCCAGAATGGCCACTGGTCTATTTCGGCAAGTTGGATTAGTTACCTTCAATTAAATACTGATGTAACTAAATGTAACCAGTTAACTGACTATGACATATATACAATATATATGTGTGTAATTTTGAGTAAAGGTTTCGTTTTCACAAGGACGCAAACCCATAACTGTGAAGTGTTACTAAGAAATGTTTTATAAATTGTGAACGAACTTCGTATACGTGACACGTAAGGTGCCACTAAAGTGAAACATAAATTTATGTGCTAAGTGGATTTCGCAAGCGTGAAAGTGACGGACGACATATCTGCGAGATCATTTTGTTCAGTTGTAAATAGTTAGAATTAAACAGATGCACACGTCTGGTCCGACAGCACGAAGTAGTTTAAGGGTAATGTGGAATGATGAAACTGTGATCGTTGAGTAATCGGTAAACTGCCTTGGACGAAAATACGGCTAGGGTAAAACTAAATGATTTACACTAGAGCGAGTAGTGTTACTAGCTGGAAAGAAACTATGGCACCGTTTACTATCCATGCGTGCAACGTATATTGAGGTGAAAGTGTCAAAACCTTTATGGGATGTGTTACATCTCTGTGTACTAAGCTGTTATTGCTTGCAAGAAACCGGGAAACGTACGAAAGCTGGACTGTGACACGACTACGATTCTCCGCAGCATGCACGACACGCACCATAGAGCATAAATGAAGAGCTTGAATGCGCAAATAACGAGCATCTTTCCAGCAACGATACCTTAGCTGGTAAGATTTTTAATGTTCGACACATTGCATTTTCATGTTTGCGCGGTTGTCATGACTGCTACAAGCGAGACGTTGCCACCCAGTCCAGACAAAAGAACGGCGCGAGCGGCATCAACTGATCGCAACGAGGTGCGTCCCCACCGCAGCCACCGCCAGCGGCTGCGAAGGGGTGGGGCCTCCTCAAGGCGCGGTACCTTGCCGCGCTGCTGCTGTACGCCGCATACCACCTCCTGTTCCAGACATCACATCGCATTCATTGCATTATATAATCGTAAATTCAACCTCAAGAAACATTTCAATTTCTGTAAAAATTTTAAACGCACAATCCTGTAACCAATGTAAATATTTTTGTTGACATTCATATTTGGCCTAACCTTCCAGCGCATTAACTTCTTTGGCATATTTGAAATTTTACATGTTTCTTTCATGTTATCTGATTTTCTGATCTTAAATATATTATGAATTATCGTACAAACGTTGGAAACTGTACTTGGCTAAGACGTAGTAAAACTTGCGAAAATCCAGTCTAGACGCTCCAGGCAGTGTTTTCCCATGTTTTCCGGTGCCTGTAACCCGAATGGAGGAGCCATCACTGTAAATGTCCTGGGCGTAAGAATATCAGACTGCAATAATGTGGCCAGTACTTAACCGCACCTTAAATTTGTAATTGTTCATGAACCTTAAAGATTTTTTAAAAATCAAATTAGGCATAAATACAAAGCCGCATGAACTTTCAACATACATGAACTGTGAAGACGCTTTCACTCAAATATTAGATGAACTTCAACGAATTTACAATGTCAGTGGTGTACAAACTATAAAGTGACTTTCGGTGAACTAATACGTGATGATGTTAGGAACTGAGCTTATAAACTGGTGCGCGAACGATTAAGCGACAAGCAGTACCGCACAGTAATTATGTATACTGCTTCCAGAGGGTAATGTACTGCTTGCCTCATGGAGCGACTCTTGTGCGATAAACTTTCGTGAAAGTGAACTTTATTTACCACCAAAAATTTCGTTACGAATTATAAATTGTCAAAAACTGATAAACACGAACTTTCCTCACAAAATATTAGAAAAAATATTAATTAAATGTGTCATGACCTACAAAGAACCGTTCTATGGGAAACTAATATCTGTGATTATTGCCATTTTTAAAACAAATGCTCTGATGACTTTTTCGATTTCTGATGCTGTACTTTAAGGCTGCAGGAGGCCAGGTGTAAGTGTAATTTGGTATTTTCAAACAACAGATGAAATTTTAAATAATTTTGTACTCTGTTACTGTAGTACTTGTTAACCCCACCAGCCTACGCTTTAAGAAGTGTCTATAACTATTTTAAATAAGGCGCGAGAGTTGCAGATGCTCTTCATATTATTGTGCGTCATCTTAAGACCGATGCCCGCAGCTCGTTGTCTAGTGGTTATCGTTGCTTCCTCGGAATCACGGGTCCCGGGTTCGAGTCTCGGCCGGGTTGGGGATTTTCTCTGTCCGGTGACTGGGTGTTTGTGTTGTCCTTACCATTTCATCATCATTCGTGACAGTGACTAAATTGGATTGAGTAAAAAATTGGACTACGTAAAAATTGGGACTTTGTACGGTCGCTGATGACCGCGCAGTTAGCTCCCCAGAAACCCATCATCATCATCATCATCATATTAACACCAATAGAGTTATTTCACTACATTTCTCAACTGATTAATAATGTTCAACTCAGACTTAAAAAAAAATAGTACGAATAATAGTCCTTAAGAGTGGATAGGTATTTTGATTAATTTCAAGGAATTTTACGTAAAAGCATCGTGGTTGTGTGTGTTGATTCTATCTGTAGCAAAGATGATGTTTTAACAACACTTAAAGAAAGCCAATATTTATAGAGAGAAGTTTCAAATATTACGAGATGGTACATACAGTTGTTTATGCTGGGACGTAACCCATGATAGCTGGATATTTTATTAAACAAATATATTTGGTATTTAATAAAAAGAGAGCACTGAGAGCTTAGTAGCCGGAACTTACAGCTCTACCCACCAGAGACAGTTTAATTCCGTGTGGTTGTAGATTGTGCGTGTAGTTGAGATGTATTCTCTGATGCTTACTTACTTACTTTCCGTGTCCGGAGCTAGACTTCAGACTTCCAAAAATCAGCAGCCAATATGGCCTTGTCATTTGTCTCCCATAAGTCATTCATTGTGCAGGGCTGGTCTAAATATGGACAGATAAGCAGGTGTTGAGGGTCCTGGGAGAACCACACAGGCAGAGAGTGTTATCATTCTCTTTTAGGAAACCCCATTGCTGCAGGTTTGTCTTCCACTTTGGCACTTCTAGCCTCATGCGGTTTAGGGTTCCCCAGACTGCGTATGGTAGGTCTCCACCAGGCGCCAGTTCTTCTTTTACATCTTTATGGGGGTTTCACAGGTCGACTTCCCACCTTTTCAAAAGATTCTCTGCAGCCGACCTTTCCAGGGCTTGGGTGCGTGACAGGAAACTCTTCCTCGAACAAAGCCGTCGGTCAGCAGGCTGGTGTCCATATAAAGGGTGACGCATGTCCTTTTCTTGCTTGGTTTTTTCGGCTTCTGCAGCGATGTCACGTCGTATGTTGGGCGGTGCGATCCCCGTGATTAAGTACATCTTGTGTACTGGAGTTGGCCTCAAGTATCCGGCAACAATCCGTGCCATTTCATTCACCGCGACATCAACTTTTCTCGCGTGTGTTGATGCGGACCATACTGGAGCGGCGTATTCCTCGGCTTGTAACGCCGGAAATGCATATCCTCCTATTTCCATCTATTGTACTATAATTCTTTTTCCTTATTTTGTTACCTGAAGATAAGACGTATCTGTGTCTTTGTATATTGTAATTGTTTTACTATTTGTATACACATGCATTTATGGCGATGTGTAATTGGTTTGTTTTGTAAACACTATTTGTATTTTTACGCTGGGTCTTGCCTAGGGAAAACTATGCTATCGAACGAATACATCGATAGGTCGCGTGGAGAACCAAAGTGTTTAGTATATTTGGGTAGTGAACTCTGCCGCATGGAGCAGAGAGCGTCTGGCGGGAGTAGGGCAGCGGAGCAGGTGTGTTGTGTGACGCTCCCGCGAGTTGCCGCGCTTTCGGGGTTTGGCACCATGTAATTGCGCTCGACTTGCTATGTTAGTTTCTGACATGGTGTCGCGGACGGAAGGCGTTAGCTGGCACACATCAAGAGCCCGTTTCAGCTGGAGACCGTGTCGAGAAGAAGGCGCGCCAACATTCAGCTTCTGCAACAGCGACGGCCGACAATGAGTGACTGTCGCCACCTCCTCGATCGACGACTTCAAACCTTCAATCAACCAACAAGGAAGACTGGAAGCACGTAAAGTTTTAGAACTGTATGGCAGACCTCAGCTTTTCAAACTGTTAAATTTTTCTCACTTAATTATAGCAACATAGCATGAACCTTTGTTGCTTATTGTCCCAATTGCATTACCAAGCAGGGTCCCTTCCTTTTCCGGAATGAACCCGAGTGTCGTTGAAATTCAAACGCCAGCATTAAAGTAATATCATTGGATTTCACTGCTTTAATTTCAAAGTTCAGTTAAAGTATTCATAGCTGACTACAATATTTAGATTACACAAGCACAAATTAAGAGTGCGAGTTTTGTTACCATATTTTAGCTTACCTGTGACTGCAGCTCAGCTTGGTACGTACTAAATTTTACTATTGTTAATTGTTCAGGATCATTTAATTCAAGTTTAAAGTTAAATCTCTTATTCCTAAATTGCGTAGATTGAAGTAGCTTTTGAAATGATTGTTGAGGTAGCCCAAGACTAACCTTATTTTATTGAATTTCGTAGTGCTTCAGAAACAAAGTTCACTATTAATTTCAGTCACTAAATTAACTTTCAATTTTCCGGTTTTATTAATTCTTTTGCTAAATTAAGTCAGAGTGTAGCGAAATTTATTACTTCTGACAAACATTTAGTTTTCACACAACACGTGCCAACCTTCAGTTGCCACGCTTCTAGTGCTAATTATAAGTGCATTAATCTTTCATTTTCAGTTATTATAGTAGTTGTCCATGGGACTGGCGACCGTTAAACTATGTCCACATCCAAAACAAGCTTTATCAGATTCGTTCGATACATTTCACTGAGTGTGCTTGTCTTTGCAATTTATTAATACAATAACAGAATTCACACAAACAGACACTCTACGCACCACGACACGGTACACGCCACAGTAAGTTAGTATAAGAATGAGGTAAGCCACTGCAGATGTGAAATGCTGGCAGGTTAATAACCGGTGTAACTGCCGGAATACTGAATGCAAGCATGTAGATCTGATGATTGAACAGGCCAAGGCAACATTTCGACACCATGTAGAGCATGTTGGGTTACAACACCAGTACGTGAGCGAACACTAGCTTATTAGAAAACACCCCCTGGAGTGCTGTTCATGAATGGCAGCACAACAGATCGAATCACCTGACTGACGCACAAATGTGCAGTCGGGGTGCGTGGAATAAACACGAGAGTCCTCCTACTGTCGCACAAAATCGCACCCCAGGCTGTAACTCCAGACATAGGTCCAGTCTCTCTAGCACGCCGGCAGGTTGGTTGCAGGCCCTCAATTCGGCTCCTCCTAACCAACACGCGGTCATCACTGGCACCGAGGAAGAACCAGCTTTCATCAGCAAACATAACAGACGTCCATCCTGCCCTACACTGAGCTCTCGCTTGACACCGCTGAAGTTGCAAACGGCGGTGGTTTGGTCCCAGTGGAACGCACGTTAACTGGCGACTGAATCAGAGCTGTCGTTGAAGTAACAGTTCGTTGTGCCACTGTGGTGCCAACTGATCCCCAAATTTCTGCTGCAAAAGCAGTACGATACGCCACAGCCAGACGCCAATCCCTCTCGGTAGCACCAAGTGGCCGTCAGGAGCCCGGTCTTCTTGCGACCGTTCATTCTCGTGACCAACACTGCCAATAGTCATGTACAGTGGCTACTTTACGGCGAAATCCTTCTATACTATCGCAGAAAGAACATGCTGATTCTCATTGACCTATTACATGGTCTGTCCGCCCGGTTGGCCGTGCGGTCTAACGCGCGGCTTTTCGGGCGCAAAGGAGCGCCGGTCCCCGGCATGAATCCGCCCGGAGGATATGTGTCGAGGTTCGGTGAGCTGGCCAGTCTGTGGATGGTTTTTAGGCGTTTTTCCATCTGTCGCGTCAACTGCGGGCTGGTTCCCCTTATTCCGCCTCAGCTACACTATGCCGGCGACTGCTGCGCGAACAAGTTCTCCACATCCGCGTATACCACCATTACTTTATAACGCAAACATAAGGGTTATACTCGTCTGGTGTGCGACGTTCCCTGGGGAGTCCACCGGGGGCCGAACCGCACAATAACCCTGGGTTCGGTGTGGGGCGGCGGATGGGTGAAGTGGACTGCGGTAGTCGTCGTGGGGTTGTGGCCCACTGCGGCTGCAGCGGGGACGGAGCCTCTCCGTCGTTTCTAGGTCCCCGGTTAAGATAACCTAACACAACATAACATGGTCTCGTTCAAATGCAGTGAATTGTTATTAATAAAATATTTGTGCCTACAGGCATTCTCGGATAACAGCTAATTACCACGTCTAATCTAACGGTGACGACCGTTATAGCGTATATTTAAAGCAAGTCTTATTTGCATACTTATGGTGGCGTTACTATCGTGACTTGTATGCGACAGGCGCGAAATCTGACTAGATCTAGAAACACGCCTACCAACTTTCGTATATGTCGCACAATCCCTTCTTGATGCTGGGATTTGTTATCTGTCTATGTATATTCAAGAAAATGTAAGCGCAGGGTGTGATTAAAAAATTCAAGTCGAAGAGTAAAATGTTTTAATTCAGCTATTAATATCACTTACAGTGTAAAGTATTTTTATTTAACTACTAACAAAACATATTCTTTTCAATGAAATGATGGTGAATGTATGTATTTACTGGCTAGGATAGACCGTGCCATTAAGCGGTATTACGAGGCAAGGCTACTTGTTTATGAAATACTATTATATAAACGAGGCCAACGGCCTTGCCAATTCCCGTAAGATTACTAAAGTAAAGTGCTGTTGTCCTTGGTTAGCGCTTGGATGGGGAGTTTAATTTTGAGTTAAATGTAAACGAGAAGATCTGTTTCATTTTCGTTTGCTTACGGATATTTACACTAACTGTAGTCTCTGGACACATTAAAACTGTTTTCCAGAGATTAATTCAACAAAATATCCCGGCTTAGAAATGCAATGTCCTATCATCAGTGATGGCGTTCAGGAGATCATGCTTGCAATAGACGATTCTATTTGCTGAATGATAACTGGACTGATGTAGACAGAACAGACATATACTGCTGTAAAAATGTGTCAGTATACGTCGAAATAGCTTTACATGTACGACTGGTCTGTGACATTTACACATTTTTCTTCGCACATGCAACAGGAGATGACTTACACTGTTTGTTACTGTCAGATGTAAACAGTGTAGTCATCAAGTAAGTTAAAATAAGGCACGCTTTTAGAGATATCCGAAACTCTCTTGCGAAAAGCAACTAGCAGAATTAAAAAGAAAATAATTTTTCAATTGAATTGATGGACTTACGTGTATACTACCACATAAATTTTCAAGTGGTACGGTAAACTTGAATTACGGCCGCCGCACATGCATTGCGGCCCACTGATTGTAGCGAGAAGTATTGTAGCATCTGTCTGCACCTCTTTGAGTAACTATTGCGACAGAATCCATAGACCGGAGTGTAAACATAGAGCGGAGTATTAAGGTGTGGAATAATTCAGTCTTGTAAAGCGCCGTTGTTTGGTTAGATACCAAGAGGCAGCTGCTTTGAGAAATGATTATAAACACGTTCCCACGTTTGCTTTACACCCGCAGTAGAAATATAGCTTACATTGGACTGGCGGAATCACAGTGAAATCATGTGTCCTCTGACTGCTATTTGGTTTCTCGATATCTGTGCTGTTTAGTAAGTACCCAGTATAACTAACGTTAACTTTGCGACGCATACGAGTATACATATGAGTACTGGGACAAACCTGAGAGCAGCGAAATAAATGAAACGGCTCTGTCGTAAAGGCTAACAGTCACAGACGAACGCATTAACAAACTGAGAACTTGCCAGACAGCTAGGCAACGGAGTTTATGTAATCCATTTGCACTTAGTTACAGTTATCTACGTGCTAAATCGGACAGTGTAGTCTGTGGAAACCTAATGGTACGCTTCTGAGACTTTATGTAACAGTCACTCGATATGACGTGAGATTACAGCTCGTCAAAGAAGGATGTTATTTTTAGTCTAGATAAATCTAGAGAGATAGCAGTGAAGACGGAAAATATATGCAGGTCTTCAGACATTTATGAATTTTTAGACATCGTTCGTAGCTATATCAGGGTCATGTTCGGTATGTTGTTTGACATCCTTGTGCATATTGCCAGCACTAGATAATATCGGACATAGGACCTACTACTAGCTGAGACGTACACGCCAAGTGATATGTACGCGATTATAACAAATATTTAAATATGGTCAGCCTGCGTAAAAAAAGGAAACATTGGCAGTCAATTCTGACCAACCAGATCATTTAACACTATGTTAGTGTTCGCAATTACAGATCAAGACAGCAAGGCTTGAATCACATTTCTCATAATTCGGCGCAAAGTAAAGTGATAAATTTGTGTAAGCGTTATAAAACTTGTAAGCTTTCCTAAAACTAAATCTTACACAGTCTTACAAATTCTGAATAATTTTTTATGGCCTGAAATGGACCGCTAGATATAAGAACCAATTTAGCATGATAACGCGATGTGATTAGAATAGTTATAGGGAGAGAAAGCTTACGCGAAAGCGAGACAAATAAGGGGAAAAACATTTAATGGTGATGCCCTACTGAACATTAAACATGCATTCTTAATTGTGAGCTACTAGTTTCTTTATTACAAAGGCTAACGAGGCCTCTGAAACTTTCCCTTAAAAATAGTTGTTCATTCCTGTACAATGACGTACAATCCTTTCCCACTGGATGATCTTGGAGAAAACTGCATCTGCATAAGACTAACATTGTAATCTGCAAAATAATTTACGAAAGGTAAGCTCCAAAGGAGCATGGTAGTGCAATGTTTCCTTGAAATGCCAGATCCTACGCATCACATGAGCTCATTGAGCAGTTTTTTTCACAATTCTAACATATGGCAAGTTCGTGATTCAGCAAACGAGGGAAATTTATTTATTTATTTGTTTATTTATTGTTCCGTGGGACCAAATTAAGGAGAAGTCTCCATGGTCATGGAACGAGTCAATACATGAAATTATAACACGATATTAGAAACAGATAAAATGAAATATAAAAAAAAACATATTCAGGTGACAAGTCGTAAGTTTAAATGACGAAAATCAACAATGTAACGTTGGAATTTGTTTAATTTTTTAGCTCTTCCAGGGGCACCTCGACAGAATAGAAGGAGTGAGCCATGAGGAAACTCTTCAGTTTAGACTTAAAGGAGTTTGGGCTACTGCTAAGATTTTTGAGTTCTTGTGGTAGCTTATTGAAAATGGATGCAGCAGAATACTGCACTCCTTTCTGCACAAGGGTCAAGGAAGTGCATTCTACATGCAGATTTGATTTCTGCCTAGTATTAACTGAGTGAAAGCTGCAAACTCTTGGGAATAGGCTAATATTGCTAACAACAAACGACATTAAAGAAAATATATACTGTGAGGGCAATGTCAGAATTCCCAGATTTTTTAATAGGGGCCGACAAGAGGTTCTCGAACTTACACCAATAGCTCGAACAGCCAGTTTTTGAGCCAAAAATACCCTTTTTGAATCAGAAGAATTACCCCAAAAAATAATACCACGCGACATAAGCGAATGAAAATATGCGGAGTAGACTACTTTTCGTGTTGAAGTGTCACTTATTTCAGATACTGTTCCAATGGTAAATAAAGCAGCATTTAGCTTCTGAACAAGATCCTGGACATGGGCTTTCCACAACAGCTTACTATCTATCCGAACGGCTAGCAACTTCAACTGTTCCGTCTCTCTTATAATATGCCTATTCTGTCTGATCAAAATATCGGTTCTAGTTGAATTGTGAGTTAGAAACTGTAAAAACTGAGTCTTACTGTGATTTAGCATCAAATTATTTTCCACAAGCCACGAACTTATTTCATGAACTACATTATTTGTTACTGTTTCAATATTACACACAAGATCCTTCACTATCAAGCTGGTGTCATCAGCAAACAGAAATATTTTTGAATCACCTGTAATACTAGAAGGCATATCATTTATATAAATAAGAAACAGCAGTGGCCCCAGCACCGACCCTTGGGGAATGCCCCACTTAACAGTGCCCCATTGGGACTGAACATCACTACCACTCTCAATATTGCGGAGAATTACCCTCTGCTTTCTGTTCTTAAAGTAAGAGGCAAACCAATTGTAAGCTACTCCCCTTACCCCATAATGGTTCAACTTCTGCAGTAATATTTTGTGGTCAACACAGTCAAAAGCCTTCGTTAAATCAAAGAAAACACCTAGCGTTCGGAACCTTCTATTTAATCCGTCCTAAACCTCACAGAGAAAAGAGAATATAGAAATAGGTCTAAAATTGTCAACATTATCAATGTCTCGCTTTTTATAAAGTGGCTTCACTACCGAGTACTTTAATCGGTCAGGAAACCGACCACTCCTAAAGGAAAAGTTACAGATATGGTTGAGACTGGGATAACATACATAGAACAATACTTCAGTATTCTGCTAGATACCCCGTCATATCCGTGAGAGTTCTTGGTCTTTAGTGATTTCATTATTAACTCAATCTCCCTCTTGTCAGTATCATGGAGGAGCATTTCAGGTAACAGTCTCGGAAAACGTTTTTCTAAGAGCGCCATATGATTCCCTGTTGGGACTAGGTTTCTATTTAGTTCACCTGCTATATTCATAAAGTGATTATTAAATACTGTACATATATGCGACTTATCAGTAACACGGACATTCCCACTACGCACTGATTCTATATCCTCGACCTGTCTCTGCAGACCAGCAACTTCCTTTACGACTGACCATATGGTTCTAATTTTATCCTGCGACTTAGCTATTCTATCTGCATACCACATACTTTTTGCCTTCCTAATAACATTTTTAAGCACCTTACAATACTGTTTGTAATGGGCTGCTGCATTTAGATTTTGAATGTTTCTAACGTTATTTGATGTAATTGCCACTTTGTTCTACAAGATATTCTTATCCCTCTAGTCAGCCACCCAGGCTGCCTGTTTGTGCTAGTACCCTGTTTTAAACGTTCTAACGGAAAGCAACTTTCAAAGAGCATGAGAAAAGTCTTGAGAAAAGCATTATATTTATCGTCTAATGTATCAGCGCTATAAACATCTTGCCACTCTTGTTCCTTTATAAGGTTTACAAAGGTCTCTACAGCAACTGGATCAGCTTTCCTGAACAGCTGATGACTATATTTAACACGTGTTGCAGCACAAAAATCTTTTAAAGTTAAAATTTGTGCATCATGATCTGAAAGGCCATTCACCATTTTGCTAACAGAATGCCCTTCTAGTAATGAGGAATGAACAAAAATGTTGTCTATGGTTGTTCTACTGTTTCCTTGCACTCTCGTTGGAAAGAATACGGTTTGCATAAGATTATATGAATTAAAGAGGTCTACCAGCATCCTCTTCCTTGCAAAATCACTTATACAATTAATTTTGAAGTCACCACATATAACTAACTTTTTGTATTTCCTATAAAGTGAACCCAGAACCTCCTCTAGCTTTAGCAAGAATGTTGTGAAATCGGAGTCTGGGGATCTATAAATAACAACAGTTAGAAGTTTAGCTCCGTTAAATTTAACCACACCTGCACAACATTCAAACACCTTTTCAGTGCAGTACTTTGAAACATCAATTGACTCAAATAGGATGCCGTTTTTCACATACAAGGCTACTCCCTCACACCGCAAAGAGCTCCTCGAAAAGCTGCCAGCCAACCTGTATCCTGGTAAAGGAAGCCTCTGAATTATCTCCTTATTTAAGAAGTGTTCAGATATATCAATAATTTCAGAGTCAACATCTATAAGCAGTTCACTAACTTTATCTCTAATACCTTTTATGTTTTGATGAAATATACTAAATCCCTCAATACTCGGATACCTAAGCTTTGTCAAAAGTGATTCCCTTGTTAGAGAGACTTCCCTTAAGCAGGAATACCTATCAGCTGACTTCAATCTAAAAAAGGTGCAGCTCTAACACCCACTACTGCAGGAATTTTCCCATGAGTGATCCCACCAACCCCACCTATGCTGTCACCTATAAGCTTTGCCAACCTCCCCTTCCCATACCTGCTGAGGTGCAGGCCATGTCTAGTGAAACCCGTCCTGCTGATAGACTCCACCGACACCACTGAAATGTGACCCATGCCTTCTATCATCAGCGCACCCCCAAGTCTCATGTTATTACGCCTGACGGTTGTATTAAGATGAGGCCGATCGTGACGCTAAAACAATTCCACGAAATGCACATTCGTGTTGCCAGTCTGAGTGGCTATCTTTTCCAGGTCACCATCTATGTTATACTCCCGATCCCTGTCAATACTATTACCAGCCCCACCCACAATCTCTACCTGATCCTCTTTAGTAAAATCCCTACATAACCCCCCTATGTTAACAGTCACCTGAGCCAACCCTGCATTAGGCTTCACAAAGCTGGTGACCTGGTACTCACTCCCCAGCACTTCCTGCAACTGCTGACCTACACCTCTGCCATGAGAACTACCTAACAGTAGAACCTTCTTCTTCCTCTTCGACTTTGCAACTGTTCTAGGCACAGTAACTACTGAGGTCTGCTGCATACTTCCTACATCTACAGCTACTAGAGATTCCTCTCCACTAGACTCTGACACTTGGTCATATCTATTGTAAACACCAATAGTAAAACTATCTGAAAATCTTCTTCTCCTAGCAGATCTCTTGCCAACAGCCAGCCAGCCAGCTTTTAGGTGTATTAAATGGTGAGGCCGAACAGACCATAAGGTCTAATACTGGATCGGCAAGAGAAGTCCGACTTAAAACCACGCTCGTACTGAAGCTACTTGTACTATTAACGAGGAAAGATTTCTGAAGTTCAGGATTCTTAAAAATAACGCACGATAAGACGGCCGTCACGGCCTGTACTGCAATACCAATCAAACAAGCAGAATAGTAATTTAAACTCACGAATTCACTCGGAAACAGCACAATTTAGAGTTGGCACAGCATCTGACCAATTCCGGCCGAACACCTTGCAGCCAAAAACACAATAACTGCACACAATTTAACGACCGCAACTTTCATATAAAAGGTCGAGGTTTTAATTCACAAAGGCAAGGTTCCGACGGCACCTCGACAAAAAGGCACCAACAGTCCACAATGCAAAACAGAGTAGTTTTTTCTTTTTTCTTGTTTTTACAACAGGAAAGGGCCATTCGCGTCTGGCATGGGATGGCTGCATTTCCACGTTTCGGGTTAGTCCTCATAAGCTTACTTCCAGAAACATATCCCGGCAGACATAAAGACAGGACGCAGCTCAGTCACCGCCACTATCCTAGCATACATCTCAGCTAGTCGTCCGAAACACCCGCCAGCCCCAACAGGCTCACGGCTTCTTCAATTAACAACAAAGCGCTCCGCGGACACTTCCTTCACGCCGTGGTGCTTCCTCTGACCCCCTACTGCCTAAGTCCACCTTCCAAAATTCCTCGCGCCACTGTCGCAACACAGTGCACGCCCGGGCAAAGGTGGCCACACAGTGGGACAACCGACAATCGAGAGATCGAAGTGAGCCGCACGGCTTAGGTATCTAAGAAGGATTCTTGTTCAGTAGAACCATCTGTGTAGGCTCGTGTGGATAACAGCAGCGTCTGATATGATAGCAGCCGCAACTGGTAGCGTAAACAGGCTGATTGCCTGATGTGAAAGCTTATTCTTGGATTGAAGGCAAAGTGATGTCGAAGTGCTTGTCACAACAGGGAGGCATTGCGTGGCTGGCCATCGCTCGCTACAAACACGTATCAGAACTGCCCTCATCCTAAATCGGAGGAAATACTAATGGCTTCTGTTAGCCTGAGAATACTAGAAATCGAGGGACATAAATTCTGGGTCCATTACATGTCTGATCGATGATTGCCCTCCAAGGAGATACGTAATAAACGAAAAGAGGCATGAATGCTCGAAGAGTTTAGTTACCAGTATTTCGATAATCTAAGAGAAGCATCTCCTGGTGGGGATATTTGGAGTCACGGTAGAACATCAGAGACGGTACGAAGTTCTGAGATGTGGGCCACTGCTGGATTGAACGTGAAGCAGTAACGATGTGCGAGGACTAGCTTGTTTCAAGAAATACAGACAAAGAGTTCATTGAGTTCCAGTACAGATATTTCTCAGGAGCTCGTGGTTGCTATTTCTCCGTTGTAAACCGTGCCTACTCGTCGTAAAAAAATGTAAATTAAAATCGAAAATCAAACAGCCAACATTAATCAATGTCTATCACAAATGGAGTTAGTAGCTTCCTCGACCACCAGATAGCTGTCCGAAAACCAACAAAAAACGTACTTCTAATATGTAACTGCTACTCGGAGAACAAATATAAATTGCCTTGTGGATTACGTGTGTGACTTCTGAAAAATGAAAACCTCAATCATTTCCATGATTAATGCCTGCAGCGTCAAGAATCATGATCATACTTCTTAGTATAATTCAGTGATCCAACGATATCGTTACTTATGCATGAACGTATTCCCAGTCAAAGGGAGCTCTCGTAAGAGTCATTTATTAAGTAAATTGAAACCTACTAGGAGAGATTTCGGTCACTATCACTGGAGTCCATGTTATTTGACAACACGGCCACAAGTAATTTTAAATGATGTGAATCTAAATTTTCTGTAGAATACTTCGCCTGCGCAGTTTGGCCATTCATTCAGCGAATGTGTAATATCTTCAAGCACAATTACTGAAAGGAGATGGCAAGTACTTCAATCTACCGTATGAAACTCCGTTTATGAGGGAACATTTATTTTCGTAAAACTGTCAGTCCACGATGATGAGGGTCGAATCTTAAGAAAAGAAAGTGATGTCTGTTAATTTGGAGGCATGTCGAATATGAATTCTTCAAGCACGATCCATTATGACTCCGGAACAACGCACAAAGTCAAGTTCGACTCGCTCGGTTGGAAATTACGTACGAAATAATTTGGACAAAACGGACGGCGAAAGACGACAAATCGAACTGAACGTTTAGCCTTCAGATAGGATCCAACGTCGATTATGCCGCGGATGTATTGGCCTACTTCGGAACAATAAACAATGTTTGATAACACTGCAGTGCTTTGCCAGGGTTACGTTGTGCGAGCCGAAAGGTCAAATTACAATTGACACCGCCACCAGAGCCACTGTCATCATTGCTTTCTGGCCACGAACCTTGACTGAAGCTGCGACAAAGCTGGCTGTGAAAATTTGCGGTTTTGTTTTCCTTTTCACAGCCATTTCTAACAGAGAACAGAAATGTTGTGTTTACGGCTAACTTTATAGTCATGTCTTTTCGTAGAATAAAACCATGAGAAATACTATCACTGAAGCCGCTGTCCTCCCAGATCCACTAGCTGAAAATGTCTCTCTCCTTTTCCCTATACTAATGATTCCAACCGATTACCTATTAATTTTGACTCCTATTCCCAGGCAACGTTCCGACTTCAATTTAAAAAAATAAGGTAAGAGAAAGAAAGGAGGAGGTGAGGATAGAGATGGAGGAGGAGGGAATGGACAAAGGGAGGGGGGGAAGAGGTGAAGGGTGGAGATCGGGCGGTAGAAGGACGTTAGGAGGTGTATCCAATTCCCGTACATCTTTAGCAATTGCAGAGCATTACCGGGTTCGCTAGTAAATCAATAGTTTTAATAGCTAAGGGTAACAATCTCTGATAGAGAATCGCGAACGAGGTAATCCATCATTGCTGTTACCATGTTGTGCCGTGTATTTCTGCCCTCCGATGATTTTTACATCCCCCCACGGTGCTTCTGTCAAAATTGGGCTCTTGGACAGCTGTTTTCGCTTCCTGAGGTGTGCAGCAGTGAGAGACTGGGTCTTCTCTCTCGTGACTGAGAGCAGTGCGGAACTAGCAACCTGTTTTGGCCCTGTTCCGCGGTAGCGTGATAGGTTTTTTCCTGTTTTATCACTGCGGCGAGCAGTCACATTTGCAGTGGTTGCTGCGACAGGTTCGATCGCTCTGTCATGGGTATCCGAGTTCAGTTGCATTCTGTTTGGTACTCTCCTACGTAACGGAAGTGCTTGGAGGATTTCCTTTGATTTTTCAATCGTTCGTTTAGTAACTGTCGAATTGATTAAGCATCGGCTAGAGTGTTACTTTCTACCATCAGCAGTAAATTGTTACTTGTTGCAGGAACCGGCGTGCTGAAGCCTATACGCTTTCAAAGTGAGTTTAGTGTGGGTGTTTGTATTTCCAGTAAGTCTTGTATCATACGTTCGGAAATGGGCTTGTATTCTAATGTGTTTTCCCAATGACGCGTGGTTAGTATGATCACGTGATGTGTTTGGTTCGTATGCAAACTACGTGCGGGTTTTATCATTACTGTTATAGGTGTGTGTTCCGACTGGGATTAGGAATCACATATAGGTAAATCTAGTTTGGATCGTTTTGTGAGATTTCCACAGTGTCGTGTGGTTCCTAAAAGGACACTTCCTTCCGCTGTGCATGCAAACTTCTGGAGGTTGGGCCCTCGCTAGGTTATTTGCCGATGCTTGGTACTGTCAGCTGTATGTTGAGATCTGATTTCTGAAATCTGATTGAAACTTGTATTGGGTTTCTATGGAAATGACTGAACCATTAGTTAGGCATTAACAACGAAATCTGCACAGAATTAGATACTGAGGAGTACGCTCCTAGAAGTGAAACTGTTGCTGAATTGTTTCATCGTCTGTCATACGGATCGGTGACAGCCGTATCCAAGAGAGAATTAACTTCGCTGGCTGTATTGTATTAAATTGTTGAATGTCGTTTTATTCGACTAACGTGTCTGTATTCAATTACGTTGTCGCCTTGTGCTGGCATGTATTTTCGTTGTGTTATTAATTGAGCATGAGACACACAGCTGTATGTTTATTTTAGTTGTCACTGTTTGATCAGTTTGACTTGCTTTTTGTCTTGGTGTGTTAGTTGGATCAAAGGAATGACGGCCATGCTGTTTGCATTAGGTGAACCTTTTGCTCTCTGGTTGGTTATGTTTATTGCACGTACGGGCGAGTGTTATGAGTTGTCCTGCGTTGCGTCTAAAGGTCAACGGACGAGTCTTCGTTGTCGAGGCCATCCGCCGTCCTCTGAGGCTGTCCAGAGCCCTCACAGCAGTATTATACTGGGAGAGTGGTTCTAAGTCTTTTAGCGGTAAATTAGAATAGAGCGTAGATTATTACGAATGGTACGTCCATATAATTGTGTTATAATGCTAGTTTTGATAAGGATGGTGCCTGTGTTGTTACAAAGCAGTTAAGTTCCCGCTATAAACTGAAAGATCAAGTTACTGCTAGTTTCAATTACCATAAGAGGCTTACCACCCTATAGTTGAGTGAAATCTTGTGATAAATGCTTACTGGTGTAGTTGTAACTGACCTTGAGTTATCAGTGAGTGCTCTAGCTTAGGTAGTTTTGTTATAGCTTAAAAGCGGCTTCCATCGTGTACTAATGTGTTATGAAATTGAGTACTAACCGGGTACGTGGAGGTTTCTGTTGTGCATGTAACTGTTTTGTTGCCATGGTCTGTTACGTATGCAGCTGTTTTGTGGTCAACGTGATTTGTAGTGGGCGATGTCTTTCTATTTCGTATTCGAGGAGGCCAGAAATGTAAATTTTAAACTCTTTATTGAATTATGGTTCACTGCATTTTGTTCAAATCCAGAATGCTGTTCGATGGAAAGATTTAAGTGGTGGGTTTCAAGTTGTTAGCCAGTGGTTAACTGAGGTGAGATCACTTTGGCTGTACAGATCTGTTCGAGACGTCCGCTTTCCATTAGTCCTTTCTGTCAGCACGTATGGGACGTGCGCCGTCGTTGCTACCTATGCTGCTCTCGTCGAAATGGCCAGCTTCTCACATCTATCGTCCAAGTGATGTCGGATCATAAGACTTATCAACCGAGTTTGGACTGGGAAAAAAAAATATATAAATTGAAAAATAATTTTTTCAGCCCGACCACCCTCAGTCTTAAAAAAACTCAGTGCTACACTGCTCAACCATGTCCCCTAACATCATGCAGGTGTTACATAGGTTGCGGATGATCACATTTCACCCGAAAGTTGTCACACTGCAAGTGAGCTACGTGCTGATAGCTCAGTTAAAAGTAATCTGTTCTTTAATCAGTAGCATTGATAACGAAAAGACATTCAGGGAGACTGACGTAATCTTACTGTAAAGCTGCATCATAAGAAGAATGTATCTCTGTCATGTGTGACAAAGTGCAAGTGACTACGTTTGTACGGTAACTGACAAGGTAATATTGTAAAGACTGGAAATGTTGACGAGTCCACTGTGAGCAGAGATTCATGCCGCTTATATCACAGCCGCTTGCTACGTCTGTCAGGAACCACCGCAACACCTTAAAATTCTCCAATTGGAAACACAGAAAGGACAGTAAATGTCTACCGTTTCCGGACTTTTCTTGCCTGGTAAGTTCACGTGTCATATGAGGAGCAACTAATCAAAACATTTAATGTCCGTTGATTCAAATTTTTCAGGAAAAGCGGAAAACTGATCTCTACTAAACTATTCAATGGAACATAATGCTGTTTACACAAGTAATTTCATGTTGGGATATTGAGTTCGATCCCACATTACAACAGATCAAAATTTGATTAGGATGACTATAAAATCAATTTATGTTGTGAACAGTATATATCATGTTCGGTCAAGTTGGACATTACACATTTTGATGGGTTTTCAGCATTCAATCTTCACTAATTCACGTGAACTTTAATACCAGAAAATAGTTATTAACTTACAGTAATTTTCAATTGCTTTACATCAATTATAAAACTTAGAACAAAGTAACACTGATATTTACATGAAGAAATGAGGCAAAGCCTTAAATTACATAAAAAACTGTTCAACACAATAATTTGTAATAGGCAGAATTAACTAAATTTTATTCATTCCGGTTCTTCTTGTAAGAAATACCTTTCGATATCTTCTATAGTGAAGCTGCTCCATGGATCTTCTAATGTCCGTAAAAAAATTAAGTTGTTCTTCTTCTTTACATTGCGTGCCGAATCTTAAAGCAAGCAGTTTCTTCGTATCTACCCTTTTCTATTCCCTTATCATGTTAACAAAGCTAGTACAGTCCTTTCAGTAGCAAAGGACATCTTACGTCCACGTTTTGCCGATGTTGAGAATGATTTCGAAGAGTCATCGAAGTAATAATGAATTTCTGTTTTAAATTTTATATCTTGATCTCTGACATTCTTCAGTTTTGACTTTTTCAAAATTATTTCTTTTACTTCACTGATACCATCTATTTTTTCTATTCGTTTGAGAGTTCGCTATAGTTCTTAATTTTCCAGACTCTCGCAACTACCCGCGTTTGTCCAACTCCATTATAGATCTGTACATACTTCTCCGGATTCGAAATTTGGAGAATGTCTGGCAATATTCTCTCAACTCATCCAAAGACCCTGTCTGCAGGTAAAAAGCAATAACCTCGAACTGAAAAATATGGTACACATCCCCTATATGTAATGGGGAACTTTTCAGTAGCCATAATTCGCAGGTCGGAGTGGCCGTGCGGTTCTAGGGGCTACAGTCTGGAACCGAGCGACCGCTACGGTCGCAGGTTTCAATCCTGCCTCGGGCATGGGTGTGTGTGATGTCCTTAGGTTAGTTAGGTTTACTTAGTTCTATGTTCTAGGCGACTGATGACATCAGAAGTTAAGTCGCATAGTGCTCAGAGCCATTTGAACCATTTAGAGCAGCCATAATGCAATAACATGAGTCAGATATTAATTTTTATTCTGGCCACCACACCCATCAGCAAAGGGCCTAAGAGATGTGGTAGTTCGGTGAAAGGATGCTTTAGCAAGAAAATCTGTGATGGCTGATGCAGTTTCTTGTGGCCCTCTTCCAGCTTGACTTTCATTCCATACATAGGACACAGGGTGTGTGGTGACTATATTTGCCACATAGAAGCTATAGAATGCAATTTGTCGGGCGTAATATGCCTCTCCAATATTCAGTTTTGGCAGAGACTGGACTTGCTGCAAGTCAAATGCAAAGATTTTACTCCCATGCGGCGACTGGTTAATTAATTTATGAAAAGCTCGAGCTTTCAGCCTACGAGTACGAAGTTCAATCATTAACTTCTTCATTTGATTTGTATCTACAGTACTTTGAATTTCTTGCCACGCTGTAAGGCATGAAATGCATCTATAACTGACAGGGGCACCAAAACCCAAATTGAATTTGGAGTTGAAAATTCTGGTGAAGAATGATTTTTTAGCTTTGAGATCAGTTGCTGCTGAGCTGTTGTATAGTTTTGAAAGCTTGTTTATTTTTAATTCACACGAGAGATACAGGCTTTGGCTTTTGTTCCTACTGTAATGACTTTCGGTGGCTTTCAGTTGTGATAATAATTCTACTACATGATCTCATTTAGTTTCGTACTTTGCAGATTTATGATCACCCCCTCTTTCAGCTGTTATTCCTATCCCAGGTGCAATTCCTTTCGCAATGGTTTTTAATCTTGTTTGTCCAATATCAAAGAGTTTCCGAGAAAATGCAGCACAAGCAGAAATTTTCTCGCTGTCTGATTTCAACTGGTTTACACAACCCCATGTTACCAGGCGATATTTACGTACTTATCTTTGTGAAATAATAATGTTATTTGTTTAGATTAGCACTTTGGAACATTAACTGCAAGTGTTCCAGAGCCTGTTGGATTATTTCCTGTTTAGTGTCGGTACAAATATACACTTACTTAAGAAGAAAAATTAAAACGAAAAATAGTGCGAATCTCTATTAAATCCCCAACATTTCACTGTGACAGCTGTTGTTTTTACTTTGGCACTTTCTTTGCGAATGCGCCGACGCTTTGTACTGATTACATCTAGCACTGCATTTATATCAGCTAGTTCATTTCACATGTTAGAAGAAATTTGTAACAACATCTTGCAGAATTTTTAATTGATAAATTTGTCTTTTCCGGTTAAATTTTTCTTCTTCGCGTGTGTGTGCGTAACTTCCTTTGTTCGTGTGTGTATGTATGTGTGTGTGGCGTGTGGAGGCGGCGAGGGGGAGCTGGTTCTTCACCACTCCCAGCTCCTCACTTGTTAACGTATTTAAAATATGTTACGTTTATTTGCAGTCAAGATGGACTGGCAGGCTCTACACCAGCCATCTACACTTAGCAAGTCATCCTACATATCACTAGAGCCTTCTGGCGTTTCAGTGTTGCTATAGAGATACAAACAACAACACCGTCCGCGAATAGCCTTAAGCTGATTACAACATTGGCCACTTGAACATTAACATACAGCGTGGTCATAAAATGTCTGAAAAGCTATAGTAATGTTGTTGCAGGGTATTTACTATGAGAAACAATGGTTAAGAAAAATTCGATGTGTTGTACCGTTTCCAAGCCCGTTAGCATTGAAGCGGCCCACCAGATACAGCTAGTGTCCGTTGTTCTCATAGCTTAGATGATAGCGCAGGAGACTGCCCACCCTTTCGCTGGGGTTCGATCCTTGCTAGCACCCCATATCGCTCTCTTAATGTGTTTAAAACCACTAAAGGAAGAACATTTTTGGCGACACCATCTCTGAAGGACGGCTTGAATTTGCGTATGCAACGCCCTGATTGGCTAATTTCAGTATCCATTATCTCGTAAACGGCCCAGTGTATCGACTGTCTTTCTTAACAACTATTTCTCAGCACAACTTACCCTGCAACACCCTTACAAGCTTTTCAGACTGCTTCTGACCGCCCTGCGTATTGCGAGCAGTAACGACCCTAAAACACTACCTTGTGGTTCTCCTGAAATTACCTTTACACGTTTCCTGTTCCATTAGAACGGCGTATTCGATTCGTACTGCAATAAAGTCCTCAACAGAGCCGAAAAAACGGTCCAGAAGGTGGCGAGGCGGTGAGTTCGTATTTTGCTCTCCAGTGGACAGTGGGCGTGTCGAACACTTTAGAAAGATAAGGAACACACAGAGCACTTCTTCCTACAGCTATCCAGCTCTCGTGGACGAACAGAGTGAGCTCCAGGATAAATGTCAATCATTATTCGATGATATTTTAGCTGTACATAATGCGTGAGCATAAAATACGTTCCAAATGCCACAAGAGATTGACCTAGGCCTATAATTAAGTGTACCAGTTCGATGACCCTTTTTGAAAACCGGAAACATCTGCACCTCTATACAATCTCAGTTCTCCTCTTCGTTGCTCCAGTGACCTACAGTAAACTGTTACTAGAAGGGTAGTAGGTTCTTTTACTCTGTGATTGTGGAGCTCATATGCATCTTATCTAGTCAAGATGCCTTTCCACTGTTGAGGTACTTTCGTTAATTTTGTGCTCTGCGATCACGTATTTCATCATCTGTCATTTCTGCCATTTCATTGTTAGTGCGGTGATTACCAGCAATCATTCTTCCCACGTATGCTTAGCGAAAGGGTCAATGGAGGGGGAAATGATAACAATGACAGAAATACCACTCGCCACAAACCATAACATGACCTACAGTATGTAGACTAGCTGTAGATGTAGACCGCTAAAGTGAAACTCCTCATGGCTTCATACAGTGGAGTTCATGAAAATAAAAAAAAGTGGAAAATTAACTGTACATGTCACATCCTACGTAGATACTCACTCGTCCAACCTGAGTTCTATATTTGCCAAGACTGCGTGAGAAATGGGGGCATATGCTTGCTTGTGGGAAGAACGTAGTGGTCGGTTGTGCTTTGCAGGCAAAGACATGGGGTTTTCTTGATCTCATTGCAAAACAAAACTGGAAAAACAAGTAGAACGTTTCGCAATACGCATTATTCTCCCACCTGGAAAAAGAAAAAGCAACAAACATATTATGGGGTATTGTAACTCATATAGATAGGAAATACACGATTGTCTACCTAGCAGACGTTTAGCTTTGTCGTGTCCTAGAACCGTCAGCTGCCTGCAGACAAATTCAATTTTCAGGGCTTACAGTGGCAGCCGTAAAGTTTCGATTAACTCTTGCCTTACAGGCGACATCGGGGTTGAGAAGTATGGAAGGGAGATTAAAGTTTGTTTCGGCGGCGACGACGTCATTACTTATAAAGAGAAAGTTCGAATTGGACAGAGACGGGGAACAGAGTCGAACACACCCTTTCCGAAGGGAAAAACTCGAAATCATCCTGGAGCGATTTAGGAAAATCACATAAAACCTAATTTTGGATGCTTAGGCGGCGATCTGATCTGCACTTCTCTCTCATACGGCTTCTCGCTCGATGTTTGTAAGCAAATATAAAAAATTTGCGGGCGTGTATTTTAAAATTTGCATAAATTCAACACTCAATGGAAGTCAATCCTTGTCAAATCATTTGTGAGCACGATACAGACACTCAATATACAGGGTGGTCCATTGATAGTGACCGGGCCAAATATCTCACGAAATAAGCAGCAAACGAAAAAAATCAAAAAAGAACGAATCTCGTCTAGCTTCAAGGAGGAAACCAGGTGGCGCTATGGTTGACCCGCTAGATGGCGCTGCCATAGGTCAAACGGATATCAACTGCGTTTTTTAAAATAGGAACAGCTATTTTTATTACATATTCGTGTAGTACCTATAGAGATATGAATGTTTTAGTAGGACCACTTTTTTCGCTTTGTGACAGATGGCACTGTAATAGTCACAAACGCATAAGTACGTGGTATCACGTAACATTCCGCCAGTGCGGACGGTATTTGCTTCGTAATACATTACCCGTATTGAAATGGACCGTTTACCAATTGCGGAAAAGGTCGATATCGTGTTTATGTATGGTTATTACGATCAAAATGCCCAACGGGCGTGTGCTATGTATGCTGCTCGGTATCCCGAACAACATCATCCAAGAGTCCGGACCGTTTGCCGGATAGTTACGTTATTTAAGGAAACAGGAAGTGATCAGCCACAAATGATGCCCAAGTAGATGTTTTAGCTGCTGTCGAAGCTAATCCGCACATCAGTAGCAGACAAATTGCGCGAGAATCGGGAATCTCAAAAACGGCGGTGTTGAGAATGCTACATCAACATCGATTGCACCCGTACCATATTTCTATGCACCAGAAATTGCATGGCGACGACTTTGAGCGTCGTGTACTGTTCTGCCACTGGGCACAAGAGAAATTACGGAACGACGACAGATTTTTTGCACGCGTTCTATTTAGCGACGAAGCGTCATTCACTAACAGCGGTAGCGTAAACCGGCATAATATGCACTATTGGGCAACGGGAAATCCACGATAGCTGCGACAAGTGGAACATCAGCGAACTTGGCGGGTTAATGTATGGTGCGGCATTATGGGAGGAAGGATAATTGGCCCCCATTTTATCGATCGCAATCTAAATGGTGCAATGTATGCTGATTTCCTACGTAAGGTTCTACCGATGTTACTACATGGTGTTTACTGCATTACAGAATAACGATGTACTTCCAACATGATGGATGTCCGGCACATAGCTCGCGTGCGGTTGAAGCGGTATTGAAAAGCATATTTCATGGCAGGTGGATTGGTCGTCGAACGCCATACCATAGCCCGCACGTTCACCGGATCTAAGGTCCCTTGATTTCTTTCTGTGGGGAAAGTTGAAGAATATTCGCCATCGTGATCCACCGACGACGCCTGACAACATGCGTCAGCCCTTTGTCAATGCATCTGCGAACATTACGGAAGGCGAACTAATCGCTGTTGAGAGGAATGTCGTTATACGTATTACCAAATGCATTGTGGTTGACGGACATCATTTTGAGCACATATTGCATTAATGTGGTATTTACAGGTAATGACGCTGTAACAGAATGCTTTCTCAGAAATGGTAAGGTCACAAAGATACATGTATCGCATTGGAACAAACGAAATAAAATGTTCAAACGTACCTACGATCTGTATTTTAATTTAAAGAACCTACCTGTTACCAATTATTCGTCTAAAATTGCGAGCCATATGTTTGTGACTATTACAGCGCCATCTATCACAAAGCGAAAAACGTGGTCCAAGTGAAACATTCATGTTTCTTTACGTACTACACGAATTTGTAATAAAAAATGGGGCTTCCTATTTAAAAGAAAAAAAACAGTTGATATCCGTTTGACCTATGGCAGCACCATCTGGCGAGCCAATCATAGCGCCATCTGATTTCCCCCTTCAAGCTAGAAAAGTTTCGGTTTTTTTAGTTTTTTCGTTTGACTCTTATTTCGTGAGATAATTGGTCCGGTCACGGTCAATGGACCACCATGTATATCACAGTACATAGCAAGCCACGATGTGTCGCTGTACTTCGTCCACCTCGTTGCTGTACTTGCAAGTGACCATCCAGCTGCATTTTAGTAATACAGGGTGAACATTAATAAAACAGACGAACTGCAGGGATGGATTCTTGACTTGGATTACAGTTTCCATTTTGTCTCGTTTTCAACTGCACACTTTCATTTGTATAGCTGCTTTCAAGTTTATGGTATGATCCGTTAAGTGGTCATATTTAGGGTACAGTCAAAACTTAATGTTGGTCATGTACAGGGAGAATATCAATAAAACCGACAAACTGCAGTGACGAATTCATGACCGGAAATGAAAGAAAAAAGGTGTTACGACTATGTGTCCGGAAATGCTGCGTTGGCACGGTAGATGGTGATGGTGAATGACATTTCCTCTGATCATGTTGCATGACTCGTATGTTGCAGGTTGTGTGATTGACGCAGTGTACTGTAAGCAGCATGATGGTCGGATGTTCATGCCGGTTCAAATGGTTCAAATGGCTCTGAGCACTATGGGACTCAACTGCTGTGGTCATAAGTCCCCTAGAACTTAAAACTACTTAAACCTAACTAACCTAAGGACAGCACACAACACCCAGCCATCACAAGGTAGAGAAAATCCCTGACCCCGCCGGGAATCGAACCCGGGAACCCGGGCGTGGGAAGCGAGAACGCTACCGCACGAGATGCGGGCATTCATGCCGGGAGCAAGCCGATATGTTGTCTGTGTACGGCGAAGCAGATGTAAATGGTTGACAGGCAGTACGGCTATACCAAACCAAGTAGACATCATACAACATTTCAAGCCCTTTTTGGCTGTTTGCGTGATCGTGGTCCTTCAGACAGACGAATGTGCAGGGAGGTGGCGGACTGAGCGTTCACCAGATTTGGAGCTTGTACCAGATTTCATCTTGTAGAACCCGGTCTTACAAATCAGATGTGCGCACATTCCTCCACCTCCCTGAACGTCCGTCTGTGTGAAAGGACCCATTTGATCATATTTTCATCATGAAACTTCCTGGCAGATCAAAACTGTGTGCCGGAACGAGACTCGAACTCGGGACTTTTGCCTTTCGCGGGTAAGTGCAAAGGCAAAGGTCCCGAGTTCGAGTCTCGGCCCGGCACACAGTTTTGATCTGCCAGGAAATTTCATATCAGCGCACACTCCTCTACAGAGTGAAAATCTCATGCTGGAAACATCCCCCAGGCTGTGGCTAAGCCATGTCTCCGCTATAGCCTTTCTTTCAGGAGCGGTAGTTCTGCAAAGTTCGCAGGAGGGCTTCTGTAAAGTTTGGAAGGTAGGAGTGCGAAGAACTGGCAGAAGCAAAGCTATGAGGAAGGGGCGTGAGTCATGCTTGGGTAGCTCAGGTGGTAGAGTACTTGCCAGCGAAAGGCAAAGGTCCCGAGTTCGAGTCTCGGTCCGGCACACAGTTTTGATCTGCCAGGAAGTTTCATATCAGCGCACACTCCGCTGCAGTGTGAAAATCTCCTTCTGATCATTTTCATCATGATTGACACGCAAGTCGCTGAAGTGGCGTCAACTTAAACGACTTCCAATACGGCAGCCAACCCCGAAGAGGATATCCCGGGCAATAAATGCCATGCGATCATTTCATACCACGCAAATGCCCAAAAAGAGCTTGAAATATTGTATGGTACCATTCTGCTGCTTGTGGTAGGCTGCGTCAGTCATACAGCTTGCAATACACCAGGAACACACTGTACATGGTCAGAGGATATGTCATTCGTCATTGTCATCACCCGTGGCAACAAAGCATTTCCTCCATTTCCGGTCAAGAATCCGTCACTACAGTTTGTCGGTTTTACTAATATTCACCCTGAACATGACCAGCGTTAAGTTTTGACTGTTTCCCAATAAATCATAGCATAAACTTCAAACTGGCTACACAGATGAAAATGTGCAGTAATAAACGAGACAAAAAGGAAACTGTAATCCAAGTTATGATAGCCTTTGCGGCAGATTTTTGTCGTTTGTTAGCTTTTACTGATCAACGAGAGGGAAATGGAAAAAAGGAACTCTTTACAAGACGCCCCGTTCACCTAAGGGGAAGTCAAAAGGAACAATTTGATAGCGGACAACTATGCTCTCTCTCAAACCGGGAAACAACATCAAATTGGCCTACAGAAGCCATGTGAGCTACTGCGTATGTGCGCATAGTCTTTAACTGCCCTCTCTTCCTCTTAAGTTACCGGCTTAGTCGATCATATTTCTGAATTTTTTTTTTTTTTTTTTGTTTCGTTAACGTAAGTAATCAAAGATTTTCCGTGAGGGCTACGAAAGAAAAAGATACCTTGCAGACGCTACGCAAAAAATCATTTGCTTTAACAATTGTATCTAAACTTAAGCATTACAAGCACGGAAGTCTTGCAATAAGAAGAACAGTAAAACAAAACAACTCAATTGCTTAATTTATGCTGTTAAAATTCACAAAAATTGAGGTAAAACTAACACGTATGTCAATTTTACGCTTTGTAAGTGCAATCTGCATTTTGTAAGTGGAAGAACAATATGTGTTTAATACTCAAGGACGATTTTAGCGAGAAAAAGAAATGACCTTCTAACACTTATGATCGACAAATCGATAGAATTAGTGGGCGAGAGGATATTCAGTTGCTAACACGACGTGAAAGCGCTGTAACTTAAGTGACTTTTGTAATTTTGAGGCTGTTTCGAGTCTTGATTAAACACGAGTGTTCCATATTTAATTGTTCTTTACGGCTTCCCCTACACCAATGTGGTAAGTTATAAACACAGTTTACAGCCTGTACATGAAAGGTGACAGGTAAAACTTACGGATTAGTTCAACATTTAGAATGGTTATTATTATAACGTGGAGATTTTAGCCAGTAAGATACTACCAGGAGGTGGACTACTAGTAAATAATTTAACTTTCATTACGCTTCGTGCAGCATTTACAGCTGTCATTCGAAATAGTTAATGTGGATGCGAGGTATTTATTTTGTAGCTTATTAGGCTGCAATTGTTTTCACATTTCAGGCAAGTTGAAACTAAAATTTTGTAACTATTCCCACGTCACATTTCAGTATCTACTGCCTGACAAGTGTACGGATGAACAAAACAAAAAATAAAAAAAATTTATTACCCATGTAAAATCAATCTTAATAACTGAGTAATAGATCATCTATCTGCCCGAAAGTCAGACTGTGCAATTCTTGTTTCACATTTTAAATTATTCATCTCAGTTCCATCGTTCAAAAAATTAGAGCGCCCAGCATAGGTGAAGGCGAAAAACGTCTTGCACGTTTTGTATGTTTTGTACGTTGATCTAATTGAAACTACGTGCTATCTTTCTCAAAAATTCGAAATATCACGACAACATATCAAAACAGTTTTAATTCGATCACTTTTTTGTAATTATACGAACGTAAAAAATTTCTTTCGAAATGCTATGTTATTTTCATTACTTGAGGACCATGCAAAATCCATTTCAGTGGTTATGGAACGTAATGCTATGGAATACGATTAATTTTTCATTTTTACTCTAAGTTTTATGTTTCAAAGTACAGACTCGATAGAAAACGGTGTTACAGTATTTGAGGGAAGACTAAGGAATAGGATAAAATATGTGAGCAGTAATATGGATCATAAATTAATAAAAGGAGCATAACCTTCGGTTTACTTTTATTAATTACTTGTGAAATACATTTACTTTTGTACAATGTTCACAAACGTTAAGTTTTGGGAGAGCTTCTTCGTTAACGATGTCTCTATTCCTGGCGACCGCACCGACTTGATATCTTTAAGCTGCTCGTAGACCTCAAGCGCCTACGATTGTCATCTGCGAGATACAGAGTGATTCTCAAAAACACCCTCTTTTTTCTTCACGACGTTCATCGCCATCATTATGCAGTTTATAACAAGAACTTCTTGAAGCTCTATTTCATCCGTATATGTTGTGGTTTTGACAGCGGAGGTGTAGTGGGAAATTCTGCAGGCATCCAAAGTGAGGCCGACGCATGATTGTCTGACGCCGGCCTTTGCAAAGGTGCAGTGGTGTGAAATGCTGCCAGGTTCGTCGCAGAAGTTCCCTGTGTCTGCATAACTAAGACAGAGTGCAGGACAGCAGCTGAGTGAAGTGGCAGTGATCCGTGGGCACCAATAAGCGACGGAACCAAACACTGTGGCAGGAAGTTAATGGCTGTCCTGCCTGACATGCTTGCGAGGAAAGACGACATTTTAACAACAGTGAGTTCAATGTGGTCTGCTCAACTGTGAGCCAGTGAGAGAAGTAAAGGTTCTAGCAGGCAAGGTCGCATTTATAGGCGCTCCGATAGTTCACAATCTGTCGATTAGTGACGACAGTGATATACGCAAAAGAGCAAGCAGTGACCTCTGCTGCTTGCTGTCGTAGCCAGGTCGCAGAAAGCTCATCTGCTCCGATAACGCTGGCTCCTTACATCACACAGATACCATGTTTACTGTTGTCTGTTGCTGCAAATATGTTTACGCCGTCGGGCAACGTAGTAAGTGATGTCGACAAAAACAAATAGGGTACATGGCGGCACGGACAGGAGATGTACTTCATTAGCAGGGAATCTGTGCACCGCTACTTATTCTGACATATAGCTAAAATTTGAAACTGTTATTGATCCAAGTGTCATAAAATTTTGTGTTATACAAGTAGCATTGTAAATTACACTTTCTTAAGATACGTGTATTGCAGGCACTGGGAATGTTGCTCAGAATGGAGTGAATGAAAGGTGTCGGCACAAGAAAGTGTTATGTGGTGGTGCTGGAGGTTGTGGTGTTGTGGTGGTGGGGGTATATGTACTCAACTAAGAGAGTAGAAGTGTAGTTATGAGTTGTTAGAAGCATGTAGCAAAATGTAAATCGAAAGATAGAATCTGCAGACATCCTATGACCGTCTCACTCACACTATCACACAAAATAGCAAAAGACTGATGGTTCAGGGCAGTGTGTGAGTGAAATACATAGGCTAAAACCACACACATTCTAAAATGGTGGAACAAGGAACCGTGACTACGTGATAAATTGAAAATAAACGATAGAGCAGCCACCCTGGAAACACACTGAAAACTTATACCTAAGACACTATTGAGAAGACCAGAATCCTAAAAGACGAACCACATTCGATTCATCATTACCCAAAGTAGAGGGCTGGTCAGCTGGTAAACGAGTAGTGGCCCTCATCGCTTGGTATTAAATGCATTCAGTTAAAATGTAGCTTATAGGAATCCGTACACCACAAGCGCTGCGTACCGTGGGTCTTCTCGCCGAAGGAGAACTCCATTCGTCAGAGGACAGTGTCCTATCCGGAGGCGCGTTAAAATTACTTGCTGTGCCCGGAAGGAGAAACGCCACGGCCCTGCGGTTGGTTTCGCGAGCCTCAGCTTCCCAACTCTAAACACTCCCACAGACGCATGATGTTAAGTATCAACAGCGAAGTAAGTGCATGGACAGGGGAAGCGCATTCAGAAAGCCAGCCGGAGTGGCCGAGCGGTTCTAAGCGCTACAGTCTGGAACCGCGCGACCGCTGCGGTCGCAGATTCGAATCCTGCCTCGGCCATGGATGTGTGTGCTGTCCTTAGGTTAGTTAGGTTTAAGTAGTTCTAAGTTCTAGGGGACTGATGACCTCAGCAGTTAAGTCCCATAGTGCTCAGAGCCATTTGAAGCCACATTCAGAAATTGTAGCTTCCAAGCAGGCATCCATAGCTGCCGCATCTGCTGCTATATTACCCTGAATGTCTTGGTACCCATTATATTAACAGATCCTTTCCCTGGCTCTAGAAAAACCTAACCCTCACTTTCGTAAGGATTTGACTGCTTACAGGTCCTGTAGTGTTTTCGAATTCAATACAAGATGACAACAGAAAGTTCTGTATTTACCAAGATTGTACATTATATTGACGGTTATATCGAATTGTGTTTAAGTTTTTGCCTTTTACTTTAACCAAACGTATAACAGCAATATCGTTCCTGTAGGTATGCATTTTTTTCCGCTGACGCCTTCAATTCCAGGACGAACTTCTGTTACTATAATAATCACTGGTTTTTTTATCAGATGATACCTTCCAAAAATTTTGCCGTTATAAATGTAATTTGGAACTAAATTCACACTACATTCATTGTTATACTATGAGACAGATAAGGCCCAACAGAGACAGTGAAAAACATTTTATTTTAGCATTTCATATCTACCTTCTTCTAAAATTGAAAATTTTACTGCTTTAAGCGCAAAGAGGCTTTTCCTTAGACGTCTTCTTTCGAGAAATGGAAATAATGGTCTTCTCCCTTAGCGTGATTGTCGGATTGGAGGTTCCAGTTCACAAATGCACGTATGGTGTTTTTAAGCCATTTATTTAACCGTTTTCATATTTCATTTTCTGCTGTGGGCAATCCCGCTTTCTTTCGTTCAGAAGCATAGTAGTGTTTTGTTTCAATCTATTAATGATGCTTAGGTAAATGAAAGGAAGGGAGAATGTGAAGCTCGAATCCGACGAGCTCTCATTCTGTAGAGAACCTTATCAACAACGCCACAACCCTACCCAAAGTCAGTCTGACGGCTGGCTACTAACGCAACAAATTACTTTCAGCTATTAAAACGAGAGACTCGTTCAAGTCCAGGCGACTGAGAAAAGTAGCATTCGTAAGAAATTAGAGTTATCACAGAACGAGTATTCTGTTACTGTTGTCACACCTCAGTCGCGTGAGTTCTCTTTAACCATTGCCTGTCTCAGCGGATATCGTCCAAAAAGGGAGGCGTACCTGTCGTCTCGGCTAAGCGCACTTCCGCTACGACCGATGATGACGCAAAATGTGGCCCTCATCTTCCGAAATGAGTCCAACACGCCACGAAGCATTCTTGATAATGGGCGTGCGCTCGATAACTCCGCAAACGACTAGAAGGCATTATCTCAGCCCCCAAGGATTGTTTGCGTGCTCCTTGGCTCACCGTATATTTACTCAGCTGACATCATGTGATATCATTATTGCTATCAGTAGTACTTCAGGCGAGAGTCATTTCGCATATCCTAGCTCACAGGCAACGCTTAGCTGACCTATTCGAGATGTCCTTCTCTCAGCTAGGATCATGTCTTTAATCTGTGGCTGACAAATCCTTTTCTACTACAGTTGTGTAGTTAGCAAGCAGTCGCCGAGTGCGGTGATTGCAGAATATTTTATCGATAAGAGACATTACTATTCAAATATTTGAAATGTGAATTGTTGGACTATATTAAGGCAAACGACTTAATATACATTTATAGCTGCATCTATATTCCGCATGCTACATTACGGTGCGTGGCGGAGAGTACTTTGTGTGACATTGTCACATCTCACCCCTCCAGTTACAGTCGCGACTTGTCCATGAGAGAACGGGCATTCGTTACGTAGCTTTTGAGCGAGCTGGAATCTCGTTAATGTCGCGTTTATGCTCTTCTTGCGAAATAAACGGTAATATACTGGTTATTTTGTGAATAAAGCGTCTAGATCACTTGATATATTTAGTTTCAAAGCCGTTTGGCTACACCATTATTATTTTCTTATTTCCTTTATTACTGTTAATTGATTTTTCTGGGATCGTATACTGTTGTATTTTGCAGAGTAAAGAGCACCTCTCTCGTAGCCTCCGACACTGGCGTTCAGTGAGCACTTACGTGACGCTTTAACGTTTACTAAATCACCCCGTGACCAGACGCGCTCACCTTTGTGTCCTCTCATCCCTCAGTCCTGTCTGGTAAAGGTCCCGACCTGTCGAGTAATATCCAAGTATCGGTTTTTTAATCTTCTTGCTTCGTAGGTGGAGCACACTTACTGGGGGTTCATTAAGCAACCCTCAGTGTGGCATCTGCCTTACTTGACATTACTTTTATGTGATAGTTCCCATTCAGAAAAGCGTCGACCTTTGTGCCACATTGGTAACTATATTCTAACCTGATCTGGTGTGTGCAACAGATGTCACGGCTCATATTTCCTTGCGTTCAGGCGTAGCTCCCTATTTCGGCTGAGCACGAACTATCCTAGTCTCGTCATGGACAGCCGTTAAGCAGGAACTCGTTCGACTACACGACGATCGGATGGCTGATCCGTTTAAAGCATGCCCTTGAGCCATCTCACTGGTAGTGTTAAAGAAACCCAATATCTCCCTCTTGCTACGCGGAGACTTTAAAGCAACTATCAATTCCCAGGCAGAACTATGCTCAAAGAGAGAGCGAGAGAGGGAGGGGGGAGGGGGGAGGGAGAGAGGGAAAGATATTTCCCGAATGCCACAGAAATCGTTAGATGTGACGTACATGTACAGACAAACAAATGATTACAATTCCAGAAAAACTGGATGATATATTCAAGAGAAAGAGTTTTACAAATCGGGCAACTCGATAACTCGTTGACCCACCTCTGGTCCTCATGCAAGAAGTTATTCGTATTGGCACTGATCGACACAATTTTTGGATGTCCTACTGAGAGATGTCACGCAGAATTCTGTCCGACTGGCACATTAATTCGCCAAAATCCCGAGTTCGTTAGTGGACACTGATCATAATTCTCCAAAGGTCTTCAATCGGGCAGAGATCCGACGACCTTGCTGGATGAGGTAGGAATCCGCAAACGAAGACAAGCAGTAGAAGCTCTCGCCCTATGCAGAAGTGCATTATCTTGATGAAATGCTAGCTCATGATAGCTTGCCGCAAAGGGCAAGAGACGGAGCGTAGAATATCGTCGATATACCGCTGATGACAGCCAAAGGTGTTCCACTATGAAATGAAATGGCACTCCAGACTGTCACCTCTGGCTGTCAGACAGTAGTCGCGTGACACTCAGACTGGTATCCAATCACTGCAAACGGCGTCTCCAGACACGTAGTCATCAAGGCTCAATTCGAAGCGAGGCCCATCACTGAATAAAGTTCTACTTGTCATTGAGAGCGCTACTGTCTGGAACCGCGCGACCGCTACGGCCGCAGGTTCGAATCCTGCCTCGGGCATGGATGCGTTTGATGTCATTAGGTTAGTTAGGTTTAAGTAGTTCTAAGTTCTAGAGGACTGATGACCTCAGAACTTAAGTCCCATAGTGCTCAGAAACATTTGAACCATTTTTGTCATTGAGATTCCAGGCCCCGATGACCAGAGAAGACACCTAGGAAAATAAGTAATCTATCAACGTGTCATCCGCCACATTGCAAGAAAAACAGGAGTGACGGTCCGTGTTCCCATTCCATTTCATTGCATGAATCCATTGGTTGGTATCTGTGAGACCCTTGCAGCACAGCGGTACGCCGACGATATTTTACGTCTCGTTTTGTTGCATTTCATGGCAAGCCATTCTGGGATTGCATTTCAGCAAGATAATGTCTGCCTGCAAATGGCGAGATTTTCCACTACTTGACTTTGCGCTTGCCAAGCGCTGCCTCGGCCTACAAGATCTCGGGGTCTCTCTCTGGTTGACAATGTTTAGAGCATTATAAGCAGGGCCCTCGTACCAGTTCAGGATTTTGACAATCTAACGCGCCAGTTGGACAGAATTTGCCACTATTTACCTCATGACGACAACCAACAATTCTGTCAGTCAATGCTAATCCGAATAATTGCTTGCATAAGGGCTGCAGGTGTATCAACGCGTTATTGACTAGTTCAACTCCTGAAGCTCATTCTCTTGAATAGATCGTCTTATTTTTCTGAAATTTTAATCAATTGTTTGTCTGTACGTGTACGTCAAATCTGCCGGTTTCCGCCCCATTCGAATAATTCCTTTGTGGAACACAATTTTTTTTCTTATTGTGCTGAAACTTTCCCTGTACCAAGTCCAGAAGACCTCCACACAAAGCTTGGCAGTTGAGAATATTTATCTAAGGTCCACCTGGTCGACGCATATTTCCAAATCCCACTAGCTGAGGAGCCACAAACACCAAAAAGCATCAAAAAACCTTCCCGTTATCAACACTGCCTTCGACGTACATAGATATTAGAGCTTTCCTTTTTGTGGGAACTCTTCAATCCTCCATAGATACTTGGGTAATTAACTGAGTTAACCGTGGCTATACACATACGCGCTATCTCAACGACTTAATTTTCACACGTACTACGTGTCAGTAACACCTGAAAATCATTTGCACACTATTTACTACATTGAGTGATACAGGGCTCAAGTGTGACGTAGACAAATGTCAGTTTCTCCAGGAGCAGGTGGAATACCTTGGACACTTACTCAACAAAAAAATTGCAACATAAACGCTTTCTAACTGCCACGACAAAGTTGAGGTCCTTGCCAATAGGACGATAACTAAACTCAGATTTATGTTACTTTAGTTAATAAAAAACTGTGAAATTGCTCCTGATGTACAAATTAGACTTAAATGATGCTAGGTTCAATGTAGCTGGTAAGATCTAAATATAGTTACCCAACTACAAATTGTTCAAGTTCAATAAAATATTTATTGTTCTTTATCACACTTAATGAATGAAGCCGATTAAATTTCACTATGTAGTTAAGCGAATCTAGGTTAGCTTAAGCCCCAAATACAGTGCTCAGATCACAAAAAATAAAAAAATAAGAAGAAACAGCAAATGTTTATTGCTTAAATTGTCGACAGTCAAATAAACACTCTCACAAGAAAGTGCAAGACTCATAAATATGTGATATAAGGAGCCTAAGTGTTAACCAGCGTTGTAATCAACGTATTCCTTCCTGCTAAATGAGTTAAAGTTTGGTTCAGAGCAAATAATACCAAGTCCTATCCTGTTTAACTTGCGATAGCTAAAAGTTCCACTAAACTACTCACACAGTAAAATCAGAGTTCTGACCCCCCATGGATTTCTATTAGTCCCACAGAACTGTCCTGCTACATCGTAAAGTATTGAGACTGTCATCTTGGGAAAACTTCTGTGTCCCAAAATTGAGCAGCTACACCATCGCCCAAACCGATATGGGTGCTGCCTCTCCAACTCTGTCCGGAAAATTGTGAAAGATGACTATTACATTAGTTTGGCATCCCCCTTGCCCGAAAATTCCATGGGTGTCTGTTATTTAACGACAGAGCAATAACTAACCTTGATTTAAAGTTCTTTATAAAACAACGCAATTTAAATCTGGATGCCCATAAGGGGCACGCTGAAAGAATGAACCAAATTACCTATCGTTCTTGATTCTACATAAAATACACACATCAAAAAAAGTTTTACATCACCCCTGTTCCCGGACTCCTGAAGATTGGTGTCTGAAGCCATGCTGAGAAACATTTGCTTAGGTTGACTCCAGCCACACACTGCAACAACGCAATTGAAAATATCTGACGAAGCATCAGATCAAAATAACCTGACTACTTTCAGAATGGACACCCTCTACACTATTCATGCAGTCCTGTGATAGAAGTGTTCAAATAATTTTCTACAACAATATCGCTGGCGGTTTCACGCTTCCCGTGTTGCTGGCGAGAGACATTAGGCTGACACCAGAATTTATGAGCCCCTATGGTTTCATAAGAACACGAATGTGTGAAATGCAGAAGTGTTCTAAAGCAGTGTTGAGATCTAAAAGACTAGTGTATGCTGTGCTAATATTGACGACACAGAAGCAGCAACCACGGTTCACAGCCTGAATCTTGATAAAAACTGATCGTAAAAAGGTATTGGCATGCGTCATGCCTCCCTTTTGGAGTGTATGGGATTTGCTCCATTTTTATTATATTATTGCTATCAAAAAGATCATAACAAAGATGAAATGTTACAGCTTTCAAAAGTTATAGCATGACGACATCTGTAAATCCCGTCGGCTGTATGCTCTAGCCGTCAGCATAACAAATCGGTATTACCAGGCTTGTTTTTCCATGTTTCGCTTTTTGTAACTACACATACTTACTTCCTTTTTCATAGCCACCGTGTTACTGAAAAGAAATATGTATTTAAAACAACATTTTACACCAAGTCTTTTGCTTGTTAATGATGTTGAACACCCTCCAGCGACACCGTCAAAGATACTGATAGACTGATTAAAAACATGAAACGACAAAATATGGGTTCATTTAACACTATGGATTTCGATGGTAAGAAAACAGTAAATACTCATATTAAATTTTGTGATGATAAATGTTGCCCTAGTGCAATACGCAATAAGTAACTTAAAATGATATTTGGCGTAGTTACTTCTTCATGTTATGTATGCATATGATCGTAATAAAAGAGGGATGGAGAAAGACGGCAGTTGACTTAATCGATTATATAAAATACAGAATTGCACATACTTTATGGAACTTGTTATCAAATGACCATGTTACATTACATGAAGTCAAAACATAAGAGGCAGTCCAAACGTATAAATCTCTTGACAAGAACCCAGTTAATAAAATGCACAAAGTTAGTAAAATCTGTGAAATTTCTTTTTCTACATGTATTTCTTCTCCTCTGTTAAAGAATCTTTAGGAGTAAAAGATTTTGTTTAAGTACTTCCGTTACTTGTCGACACCCTTGGGTATATAGTTTCACATGTGTGTACACTAAAACTTGTATTTTTGTATATATCTTCCTCACCATAAACCGCTAATGGAGTAAATAAATACAATGTAAAAAAGCTTCCATATTCTGTTATAGCTCATTTTACTTACAATTGCGCTATATAGCTTCGAAAATGAATTGAATTAACTCATGTCTCCTTACCGTGAAGTAGAGAAAAGTGACTGCTTCGGTTGGTTACGAAACTATTTACTACGCGCAGTCAACGAAAAGAGCACGAACTTAAATGTTGTTAACTACTCGTCATCTGATATGAATTTATCGACTTTGATGCAACTTGTCACAACCCAAAGACAGGGCTTAACGCCTTAGGATAGAAGTTACTTATCATGAATTCATTAACAAAGAGAGTAATCTCACTTGTCGATTTTCTGTGGCTGTATATATTCATGCGTTACATTATAAAATAGTGAAGCAAATCTGAGATTGAACTGAATTCACATTTATCTAATATCGTCGACTAATGTCTCAGTGGTGTTAATACAAATTTCACATCGACTAACAAATCCCTACATAATATATATTTCTTGTGTTGAGTAACCAATAAAGTCAATGATGAATCTCACCGATATGTTACTCTAATGGTTTTTGTGTTAACCACACAATGAGGGATAACCATCACATGCATTCCAGTTCTCTACTAATTCGTCAGTAGGGGCAGCCACTCCGTTTCTACTGGGAGTAAAGATAGTACGAAGTTTCAAAAGAACAATGAGATTATTAATACGAATTATGCACAGTGTCAGTACACAGTGGATGATATGCTTTTTTTTAAAAACTAATGGTAATTTGTAAAACAAAAACAACTAACGATGATTGCCGTTCATTGTTTAAGAGTATGACATGTTTCATCTCATATTTATTTAAATTGTTTCATGAGCTATTTCACAGATAGGTATTTCCTGCTACATCGTACTTTCCTCTCTATAATTCTGCAGTGTCACCAATAATTTATAGACGCATGTACTCTTTTCGGACGAGATGTATATATACACAACGTATGAGCTTTGCAGAACGACGACTTACGGTATGAAATTCCCAGACTTCATATTAGCGTCTTGGCACTGATATATTTTCCTCCAAATCAGTATGTTTCCGATTTACCCCAGAGGGAGCAGCACTATGTACTACAAGGCTAAATATGTAACCATGGTAGATAATTACGAACGAAGAACCTTTGTACCACTCATAGTGTTTCTCTCTACACGGGCATATGCTTCTCACAGCAAAACAAGGAATCTGTCTTGTCATACTTTGCGGGTGATTAATTCTTCAGTAGCTACATAGATAGCGAGTTAGCGAGGATACAGCGACGAACAGCAGTTAGAGAATCACCTTGAAGGCCACGGTGACGCAGCGTTACACTTACCGCAGTTTACAGCTGATCTCGCAGTGACGACATCCTGTGTAATCGGTACTGCTGAGCCAAGGAAGGCTCAGACACCTTATCAAATATGCTGACAAATGGTGGCCTTGTGTAGAAGCAAGTTAACTCCGCAATCGGGCCAAACAGGAAACAAGATTATCTGGTGTCTACTTCTCTAAGACCCTACTGGACAGCACTCTTGAAGAGCCATTTATTTTCCACTGTGCTCTTCTAGCACTGACGTTCCTTTTAGGAAGCCGGAGCTGTTACTTGTCTCACTGGAGGTTTCATGACTTTCATCTTGGAAATGGGTTCCATTTTTCCAACTGAATAAAACCTTAGACAATATAATTGAACACTGATGAGGAACCAACGAAAGCTATATCGAAAAAGTAAAGCAGTTCCTATTAACACTTTTCGTTACTATACACTCAAGGTCTAAGCAACATTCACGGCTGAACATCAGTCCATGTATCTTGCTGCGATGGTGAATTTTTCCCGATGGTTCGTTTGAATGTCACGTGCTAGGCATCACCTATTTTGACCTCACTTAACCAAAACCTTATAAAGGGAGCCAGAGCTTTATACGAACTCTGAACCACAGTGCAATTTGTCACACATGACACACACTAATCATCACCCGAGGTGAAAGAATTAGCGACACAAAAGAACCTGTGGGAGACGGAAAATTTGAGCTGCAGGCAGTATCATTTATTTTCTCCAAATTGGCCATCCATTTGTCTCTACCATTAGATAGCCATTTTCAACATGAAAGGCACTAGGCCACCATTTCGTGTCGCTAGAAACTTTAAAATCTGTTCTCGAGAATAAAAGCGTTTTCATAAAAAAAACAGAAAAGGAGATTTCTTAACTTTTGCAAAGTAAAGTCCTCCACTGAAAGGTACAGTTTATCCTCTTGAACAGAAAACTCTTGTGAGAAGTGAAAAGTGATCGAACTTAATTCTTCCTTCTATACGCTTAAAATTCCACAATCTTACTACACTTCGAAAATCCATTGAAATTAAAATCCTTGATCCATTAAGTCACCGAGCCAATAATACGGTGTGAAGTAAACGTTTGAGTATAAATTGCATTCTGTATATGCTGACAACACGGCTTGGACCAAAATTGACAGACTTGTAACTTCTTGCCAACATTTAACCAGTAGCATGAGTACACGCTATACACATTGTGTTAATTTGTTGGAATGAGAGCCTGCGAATAACGTCTCTTTGGCAGCGAGGACCGTAAGGTGCATGATTAAGAACTCGACACAGCTCATTCTGAACTAATCCAACGTAGCATTCATCTTAAGTGATTTAGAGTACAAACAGATTTTCAAAATCTGAATGGCTGTGGAAATATTTTGGTCCCAAGCGTTGGAATGTGACGCTACAAAAGGAGTGAGAGCATCAACGTAAGAACCGGAAATAAAATAGGACACACAAGTAATAGTACTGCTCACATTACAGAGGAACTATTTGTTGTGGCACATTACGTTTCAGTCTAAACTCTGTCCTGTCGTGAGAGGTTTCAACATCTCTGATTACCCAAGTAGCAGTGCGCAGCTGTTTACTGCAGATGTATTCCAACTCTATAGTGAAATTTGCCATGTACAAATACTAGCAAAAAACTTTTGTGGCCGATGTTGATTCTGAAGTACCAAATATGTTAAATTGGTTATATTAATGAAAATTAGGACATGCTAGAATCCACAGACTTCTGATTTAGTTTCTTATATTGATCGAAACGTTTCTGCACGTTCTTACTCATTTCCAGTGTACACTTCAGATTGGATTTCAATTTTGAATTACGGATTAAAATTGCGTCACATGAGATTCATTGTCTCCCAGTTAGAAAAAAAAATTAATGTTCTTTAATGCTCTAGTTCAACGGCAAAACTATTGTAAGTGTCACAAAACGTAAAAAGTTAATTATTAAGAAAAACATACTTACTATATTAGTAACTCAAGTATCATTGAATTCCACTATATTCTATCAGAAAATGAAATACTGCACCTAAATTAATCCTAACATCATTGTTGTACACTACTGGCCATTAATATAACTACACTAAGAAGAAATGCAGATGATAAATGGGTATTCATTGGACAAATATATTATACTAGAACTGACATGTGATTACTTTTTCACTCAATTTGGGTGCATAGATCCTGAGAAATCAGTACACAGAACAATCACCTCTGACCGTAATAACGGCTTTGATACGCCTGGGCATTGCGTCAAACACAGCTTGGATGGCGTGTACATGTACAGCTGCCTATGCTGCTTCAACACGATACCACAGTTCATCAAGAGTAGAGACTGGCGTATTGTGACGAGCCAGTTGCTCGGCCACCATTGACCAGACGTTTTCAATTGGTAAGAGATCGGGAGAATGTGCTGGCCAGGGCAGCAGTCGCACATTTTCTGCATCCAGAAAGGCCCGTACAGGACCTGAAACATGCGGTCGTGCATTATCCTGCTGAAATGTAGGGTTTCGCAGGGATCGAATGAAGGGTAGAGCCACGGGTCGTACCACATCTGAAATGTAACGTCCACTGTTCAAAGTGCCGTCAATGCGAACAAGAGGTGACCGAGACGTGTAACCAATGGCACCGCATACCACCACGCTGGGTGATACGCTAGTATGGCGATGACGAATACAGGCTTCCAATGTGCGTACGCCGCGATGTCGTCAATCAGAGATGCGACCATCATGATGCTGTGAACAGAACCTGGATTAATACGAAAAAATTACGTTTTGCCATTCGTGCACCCAGGTTCGTCGCCGAGTACCATTGCATGCGCTCCTGTCTGTGATGCAGCGTCAAGGGTAACCGGGGCCATGGTCTCCGAGCTGATAGTCCTTGCTGCTGCAAATGTCGTTGAACTGCTCGTGCAGATGGTTGTTGTCTTGCAAACGTCCCCATTTGTTGACTCAGGGATCGAGACATGGCTGCACGATCCGTTACAGCCATGCGGATAAAATTCCCGTCATCTGGACTGCTAGTGAGAGTCCGTTGGGATCCAGCATGGCGTTCCGTATTACCCGCCTGAACCCACCAATTCCACATTCTGCTAACAGTCATTGGATCTCGACCAACGCGAGCAGCAATGTCACGATACGATTAACCGCAATCGTGATAGGTTAAACGTTTCACCAGGCAACGCCGGTCAAGTTCTGTTTGTGTATGAGAAATCGATTGGAAACTTTCCTCTTGTCAGCACGTTGTAGGTGCCACCATCGGCGCCAACCTTCTGTGAATGGTCTGAAAAGGTAATCATTTGCATATCACAGCATCTTATTCCTGTCGGGTAAATTTCGCGTCTTTAGCGCGTCATCTTCGTGGTGTAGCAATTTTAATGACCAGTAGTGTAGAATTGCTTCTAGGTCAATGAACTGCTTTATGTGAAGAACTAAGCATGCAGGTTTTACATGGAGTTACATTTGCAGTGGGAACTTCCAAGCTTAAACAGAAGTTCACCGAGATCGGAAAAACCAGCAGGAATCGAAGATAACGTCGGGAATATCTCGCCAGATAAAGATCGCTATCAATCTTGGGAGCGTGACTCGGCGACAGGTGGCAGACCGATAGTATCAGTATAAAAGCTCCACCAGGCATCAACAGCAGTACTCTTCCCACGGTTCCACACTTGTGAGGATCCCTACTCCGAGAAACCGCCACTAGCTCGCACCGCTAAGATGTCGACCGTCACGAAGCTAGCCAGCGCGTCCGGCAGGCTAGCCACCTGCGGGATGCGAATTCTGGACTCCGCCCCCGCGTCCAGGGGGTTCCGGACCACGGCGCCGCTGCCCAAGCCGTCGGGCGGGGGCTCCAGCGGCCCTCTGTCGAGGCCAGTAGAAGTCCCGCCAGCTGCGACGCTGCAGTCGGCGAGCTTCCACACGTCGCCGCCGCTGTCCAATTCGGCAGGCATCCGCACCACGCCGCCGCTGTCCAAGCCGGCAACCATCCGCACGACGCCGCCGCTATCGAAACCGTCGCCCTGCTGACGGCGGGAAATCAGGGGTATTCTGAACACAATGAATGGTTCCCGAGAATGGGCCTGTACTTCTCGCTCTTCTCGCCAAGAGGAGTTGTAAGTCGCAAGAAGAGAGCTGTACGAGGAAGGACGGAGCAATGGTTGAGAAAGCGTAGGAGACTGTCCTTGGCAGCATAACATGAGTCTCGAATACCGCCGTTTTTCAAGACGTGTTGGTAGTTTGTGTTTTACGAAATTTCAGATGAAATAAAGTGATACTGTAATCAAAATAAAATGGCATTCTTCCTCATTCTCCCTATTCCACTTCTTTTATCCACACAGCATCTATTAACTTTAGTGTGATATATGGATAAAAGTGTCCTCAGGATAAAAACATAAAGAACTGCAGCCAAATAAATTTGTTGTATCTGCTTCACAAAGATTCTCTATTGTAGTTCAATGAACTGAATGGGACGTAGATAATGAAGAGTAAAGATCAAATAATCGAATCACTACAAAGCAAATTATAATATTAAATGTAATTCATGTCAACATTGTACACTGTCTTGCTGAAAAAAAAAAAACGTGAAGTTGATATCAAATGTTAAAAAAGCATTTATATCAAATGTGTCAACATGATTTTTGGATAGCTACATTGAAGACAGCCATATGAATAACACAGGGTGTACCATAAAAAAACTACTCAATGCATACAATGAATTTTCTTTTTTGACGAATAGGAAATTGAAAGTTTTTTTCATACCATTTCATAGTTGTTCAATATGCCCCCTCGAGATGCACGGCATAAGTTATTGCGGTATTCAAATTTTTCCCACACTGCAGCGAGCATGTCTTGATTTTCAGCTTCCACAGCTGCTGTCATGCGATGTCTCAGTTCACTCTTTGTTGTTGGTGAAGGAGGCACATAAACAGAGTGTTCTATAAACCCCCACAAGAAATAATCACATACAGTTACGTTCGGTGACCTTGGAGTCCAGTAATGAAAGGCTGGGCCGCGCGGGGTAGCCGCACGGTCTATGTGATGATGATGATGTTTGGTTTGTGGGGCGCTCAACTGCACAGTTGTCAGCGCCCGTATAAATTCCCAACCTTTGCTCAGTCCAATCTGCCACTTTCATGAATGATGATGAAATGATGAGGGCAACACGAACACTCAGTCATTCTGAGGCAGGTGAAAATCCCTCACCCCGCCGGGAATCGAACCCGGGACCCCGTGCTCGGGAAGAGAGAACGCGACCGCGAGACTACGAGCTGCGGACGCGCACGGTCTAAGGCGCCTTGTCACAGTCCACGCTGTTCCCCCCCGTCAGCCGTCCGAGGTTCGATTCCTCCCTCGGGCATGGCGTAAGATACTTCACGTTAATTTAAGTTAGATTAAGAAGTGCGTAAGCTTATGGACCGAGGAGCTCAGCGGTTTAGTCCCATAAGACCTTACCACAAATTTCAAATTTGTAAGACTGAATCATCTGGTCCAGTGCGAAAGATCCATCGTTCAGTAATCCTTTGGTTTAAAAATTCCCGTACTTCCAGATGCCACATTCTGCTGGTAAATGAAGTTGTCCGGCTCAGTCTGCAGCGGTGGGCAAAGGAAGTTCTCCAACATATCGACATATGTGATTCTTGTAACAGGATCATTGGCGAAGAAAAATGGACCATACACATTTTCCTGTGAAACTGCACAGAACACATTAAAGTTTGGAGAGTCCCTCTCATGTTATACTAATTCATGTTGTTATTCTGTTCTCCATATTCTCTCATCATGACGATTTATCTTTCCATTAAAGGGAATGTTACCACGTCACTAAACACTAAGCGTGGAAGAAAACTGTCATCCTGATCTTGCCATGGTCGAAGTTTTAGAGCTCCGGTCATTGTTGTTGGTCACCTTCACGAAAAGCTTGCAGTTGCTGATTTTTGTATAGTTTCATGTGTAAACGTCGACGCAACACACGCCAGACAGACACTGGGGAGGCTTGTGGAGCTGTCGAGCTACACGGCGAGTGGATTTCTTCGGGTCTCTTGTGAAAGTATGGCGTATGCGTTGAACATTTGCGACAGACACTCGGGGACGGCTCGGCGACTTGGCTTTACAGAGAGAAACTTGTTTCTCTAAATTGTTCATACCATCGTCTAACGTTCTCTGCTGTAGGAGGATCCACATCACACCTATTACGAAAGTAACGCTGAAGAGTTATTACTGACCCGCACTGAGCAAAACTTAGATGATACTTGGGACTTACAGAAGACAGGAAAAGGCGTGGTTGGTTGGTTGGTTTGGGGAAGGAGACCAGACAGCGTGGTCATCGGTCTCATCGGATTAGGGAAGGATGGGGAAGGAAGTCGGCCGTGCCCTTTCAGAGGACCCATCCCGGCATTTGCCTGGAGTGATTTAGGGAAATCACGGAAAACCTAAATCAGGATGGCCGGACGCGGGATTGAACCGTCGTCCTCCCGAATGCGAGTCCAGTGTCTAACCACTGCGCCACCTCGCTCGGTGAAAAGGCATGGACGGAGCCTAATCAGTACTGTTGATTGCACAGTAAACACGCTCACTTTATTTAAGGAAATAATTTTTTAATGCCAATCATTTCAAAAATATTGACTGTAACAAGCTACACTGACGGCTGAAGGCCACGAGCAATTCTTCACAATTAGCGGCTGAAAGCCTGAATTACAAGTGAGGAAGACAACTACAAGTAGAAAATGGTTCAAATGGCTCTGAGCACTATGGTACTTAACATCTATGGTCATCAGTCCCCTAGACCTTAGAACTACTTAAATCTAACTAACCTAAGGACAGCACACAACACCCAGTCTACAAGTTGAAAATACCGAAATAATTTTTAAAACAATCATTAAACAAAATGGCTGTAACGCAAGCTACACTGACGGCTGAAGGCCTTATTAAGAAGAGTTCAAATTATTTATCGGCTGAAGGCCACAAGCAATAGGGATAATTTAAACAAAATATTATTTTTAACCAATGGCACAATCAGACCAAATAAAGGAGTGATCCACAGATAGTGCTCCGAGGACCGACCTGAGAAAAGTCCCTACAGCTGCGTAAGCAGCGACACAGGCAGCCAAGATTTATGCTCACCTAACAGGACGGCAACTCAAACTACGGACAGCTTAGACGCCGGCTAGCACACTCGCAAAATCTACCTAAGGCGCGATAACCAATACCAGGATAGAATAACAATTAACATCGTCAAATGACAATCATTTAATTACACAAGTTGGCTCCACCAAATCCTAGTATGCAGACAGGGTTAAGACCAAACTGCCTATTCAAAATCCGACTAGATGCCCATGGAACTGCAAAAGACAATTCCACAAACAATTCAGACAATACTGAAACAAGGTAGAATATAAGGTACTGGCAGAAGTAAAGCTGTGAGGACGGGGTGTGAGTCGTGCTTGGGTAGCTCAGTTGGTAGAGCACTTGCCCGCGAAAGGCAAAGGTCCCTAGTTCGAGTCTCGGTCCGGCACACAGTTTTAATCCGTCAGGAAGTTTCATATCAGCGCACTCTCCGCTGCAGAGTGAAAATCTCATTCTGTAAAAATACTGAAACAGTCATTATACAGCAATAAGACGAACTGCGCGTAGACATGAACGCTAAGAACACAGAATCGGTCGAAAGACCAGATACACGTCGTCCACTGAGACGACAGACCGAACGACCAACCATCGGTCGTTGCCAGTCAAGTCAGGCATGGGGAACGTCGGAGCCTGATGGCATGAGGTGACTTCGACGGACGGACACAGACACAAGTGACCGTTGCACTACTCGAATATAACGATGTACTCAACTTAAACTCGCTGAATCCGGACCTCGACGTGGTCGTGCACTCTCACGACCACATCCTTCCATCGGGCAGTGCATATATCGCCGGCTTCCGCGGCGAGTACTGGCGCTGTCGGACCTCACTTCTGCTTCGTCCCTACTAACTGCTTAATCCAGCACGCAGACAGCTCATTCAAACCACGCAAGATACACACGGATCCCCGAAAACAATTCCACAAACAACTTAAACAATATTACAACCAGTCACTGTGGAGCAACAGGACGAATTACAAGTCGACACAAACACAGAGGAGCCAGGAGCGGTCGGAAAACGATTTACACGTCGTCCGCTGAGACGACTGACCGAACGACCAACCAACGGTCGTTCCCGCTCAAGTCAGACAGCGAAAGGTCACAGTATGAATCGTCGACTGACAACTTATTGCCATTAGGTCACTTCGACGGACGGAGACACACACACACCAGTGAAGGTCGCACTATTGGAATATAATGATACTTTCAACTTAAACTCGCTGAATCCGGCCCTCGCCCCCCTGAACTCCGACACAAGACGACCCGGAAATACAACAGGTCACTGACAGACAAAGCGAGCGAACCTAGTGGCGCCAGTGAACGCACTAAGAAAACAAGAGGTCGCAATCCGAATACACGACGTCAACCTGTCAACGGCACAAACACGAGCCGGAGCACGGCTCAGTAGAACACAAAATACTTTCTGTTGTTCCGACATAATTTTTACTAGAACTGAAGTGGGCGCAATCTGCTGCTACGTAGATGGAAGCATGTAAAACACAATAGTTTGCTCTTTCCAATAGTACGATGTTCACGCACGTATCTCAGCATAATAGTTATGATTTTTTTTAGATCGTATGATTCTTTTTGATGCACCCTGTATAATAATTGACGATCTTCCGATATAGCAAAGCCTATTTTCTTGTTTCTTGTCATAGATTCTATTGAGATGTGGAAGCCCTTTTCGATATTTGACAAATAACTTACTGCAGTATAATCTTAGATGAAAATCTAATGCGTGAAGAAATTCTGCTGTTATGTTTAGTACCTAAATATTGTTCTTCAACATACGGTCGTAAAGTGAAATAACAAGGCACCAAATGCACGAAGAAAAGAAAATGTATACATCACTGTTCCATATTATCGAGTAGTGCCACACAACCGGTCCGAGGAACGAACGACATGTCTAATCTAACAGAACATACAGCAAACGAAATCAGTTTATGGGAACAGTTTTATGCTTACACTGTAAGGGCACGTAAGAGACTCCCCTAAACGAAAGAAATTGAATATCGTCTTTAATAAATATTTTTAGTAAATAACATGCAATAAAAAAATACAATCTACGTTAACTTTCCATGACAGGGGTCCACAGTCATGCAAAATTTTGGAAAATGACATTTTAGACATCTTTGTGAACGTTGTTTGTTTGAACTACTGCAGTTTTGGTGATGTGGCCTGATAAGAAATGTGATGCGTCTAGAAGGGAGCGAGGATAAGAAATGAAATCTAACGCACAGATATTGTATGTGTTGTTATTTCAGTGATTTCAATACCAACTCAAAACTTACAAAGAACCTGGAATTATGACCCCACTTACCAGTGTGATGTTGCACCTCCCTCTGGCCTGCATGCATGCGCTGATTTGGCTGGGAAGGGGGTCATAAAGCCGTTATATCGTCGCCTGAGGTAAGCTACCCAGCTATTGTAACTTATCCTTGATGTGCTGAATGTTGACACTAAGAAAAAGTTGATGTCCGAGCCGGTCCCACGTATGTTCGATTGGGGACAGAGCCGGGGATCTTACTGGACACAGGAGTACCTCAACATCACGCATGCAGTTCATAGAGATAGTGTTATTTGTGTTCGACTCTCGTCCTGTTGAAAAATCCCACCACGATACTGTCGCATGAGAGGTAACACAAGAGGACCAGAATATCCGGGACACACATTTGTGCCACTAGGGTTCCGTTAATTACTACCAGACATGACCTGAAATCATGCCCTATAGCTCCCACTACTGACACCAGTGCGCCTCTCCAGAATACTGGAAGAACAGTACCTCTCTCCAGGTCGCTGCCATACTCACAGACGATGGTCATTTGACATATTGCTGAATAAAGGTTCACATTGGAATCAATGCGACACCATTAATCAGCAGGCCATACTTCCCGGCCACGGCAACACTCATAACGCAGCCGTTTCTGTTGTGTTAATACGTGGAGGCCGGCCGAAGTGGCCGTGCGGTTAAAGGCGCTGCAGTCTGGAACCGCAAGACCGCTACGGTCGCAGGTTCGAATCCTGCCTCGGGCATGGATGTTTGTGATGTCCTTAGGTTAGTTAGGTTTAACTAGTTCTAAGTTCTAGGGGACTAATGACCTCAGCAGTTGAGTCCCATAGTGCTCAGAGCCATTTGAACCATTAATATGTGGAGCGACCATGATTTAAAATTGCTGCTGCTGGTTTCGATCAGGGATGCAAGATGAAACAATGTTTCAAAGAGTCCATTACTCGTTCTCGGATGACAGGTGCAGCTCAAAAATTATTACAGTATGCTTGCTGCAGAATATAGGGATCCTCGTTTGTAATGGTCAGGCATGTTCGACTGGAACGATGACGACGGGAATGTCTGCCATGTCGTTGCCATGCATAACACCGCTGTGCCACTGTCACATCCAGATACCCCACAAATCTGGATATTGCGCGATTCGACCGGTCGGCCAAATGAATACAAAATATGAGCCCCTTTTTAGACTCATCAGCTGCTGATAATACTGTCTTACACCAGTATGTGGCACTTCCATGTCCTTCACAGTGATCACTCAACATCTTACGATGTTCACGTCCTCATATTCCATACCAGGCGTAGTAACAATACTAAACGCAAAAAACCACTCACGTACTCAGGTGTCTGTTCTACCTCTCCAAGGGAACTGGAACTCTAACCATTTACTCACCCACCGATGGTGTCTACGTGTACGGAGCTAATTTACATCAGAGGTTATTTTCCAGGTGCTTCACTTTTTTTATCACTCACTATGAAAAGTAAAATCACGGTGTATACATATGAAATGGCACTAAGTTCGTGCCACGCATACGGCAATTATATTAAGAAAAATTCTTAAATGTAACATACTACTTAAACTGTACCTCAACACCTATCAAAATCTAATCCAAGTGTTAGATCTTCTAACCGTAGGAATATCCGTACGTTTAACGAAAGCGAGATCAAGTATATCTCGAATATGGCATAAATTACATATATTGTTACTGCTGTTAACATCTTTAACATGAATCTCACCAAATCACTACTCGCGTACACTGTCTACATGTAAACGGCGAGGAAACACACTCACCGGTCTTATTTTTCGCTTTCATCACAGAATGTTCACTCCAGAATACACATTTGGTAACAGAATATCTTGGTATCATTATGAATTTACTAACAGAATTCGGCATTTATTATGATAATACAAATATGTAATTTAAGGAATGAAATGGAAAATTCGTTTATTATAGTGTGGCGTAAAGTATAAAAGTTCTTTACTCGAAAATACTGGGAGTTGTTCGGGTGGCCGGCCGGAGTGGCCGAGCGGTTCTAGGCTGTTCAGTTTGGAACCGCGCGCCCGCAACGGTCGCAGGTTCGAATCCTGCCTCGGGCACGGATGTGTGTGATGTCCTTAGGTTAGTCAGGTTTAAGTAGTTCTAAGTTCTAGGGGACTGATGACCTCGGAAGTTAAGTCCTATAGTGCTCAGCGCCATTTGAACCATTTTGTTCGGGTGTTCATATTAACGTGGCGGTGATAATCATATATACAAAGGGAGTTCAGTAAGTAACGCAACAAATTTTATTCTGAAAGTTGTTTGCTTTTATTCAGGTTTCCTGTACACCGTGTAATTCCCCATTCTTATGGCTGCAGAACCATGTTTTTCAACGCGACGGCCTTTTGCCACCTTACTGGGAGGGCCTTCATACCCCCATAGTACTACTCTATTGATCGACGTTGAAGTCACCGACTTGCTGCATCGATTACCTCAGCATTATCCACGTACTACTTCCCGTGGAGTGCATCATTCATTGTGCTACACAGATGGAAGTCAAAAAGGTGAGATATGGGCCGTAGGGGGGATGAGGAAGTACAGGCTAATGAAGTTTTGTGGGCTCGTCTCGGGTGTGCACACTTGTGTGAGGCCTTACCTGGTCATAGGGAAGGAAAAGTGCGTTTACTTTCTTATGGTGACTAACACGCCGTTTTAGTTTCTTCAGTTCCCTGAGTTGATTGTTTAGTATAAGGAGCACATCAAATAGAATAACCATTCAGAATTTCAGAAGACCGTCGCCATGATACTAACAACTGAGGGTGCGGCTTTGAACTGATTCTTCGGAGGAGAGGTGGTACGACGCATCTCCATGGATTGCCTATTTGTTTCCGGTTAGAAGTGATGACCTCTGGTTTCACTGCTTGTTGCGATGTTCGACACCATTTGTCACGATCAGCCATGTAATCCAAATCTTCGCAGGTGGTCTTCCGTTGTTTTTTTTGGTCTTCTGTTACGTGGCTAGGAAACCAGCGAGCACACCTTTTTGAGTACCCCTACTGAAGGACAGTGTGTGTCAACACTACCAAAAGAGACGTTCAATTGAGTAGCGAGGCGCTTTACTGTGATACGTCGATCAACTCAAGCGACAGTGCCCGCACGTTCCAGTATTGCAGCAGTTACAGCTGTATTCGGATTGGAGGCACATAGGAGATTCAACGGCTGCGCGACCTTGTTGCAGCGATGATAAATTCCCGCCCTACGACTCACCATGCTTTTGTTCTCTGCTATGTCCCCGTAGACATGCTGCAAGTGCCTATGAATATGCACCATGTTCTGGTTTTGCGCCAAAAGAAATTCAATTATACCTCTGCATTGAACGCACCTCCATTACAAACGCCATTTTGAAGGCTATGTATAGCGCAGCCACCTGTAGCATTTCATGGCACTATAGGGGCCGAAGCAGAAATTTTACAAGACGTCGCTGAACAAAATTCGCATTTTTTCACCCTAAACTGTCCGAGAAAAAATGGTGTGTTGCATTACATACTGAACGACCGACGAATCATTTTACGTACATATTACGTACATATTGCAACACATTTACATCACAAAGGTCAAAGTCACGATCACAAAAACTCTCATACACAGACTGACCCAACAAAACAATTTATGCAAACAAAGTGCACCAAATCAAGTCAAATATTTACGCTGGGGTAATTCCCACGTATTAGAGAAAATTACTTGTGCGAACTTATAGTATTGTGAAATAAACTGTAAAGTAATAGAACTCCTACAGGACTTTAAGCAGAAGACGGAGCTTAGAGCTGTAATCAGGGCGCAGCCGCACCAAGTCAGCGATTATCATTAAACTGCGTGATTAGAAGAAACAATGGCACCCGTGTCATCAGACCAAAGTATGCCGATGCTGAGCCGGTCGCCGGAGAGTCTCTCCACCCCGACCCACTGCCAATTACGACAGCTGTCCATTTCTTCCGTTCCATATCGTTCGACGCGACATAAAAACACAGGTACAACTGTCAAGTCGACAAGTAGCAGCTGCATTTAAACCTGACCAAACCAGCTCGTCATCACCGTACAGCGGGGTCAATTATGTGGCGTCCAATCTGTGACAGTCACCGCCATGCTGACGACGCAGCCGTATCTACCATCGCTGGGCCACAAATCCCTCACAGCCGCCTGAGCACGTGGACCTGCAGGCATTTCAGCTCGTTTGCACTGTATCTGGAATACAATGTAAGGGCCTTGCTATTTCCGCCCTGCCAACATAAGAACGAGGGACCACCGTGTCTTGCATTGCTGGGCGTGGCGGAGTCTGGCGTGTTCAGCGTGGAGTAGCTACGCCGGTCTGCCAGGATACGGACCTGGGAACACGAGCTTTCACTTACGCAGTAGTCGTGGTGGGCCCGCTCACTCAGCGCTGTTTGCTTGGCGTGTCCGAGATCATTGTGCTGGGAGAAGCTGCATGATGTATTCACTTCGCTCGCCATTGATCTTAGCAGTATCAGAATCCGTTGATTGTACATAAATTGCAATAAAGAAGTTCTTGTATTACGAACTATCTTCTCCTAGTGCACCTGCATTCATCTTCGACAGAGAATTTCTGCTACATTCAGCCACCTTGCCACCCTGTTATAGTATTATGAAAACTGAAGGCACTTATGTTGATGTGTTCATTCAACTCCATAGTTCCTAGAATGTTTGGCGGTGAAGGTCTGTTTAGTTTGCATTGGTAACGTTAGTTATGATGTTTTCTGATCGTTTACTGAAATCCATTACTCCTGTTAAAATTCATGCACTGCGAGTATTAAGACGTGTAAGAGTGCTCATAATTCTACCTCGTTTATGTAAAGAGCTGTACAATGTAATGAGAACGTTACATACATCACTTGTATTATAATACCAGGATAGACATACTTCATGACATTCAAGTCGGTGAGCCTATGTCAGTTACGCAAAATCTGTGTTACAGGTGCTTTGTTACTGCGTAATGTTCCAGATAGTCTGTGAGTTCAACAACTAAAAGCTTTTTCCAAGTACACAACTACCTAAAAAAAATCTTCCAGGCGACTTACTAAACGATCAGATATATTTAAGGAATAGGAACTTTTAGATAGAATCCAGTCTGTATTAGGTGCTGATGACAGGGAGTAACAGGCATGAGGTTTCGCTCAATTGATACTTCCACTCCTCTCCCACTTCCCCCCAGCTACTTCTATCCAGCATATCAGCAGAATTTCTTTCATATCATTCATCTACCTCATGTTAGCCTAAACTTTTTTGTCATTCGTACATTTGGAAGTTGAGTCCTACGCTGGTGAGTTGTAATATGATGTAACAACACCAGATTAGGCAGATAGGCTCGGTGACTGTAAAGCGGGCCACTTACGGCAAAAAAATGACCCAGAGGTCCAGCAGGGCGCTCTTGACGCGTCGTCATTGCCTACCAGTCACACTCAGACGATTACCAGAATCAGGAAATGTGTTGAAGCATCAATCCATCGAGTTGTCAGCCTTGATAGCGTTGGTTCTCGCGCTGAGTTAGTGCCGCTCTACCGTAGTTCTAACAAGACCACCTGCGAATAGCCCATCCATTGCCTAACATGCTACATTTCGAACTGAGACCTTCCTAGCCACGAAGCCACTGGTGCAGTCTCCAGCGTCAGTAACCATCAGCCAGCTAAGAGTTCTGGTTTCGTTTCCAGGACGTCTGCACCCATCACTTGACACAGCTGGATGGGACTTAGCATCCTGTTCTCAGAGAAGACCCTGCCAGCTGATGCAGCTCACCCACTGGCCGAGCTTGTATGAGACACAAGGTCATGCCACACCTGAATGCATTGAACATGGCAGTGGCTGGTTGCCTGCTACAATGCTTTGCTTAAGGGCTCTGTGGATCGAATTCCACCTGCCACCTGCCACCAGATGGGGGTATGAGCTTATGATAAATTTATAAATGGAATGTGCTACCTTCGAAAAGCTTCTGACTCTTCAAAACCATTCTCAACTCTCTAAAAGTTGTGTCAAAAGTGTTGGTGGAGTTTGCAGTGATGGTTCAAAGTTCACAGCGTCAGAATGAAATGATGTCAGCAGCATGGACCTCTATGGTTACTTCCTTCTCCGTCGTTTGAGGATTGCTACTTTCTACTTTTATCAGTAATAGATAGCAATTAAGATGTTAATGGGTGAAAAGCTTTCAGCTAAGGTAACAGGTTGCTCAAATGCAAGCTGATAATTTGCAATTACATATGGTATGTAACGTATAGTCTGCAGGGAAAGGACAGGGAACAATCTTCTTCTATAATATCCCAACCTGTTCTGGAAACCATAGGTAATTTACTAACAACTGCGAAACTGGGGGATTGGTAGATGAATAATCGCTAATCAAGGCTCGGTACAAACTGGCTATGGATGCCAGAACATATGTATTGTGAGACGAGAAGTTACACAATGCTCAGTTTTTTTAGGACTTGTAAGAGAGCTTGGTGGAGCAGCACAGAAAGAAAAATACGTTCAGTTTTCATGAGCAGTTTAATAATACAGCACAGGAACATGGGGATATTGCAGAAAGTTTTGTTGATCGAATGAGAAAACTGAACGTCAATACTTACGAGATAACAAGTGACGACAATTCCAACAAGACCACTCTGCAGGGACCTGTACAGAGGGCGCTTTACACAAGTATAGGGGGACCGGGGTCCCCAGAATTTCACTAAGCGTAGCTCTAAATGAATGTGAGAACTGGATACCCAAGTGCAGTATCATTGGCGAACAATTGTTAACTGCCTTTGTAACAGGAAGGGAATGCTAATTTGTACTGGATACTGGATCACAGATATCCATAGCAAATCAAGGTGTACTTAGTGTGAAAAATGCTGAACCTGCCTCATTGCAGATTAAGTGACATAGCCGGGCTAACGTTCACTCGCTAGGACAACATATGTGAACTTCAGAGTGGGAGAGAGAACTGGCCAAATCACATTGCTATTGTACGCCATAGTTTGTGGCATGTATGAGAGATTTATAATAATCGAGTAGTGCCAGTCAGGCTGATTAATTTTAGTTCTATGGAGTGGGGTTATCATGTGGCACACTGAAAGACAATCTGGAAGAATTAGACGAAGGATAATTGGACAGAGATTTCAGAGTAAAGAGTTCTAAGCTGCATCAGTCTGCCAACTTAGTTGCAATGTGTGGTGAAGTGTCATATATGCAAAGAGACGATAGGGTTGTAATAGGAAAATTGTTACCAGAACAGAAAAAAATTATTCTATCCTCATGTACCATTACCAGCTATACCAATAACGCAGCATAGGTTTCCCACTGGAAATGAACCATCAGTGTATAAGAAGCAACACTGAATACCATATCACCCCCCACCAGTGATGGAGGAATTTATAAACTAGCAAATCCCTGATGCAGTAAAAGAAGAAATCACTAGTCTGTGGGGATAGTTATTACAACAAAAAAGAGCTAAAATTGCAGTAGGGCTTGTAGGGTCTGATGTGGTTATCAGTATTTGAAATAGTGCATGATCACAATGGGTATCCCATGCCAAACATCACAGAAACTTTGGAAAACCTCGGGTAATGTCTTTAGGTTAATCTTATGGATTTGCCAGTCGGTACCACCATTTGGTGATGAGCTGGAGGACACACCTAATATCGAATTTAGAGTCCCATACAGCCAATACCAGTACCACCAAAAGTCATTTATTTTGAAATTACACTGGTGATACTCTAAAGCCTATTGGACAGGATATTAGGAGTTTGAAACCATATTATATATTTAGAGACTGTCATAGTGCTTTCTAAGGACATCCAAGATGACATGATATGGTTACATGATGTCCTTCGAAGCTTGTGAGTGGCACAACAGAAAGATTATGGAAGTCTCAATTTGTGTTAGAAGCTGTTCATTGCTTTGACAATGTTATTAGTGAAGATGGTGTGCGAACAGGCCTGCAGATTGTTTGAGCTACAAGTGAAGTAAGCAGTCCTGCGACTGAGACAAATAGCTCCAGTCTTTTTAATATTGGTTAACAGTAGTACAGCAAAGTACTATACAGCACACTTTGACCGATTTGGAGTCACAATGGCAACATATTCATAGCTCAGCATCATAGCTAAAGCATCATATACATGGAATGCCTACATGATGAAGCGGGACATTGTGTAAGTCGTAACGTGGTATATCGTTTCATCAGCGAAGAGTCGCCTCATCACTGTTCTTCATAGCTCTCTCTATCGCTCTCTTTCTCTCTCTCTCTCTCTCTCTCTCTCTCTCTCTCTCTCTCTCTCTCTCTCCCCCTCTCTCAATCTCTCCCACGTACACACACACACACATACACACACAAACACACACATACATGCGCACACATACATATTTTGTTCTCCCAATCAAAACCCAGTATTTTAACAGCAATTAAGGTGAAGCAGCAAATCATATTTCAGTATATTACAACCCAATAAAGCGAAACAATCAATCGCAACCTCGTTCTCCGTATCTCCAACTTGCCAATATAGTTCAATTTTTGTACCACATACACTGTAAGGAATAATGGGTTTTAACACTAAATATATCTATATATTTATTAAAATACATGTTTCTTTATTGCTGATCTAACCCACAGGTTAAGCTACACTTCATTGAGGATTGTTCAGTTATTGTACCATACTTGGTATAAGACACAATGGAGCCACAAATTAAATATTTTCTCATCTATATTATCTGAATTATTTATCAAAATATGTAAGAAATTTCTCACTTTCCAGCACTAGTTATCTAACTTTTAGGTCAAGCTACAGTTGGCAGTGAGCAAAATTTAATTATGGTAAGGCACAATAGAGGGACAAATTAAATATATCTGCGTCTAAAATGGCTGTATTATTTATCAAAATATATGTGGCACTACTGCTGATCTAAATAACAGTTTACGAACCATTCGTCAATGACTGTAGAGCCATCATTGTACCACACTTGATGTAAGTCATAATGGAGCCCCAAATATAATTTGTCTCTATTATTTTTCTATAATTGTAAAAAAGATACCTCAGCTAAAATATATGCTTGGCAAGCGTTACAGTGTTAGTACAACATCTAAAATATCTGTCAAAAAATGTACAGATGTTGACAATACTGGTGTAGCCTACAGATTTCTACATCTTAGAGTTTCAGTTATTTATCAAAAATACTTAGCAAATACGCAGTGGTTATGCCAGCACCATTGCGTCTAAATTGTACATATTATTGTTTAATTAAAGTCATGCTAACTAAAATAATGTTCAGTTACTGGAACAGGACAATTACTGTGTAACTTACAGGTTAAGATTTTCTTTGATACATTTAAACTGCGCATCATTCTTCTCTTGACATTCCTTAAGTAGATATTCATCGTATTTAAATCGTTCCTCACTCTTTTCTTCAATACATTTAAATTGCTCATCATTTTTCTCTTGACTTCTACAGAACTGTTCATGTAAGTAGGTTCGAAAATCTAACGGGACAGGTGGCGACGGTATTGGTTCATTACTGATAACAGTATGCTCTATACTTTCATGTCCTTTAACTTGTAAATTTCTTGTACCAGATGAAAACCCAGTCTCCTATGTCCCTCCTTTTTCCTTATACTATCTTTTGTTTCCGGATCACATTTCTCACATCTGCCTAATTCATCTCTTCTGTCAATTCGCATCTCTTTACTCAATGAGTACCGTCTGGTGGTACTTGTATCTCGAAATTTTCAGTACACTTATCTGAATTATTCGAAGTCTGAGTTATTCAAGCTAAACTCTGTCCCTTCACTCTAGCATTTCCTGAAATACCTGACAATTCAAAACACCAACCTTTCCTAGCACACATAATACACAAAAATAAAATGTCCCTCCTCCCCAACGACAGACAAATACCAACCAAACTCCTCAGCCCCTTGCTAGAATAACCATATGTGTAGTTATGAACCAGCCTTTAATTTAATTTTTAGTTTTGAGATCAGTTATTTTTAAGCTAGTGTGGCATAATCTTCTATCAGTTTTTTCCTTGCAGTCTGACTCAGTGTAAGCATCTTGGCAGGGGCGCCAAAAACGTAGGTGGATTTTATTTTAGGAATGTGTAATTGATTGCAATTGCATATATTAATTATTTGGCTTATTTACCATCTAAAGAATTAACAATAATGATGAAAATGCCTGATTCTTAATAAAATTTCACAAAGACGTCCTGTGACAAAAATCTCGATAAACATTTATGTAACCCGTGCAAACGCAAGTCTGTAAACCTGACATGGTGCTCAGGGCAAAAACTGCCGTGAGAGGAGTCAGTAAAGGATAGAGCTGTTGAATTAAGGAAGATAGTATCTCGTACACATTATGGAATTGAGAAGCACACGTTTCACGACTTGCAACATAAACCGTTAGAATGAAGCGCTGAAGTTGTAAACTGACTAGACTTTAGCTGCATCTCATGCAGAAGTGGCTTGATCTCATCATATTGCAGCTATTGGGAGCAGAAATACAGTGATCTCAACCTAGCGCCGACGTCCTTGTAAGGTGGTGTCATACGTTGAAAGTCTGTGATGGTAACTTAAGGATAGATTCTGCATCGAAACTCTTTGAGGCGACCAAGAAAAGAGAAGAGTAACGTGTATTGTCATTTTACTGTGCGACAGGATCCATTCGGGAAGCCTCGCTTTACCGCGTTTTCGTTACAGGTTGGACATGATTAGCTATTGTATTTCTTACAACCTCCGAACGCTAAAAATGCGTCTCCAAGAGCACCAGTCGCCTTTCTTGGGATATGTTTAAGTTTATTAACCAGTAAATTCTTCCTAACAATCTCCAGAAGAAAAGAGACGTTCATTACTCTTACTGTCTCTTCTTCAGCCGATAATGGAGCTCCTTTTGGCATTACCATGCTCTCGGTCACTCTTGGAAAAGTTCCAGATGAACCACCATCTGTCTTCCTTATATTCTTAAACAAAGAGTTTTGTGTAAGAACCGCGCAATCAGCTGTGTTCCACGTTTTTCAAAGACTGGAGACCTTTCCACCTTCCTCATTGAGATCTCTAGAGTGCGTCCTAAAACTGTTGTCTACATTCAGCAGATAATAGCACTTTATGATAAAGTTTGTTCTCACTCCATCTCATAAAAAGTTTTCACTAGTGGTCACTACAGGTCGCTTCCCATATTCCGGAATTCGCACGGTGCACCGCAGGGCGTCAGACAAATCTTTACCACCTCTTGGCCATTGTGCGACCCCTACTCCTCATCATCACTTCACAGAAAAAGCACCACAGGGCACCTGGCCAAACTGGCGTTTGGTTCACTGGCTGTGTCATAGAGGTTACTTCTCAAACGTATCCTTACTCCCTATTAGCATGCAAGTTCGTTTGTACACTCCTGGAAATTGAAATAAGAACACCGTGAATTCATTGTCCCAGGAAGGGGAAACTTTATTGACACATTCCTGGGGTCAGATACATCACATGATCACACTGACAGAACCACAGGCACATAGACACAGGCAACAGAGCATGCACAAGGTCGGCACTAGTACAGTGTATATCCACCTTTCGCAGCAATGCAGGCTGCTATTCTCCCATGGAGACGATCGTAGAGATGCTGGATGTAGTCCTGTGGAACAGCTTGCCATGCCATTTCCACCTGGCGCCTCAGTTGGACCAGCGTTCGTGCTGGACGTGCAGACCGCGTGAGACGACGCTTCATCCAGTCCCAAACATGCTCAATGAGGGGACAGATCCGGAGATCTTGCTGGCCAGGGTAGTTGACTTACACCTTCTAGAGCACGTTGGGTGGCACGGGATACATGCGGACGTGCATTGTCCTGTTGGAACAGCAAGTTCCCTTGCCGGTCTAGGAATGGTAGAACGATGGGTTCGATGACGGTTTGGATGTACCGTGCACTATTCAGTGTCCCCTCGACGATCACCACTGGTGTACGGCCAGTGTAGGAGATCGCTCCCCACACCATGATGCTGGGTGTTGGCCCTGTGTGCCTCGGTCGTATGCAGTTCTGATTGTGGCGCTCACCTGCACGGTGCCAAACACGTATACGACCATCATTGGCACCAAGGCAGAAGCGACTCTCATCGCTGAAGACGACACGTCTCCATTCGTCCCTCCATTCACGCCTGTCGCGACACCACTGGAGGCGGGATGCACGATGTTGGGGCGTGAGCGGAAGACGGCCTAACGGTGTGCGGGACCGTAGCCCAGCTTCATGGAGACGGTTGCGAATGGTCCTCGCCGATACCCCAGGAGCAACAGTGTCCCTAATTTACTGTGAAGTGGCGGTGCGGTCCCCTACGGCACTGCGTAGGATCCTACGGTCTTGGCGTGCATCCGTGCGTCGCTGCGGTCCGGTCCCAGGTCGACGGGCACGTGCACCTTCCGCCGACCACTGGCGACAACATCGATGTACTGTGGAGACCTCACGCCCCACGTGTTGAGCAATTCGGCGGTACGTCCACCCGGCCTCCCGCATGCCCACTATACGCCCTCGCTCAAAGTCCGTCAACTGCACATACGGTTCACGTCCACGCTGTCGCGGCATGCTACCAGTGTTAAAGACTGCGATGGAGCTCCGTATGCCACGGCAAACTGGCGGACACTGACGGCGGCGGTGCACAAATGCTGCGCAGCTAGCGCCATTCGACGGCCAACACCGCGGTTCCTGGTGTGTCCGCTGTGCCGTGCGTGTGATCATTGCTTGTACAGCCCTCTCGCAGTGTCCGGAGCAAGTATGGTGGGTCTGACACACCGGTGTCAATGTGTTCTTTTTTCCATTTCCAGGAGTGTATAATATTGCAAGTAACGACCACTTGTACATTTAACAGCAACAGTTTCTGTAAGTTAATTACACTTGTCGATGATGGATCTCTAATTTGAATCTTGTGAATCTGTATAAGTTGTGGATCCGTTCTGGAAAATAGTCCCTTTACAGCTTCTATCTTGGAATGGTGGCAGCCATTAAAACGCTGCAACCAACAACATCACATTACTTTGTAGCCCATTGAAACGGATCTACTGCTCGCAATGTTGCACAACGGTAACAACAGTGACGTTGCTCAAAAGTATCCAAATGATTGTAAGGCGTCAAACAAATAACATACCTTTCATTGGATTCCTGAAACAACTCCAATTAACTCAATAAGTCACATGACATAGTTATGTGAAAGTGTATGAATTTTATTATTATGCACATCCAGTAAACAAGCCAACATATCATGAGTATAAGCCACTAACACTCACACTAGTAATTGCACACAAGTAATTTCCTCGACCTGAACTACGAGATGCAGATCTGAGGGAAGGAGAATATTTACGACAGCAGTGCACGTCCCATGTAGGTCGACAGCTTCAGAGTGGGGGCACAATGGCACATTGATACGCCAGAGCAACTGCGTAGGTTGCCAGCAAAAGCTGCCCTTGTCCCTGCTTTTAATGACAGCCTTATGGAAAGCCTTTCCACAGGAACATGGCCGGAGATGGAAGATAAACGCTCGGTGTAACCAACTCAAAAACTGGTGACTACTTTGGCCACCTATGTTAAAGCTTGCATGAAGGAAAATCCTGTTTATTTTAGTATTATGCAGCAGCAGTTAAACTCTGCCCTACGAAAGAAACGACGCCTGTGATAGGCTAGAAAAAACTTCAGTGAGTCGATTTATAACAAATACGAACGCTCTGATTGGCCAGAAAGAAAATCCGTGGCCACCAGCTTTGATACAGGCAAATTGCAGAAAGGGTAATTCGTCTCTTCTCTTGCAGAAAATCGTTGAGGGTTTGAGCAAAGCGACTTGCGCCACTCTGAGATGATTGAGAGAACCATTATGTGAACACTTGTCACACAGCTCCTCTTACCTCATAAGGAGTTAAACTGCAAAGTCTCCTACTACCGAGAATCACAACGAACGCTGACTGTTAACGCTTATGACCCATTTGAGGGCAAAGACGTATGCTTTATTCCAGCCAAATAGCTTGTACCAATCCAGTTAACACTCTCTCCACATACGAGTACACCATCATTACTCTACCACGCAAACAATGGGGTTACACTCATCTGGTGTGAGACGTCCCCGGTGGAGGGGGGTTGTCCACTGGGGGTCGAACCGCACAATAACCCTGAGTTCTGTGTGGGGCGGCGGTGGGGTGAGTGGCATCGTTTATAGGTCCCCGGTTCCATACAATATAATACAAGGTCATATGATCGCATGATTACCCTCCAAAGTAGGGCATGTCAGGTAAAATTGCAGAAACGGGAATCGGACAAAGTAGCAATGTCAGATCGAGACTTTGAGCGAATAGTGATTGACACCCAGCGAGATAACGTACAGGAACCTCAGAACAGAACAAGAAACGACACATTCCACCGAGAAATAGATCTGGCGGTGCAGCAGGACGTACATACCGAGCAGCAAGGCGCCGTAAGTGGCAACCTACATAATGCAGAGGTGCAAGAAGATGGGGAACGTCTTTAATGCGTAGAACCCATTGTACATGTAATAAGACCTCACTCAGATTAGATTAGATTAGATTAAATTAATACTTGTTCCATAGATCATGAATACGACACTTCGTAATGATGTGGAACGTGTCAGGTTAATAAAATATGTCTGTACAAGATATTACATTACACAAATTATTGCATGACACTTATGTTTCAGTTTTTATTTTTTTTCCCCTTAATTTATATCTAAAAATTCAGCCAATGAGTAGAAGGAGTTGTCATCTATAAATTCTTTTAATTTATTTTTAAAAGTTATTTAGCTATCTGTCAGGCTTTTAATGCTGTTTGGTAGGTGACCAAAGACTTTTGTTGCAGCATAATTTACCATTTCTGTGCCAAAGTCAGATTTAACCCTGCATAGTGAAGATCATCCTTTCTCCTGGTGTTATAGCTATGCACACTGCTATTACTTTGGAACTGGGTTGGATTATTAACAACAAATTTCATAAGTGAATATACATACCGTGAGGTTACTGTGAGGATCCCTAGATCCATAAATAGACGTCTGCAGGATGACCGTGGGTGGGCTCCAGCAATTATTCTGATTGCCCGTTTTTGAGCAATTAATACTTTTCTACTCAACGATGAATTACCCCAGAATACGATGCCATACGAAAGCAGTGAATGAAAGTAGGCATAGTAAGCTAATTTACTGAGATTCTTGTCACCAAAATTTGCAATAACCCTAATAGCATACGTAGCTGAACTCAGACGTTTCAGCAGACCATCAATGTGTTGCTTCCAGTTTAACCTCTCATCAATGGACACACCTAAAAATTTAGGAAATTCTACCTTAGCTACAGACCTCTGTTCAAAGTCTATATTTATTACTGGAGCTGTGCCATTTACTGTACAGAACTGTATATACTGTGTTTTATCAAAATTTAAAGGGAGTCCGTTTGCTGAGAACCACTTAATAATTTTGTGAAAAACATCATTTATAATTACATTACTTAGTTCTTTGTTTTGGGATGTTATTACTATACTTGTGTCATCAGCAAAAATAACTAACTTTGCATCTTCATCAATGTGGAATGGTAAGTCATTAATGTATATCAAGAACAGTAAAGGACCTAAGACCGAACCCTGTGGGTTCGAAGTACAGGCAATACGAGTCCAAATATGTCTCCGCTTGGTTCACTGCAATCAGTTGCGTACAAACACGGGAATATAAAATTTTCGAAATCATTATCAGCTGTCTTATATTCATATAATAATTCATTTAATAATTCACATAATAATTCATATAATAATTAAAAAACAGTCTTGATCGCAAAGTTTTTCTTAATCGGAGTGACCGATTTCAATCCTTAAGGATCATCTTGAGACTCCAGAACGGCAGGTGGACTTCCATGAACAAGGCTGCGCCGACCCACGACGATGAACTGACTGCTCAGTCAAGGTCAGAAGATCGAAGCCAGTTTTGTTATCGTACCGAAATTTACGGTGTACATGACAATAAGTGCGGATTTTCTGAATCAGAGACAAACTGTGATAAACATGGGAAAAGGTAAAGTCACTTCCGAGACCACTACTCCTCTCTTTGAGCCAGGACAGTTCAGTGTCAACAATCGATGTTAAGAATTTCTTAAGAGGCGTAAATTAGGCATTAGGCATAAGGTAGATTTAAAGTAAATTATAATGAAAGACCTTGAGTTATTTCGAAGCTATACTTACGCGTCACTAAAATCTGTAGTTTTAAGTTCTACGAAGCATTTATACGAGGGTTTCGTGTATTAACGGGTCGGATCAAATGATACAACATTAACCAGTCAATATTGTTACTTACACTTTTCTTGATGCACCATCTTCTTCCTTCCTAAAATGGCGTGTGGTCATTTGGTTTCTTTATTACTTGGAACATAGTCTCATTTTGACCTCCGCTTCGCGTTTTAGACACGTGTATTTCTTACTATTATAGAATTATCTGGACATTTAAATGTCATAATCTGAGAGTCTGCAGCCATATATACGCATCAAGTGTAAGTTACAAAACAGCTGAATACTCTTGTAGCTGACATGTACAGGCAAAGAATACAGACTACCTGTTTGTTTGGGTGAGCTATCACTGCCTGTCTGTTCAGTGTGTTATTTCAGCCAACATCATTTTGCACAACTATACAACAATAATACAGACAATTTAAAGACGGAATTAGCGTTTTGGCTCAAAATATGGGAGTCTACAGTCATGTCTTAGGCGCAAAAGGTATCTTAACCTTTTTTTTTTTTTTCAGTCATCAGTCCTGACTGGTTTCATGCGGCCTGCGACGAATTCCTCTCCTGTTCTTCATATCAGACAGCACTTGCAACCTACGTCCTCAATTATTTGCTCCATGTATTACAGCCTCTCACTTCCTCTAAAGCTTTTGCTCTCTACGGCTTCCTCTACTAGTACCATGGAAGTCATTCCGTGACGTCTTAACAGATGTCCTATCACCCTATTCCTTCTCCTTGTAGATATATTCCACATATTTCTTCCTCTCCGAATGTGGGCAGAACCTCCTCATTCCTTATCTTACTGTATCAGTCCACCAAATTTTCAACATTCGTCTGTAGCACCACATCTCAAAGGTTTCGATTCTCTTCTGTTTCGGTTTTCCCACAGTCCATGTTTTACTACCATTCAATGCTGTCCTCCAGACGTACATTCTCAGAAATTTCTTCGTCAGACTAAGACCTATGTTTGATACTAATAGATTTCTCTTGGCCAGGAATGCCCTTTTTGCCAGTGCTAGTCTCCTTTTGAAGTCCTCTGTGCTCCATCCGTCGTTGACTATTTTGCTACCTAGTTTGTAGAATTCCTTAACTTCATCTACTACATGATCATCAACTCTGATGTTAAGTTTATCACTGTTATCATTTCTGCTACTTCTCTTTACTTTCGACTTTCTTCGATTTACTCTCAATCAATATCCTGTACACATCATATTGTTCTCTCTATTCACCATATCATGAAATTCTTTTCACTTTCCATCAGGATGGCAATGTCATCAGCGAATCGTACCATCGATAACATTAAAACATGAATTTTAATTCCACTCATGAACCTTTCTTATTTACATTATTGTTTCTTCGATGTACAAATTGAACAGTAGGGGCGAAAAACTATATCCCTCTCCTGCACCCTTTTTAATCCGAGAACTTCGTTCTTGGTCGTTCACTCTTATCATTCCCTCTTAGTTCTCGTACATATTGTACATTATCCATCTCTTTCTGTAGCTTACCTCTATTTTTCTCAGAATTTAGAACATCTTGCACGATAATACATTGCTTTTTCCAGGTCGACAGATCCTATGAACGTGTTTTGATTTGTCTTTAGTCTTGCTTTCGTTATCAACCGCAACTCAGTATTTCCTCTCTGGTGCCTTTGCCTTTCTATTCTTGTGTATATTAATCCATAAGTTCCTGAATATTTGCGCTCTTCTACTAGCTGACACATTATTTCAGCTAACTTATGCTATGTGGAAAAAAGTGCCTTTCCCCTTCCTAATATCATAAATGTATTCCACTCATATACTGCACACACGTCCTCCTCCCTCTCCAAGTGCCCTCCTCTTCTTACCCTTTTTATTTGTCCACCTGATTCTCTCACCTCTATCTGCCCATCTCCGCCTCCCAACAGTTCCCCATCTCTTCCTTTTCCCCCTCTCTCTGCCCATATCCCATGCCACTCTCTTCGACGATAACTTCCTCCCACTCCCTCTCTCTTCCTATTCCTGCTCGTCTACTTCTTTTTCCATCTTTCCACTGTTCCTTATATACCTCCATCTGCCTACTACATCCTTAGCACACTCCCCTCTCTCTGTCCACCTAACCTTCCCCCTGTCACTGACTGTTTCGTCCTTACCTTTCTCCTGCTCCTCCTCTTCTTTTTCCACCTGCCCACTGTCCCTTCTACACCTCCATCTGCCTACTACATCCTCAGCACACTTCTCTTTCTCTGTCCGCCTAACCCTCCCCCTGTCCCTGACCGTTTGCTCCTTACCCTTCTCTATACATCTTCCCCGCCCTTCTCTCTGTTGTTCCCCTTTCCATCTATCTATCTGTCCATTTCAAAATATGGGACATTTCAAGCACAAAACACAAATGGTCTATTATCATAACTTAACTGATCTATAAGATTTAAAAAGTGCACATGATTTGCGTTTTGGCACTACTGATAAAACTTATAGCTTAAGCAGAAATTTTTCGTGAACAAAGTCCGATTGTTGCGCCACATTCCGCAAGAACTATGTACCTTCAACTTAAATATTTCTACATGTACGTTGTAAGTATTACTCCGTAAAATGCAATCAGCTTGCTTCTCTGCACTACTGAAATAAATTGTAGGTTAGTAAATGAGTGTACCTAGTTCGATCTTTGTACCACATATTAAATTAGGCGAAATGCAAAAACCTCTTTGTATAGCTTAGCAAAACACACATGAGCATTAGTGATGATATAACTTATAGCTTAAAGTTCATTTTTCGATGACGATTATCAAAGTAACCAACATTACTTCTACATCAGAATTCGTCCAAAAATGAGAATCGGAGAATCGCTAGTAGTAATGAGGGTGATTGACAGGGCACTACGCCGTTAGTGTGTCAATAAGTAGGACATGTTAGTTAGGGATCGTGTCCAGATGGCCGAGGAGGCCATGGCGCCTATTCAGGAGAAACGGAAGAATCCATGTTGGAGTCCTGCTCTGTCCCAAAAGTTGCAACAGCAGCTAATGTATTTGTTTCCACTAGGTTATGATCATGTATGGCTGCAGAATCAAAAATATGTCCTGTTCTTTCAGACACAGAGGGCGAGGTGGCCCAAAGACCTCTTCAGTGCTTGACCCAGTTGTATATTTGCAGAGCGTATTCTTTCGGACATGACCAACAGGACACACTCTGTATATATAAATAGGTCAAGACAGTCCAATGATTCCTTCAGTGTAAATGCACAAGAAGCTCAAACTTTAATGGAAATCAAGGAATTGCTAGTAGTAGTGAGCGTAATGGACAGCGGCACTATGTCAGTAGTGTGCAGTAAGCTGGAAGTTTGAGTAAGTCATGGTCGGTGTTTGGATGGCCCAGGCAATCACGTAAAACATTCGCGAGAAATGGGAAGCTCCCAGTTATAAAATGTTTACAAATTTTAGAACTCTAGGTAATCGTCTCACATTGTAGCCATATTTCTGCAGCGTTTGGCTAAAGTGCTGAATGTTGTATCTCTGTTACCGCAACCACTGCCCCCCCCCTTCTGCCCCACATCTGCGTGGGACGAAAGGGAAATTATAACAATAAAAAAAGGGAGAGAAGAGTTATGAACCAGAATATTTATGAGTTTTAACATGTGCTACAGCACATTATTAGTAATGTGTTTTTTCGTCACTTGTTCTTAATGTCACTGGCATAATCACGGCATGTTGTTAGTGGCCTTCTATACATACCCTACGTGTTTTATATATTTTATATGCGGCTGGATACCAGCTGATAATGGCAACATGGCTGGAAGTGCAGTGGTGAAAACGAATAACTTATCCAGTTAAAGAAGACTGTTGTAATTTTTCAAAATTTTACCAGACTGCTAACTCCAACAACGAGAATATTTATCAACTGATATTATCATTTCCTTATCAATTTGTGCGTGTTATTTCTCAAAATACTTACTGGATTTGACATTCAATTTCTTTTTCGCAAGAAGGAACACATACAATATAAGCATTAAGCTGTTCACTGTAGACTGCTTCTGCATAACGTGAATTCCACTGGATTAGATATACCGTTATTTACTTGGACCAGCTGCAAAGAGCTCTTCGGTATCATGGTACAATGGTACTTATACTCTTTGCTTTATACTTTTACATGTTGTGTACTTCTTTTATGTTCTCTTAGTTCAGTATACCACAGGGTGGGAATCAACCATTCTCGCCCCCCCCCTCCCGCACCCCGCACCACACCCTTCCGTCCCAATACACAATTGCGTGGGGATAAAGGGATTATATAACAGTAAAAAAAGAGAAGAGTTATGAAGCAGAATATTTATGAATTTTAACATGAGCTACAGCACAGTGTTAGTAATGTGTTATTTCGTCATTTGTTCTTAATATAACTGACATATTCAAGGCACGTTGTTAGTGACCTTCTATACATACCCTCTGTGTTTTATATATTTTGTATGTGGCTGGATACCAACTGATAATGGCCAGATGGCTGGAAGTGCAGTGGTGAAAATGAATAACCATATCGACTTTGCGTTTGTTCCAGCTGGATGACTTACAACGTTTTCATAAATTAATAAAATTTGCTAATATAATTTGGCTTGTTGTGATTTGACCATTAATATTTACTCCTCATCGTCTATGCCCTATTCAGTTTACTTAATAACAGTGGGGAATGTTTATAAAGCAGATATCACTCATTCATTTCGTCGAAGCCTTATGGTTCTTTTTCTTTGGACAGTTTCTTCCCCCACTTATTCCATAAAAATAAATAGAAATTTTCGAGAGAACAGAAGAGACAGAATTGGGAAAACAGGAACTGTAATAATGAAAAATGTAATTTTATTGTGGTTACTGTATCATTTTTTTTCATCTGTAAATTCATGAAATACAAGTTGCAAATACGTCTTCAACAATGGCGGTGTTCGAGTCACCTGTTTTGCTGCCAAGGACAGTCCTACGTATTCTGTGCCACTGCTCCGTCCTTCCTCTTACAGCTCTCTTCTTGCGTCTTACAACTCCTCTCAGCGAGAAGAGCAGGTCTGGTCACGAACAGTCCCTTTGTCGGGAACCGTTCATTGCGTTCAGGATACCCCTGGTTTCCCGCCGTCAGCAGGGCGACGGTTTCGACAGCGGCGGCGTGGTGCGGATGGCTGCCGGCTTGGACAGCGGCGGCGTCGTACGGATGGCTGCGGGCTTGGATAGCGGCGGCGACGTGTGGAAGCTCGCCGACTGCAGCGGCGCAGCTGGCGGGATTTCAACAGGCCTCGACAGAGAGCCGCTGGAGCCCCTGCCCGATGGCTTGGGCAGCGGCGCCGTGGTCCGGAACCCCCTGGACGCGGGGGCGGAGTCCAGCATTCGCATCCCGCAGGCGGCTACCCTGCCGGACGCGCTGGCTAGCTTCGTGACGGTCGACATCTTAGCGTCGCGAGCGAGTGGCGGTTTCTCGGAGTACAGATCCTCACAAGTGTGAAACCGTGGGAAGAGTGCCGCTGTTGGCGCCTGGCGGAGCTTTTATACTGATACCATCGGTCTGCCACCTGTCGCCGAGTCACGCTCCTCAGGCTGACGGGAATCTTTATCTGACAAGATATTCCCCACGTTATCTTCTATTGCTGCAGGTTTTTCCTATCTCGATGGACTACTGTTTCAGCTTGGAAGTTCCCACCGCAAATATATCTGCATGTAAAATCCGCGTGTTTAATTCCTCAAATAAAGCTGTTCATTGACATATAATTAGAACTTACAATAATGATATTAGGACTCGACTTCAGTTGCAGTATTTCAAATTCTGAAAAAACACAATGGAATTTGTGATGTTTGTGGTACTGATGAAGGTAGTATCCATGTTTTATTGATAAATTACATTTTATATTTTACTGCAGTTGCGATGTGTTTTCCAGTGAACTAGAACATAAAGGGATATTTAGCTGTTTGTTTAACTGAGGGATAACGTGATATACCTCACATGACGCAGTTGTAAGCGATATTACAGTATCACATACATAACGATACGTCTAATCGATCTCATGGCTGATATATTTTTAAACTACTTTCTGGAAACGAGTGTGTGGTCCAGTCTACTTAAAGTGAACACCAGTTCGGCTCTCTCGCGAAAAACAAGTGCCAGATTCTTAATATCTATCCACTGTCTTGATGCTGTCAGCTAGAAGTTATTCACCGACTCTTATTCTCTTCTTCAACAGGAATAAATTTATAGGGTCTGCATTGTGACCATATATATTCACACCGCTGGCTAACTATTGGATAGTTGTTAAAAGTTACAAATTTTTTGTTGAAGCCAATTTGTCATACAGAACACAGGCTATACCGAAACGTTTGCTTTACACAGGATTATTGGTTCGGCGGCTTATTGTCTCAAGAATTTCAGTTTTGATTAACTTCAGAAATTTAGTCTTAAGATGCTAGAACTTGAAGGGTAAACAAAGCAGCAGAACGTGTTGTCGAATAATTTTCAATTGTCAAGAACGAATCAAATTTGTTTTAGTTAGGGTACAGGATATTTTGAAGTGGAGGAATTTGATTTACAAATGGTACTAATTTTCCTTTTCAGTTTTGTTTTGTACGAAAAGTGAAAAAATTTCAATTTTGTTTTGTTTCAAGAATGAAAACATTTTTAATTCTAGAAGATGGTACGTAAAGTTTCTGATGCCACGAAGAGACGAAGATAAAATATGAGATGAAGTGTTTAAAACAACGCTGGAAGAAAAACAAGAAGAACGGGTAGGTGTCAGGTGGGGAATCAAGTGCTCTGCATTTCGAACCTACAGCCTGCCATAGATTCTTTGCTGCCACTTATTAAACTAATCACGTAGGCGATGATTCGTGAGTGTGAAAACTAGCAAGTTTTCCTGTGGTTTGGAGTCGACATTAAACCGTAATTTCTCCTACAGCATGCTGGTTAAGTCAGTTCTTAAAAAACGATGCCTAGTAAGAAAAGTACTCTGGTATTTAAATAAATCATTGGGACATTTTTATGTTTAGTTAATAGTGAAGTAGGGAAAGTCACGTTAATTCGTGTATGTTGGTTAGATTTTGAGTACAGAGTATGTTACCAAACGGTATTAATAAGAAATGCATTGCTACTGAGTTACTTCTGCTGCTTCTGAGAACATGCTGCCATAGCTGAGCTTTCTACAAGTCTGACTGAAAGACTGATCACCGTGACACAACTACATTGCCAAAAGCTTTTCTGCGTGGAAGAATTGCGATCCATTTCCGCAATGAAAGTCACAAAACCAGTTGTGATAGAAGCAGCAGCTCCGGCTCACTAAAACTGACATCTGTGTTAGAAGCGCACTGTGATAAACATGTGGCTGTCCTATACTCCCATACACTCGGGTATCTTGACCTGGTTGCGGAGTTACGTTACGTCTACACCGAGAGCAGGATTTGTCAGAAGACCTTGATAAGACGTTGGAGCCTGCCAGCACTCCGTACCACCGATTACGTAGAACGTCGTCACTGCGAAACGAGCTATGCAGGTCGGTTGGTGTAGCTCTGCGTCACCGTGGCCTTCAAAGTGATTTCTGACTGCTGCTCTCCGCTGATGCCCCGCTATCTTTTCCCACACACAGTGTTGCGTGAATCTACCGTCTACCTAATCAACTGGGAAGTATGACGGGACAAATTCCTTGTTTTGCTGTGACCAGTGTACGCACTTGTTAAGAGGAACATTGCTAATGATACAGATCTTCTTCGTTCGTGATGTTAACACGCTCACGGACTTAGACTTGTCTTAAAGGGCTGCTCCCTGTGGGGAAAATGGGATAGTAGTGATTTGGAGGAAAATGCTCAACAATCAGGACGCTAATAGGCAAGCGGGGAAGGTTACACCACACGTCGTCACCCTGTTTACGTCGTGTAACTGCCCATGCTCTTCTGAGAGGAGAAAACAGATCCAACACTTTTAATACTGCAGAAGTTTAACAATAAAGTCATAACGTAACAAGAACTAACAATCAGTAAAACAGCTCGTAAAACATTTTAAATAAATATAAGAAAAGTCTTATTAGGAACTACCAACATCATCTGGTTTATTTTCTTTTTTTTTCTGGTTCCCGTCTCTGCTCATTCATTACAGTGGGCTTCTGAAACTGTCACACTCAGCAGAAAAACAGCGTAACTGGCGCTGTCAAGGAAGTGATAGAGAACTGGAGCTCATGTGATGGTGGGTGTCCTTCATTGTATGGTTCACACAGAAAATATACTGATAACTCATCATTCAGACTCATCGTTGATTTTATTGAATACCCAGCAAAATACAAACTTATAAATTATTTCGTTCTCAGTGTAGTGAACACTACATTGATAAGTTTGAGACACTGGTCAGTATTGTTAGACGAATGTGAACAGACGCAGGGGTTGAAGTTACACTCAGCCTCAAGGCTATTGCGTTATGTAAGAACATAATACTGTAATATGACCTATTTCGCAACAGGAAACAAAATAATGAGATTACTCTCATTACTATGGAGCGAATCTGTTCTCCGGCATTAAGCCCTGTCCTCGGAATGCGACAAGTTTCGTCAAAATGAATAAATTTAATAGCAGCTGGAGAGCAGTTTCCTACAGGTACTTTGTAACGCTCCTTCGTTGGTAGAACATGTCAATAGTTTTGTAACTAACTGGAGCAGTCCCTTTTCTTTACTTTCGACAAATTGCACGAGAATGAGACAAAAGCTGAGTTTGTCCATGTTCAAAGCTACATAAGCGCTATCGATATTCCAGGAAAATAAACGGAAACCTCTTTAACTTCTTTAAATTACATTTACTTACGCCATTAGTGAGGTTTGGTGACGAAGATTTATACAAAAAACACAGGTATCAGAGTACTCACGTGCGAAACTACATGTCGAAGGGTGTTGATATTTAACCTAAATGCTTAGCCAAAATCTTTTAATTTAGCACTTTCTGATCAAGAAGAAACCAAAGACGTAGAAAAATTTTAAACTTTCAGAAATTAATTCACTAGACGGTCCACTTGAAGCTAACTAAAGCCTCTTCTTTTTCTTGTACTTCTTCCTCTTTGACTGAATCGTCCTCTAAATACACTGGCGGAAGTGGTATGATCTGCTGTTTGTCCAAGGCTCTTCTGAATAGCGATCCTGTGATCAAACCAAACCACTGGCTTAGCCATGATAATCTTCTACGCCCAGGACCACATCTTTCATCACTCTTTCGTTGAAGTATTAGTTGCAACGGTTGATATTGGTTGTTGCGCATTATACGGTGAAGGCGTTCGAGTTCTCTTCATGGTATTGAGGATTTCTAAGCATTTGTTCACAGGCCTTAATTTGGGCACATTAGTGACCATGTACCCACGGTATCATGATATTCTTAATCCCTTCGATACGACCACATTTCAAACGCCTCCAGAATTTTGGGACTGAAATAAATACAAATTAACATGAGCGTTGTACATTTCCAAATCTAGAAACAAGTACGTTAGTGTTCCCGTCGTAATTCTAGGAAATAAGAGATTTTCAAACTTGAAGTCATAGTCTATTTAATCAAATGGTTCTATAAATCTTATCACATGAACTCGTGAGCACATGTTAAATCCTAACAATCTATAAAATGAAGTTTCGTTTCTTCGAACATGAATAGACATTGTATGGCAAAGAGCGTCTCTAAACGTCTTTCAAGGTTAATGCTTGCTTATTGCTATGGTGTGCAATTATCATTTATCACTTTAAAACAAAGTAACATCATTATTTACTGCTTTAACATAAAGTAAAGCCCAAATTATCCATAAATGAATTCATACTTTGTGGTCTCACTCTTTTAATCTGCCAATATTTGCCCTATCATGTTATTGAAAGGATCGTTGGAGAACGTCTGAAATCCTTCAAACGATTTACTGTGAAAGGTTGTTTTAAACACCTGTCTCGTTTCAGTAAATGGTGCAGCGAAGAAGGAGGCAAATATCTGCAGTTATATAAAGCGAAACGTGGAGAAACCGAGTCTGATAAGACTGATTCGTGAAGCTGATAGAACTGTCTGACGATTAGAGCATCCAGCAGGTGTGACTTACAGATAACGACGCGTTGCTGAGAGCTTTCAGGGCTGTAACATTTCATGTCTGTTACGATGACTATCACACATATCGAATTTTAACGATTTTGAAAGCTCAATGCTGTCAGTCGGGGTTTCTCCTTCTGCATCTTCAACCGTTAGCACAACTTCAACCGTTAGCACCACATTGTCACTATGCGTGTGACCCAGACCACAGCTGTCCTTTAGATCTCGACAGTACTTTAGAACACTTCCGCCATGTTACACGTTCGTACAACAGGGCAACCATCGGAAACTAACACCTCCCGATGTCACTCTCCTTCGCTTTAGAATACTTTCGCATGTTACACGATCGTACAACATGGCAAGCATCGGACTCCAACACCTCCCGATGTCAATCTTAGGTCCCTCGCCAGCAAGATGGGAACCATAGAAACAGAACAATATGAAAATGCCATTGCTATAGTTACGGCAGTTTATCGCAACACTTATTCATGTGACCAACAGCAACATTTACACATTAGTCGTGGACTGCAACAGAAGTGATGCATTTAAACATTTCTGTCGCAATCCACGACTAATGTGTACATGTTGCTGTTGGCCATACGAATACCGATTAGTTGTTTTGACGTTTGTGTGTTTTACTTTATTTCACGCCTAAAATTCACGTGAATGCAATAAAGTAAAATTTATTACTACAAAATAACAATCACTTCACGATTGCCTGAATACACAAAACTGCTGATATTTTTACAGCAGCCAGTTTTATATTTATATATAAACCCAGTTTTATACTTATACATAAAAAGGCTTGCCTTTATTGAACCATATCCTTTGTTGTGTACTTTTCATTGTTTCTGATTAACAGGTTAAAAATCATCATTCTTACCGCTCTTCATCGTTTTCTTTTATCTGTTGCTTACATCTCATTTTTACCGTACTCACTACTAAAGAAATACTACTTCCGACCTCCCACGCATTGTAGGATTTCTTTACTATGCCGAGTGTGTCATTATTAACGGCACAAACGCACTCAGTTGAAAGCATACGGTACCAGAAGCAAAAATATCTCAGTAAACATGGGATTAAAAATAAATACCTTAAAACTTACAAACACTTCCTCGTCTTTGATACTGTGAAACAAATATCCTCTACTTCAAACTTTTTGCTTTCCATATTTTGGGAGGAGATATAAACCAAAACAAAAACAAAAGTGTCCAGAAAACTGGGGTTCTGAGGAGCATGCTTTAAAAACAATGAACACTTGTTCAGCAGAAGAGATATGTTTCACAGAAGCGAAGACGAAGATGTGTTCATAATTCTCAGGGTAAGCACTTCAGAGCCATGTTCACTGAACATAGTACCACTTCTCAAAATACAGAAAACAGAGAACTTTCAATAGAAGAGATTTTTTTCACAGTACTCAGACGAAGAAGTGGTCATAGCTCTTAAAACATGCGCTTCAGAGGTCCTTGAGACTTTATTGCTTCTAGTGTCGTGTAATTTCAGCTGTATGCAGATACTACACTACTCCCTGTATTATAAAAGGTCACGTAGCCTTTCCATCCTTACACTTAATCTCTTTTTAAAGACTATGTTGCAATTTCTCCCTTGTTTTATTTCTTGTTTCCTGAACAGCTTTTCCGAGGAAATATACTTTTCTCTTTTATTCACGGGCTTAGTATTATATACTCCTTTACTAAATTTTGCATTTGCACGATTCTATAATGATCGCGTGTATTTGTAAATTTACATGTTGTCTTCTTAGTTTTTCGGCCTTTCATTAGAATTTAGATAGTCTTTGTCCATTTTGCTCATTAGATTCGTTCATCAGTGTGTCCAGATGCGATGCGATGATCTCGCTTACGGTAAATCGTGCTATCTAAATTTAGCATAATTGCAAATTCTTGGTCAGAAATTCGAGAGAACTGAGACATGTGGACATCATAGCTGTTTCTCTTGTGTTAAACCCTTCATCTCAAAGTCACACTTGCACTCTACGTCCTAAATTCTTTCTTAGGTGTCTTCCCGTATAGGTTTTACCTTACACGCCTCCACCAACTCCAGACATTATTCCCTGATGTCTCAACACACTCTTCGCATCCTGCCCCTTGTTCTTGTCAGCTTCATATGTTGCTTTCTTCTCTGATTCTGTGGAAAATTTGTTCACTCCACGGAATTTTTCACGTCTTCCTATTGCCACACATCACAAAACTTTACTTTTTTTCTTTTCTGGTTTTTCCACAGACCATCATTCACTACTATACAAGTCGTGCTGCAAACATAGATTTCCAAAAATTCCTTTGCCCAATTAAAGAGTTTTTTTCACAAAAGCAGACTGCTTTTGGCGTACATGGACATATAAACAACTGATTACAATTATAGCAAAATTGGATTATTTAGTCAGGAGAAAGAGATTCACAAATTTAGCAAGTCAGTAACGCTGTAGTCCACGTGTGGCCCATATACGAGCAGTTACTCAGCATTATCTGACGTAGTTGACGCCGTCCTCTTGAGGGATGTCGTGCCAAATCATCTCCAATTGGCCCGTTGGATCGCCGAAGTTCCGAGCTGGTTGGAGGGCCTTGTCCATATTGTTCCAAAGATTCTCAGTTGGGGAGAGATCCAACGGCCTTGCTGTGCTAGGTAGGGTTTGACAAGCACGAAGACGAACAGCAGAAACTCTCCAAACTCTCGCCGTATGCGGACGGGCTATATCTTCTGAATGGCAAGCTCAGGATGGTCTGGCAAGCAAAACGGTGAGTAGAATATCGTCAACGTACCGCTGTGCCGGAAGGGTGCCGTGGATGACAAGCAAAGGCATCCCAGACTATCACTCCTGGGTCATAGGGCCCAACAACTAGGAGTGATGCTCTGGGGTGCCGTATCTTTCATAGCAGGATACCTTTGGTTGCCATCCGCGTCACCCTTCCAGCACAGCGATACATCGACGCTATTCTACGCCCCATTTTGTTGCTCTTCGTGGTAAGCCAGCCTGGGCCTGCAAGAGAACGTCCGCCCGCACAAGGCGAGAGTTTCTACTGCTTGTCTTTGTGCCATCAAGGCCATTAAGGCCGCTAGACATCTCCCCAACTGAGAACGTTTGGAACATTATAGGCACAGTTCTCGAAGCAGTTTCGGATTTTGACGACCTAACTAGCCAGTCGGACGGAATGGCAAGATATCCCGCATGAGAAAATCTATCAACTCTGTCAATAAATACCAATTCCGTCCAATTCGGATAATTTAGGTTGTAAATTACCGATCACAGTACCACAAAATTGGAATTATTAAAGACAGTTTTCCGAAATAATTCACCAAAGAAAAGTGAATATTCCACAATTCGAATAAATATTAGCTGACAGTATGACTAACTTAGTAGCGAATAGCCTCGTTACAGCGAGACAACACAAGTCAGTTAACAAAGGCAAACCTTACGGTCCAGATTGTTTACTAGTTCGGTTCCTTTCATAATATGCTGACACACTACCTTCATAGTTACCAGTCATATACAACCACTCACTCGACGAATGATCTGTACCTTCAGACCGGAACGCTGCACACTAAAGGACAAAGGAGTAATCAGCTTAAGTACTGACCTATATCATTGACGTCGATTTGCAATAGGATTCTGGAACATACGCAGTCTTCGAATATTACGAGTTACCTCGAAGAAAACCTTTTTGACACACTCTCAGCACAAGTAGTTCTTTATTCTCATGAAACAATGAGTGCTATCTACAGGGGATCTAAAATTGATTCTATATTTCTAGATGTTCAGAGAGCTTTTGATACCGTTCCTCAAAAGCGAGTACTGATCAAATTGTTTGCCTACGGAATGTCCTTTCAGTTGTGCGACTGGTTCGTCATTTTCTGTCAGGACGTTGACAGCTGATTTTAACTGACAGAGTCTCCGAGTAAAACAAAAGTGACATCTGGCGTTCCCCGAGGCAGTGTCACAGGTCCCCTGCTCTTCCTAATCTACATAAATGACTTAGGAGACAAGTTGAAGAATTCCTTTATGTTGTTCGCAGATGATGCTATCTTTTACTTTCTTATAAAGTCATCAGATGATCAAAAGCAACTGCAAAATGACTGAGACAAAATGTTTGTATGCTGCGAAAAATGATACTTGACCCTAAACAATGAAATGAGTGAGTTCATCCACATGGGTTCTAAACGACGCCCTTTAAATTTCGGTTACATAATAAATCGCATTACAAACAACTTAAACTGGAACGATTACATACATAATGTTGTGGGTAAGGCCAACCAAAGACTGCGTATTACTGGCTGAACCTTTAAGAAGATGCAACGAATCCACTACAGATACTTCTTCACTGCGCTGGTCAGTCCCTGTTAGAGTGCTGCTGTGCGATATAGGGGCCTTGCCAGGTAAGTTTGACGAAGGACATTGAAAAAACCCAAAGTAGTATAGCTCGTTTTGTATTAGCGCGAAGTAGGGAAGAGAGTATCACGGAAATGACAGGTGAATTGGTGTGGCAATCGTGAAAACCAAGTATTTTTCGTTGCGGTGAGATCTTTTCACGACATCTACATCTACATGGATACTCTGCAAATCACATTTAAGTGCCTGGCAGAGGATTCATCGAACCACAATTCTCTATTATTCCAATCTCTTATAGCGTGCGGAAAGGACGAACACCTATATCTTTCCGTACGATTTCTGATTTCCCTTATTTAATAGTGGTGATCGTTTCTCCCTATGTAGGTCGGTGTCAGCGAACTATTTTCGCATTCCAAGGAGAAAGTTGGTGATTGGAATTTCGTGAGAAGATTCCGTTGCAACGAAAAAGCCTTTCTTTTAATAATGTCCAGCCCAAATTCTGTATCATTTCTGTGACACAAAACGTGCTGTCCTTCCTTGATCTTTTTTGATGTATTCAAAATGAGATTTTCACTCTGCAGCGGAGTGTGCGCTGATATGAAACCTCCTGGCAGATTAATATTGTATGCCAGACCGAGACTCGAACTCGGGACCTTTGCCTTTCGCGGTCAAGTGCTTTACCAACTTTTTTTAATGTCCCAAAAGAAAAATCATACATAAAAAAGAAAGGAAAGAAATATAGGGCTGAAGTGACGTCCTCGTCACTTCACTGGGAGTACATCCTATCCCTCGAAACAACCTAAACCTGGGACTCCCCACCGCTTCGGGGGGTTATGAGACATGTTGCCTAGAAAGTTCGCAAAATGCGTTTTATATTTAGAGTGGCGTCGGATGATTTCGTGTTGTTCTAGTAGATAATGTCAATAGTCCATGCCCGATATCAAGGTTCGCGAGAGCACGTAGTGCGATGCGTGTCCTCCAATCCATCGGATTGCCGACGTTTTGTGTGAGGGGAAAAAGACAGGGTCAGGGAAAAATAAATCGTCCGTCGTGATCGTCGATTCGTCAGTGCGTCGGAGGAGAGCCATGATGCGTTGCGTCAGCCGCCAAACATCCTTTGCCTCACCGCACTGCAGAGAATGTTCGTCGGTGACCTGCATGCCACATATAAGGCAGAGCGGGGAATCTACCATGCGAATGCCGTACAATCGTTGCGGTTGACTGTCTTGCGGTTGATTAGTGTATACCATGACGATCGCGCTGCTGTGGTGAGGAGAGGTGTATGGACAGCTCGCCAAATCTGTCGCCAGTTTCGTGTTGGGTATTTAAGTTCGACAACATTGCTGCCATGATGACGCCGCAAGTATCGATATATCTCACGGGTAGTGAGGATTCTTGTAGAAGGTATCTGTAACTGAACATAACTAAAATCAACAAAAATCGCGCGACTTGAGAAAAAGAGGGCGAGATTGCGCCTACCGCCACCGGTGGTTCAAAGGACGTGGGAAGAAGCACATCCAGGATGGCCGACGTGATGGCGTATTGCCGTCGGTTTCAAGTGCGTAGCGTCGCTCGCAGGTATAGAGCTAGAGCCTTGTTCCACACAACCATGAGGTTAAGTCCTCCAGAATGGTGTGGGAGAGTTAAAGTCTCGTATTTGATCTTAAACAACATTCCTTGGCTGACATAGTATCCGAAGGCCGCCATTATTCTGTCAGCAATACCATGTGACATCGGCAGTACCTGTGCCAGGTGCGGCAGTCGCGAGGCCAGGTGAACATTAGTGTAGTCCACCCTTTGGAGCAGGTCGTGCGTTCGGAGGGAATTGTTGCGTATGTGCAGTCGGACGTTCTGGAGGAGACGTCGATAGCTCGCCGCCGCTGATTGCCGTAGCGATCGGGTGAACAATACACCTAAGCATCGCAAGATGTCCACCGTCGTAAACGGACTGTGCAGAGCCTCCAGTCCTCGACCGATGTGCATGATCTTGGTTTTATTCATGTTGACCCTGCTTCCCACAGCTACTCCGTACGTAGTAAGAAGGGTAACTTCCTGACTTACTTCGTTCTCCAACCGGACGAGTATCATCAAGTCGTCGGCATATGCACGACACGTGAAGGAGCTCGCACGGAGTCGGACGCCTGTTAGAGTCCGTCTAAGAGTCTGCATCAATGGTTCGAGCGCTATTGTAAACAGTATCATCGACAAGGGACATCCTTGCCTAACTGAGCTGCAAACAGGAATCGTTCCTACCTCCGTGCCATTGACTCTCACAGTCGAAGAAGCGCCGCGAAGGAGGCGCATGAGGACGGTAATAAAATCCTGTGGTATCACCATGCGTCGCATGGTCGAATCAAGGAAATCATGGTTGATCCTGTCAAAGGCACGATCAAATTCCACCGATACGAACGGCGCTCGCATGCGACAAGCTTCCGTCAGGGAAATTACGTCACGGTATTCGCCGAGGATAGAATGTATGTTGCTCCGAACCCCTAGACAAGCCTGGTCTGGTGGTATTGTCTTGGATATTACAGTCTTGAGCCTTGCCGCCAACATTCGCTCAAAGATCTTACAATCAGTATTGAGCACCGTGAGTGGTCTAAATTGATGGGCGCTGACACTCGCTGTCGATTTCGGAACTGGTATAAGTATTCCCGCCATGAACTGCGACGGAACGTCCGTGTCAGGGCTCAATAACTCATTATACATCAATACCAACTGGGACATCATTAAACCCGCAAATGCGAGGCAAAATTCGAGTGCCAACCCATCCGGCCCAGGGGATTTATGCACCGCACCCTTCGCGAGTGCGCCCCGGATGTCATCTTCCGTTAGGGGTTCCAATAGCGCCTCTGCATCCGGACCATCCACCTCCGTTTGCATCTGTCGCAAAATTTCTTCTCCTGTCCGATTGTCCGTCGGCGTCCCAGTGAAAAGGAGGCGGTAATGCTCCAGAAACTCAGCAGCAATATGCTGTTGTGACGTCAAGGCACGACCATCGTCATCATGGAGGACTGTGATTAGGGATCGGCGATTACGCGCATGTCCCTTGGACACATGATGAATGCCAATACGTTCTCCATCGACGTTGTCTAAGCACCGAGCACGGATCGAAAGTCCCTCCAGTCGATCGATAAAATGCAGGCCTGAATGCGATGGACTTCCGCTTGGCGCTCGGGCGATGGGGCCCTGGAGGACAGATCGCGGAGCACCATGTAGTAATAATCAAGTGTATCTCTGAGCCATTTCGCTTTTTCCTTGCCACGCGTTGTGAGAGCTCTTCGTATCGCCGGTTTTGCACACTGAAGCCACCACGAAAGAACCGTACGGTGCAGCGGCAGACGGCGCGTGCAAGTCTGCCATGTTTCTTCGATTCGCTGGCGACATTCGAGATCCACCAATAAGGATGAATTAAGTTTCCAGGAAGTATGACTCCGCCAGACCCGCTGCCGTGTGAGGGTTAACGTGCATAAATATGCAAGGTGATCCGTAAAAGCTGTGGGCCAACGTTCAGCAGCCAACACGTGATCTCTTAATCCGTCAGAAACATAAATCCGATCCAGCCTGCTCGCCGAGTGGCTAGTAAAATACGTGTAGCCCTCTCGCTGCCCATGGATCTTTTCCCACGTGTCCATATGGGCCATTTCCCGGCAGATCGCGTTCAATGCGTGGCAGGAGCTGAAATTAGGTGTTTGATCCTTCGGTGTGAGTACACAGTTAAAATCCCCCCCTACCAAGATGTGGTCATACCTCCCATGGAATAGGGGGGCAATCTCCTCCGAGTAGAATCGTGCACGCGCCTGTCGATTGTCAGATCCGGAGGGTGCATAGATGTTGACGATACGAATGCCGTTCACGGTCATAGCCAAACCCCGAGCCGAAGAAAGGTAATCGAGGTCACACATCGGAATCCCTTCCCGGACTAGTATCGCTGTGCCACGTCCTCCATATGGAGTCGGCGCTAGGTAAGTGTTGTATCCATGCGCGTCGGGAAAAGCAGCATTGCAGGTTTCCTGCATCAGCAGAATATCAACGTCTGTGGCGTAAATCATGTCCCGGAGAAGTTGCATCTTTGCAAGCGAACGTGCGGTGTTAATGTTCACTGCGCCCACCTTATACGTTTGGTTCGTTGTCGTTGTCATGCTCGTGTCATGTCATTGAGAACTCCAAGGGCTTTAGTCCACTATTCGTGCTCAGAGGGGTGCCCGCCAGCTGGCTGCCCTCCTTTGTTGTCGTACGTGGTGTGCATCCTGTAGGTGAGTTGTCATCATTAGGGGGTGGCAATTCCTGTATGTCTTCGACTGGTTCCGCCCAGTCAGTGGTCATCCATCCGAGGAACGTCCTCTGATGAATTTCGACGTGGCTGCCGGGACATTGGTGTCCCTCACTCCTTCGTCGGAAGCGCTGGGTCAGTCTGTGTCAATGAAGAGGGACCATCTGAAAGGCTGGACATCCGGTCACCATCTGACGGAATCCTGTCAGCGTCCTTTAAAGGCACGTGTTCTGTGTCAGACAGTTCTTCGGCTAGGATACCTTCCGTGTCCCCTAGGCTAGGGGGGGACGTGTCACCCGAACTATGGCGACGCTTTTTGCGACGCTTCGGCGATCGCTGTTTGCGTGCCCTGCCCTCTGCTGCCTCAATGTGTTCGTCGATCGTTCGTTGGTCCGTTGCCGGCGCCACTGTCTCTACCTCTACTTCCACTCCGCGTGCTACATGTGAGTTTTCGGAAGGTTCCTCCCTCAACTGACGTGACTTGGGTGTAGAGACATTCTCCGAGTCACCTCCATGCTCCCGTAACTCGGTCTGCTCTTGCATAAACACGTCCTTGTCACGCTCCGAACTTGGCAACACCTCCCGGCGGGCCACCGTCACGTATGTCATCGGCAGTTGCGTGTGAACTTCTCGCTGTGACGCTTCTCCTTGTGGCAGTTGCACGACGCGGCGTTGTATGCACTCCGAGCGGAGATGTCCTTCTCCACCACAGCCAGAACAGGTGCGTGGCTGGCCATCGTAGATCACAATAGCTCGACATCCGCTAATGTATAAATAAGACGGGATATGTTTAGTAAGGACGATCCGCACCTGTCGCACGCCGTTTAGCACAGGTTAGATACTGAAACTTGCCCAGCGTTCAGGCGTATGACTAAGTACCGTTCCATATGGTCTCAGCGATTCAGTAACCATCGATTCTGGCACCTCAAACGGCAATTCAAAGATCCGAATGACCCTCACACCCAATCCTGAAGGAGCTACTGTTACATCGCTGATATGGCCATCAGAGTGTCGAAATTTAAATCCTCTTTGAGCAGTGGAGAGAGTTCTTTCACACGCAGCTTCATCGGTCATCTTTACGTACATTGTACTGCTTACAATGGACAGGTGTATTCTAATTATGTCTGCAACAGGTAAACGAACTTCTTCCCTAAAGAAACGCTCTATTTCGAAAGCTTTGGGTCTGGCAAATTCGTTGTCGAACGTAAATTGGAGCGTAGTCTTTCAAAAATTGTGTGTCATGGCGATCGAGTCAGACAACAACACGCGCGAGTAACGGCGGTGTAAACACTTCCTCGTCCACGCGCGCCCGCGGCCGGGACAGCAGGTCCGTGCCGCGCCACCGCCTAAAGCAGACTTCGCCGGACCGATACTCGAACTCGAGATCTTTGCCTTACGCGGTCAAGTGCTCTACCAACTGAGCTACCCAAGCACGACTTACGCCCCGTCCTCATTGATACTGGCAGAAGTAGAGCTGTAAGGTATGAGCGTGTCTTGATTTTTCCTGAAGTCCTGCTTTCCATTATCCATCGCAAAGTCATGACTACCTTTCTGTTGTCGTTATCTTTCCGAAATGCAAAGCGATAGTCATCTAACAGAGCCTCAAATTTGATTCCTATTCTTCTCTGTAATAGTCTTCTTTGCATCTTGAATGCATGCGTGTTAAACTGATTGTACTGTAGTTCTCACACTAATCTGCCCTTGGTACCTTCGGGATGTTGTGAATGATAATTTCCAGAAAATTAGATGGTGTGTCTCTCGACTTATAGATTCTGCACGCAAACTTGAATATAAAATGCCATCTAAATTTCAAACTTTATTTAATTTTGCTACCAGTTTTAGTGTTACACTACGCTATCTTCAGGCACCCTGCCCGACATGTAGGAAGTATAGCACTTCTTGTGCAATCGAAATAGGGACCAAAACACAGTCAATGGTATCCGTAGACTTGTTTTTAACAACGCAATCCCTTCGATCATCACTTACATCACTTGAATGACAGTACCGGATCACACAAGCGTTCACTTGGTGATTTCTATCTCACGCGCCAAAAGAAAAATGTATTTAGCAGCGTTGTTTCCATAGCCGACAAATAATTGTGAGTAAAGTCATTTTATTCTTCCTCTTAGCTCATAATAAGTTCTAGAATTATGATTCATATTTTGAGTGAAGTACGGTGGCAGTTATTTGAATCGATTCTAATACCTTCTCTGTAGAAGACAATTTTACACGTCAAACAATTTTACACGCAGCGCATCCGCAACTTGAGAAGGTCGAGATGAATGAAAAGACCGCTGGCAGATGGTAGTACTTCGTTTTAATTGACCACTCTACCTATTTTAGGGTTTACAGTCGCATATTTAAGAACTAAAGTGTAAATATAAACTATCGTGAAAATTTGTGCTATTATATAATATTATTTGAAAACCTGTATTCACAAATATTATTGCATTAATTCATCTTAGTTGAGCCGAACGTCCCTAGTAAGAGAGAGACCCTGGGGTCTTGTCACGCGTACATCGCGTCCTCGAGATGGCGAGTATTTGCTTTGGCACTAAGTGTTTCCTTGTGAACGATGACGGCAAGGCCTACTCTTGCAAGATGCGCCTTCCACGTGTGGTTTGGGATGATAAGGAAGCGGCCTGCCTAGTTTATGCTACCTTGTACCAACAGTCTAGCAGCGTTTCTGCCGTTAGCTGAGTCATATCTTCGAAATCGGTTTTAGTCTTCTGCACTATTTCTTTTTCTTATAGATACTTGCACATGCAATGAATGACCAGTTTATCGGTACAGTCTTCTCGGCAATATCAGTAGAGGATATTACATGCACTACGTCCCCAAGCCGCCTTCGTTGGTCTAGTTTTTCTCTTCTTATGAAATATTTAAAATACTCTCTGAATATCGTCACCTTGACTGCGAGCGTTGATAAATTAATGTAATAATTTTTCTGTACAAATCTTCAAATAATCTAATATAATAGAACAAATTTGCAGTGCAGTTTATAACTGTAATTGAATCCTTAAATATATAGGTCGCAACTAAAGATGGAGCTGTAAGTCGTGAAACCGGTCTAGTGGTCAATTAAAACCAAGTTGGAACAGCTGCCAGTGGTGTTTTCATTCAACATGAGTTTTATATCGAATAGAGTGGCGTGTGTTATCCACCTAATAAGAGGAAGAATAAATTAGATGGTTTGCAGTAAATTATAATTAACTGCTCCGTACAAAGTTGACTGGTATTTCGCGTCGTTATTTCCGGTGAATCTGCAAGTCTATCTTCATGAAGGATGGGTCAGATGATGAAGATTTTCGTTTTCGGATTGTGGAGCGCTCAACAGTGCGATTATCAGCGCCCGTACAAATTCCCAAATTTGTTCACTGTCCAGTTTTGTGATTTTCCCGAATGATGATGAAATAATGAGGACACAAACATCCAGTCCTGTGGCAGAGAAAATTCTCGAAAGGCCGGGAATTGAACACGGGACGCCGTTATCCAGACGCAGCAGCACGCTAACCACGAGACCACAAGCTGCGGTCCAATAATGGTTTAGGGACTTCGGCTGTTCGATATCAAGTGTCAAATCAAAACCCTTTCAGCCGTCTATATTTCGAGTTTTGTTTCATTTATGCGGATAGTTTCGGCGTTCCAGTACACCATCTTCAGACCCTCTTGCCTACGTGTAGGAAGAAACCAAACTCACGTGCAATTGAAGAACGAAGGAATTGTGTTGTTAAAAAAGAAATCTACGGATACCAGATACTGAATGCTGCCCCTATTTTGACTGCGCATGAGTTGGATTCTTCCTACTGGTCGGTCAGGGAGCCAGAAGATGGCGTAGTGAAACGCGAAACTGGTCGCATAAATGAAATGAAATTGGAGACGTAGAGGTTTTGATTTCACATTTTTCTCACTGAATTGACGGTATTTTGAGTCCATATATAATTAATAACATGAGTCCATATATACACTCCTGGAAATTGAAATAAGAACACCGTGAACTCATTGTCCTAGGAAGGGGAAACTTTATTGACACATTCCTGGGGTCAGATACATCACATGATCACACTGACAGAACCACAGGCACATAGACACAGGCAACAGAGCATGCACAATGTCGGCACTAGTACAGTGTATATCCACCTTTCGCAGCAATGCAGGCTGCTATTCTCCCATGGAGACGATCGTAGAGATGCTGGATGTAGTCCTGTGGAACGGCTTGCCATGCCATTTCCACCTGGCGCCTCAGTTGGACCAGCGTTCGTGCTGGACGTGCAGACCGCGTGAGACGACGCTTCATCCAGTACCAAACATGCTCAATGGGGGACAGATCCGGAGATCTTGCTGGCCAGGGTAGTTGACTTACACCTTCTAGAGCACGTTGGGTGGCACGGGATACATGCGGACGTGCATTGTCCTGTTGGAACAGCAAGTTCCCTTGCCGGTCTAGGAATGGTAGAACGATGGGTTCGATGACGGTTTGGATGTACCGTGCACTATTCAGTGTCCCCTCGACGATCACCAGTGGTGTACGGCCAGTGTAGGAGATCGCTCCCCACACCATGATGCCGGGTGTTGGCCCTGTGTGCCTCGGTCGTATGCAGTCCTGATTGTGGCGCTCACCTGCACGGCACCAAACACGCATACGACCATCATTGGCACCAAGGCAGAAGCGACTCTCATCGCTGAAGACGGCACGTCTCCATTCGTCCCTCCATTCACGCCTGTCGCGACACCACTGGAGGCGGGCTGCACGATGTTGGGGCGTGAGCGGAAGACGGCCTAACGGTGTGCGGGACCGTAGCCCAGCTTCATGGAGACGGTTGCGAATGGTCCTCGCCGATACCCCAGGAGCAACAGTGTCCCTAATTTGCTGGGAAGTGGCGGTGCGGTCCCATACGGCACTGCGTAGGATACTACGGTCTTGGCGTGCATCCGTGCGTCGCTGTGGTCCGGTCCCAGGTCGATGGGCACGTGCACCTTCCGCCGACCACTGGCGACAACATCGATGTACTGTGGAGACCTCACGCCCCACGTGTTGAGCAATTCGGCGGTACGTCCACCCGGCCTCCCGCATGCCCACTATACGCCCTCGCTCAAAGTCCGTCAACTGCACATACGGTTCACGTCCACGCTGTCGCGGCATGCTACCAGTGTTAAAGACTGCGATGGAGCTCCGTATGCCACGGCAAACTGGCTGACACTGACGGCGGCGGTGCACAAATGCTGCGCAGCTAGCGCCATTCGACGGCCAACACCGCGGTTCCTGGTGTGTCCGCTGTGCCGTGCGTGTGATCATTGCTTGTACAGCCCTCTCGCAGTGTCCGGAGCAAGTATGGTGAGTCTGACACACCGGTGTCAATGTGTTCTTTTTTCCATTTCCAGGAGTGTAATTAATAAAACAAAATTTGTTATGTAACGTAAACGCAACAAACATTTCAGTCAAATACAACTTAACATATATTTTGGACTAGAAAAATAATGTAGTTTTCTTCTCTCATTTAACACTACGCCAATCACTACTTCTGTTTTTGCAATTACCAGTTCCAGCTGTGAAGTACAGACGTCTTCAGATCAATGCTTCAAAATTTGCCTGGATGGTACAAGGCTTGTTATTCTTCAGTACTGGCCGGAAGATGGTTGTGATACTAGTAAAAGGCAGTTAAGTCCATAATTACTAACCATAATACATCTTACATGCATGCTCGGAGCGTACTTACATCTATGTCTACATCTATTCTCTGCAAGCCACCTTACTTTGTGTAGCGGAGGGTATTTTGTGTACCACTAATAGTTCGCAGAAGAACGATTCTTAGTAAGCCTCTGTGTAAGCTCTAATCTCTCTAATACTGCCTTCGTAGTTGTTTCGCGAGATATTCGGGGGAGAGAGAAACATACTGGTTGGTTTACGCTCTCGGAACTTTCCACAGTAAACCACCGTGATTCACAGCGATTCTCTTGCAGCGTCTACCACTGCAGTTAGTTAAGCATCTCCATAAGGTTTGCGCGATAGTAAAATGAACCTGTAAGAAAATGCGGTGTTCTTCTTAGGATCATATTTATTTCCTCAGTCTACCTCCCTGGTACGGATCCCAGAGTTACGAACGATACTGAAGCACTCTTTGGACGACATTTTTTTAAGCTTTCTCCTTCATGAGAGGACTAAATTTTCTGAGAATTTTTCAGATGAATCTAAGTCTGTCATCTGGCTTACTTGTTATTAGTTTTATGGGGTTGTTCAACTTTTTATCGCTCCGTGCCACAGTACTATATATTTTATGGATATCACTCCGGTGATTGTTCTGCCTGTTTACGCCCAATACGTTATATTTGTTTATGTTGATGTTGAATTGCCAATCCTAGCACCAAACATAGATACTACATATTGCAGGTCTTCCTGCATTGAGCTACTTGACTGAGAATGGCGTCACGCGTTAACATACTGCTGTGCAATAATGTTGGCAGGAACTATGTTGTACTGATTCCAAACGAGGCAGTCAGTCTGTAATGTAAATCATCTTATTCTGCGTCGTATGAGATAATGAATGGTTCCCGAAATTTCTTAGTACTGTTTTCACCTACGACGCGTATATATGCAACTAGGATCACATATGTAGGAAATTACAGAATACTCTTTCTGCTTTTTTTAGTCTTCATCGGTCAAAATAAGCTTAGGCTACAGTTCGACCAAGCATTTTCTGTCAGTCAAGTTTCGGATTCCTTATGTCGGTGCAGCCACATTTTACACATTGATTCGTTGTCTGAAAAATCGTATTCTGTCTGTGGTAATCGCCTGCAACAGCAAAACGAGCTACTGCTGAGGTGGCACTAAGTAGCATACAGTCAGAGCCAGAAGTAATGGCGCTGTATGATCTTCATTGTATCCACAGTCGGATCTCCGAAGAGATATCATGACTGCCAACTGCAACAAAAGTCGATCTTTATGTTATTACCGTACCTCTTCAGATTATATGTATGCATCTGTAGAAAAGAATGTGATATCAATTGAAAGAAAATGTGGCAAGGTAATCACCACTACAGTGTTTACAGAAATGTAAATCATAAATCATCCAAAGACAGATATATAAAGGCTCTCTATGCAGATGCGGTTTCAGTTTTGAGGTTAAAAACCACATCGGGATTGAGCGGGCAGACAAGAAACTTAAAGGAGACGTGGTTACGTAAAGATTGTTAACGAAGGTTATCGATTTTGGTTTTCCACAAAGAGTTTACTGTGGAATTCATGCCAGAAATGTAACAGAGAAAGTTCTAAAATGATGTATAAATTTATATAGGATGACTACATATAGGTTAACACCTTGAAGTTGACTCGCAAAGACAGAAGAGATTTGGGAAGACCGAAAGACAAACTGGGTACAGGAGAGGCTTCGCCTTGGCCTTGAAGAGCAGAAGGGACAGAATAAGTAAAAGAACATCCCTATATTACGAATATTGTTATTTGAAAACACATTAACACTGAATGCTAGATACAGCACTCTTCATTTCATTTCAAGAAATTCCGTAAGTCTTCACAGTCATTCTGAAAAGCTTCCTAAATGATGTGGTAACGCTGCTATTTCAGTACGATCACACCACTCATTTCCAGAACACGATATGGCTGAGATGCTTCACTTGTACCAAAATAAGATTATATCTAGAACTCCAAGTGAATGAATATTGTCTGTTGCCTTATCACTGGGAATCACTTTTGATGTGCATGCTGTCAGTTCGTGAGAAACGCTCCCTGGTGTCTTTTAGAAGATAATGATATCTAACTGAGATCATATTTATGTGTAACGAGACTGATTCAACGCTGTGTGACATAAGAGCAGCCATGTTTGGAAAAGAGACGTGGTATACACTTAACGATCACGTGAGTGTCAGTTACAGATGGTGTTCTTACTTTGTTGTACAGGCACCAACAATTTCGGTGATTTTCTATATTGTGGGGTGGATTTTCTCGACAATAGCAGATGTTTGTTTGTTAGTCTGGGCTGTAGCCGAGTGCTTGTAATCACGTCTCATCCGCACAATAAACTGAGACTGAATGTGCCTGTTGTGTTAAGTACTACATTACTAATGACGAGCTGATTTTTACACAAGATGTAGAAGACATTGACTATATTACCATAAACCCTCAGATCAGCATAAGAAATAGGGTCAATATGAGTAAAAAACACGTAGTAATAGGAGAAAAAAATCAGTATTTGGGGTTGGACAAAGGGAAGGGAACAATTACACATACTGAAGCGAACAAAAATCTTGCAAAACGGCGGATGTCTTGAACGTAAAAGTCGGACTAAAAAATTTAATTATGGGACAGAACATACCCTTAAGACCCAAACTAAATTATAAATGGATCAATAAACGAAAATAAATATCAAGGCCCTAGCTATGGATCGTAAAGCGAGGAATTGCCTAGTATAAAAAATATAAAAAATGAAAATATTTAAGGTGTTAACAAAAACGATTTCAATCAACAAATTAATTAATTTTTTTTCTTACGGGACTTAAACGCTAAGTTCATCAGTCCCTAAGCTTACACACTAATTAAATTATACTAAGGACAAACACACACACCCATGCCCGAGGGAGGACTCGAACCTCCGCCGGGATCAGCCGCATAGTCCATGAGTGGAGCGTCTAAGACCGCTCGGTTAATCGCGCGCATTTAATTTATTCAAACAAGAACGAATATGGAAACGCATCTGATATATAACAATAAACAAAGTTGAAAAAGTAGTACAATGGCCCATGGATTTCAAACAAAGTGAATCTTACTCCCGTGTGGTTGAAATGGCATTTGTCGTTCGAAAATAACTAACGATTTCCTACTTTTCGATCACAGTGTCTGCCTGCTTGGATTCTGAGCTGTAGAAAGAAACCACAGGCGTCTTTCAATGCACTGATAAACACAGAACAGATAAATGCTATGCTCAGACTAAATACTCATCAGGAACTGGACTGCTGTTACTGCTCACCATAAATCGTCAGCGGAAGACGAACTGAGTGCTGCCTCCATCTCTTGCTCTTTGAATGTTAGAGTAGGCCTTCTGCAGGCTCGAACATTGCATCCCCCCCTGCTCCCCCACCCAATCAGATCCTCCAGTGGAGACCAGAGTCTGCATGGAGATGTGTTCAACCGCGTTGAAGTCCCGTCTCCTATGTTGTTGACATACCAGGAGGACCTCAGAGAATGGAGAGTCCACTGGTCACATGGATAAAAGGAATTCACACAATAATTAGAAGAAAAAATGATTAAAATATTTAGAAACACATAGGAGAAAAAAATTAGATTTGAAGTACTATATTGTGCTGTGGCAAAGCGCAAGAACATTGTAAAACTGGAAATATTAATAACAATAGTAATTACTGTTATAGATTTGCCATCAGGACAGTGCGCCTTCACTTAATCAATAACTCAGTTATTCCGAAAAGGAAAGAGATGATACATTTAAAAAAAGAAAACCAATAGAATTAAAAGCGTTATCAAGTTTGTGTCCTCAATGACACTTTTGTAATTGGTACTTCTGCAGCCTGGCTAAACCAAATCGTTGGCATGCAGGATGTGTTATCTGCAGGGCAGTAAGGAGGAAATGAATCGAGGACGAGTGCGCCGTGACTGGAAGCTGGGCTTCTGCGACTTATCTCGTGAACGCGCTGCCAGCAACTGGTCTGGCGAGTAGCATTAACTTTGAGCACTGGCAGAGGGTATATCCGGTGTCAGTACCCTTGTGGGCCAGTGGCACGGAAGAGAGTGCGAACGTGGCGTTTGTTGGCAGTCTGGACTTCCCAAGCCCTTCGTGTTAACCCTAGGATGCATATACAGGGCCTTCGAGGCCCTTGTATGTCTTCATTTTTAAAGAAAAATTCTATAATTTTTTGTTTGATTTCAAACTGCTTTCCAGTACTCTTTCACTAACACTGTGACATTCCTCCTATCAAGTCTGAACGAGATACCTTTTTAAGTTTCTTGTAAAATTCAATACGTTTACACATACACCGTGAATGCATAAGCAGGGCTTCAGAAGCCCCCACACATTTATAAATGTTCTTTAGCCTATATTGTCTTCAACATTTGCTTGGGAGCAGTTATTAATTTAACAATAACTGTAGTGGTATTTCCAGCAACAGGAGTGCGAACAGCAGCAGCAGCTGTAGTAGTAATAGTATTACTAAAAAATAATACACACTACTTTCACATATTGGCAATGTCGGTGTATTATTCATCTTTTTGCTATCAAATGTTTTATGATTGCATAGTATTGTTATCCTGTGCTGCTCTTGTCAGCCTCATTGTTACTGTAGTTTGTTTGTTGCTGCGAGGCCCATATTGTTACGAGTATGACTCATTTAGTGCTGCACAAGCTGCTGATCGAGAGACACACTTTTTGCTATGGCTTCGACACGCAAAGCAAGAGAGTCAGTACGTGCAAATACAGCTAATTTTGAAAGTGTTGTGGCTCAGTGATTTGAAGAAGACGATTCTTGCGAGGAAGGAAATATTTTTGAAGATGCAAGTAGTGAAGAATCAGCCAATGAATCTGCAGATGTAAATATTGAGGCAGATGACAGTCCTTCCGATAATATTACTTCATTAGAGTCTGAAAATGAAGAACCACCACAAAATGGTATAGAAGACCACACATACATTAGTAGGAATGGAACGATTTGGAAATTAGATCCTCCTCCATAATATCGTAAAGAAGGCACCTGGTCCAGCCCGTGGTTTGAAAACCTGTAAACCTAAGGATGCCTGGGACTATTTCATCTCCAAGGAAATACTAGAGGAACTCATCATCTGCACAAATATTGAAGGCAGAAGAGTGGCTGCTTTACGTGGTAAAACGTCGAAAAACGTTTCACTTGCTGAAATGGAGGGTTTTCTTGGTCTTTTACTGCTTTCTGGTGTTGAGAAGAGTTGGTATGACCCTATTAGAGAATTATTCTTGGATGAAAAGGCAAATCCTACATATAAGGCCACCATGTCAGTAAATAGATTCGAGGATATAAGGAGAATGATTAGATTTGATGACAGGCATACCCGTGAAGCTCGATCTGCAGATGACAAAGTTGCAGCTGTTCGCTATGTATGGGAACTATTTCTTGACAGGGTGTAGAAATAGAATGATTCCTAATGATTCGCTCACAGTTGACGAACAGCTAGTCCCATTCCGTGGAATATGCGGCTCACCCAGTGTATGCCCTCTAAACCAGCCAAGTATGGCATAAAAATAATTTGGTTATGTGATGCTACATCTGCAAATGGTTTAGACGGAATTGTTTACACGGGAAGGAAGCCCCCTGAACTTATTCAGAAAAATCTGGGATTGAATGTGGTCAAAGATCTAGCTAAGAGCATTGAAGGATCATCAAAAACTATTACTGTTGACAGTTTATTTACTAGTGTGAAACTCACAGAAGAGATGCTTCAGAAGCAAATAACAATGGTGGGAACAATCAAACAAAATAAACCAGAAATTCCTAATGAGATGAAACCATCTGCCTCAAAAGCGATTCATTCCTCTTTGTTTGCATTTAGAGGTGACATTACAATGGTGAGTTATGTTCCCAAAAAGAAAAAGTCTGTAGTTCTCATTAGCACAATGCAGCAAGACAGAAACATTGATAAAACTCACGCAGAAAAGAAACCAGATATAATAAAGTTCTATAGCTCTACGAAGGGTGGAGTAGATCAAATGGACCAGAAAATTCGTTACTACACTCGCAAGAGACAAACAAGAAGATGGCCATTTGCATTATGGATGAATAACCATAGATTACTGGTTCCCTAATTCACTGTTAGTTACAAACGAACAGAAATAACTGAAGGATTAATGTTTCTTAACCAGCGTTGTGATTGGTACATTGGCTGTTTATTAGGGTAATACTTCCTTATAGTGGTCTGTAAGTCCATCTCGAAATTGAAGTTTATTCTGTTTGATTATGGTCATGTTACGTTCTTTAAGTTTTCAAAATGGCTCAAAATAGCTCAGAGCACTATGCGACTTAACTTCTGAGGTCATCATTCGCCTAGAACGTAGAACTAATTAAACCTAACTAACCTAAGGACATCACACACATCTATGCCCGAGGCAGGATTCGAACCTGCGACCATAGCGGTCACTCGGCTCCAGACTGTAGCGCTTAGAACCGCACGGCCACTCCGGACGGCTAAGTTTTCAATAAATATGATTATGTAAAATGTGAAACCCCAACTCAGTAAATCGCTCCACCTTTCATCCTAATGGCCCAGTATCCCACTACAAGTTCTTCTTCTTTGTTTCACTTAGATGCCTAAGATGTCCATATAGAAACAACAAACACTCTTTCCGCTGATAAGTCACAAAATGGAATAATACCGGGAAACGCCTACAGCAGCTTTGTCTTAGTGGTATATTAACGCTATTAAATACACCGGTCTTATATCATTCCAGTCGTAGGACAAAGACGAATTAATTGCAAGTCCCATGGACACCGCAGCTAATGGGGCTCTGCCACAAGACACGGCAGCTGAGCCGCATGACCAAGAGCCACACAAGACAGTCACCCGAGAAACTACGAAGACGGCACCGTACCGGACCGTAGAGCAGCCGGAAATTAGTTTCTCTCCGAACAGCCACCTCACTTAGATCATCGCCAGCTACGCCACCGCTCCTTCTCACCGCTACTGCCGCCTGAGTGTGTTTCCGCTTTGGTCTTTTCCGTTGGACTTCGCCGATTTCGTCGTCTCGTCCTGCTGTACTGCGACGAGACTTCGTCAACTGTGTTGGACTGCGGTTGTTTACGAAACATTTCCTTATGATATCAATGCTACCGTGGCATACACAATGTTAAAAGCTTCGAACCATCTCAATTATTATAGCGTAACTGACTGCATCCCGTTATAGCCACTGAACTCCTGTGCCTTCATGGGTCAAGTCATTCTACTTCGGTAATTTTGTTATGGACTTTAAATTCCCCAGTTACATGGATACTGCAGTATTAATATTTGATGGCAAAACAGTAATAGTGAAAGTATTTACTTATAATCGGGTGGTTGCAGGACTAAATTGCTGTTGCGTGGTAGATCTCCAAAGAATTGTGCACTTGTGGGTAATGAAAAATGTCAATACTCTAAGCACATCATAAAGGCTTGGACAGAGGCAGAATGATAAATGGGTAATCAAGTTCTGTGCTATGCCGAGGGAAAGTAGAACGAACGCCTGGACATGAGACTACTGATCCACATAGTCCAGTCACAATAATGTGACCAACTCTCAAATATCTGGATCGCCTCCTTTCGCAGCGAGGACGTGCAGCGAGAGAGTCAGTGAGGTTCTGGAAGGTGCCGACAGCGCTGCGGACTCCTGTGCCGTGGTCAGCTGTGCTGTGTTTCTCGGCTGAGTATCCGTGGGGCGAACAGCCCAGTCGACGTGGAACCACATAATCTCGACTGGATTTTAAACCGCGGAGTTTGGCGGCCAGGGGATAACGGTAAACTCATTCTGGTGCTCTTCAAACCACGCTCGTACACTGCAAACCGTGTGCCATGTTACATCGTCCTGCCGAGAGATGCCATCGTGCCGAGGAGAAAGCAAACTACATGTAGGGGTGAACATGGTCCCCAAAGACAGATGCATTTTTGTGTTGATCTATTTTGCCTTCCTCCCAACGGCCTTGCCGCAGTGCTAACACCGGTTCCCGTCAGATCATCGAAGTTAAGCACTGTCGGGCTGGGATAGCACTTGGATGGGTGACCATCCGGTCTGTCGAGCGCTGTTGGAAAGTGGGGTGCGCTCAGCCCTTGTGAGGCAAACAGAGGAGTTACTTGATTGAGAAGTAGCGGCTCCGGTCTCGGAAACTGACATACGGCCGGGAGAGCGGTGTGCTGACCACATACCCCTCCGTATCAGGATCCAACGGCGCCTATGGGCTAAGGATGACACGGTGGCCGGTCGGTACTGTTGGACCTTCACGGCCTGTTCGAGAGGACATTGTGCATTCCTGCGTGACGATTATTGCAGGGCCGTAGATTCCAACGGCCACCTATCCGATGGAGTGTAAAACGTGATTCATCTGAAAATGCAATCTGTCGCTACTCAGTGGGGTGCGGGTTACAATACTGACGTGCCAATTACAGCCTTCGTAACCGAAGAAATGAAGTCAGCATAAGGTGCCTGAACCAGGTGCCTGTTGCAGCTGCCCATACGTAGCATTGTTTGCTGAAAACTCGTTGAGAAGAGACTGTTTGGTGCCCCTTGGGTCATCTGGCGCTCAGCTGCTCAACAAATGCACGTCTATTCGCCCATACACATCTCCATTGTGGTCTTTCACGCCCGTCCTCTGTGGCATGTTGTGCATCACAGTTGCCTCGGCACCGGTCTTGGATAGCACCATTTTGTCACGTGGAACCTCCCCCTCACTTATCGACCTTAGTGACGGTGAAAAATTAAACCGCGTGTACCTAATGGAAATTTGGGAAAAGCAATCGTCACCGAAGTTAATCTGTCGGCAAAGAGGGAGGGAAGGTTACATCTAAATTAAAGGAAAAATGCAGATGAAATTGGTGGAAATTAATTTTGAGAAAAGGGTAAAGTTAATAAAGAAAGTAAATGTGCGGTCGTTACGTTAACAATTAACTGGCGTTAGTCAGATATTTGAGCTTTGGGAAAAATTACGGTGTCCAGTCCTATGGACAACTACTATAATAACTGAAAAAGAAGGGTTAATTCACATATAATTATCACTAAAAGCGTGGCAACTGAAGGTTGACACGTGTTGTGTGAAAACTGAATGCTTGTCAGAAGTAATAAATTTCGCTACACTCTGACTTAATTTAGCAAAAGAATTAATGAATCCGGAAAATTGAAAGTTAATTTAGTACTGAAATTAATAGTGAAATTTGCTTCTGAAGCACATCGAAATAAAATAAAATAAGGTTAGTCTTGGACTACCTCAACAATTATCTGAAAAGCAGCTTAAATCTACGCTATTTAGAAATAAGAGATTTAACTTTAATCTTGAATTAAATTATTTAGAACAATTAACAATAGTAAAATTTAGTACGCACCAAGCTGAGCTGCAGTCACAGGTAAGCTAAAATATGGTAACAAAACTCGCACTCTTAATTTGTGCTTGTGTAATCTAAATATTGTAGCCAGCTACGAATACTTTCACTGAACTTTGAAAATTAAAGCAGTGACATGGAATGATATTACTTTAAGGCTGGCGTTTGAATTTCAAAGACACTCGGGTTCATTTCGGAAAAGGAAGGGACCCTGCTTCGTAATGCAATTGCGACAATGAGCAACAAAGGTTCATGCTAAGTTGCTGTATTTTAGTGATGCAAATGGAACAGTTTGAAAATCTGAGGTCTGGCATACAGTTCTAAAACTTAACATGCTTTCAGTCTTCATTGTTGGTTGATAGAAGGTTTGAAGTCGTCGATCGAGGAGGTGGCGACAGTCACCCATTGTCGGCCGTCGCTGTTGCAGAAGCTGGATGTTGGCGCGCCTTCTTCTCGACATGGTCTCCAGCCGAAACGGGCTCTTGATGTGTGCCAGCTAACGCCTTCCGTCCGCGACACAATGTCAGAAACTAACATAGCAAGTCGAGCGCAATTACATGGTGCCAAACCCCGAAAGCGCGGCAACTCGCGGGAGCGTCACTCAACACACCTGCTCAACCGCCCTACTCCAGCCAGACTCGCTCCACGCGGCAGAGTTAACACTATCCAAGATCCTAAATACTTTGGTTCTCCACATGACCTATCGACGTAATCGTTCGGTAGCATAGGTTTCCCTGAGCAAGACCCAGCGTAAAAAATACAAATAATATTTACGAAACGAATCAATTATACACATACATAAATGCATAAATATATATATATACAAACTGTAAAACAATTACAATATATAAAGATACAGAAATATAATTTTTTCAGGTAACAAAATAAGGAAAAAATTTATAGTACAGTAGATGGAAATAGCAGGATATGCGGCGTTACTTATGCAAGGTATACGGTACTTCAACCACGATTGAACGTGAACAGTTGCTTCCATTGTTGGCTGGAAAATATATGATCGTGACCTTTGGAGGTCAGATGTATCAATCCGTTTCGCCATTATCACAACTACTCCACTATTTCGCGCATCCCCACCCTGCCCCGTCACGCTCTGTTCATTAACTGTCAGTGCTGACGCCTAGGGTCTCTGTGTGATTATTGTACGTTGACGTCGAACATAGACATGGTCATATTAATACGACTGGACCGTGTATAATAACCGAACGTCTTGTTTTGAAAGACTGGTACGTCGTTTAGGTCACCGTGCTAATTAGTACTTTGCAGGTAGGCAGATAATATCAAAGAACACAATTCGTGCCGTTCAATAATTTAAGCGAAGGCCGTAGTGCGTTCCCCTTAGGCTGCATCAGTCTTCCGGAAGTTGATTAACAAATTACTGATGCGGTTGATCCATGACAGGCGCACTTTGTAATCCTACTGTCTCCAGACAGTGACGTACTAAGATTCACGTGTAGAGTAGAAAAATCAGCCGGTTATTGATTTCACAGCAACTGATGCATAAATTAGCACCAACATTGCACATAACTTGTCAGCTAGGACGAGCAGAGTGTGTGTTCTAGAAGCATGGTTATACGTAATAGCGCTACTTAATTTTCTTCTGACAAGCCACCAAAGTGCATCCCACTTCTGATGATGTAGCGAAAGCTATAACGGGAGGGCTGAAAGGCATAAAGTTGTTTTAAGTTATGAGAATAGATTCTGCTTTAGCATATATATCAAATGCGAGCACTGAGAAAGGAAGAGAGAGCAAACAGTGTTACTTGTCGCAGGTGGTCCATTTGTAGTCAAAGTACATAGTTCAGGGTCAGAGAGAAGTGTTTATTTAGTACAATAAGCAACAGTGTCTGTAAAAGAACTGTGTAGTGATTGCTACAGCTAATGGGTAATTCTCGAGCTTCAGTTCTCTCGAAAACTTTTTCCACATTTAATATAATCCATTATGAAGTCGAGCAAGATTTAAATTAGCTTCCCCTTTCTCCTTTCTTTCCTTATTTTCGTACAAAATATTAATGTTGCCGGTTATTAATAATAACTATCAGCAAAATAGAGAGGGTTGGCACTTAGAATAAACTCTGCTGCTTAACTAAGAGTTTACGTTCATAAAAATGTATATTGTGTGGGCAGCTTTAAATAACGTTTCAGTGAAGGATACAGGTGTTCCAGATATTGCCTAATTTCGTGGAATAATCAAGTATTAATGATACACAGTTGTGCGAAATATTTTATAAAGATCTCAAAATATGAAAAGTTGGTATTCGGAGACAATTATGCCATACGCAGCTAGAAAAAACCAGTAAGGTAGAAATTTAATCAGTTATTGTATCACTGAGGAGTAAATATTAAGGTGTGATGAAACACCGAGAAGGGTTCTTAGCAGTCACCTTGAAATATATTTTTCAGAGCGTGTGAATTTACAGGCAGGTTAACATTCTAGCTGTGAAACCTCTTTGTAAAAGTCAGAGTAGGATAACGTTTGCAATCACAGTGTAACATGTATCTTGCGAAATACTGGGAAATTTGCTTTACCTCTGGGGTTGATCAGAGGTTACGTAACGATTCAGAGAAGCCACATGCAAGGAATACGGATCCTTGCCAGTACTGACATCATTCTCTGGCCACTAAGGAATATTATAAAAGTAACAAAGTAACAACATCCATTGTAAAATGCCACTCATTTGTAATTTGTTGAGGAATACAGTCTACTTAGCAAGGGGTATCTGTATAGCCCCTTGCAGTGAAGGTGTTTAAATATTCAGCCACGAAATAATGTGTGTCGTCAATACATTAAACAAATGATTTAATTCAGGGTTCCTGACGAAATTTAAAGTTTCCGTATTAATGCTCTATAATAGAACTGAAGCCTGTCTGGGAGGCAGTTACATGAGACAAGAATACGAAGCTCATATTAAATATGGTGAACACAGAACCTGCTGCCTTATCCATTTATTTCAAAGGCCGTTTACACTACTGGCCATTAAAATTACTACACCATGAAGATGACGTGCTACAGACGCGAAATTTAACAGACAGGAAGACGATGCTGTGATATACAAATGATTAACTTTTCAGAGCATTCACACAAGTTTGGCGCCGGTGGCGACACCAACAACGTGATGACGTGAGGGAATTTTCCAACCGATTTCTCATACACAAACAGCAGTTGACCGGCGTTGCCAGGTGATACGTTGTTGTGATGCCTCGTGTAAGGAGGAGAAATGCGTGCCATCACGTTTCCGACTTTGATAAAGGTCGGATTGTAGGGTATCGCAATAGCGGTTTATCGTATCGTGACATTGCTGCTGGCTTTGGTCGAGATCCATTGACTGTTAGTAGAATATGGAATCAGTGGGTTCTGGAGGGTAATATGGAACGCCGTGCTGGATCTCAACGGACTCTTATCACTAGTAGCCGAGATGACAGGCATCTTATCTGCATGGCTCTAACGGATCGTGCAGCCACGTCTCGATCCCTGAGTCAACAGATGGGGACGTCTGCTAGACAACAACCATCTCCACGAACACTTCGACGACGTTTGCAACAGCATGGACTATCAGCTCTGAGACCATGGCTGCGGCTACCCTTGACGCTGCATCACAGACAGGAGTGCCTGCGATGATGTACTCAACGACGAACCTGGGTGCACGAATGGCAAAACGTCAGTTTTTCGAATGAATCCAGGTTGTGTTTACAGCATCATGATGGTCGCATCCATGTTTGGCGACATCACGGTGAATGCACATAGGAAGCGTGTATTCGTCATCGCCATACTGGTGTATCACCCGGCGTGATGCTATGGGGTGCCATTGGTTACACGTCTGGGTCACCTCTAGTCCGCACTGACGGCACTTTGAACAGTGGCGTCACATTTCAGATGTGTTACGACCTGTGGCTCTACCCTTTATTCGATCCCTCCGAAACCCTACATTTCAGCAGGATAATGCACGACCGCATGTTGCAGGTCCTGTACGGGCCTTTCTGGATACAGAAAATGTTCGACTGCTGCCCTGGCCAGCACGTTCTCCAGATCTCTCACCAACTGAAAACGTCTGGTCAATGGTGGCCGAGCAACTGGCTCGTCACAATACGCCTGTCACTACTCTTGATGATCTGTGGTATCGTGTTGAAGCTGCATGGGCAGCTGTACCTGTACACGCCATCCAAGCTGTGTTTGACGCAATTCCCAGGTGTATCAAGGCCGTTTTACGGCCAGAGATGACTGTTCTGGGTTCTGATTTCTCAGGATCTATGCACCCAACTAGTATAATATATTTCTCCAGTGAATACCCGTTTATCATCTCCATTTCTTCTTGGTGTAGCAATTTTAATGGGCATTATTGTAAATCTGTAACCATATTCTACAGTATTAAAATCTTGATTAGGCATATGCCACCAATTACGGTGATTTGCTTATATTTTCCCATTAGCCTTCTTGCTGCATTTAGAGTGCTTAGAATAGCTCGAAGTGCAGTTATTAGTGTTCAAATTGGTAAGAAAGTAATTTCTGTGAGACAGTTCAAAACTGACTGCAATTTATGTGTGAAAGCAGTTATCAATGCAACAATAGGCAATAGCGGAGTTGGATTATTTGCAAATTAACCGATTCTGACGTCATCAGTACTCCTACAGTAGTAAGGACATGGCAATAAATTGCGATATTAATTGTCTTGATGTTACGGTTCGTTTCATTTATAATATTTTTCAATAAAAATGGTAATGTTGAAGATTTGCAGATAATTAGCAATGTAGTATGAACACGACAGTAATGTGATACCAGAACTCGAAGTAAGAGAAACAAACATGCAGGAAGTACGACTGGCAGATCTGATGACTGAATTACTAAAACGAGAAAGCAGGATCTCATGTCTGCATAAATAGCCAAGAACGTAGAGATCATGCAGAAGTATGAGGATCTTATTTCCAAGCTTACCCCACTTCCAGATATCATAACTAAAATCGCGAAATAGGCAACTGACCACGCACTACAGAGAGCACATGAAGGAATTGTAAAGGCGTAACAAACTTTCACCAGAGAGGTTACCTGGATTAAACAATAGGAGAGTGTCTAATTGGTTTCAGGTAGGATGGATAATTTTGTGAGAGAACAAAGGCACGTTTTGCATGAGCAGTTTGAAATGTTTTACACAGCAGCTCACGGCCTAGACATCTAAAAAACATATCCAAATTGTACAATTGTTAAATGACAGGGATACAGAAATCAAGGAAAAAACATCAAATGGGATTAAAGAGGAATGTATCAGCTCTGACGATCTCTTAGACAATGAGCTATTAAGTGTAACAGAAAAACTAGGACAGGATCATTCCGGGTGGAAAAACGCTGTGAAGACACAACTGAAATATGTAACGAAAGAAATCGTGGAAATGAAAAACTTCGTAGGGGATGATAAATTCAAAGTACGCTGTTCGGAATGTAACTCTGTTTCTGAGCCAATGTTTTGTGGACTGCAAGAAATACCAAGCGGACACGTGGGAGCATCGTTACACTATATTACGTGTAACATAGGAGTAACACGGCTATATGTTGCAATTTTGCTGGAAGAAAATGCAATCCGACAGAGGAAATTTCAAACGTTTTACTCAAAAAGGAACTGTATTCACCCCACTATGTTCATACAGGCATTTCGTGGAGACATAACGAAATCTTGGTTGAGTAGTCAAAAGATGCGCTTCGTAATTAGCTATAAACAGTGTGGTGGAGCGATGTGGGTCATAAAGCTGCAGAGTTCTGCAGACTGTTTGAAAAGGCGTTTCTGGCGAAGTGAGGTCGATGGCGTACAAGAACAGCCTCATAAGGAAATATTTGGCCCCGAATCACTTTAAATGTGGCTAGGAAGCTCGCGCAAATATTTTGAAAAACATGGAAATAAAACCAGGTACTGGGATAGTGCTGTATCTCATTGAGACATACTTAGAATACTGAGGGCAAAGTTGCCATTGCATACACTGAAAAAATTAGTATCAGTCTCCGAGGCGAATTTAGAAGAATTCTTATCGGTACTGGATTCGATCGATCTTATACAAGATGCTAAAGCTGCATTCAAAACTGGACGATACAGCAGAAACGACAGTGAAAAAACATTCTGAAACACGATGACTGTGCAGGTCACAGCAACAGATAAAACAATATTTTTTTGTGTGAACAGCCTTATGGGATTATGAATTATAAGCAGAACAAAAATAACTTTAATAATAGGAAGCAAAGAAGGCATGATAATTGGTAAAACCCGTGTTGTGTGAATAATAGTGGCCTCAACCAGTAGCAGCAGCTGTAACGAGGTAGTCAAGGTAATCTGAAGTGGCTTAATCGAATTCGAATAAGAGAAATAGAAGACGGTAGAAACAAGCCATCCATATACGGTCCCTTATTCAAATCACGACCTCGTTAAGCCGTGAAATAATGGTCGACTGATGGAAGAGGGGCGAAAACCAATCAGTTAAGTTGATTAGGTACGAGAACGGAGATGACATCAGGGATGATCTTTATTCGAGTGATGCAAAGTGTGGTAGTCGGCGCAACACTGTGCCGCAATCAGCAATCTCCATGCATGAGGGCGGTGTGTTAACTACAGTAGAACTGTTAACTACAGTAGTGCTAGACACATGTACTGCCATGAATGTTTTATCCACTAGCTTATGTAACAGAATTTGTCAAAGGATGTTAATAGTTGGTAATAATAATGATAATATTAACAATAATTGCAGGATTCCGGAAGTGATAGGTCCAAGCTCCCGAAGCGCCAAGTGGCAGATGTCGGTACTGCTTAGACTAATAAATGCAACGATATTACGCACATTTTTAATAGTAGTTTTTTTCTGAAACGCGCTTTATATTTGGGATGTTAGTTGCTTGGTGAAAGGGATGTAATGATCGACCGTTCAGGTGGAGTGCGCTACTTTAAAATTGACTTTATAAAAGTAGAAGTAGTATTACAAAAGGCTGCCGAAACCCATGATAAATACTGTAGGGGGTAAAGATTCAGATCATAAGTAGCGGAATGGATGATAGAGATAGTATTAAGAACATCTTTTTCGTTCAGATACTGGCTTGGGAACCTGTTACTGTAAAGGTGTTTTCAGGATGAAATTGATTTGAGGCATACCGCATTTTAACAATCGTAGACCTAAGAGTTTAAAAAAGTTTCCGAACAATAGTGCGACTGGACTGTTCTCATATTAACAGATATTGTCAGTCGCGAATCAAATAGTAAACGACAGAAAAACTCCCAAGAACGTCTATTTTTGTAGCAACAACTTTCAGTGTCGTATCCCCGCTCGTAAGCAGGTACTTTATGAGTGTACCTGATGAGAGTAACGTGGTTGTTTGCCGTAATATTGTATCGGCCAGACTCTAAAATCCGACCGAAGGTCTGTAAATGATTCTCTCACCATAAACTCTGAATGGAACTACAGAGAATCCATAAATTCTTAGTGCTCTGCAAACAGTGCACGTGGCACACAGAAACGCGAGTTATTATGTGCATAGAGAGATTCCAAATTCCGTTTAAATGCTTATGACTGTGCTAGCAACAAGCAGTTCTGTTTGCATTCTACATAAGCAAACCTACAGTAACTAATAGGCATGTACACTTCGGTGACGCTGAATGGTAGGTAAATTAGGAGGCACTATTGCCGTACGTTCTGTACATAATGTTCTGTCGATATTTACGACAGAAATGCTTCGTTTATAACGACTTTGACTGTTAGGTGCTTCGCAACAAATTACGAGAAGGGAAAGAAACTGTCTGGTGGCAGTTTACGCCCTATTTGCCATTGTGGAGGAAACACGACGAGCGTATACTGCCGTTATCTACCGTAAATCGTCAGGACAGGACATATCATTCCTTGAATAACAGCTAGCGGAAATATGTCAGTGTCAGTGAAGAAGGAGGCGATAAGGTTAGACGCTTTTATAAGAGATATCAGTACGACAGCCCTGTTCATAAACTAGCAGATATAAAAATGTCCTGAAGAAAGTTTCACAAGTCATTCTTTCTCACGCAGAATCGTTCCTAGGAACAGTATTATTCTTTCTGTCTGTGTAATCTAAATATTAAAAGAGATGTCGTTTGTGTATATGTCCCAACGTAGCTCTGAAAGTCGCAGAATCATTCCGATGGCATATGGAACACATATTGAATAAAAGTTATCATTAGGCTGGCAAAGCTATGACATAACTGTGTAATCCGTGCGGATTTTCAGTCAAATCTGACACATAGGGTTACTATCTGCAAAACATTCGTCTTGGGCTAAGACATCACTCGACCTTAGTGCTGGGTTGTGGTTGTGATGGAGCTGACACGAAAAGTAGATGAAATCGGACTACATTAGTGTCAAATACCTAGTGTTTTGGTTGCTGAACGGCTTGATAACAATTCTGACGACTTTTAACCATTTAAAGTAGAAGAACGGAAGTGCCGGTTGCAAGGGGTAATATACAAAGCGTAAGAAGGAATGTTTCGTGCAATTTAAATTTAATTTGGTTCACATCTGTCTAATACGATATATAGAAAAAAATATAGAGTGACTACGACGCTCCAACCACTCTTATGGATGCTGATGGTTGGACCGCCTGAAGAAATTTCGACCTAACTTAGTACGCTTCTGTTCCAATGTACGAAAAAGTGGTATGAAGTGTAAGACACCCGTAGCAGCATTAGGAATTTGGTTGCAACTAATACTAATTGGAAATGACCAGTATTCTTTCCGAATCCTCACTTTTTGTCTCGATAGGCTGATTGATAACAGCCTTGATGATATAATGGATTTTAGGTGAATATTTGACAGTCCTAATGTCAATACGGGTATTGGTCTGGACATGAAGGAAGAGTGATATTTAAAGCATCAGCACGTGAATCAAATTCAACCAAACTTGGAGTATTTACCACTTACTAACTTCGTCAACATTTTGGGGTAAGATATGATGCCGAGACGGGTAGGTTGTCACACCAAGAAATGATCATAAATAGCTTATATTGGTGTCACGTCCATAGTTTCTGGTGTATTAGCTGATTGCTGACGACCACTATAACAGTTTACCTCCACTGGCGGGAAAGACTGAGGTCGCTTGGTGGACCTCTGGGAGCCATCAAATATGATTTCTGTATTTATTTATACTTTAGGAAACACGTAAATTTTGTTTTTCGCTATAGGAAACACTTCATCGCTTTTCGTATCTGATATAATACTTCGATAATAGGTATACCTAGTTCACTATAAATCATTGGCGTCTACTGTACAACCATTTCCACTGAATTTCTGGAATATGTTGCCCACTATGTAAACGAACTAGTTTATTAGTGTATGTACTTGCTGATGTGTGTCACCCAGATTCCATAATCTTGTATACAGTCATAGTGTACTAAAATGTTTTCGGTTATTGCCTTGAAATTTCGGCAACCACAGAATGTCCTTCGATAGTTATCTGGTTTCATACACACACGGCTACCGAAAGATAAATGTTTTGTAATATCATTATTTCTCTTTGCGAGGTATTAATTAATTGTTGTACACAATACAAGTTGTTCTGCGTGTCTTTGAATAATGAAGATTTTTTTTTCCCTGAGATACCACATGTGGTAATCCGGATGCTTCTATGAGTTGCCCGAGATATCTGAAGAACTTAAAGGGTACTGTAATCTTTACTTCAAAAGTTATGACTTATTGGTACATCATAAAAGGGCAGTTAGACCAACGAAGAAATTTTAAGGTGATGCCAAGGTGTTGAACACGATTACTGTTTAATCTACGGAAACAGAAAGCAGTTCACAGCCTTCCTGTCCTTAGGTTGTGACATGTATGGCAGCTTCCTGGTAGCATTAGGTGATGACTTAACATCGAAACCGATCAATACAGAGGTACTATTAACACTTGAATTCACAGTATTAATGTTCCAAAAATATTTTCTTAACAGGTCCTTATGAACCGGCTTTTGGCTTCTTAGGCCATCGCCAGATGACTTAATACTAAACACACAGTCCACACAGCTTCAGCAAGATTTCACAGCCGTACAAAGATTGTCGTACTAAGAAAAGTGACATTTTATGACTATCTATATGCAGAACACAAGCATAATGTAATATCTATAGAGACTCTGAACAAATAAATCTTATATTACAGTATATTCAAATGTTAAAGCTATACGAATGTATAAGCCAAAATATGTTGTACAAATGAGTAATGGCATATGCTACTATGTCGTATGGACCAATTTGATGAACAGATCGAAAAAAAGTGGGGGGGGGGGGCGAAAGAAGCCTATGGAATGTGCGTGTGGAACAGTTATAACAAGCTTAGTAGCTAATGGTGAGGAAAATGATAGTTGCTGCTACTTTAGCAAAGGTGAGTAATTGAACAGTGTTTCGTCATTGAGGACCAGATCAGGATTCTTTGATTGGTGTTTGTTAATGGTTAGAATTTCGAGTAACTTTAATTTTCCGCCTTTGGTTCGTCTAAGGAGAACATCACATTTCACATCATATAAATTACAACCATTCAGACCATGTAAGGCAAGGCTGGAAACTCTCTTTTTCAGATACAGCGAGGGATAAACGACTGTTTATGTGCGGCCGCACGAGTCCTAATTTCTCGTATATTAACTTTGTGGTTCTTGTGCCTGATTTGCACCTGATGTGCAAAACTGGAACTACGTTCTTTCCAGCATAAATCGATTCCACGTTAGATTGTCTGCCAAGTTACGCTGCCATGCAGTAATTACAGCCTGCGCTGGACTTCTGTGAGTAGCTGCATTTAATTATAACCACCAATACGTATACTTTTCTTATGAAGAGATCTAAATAACTACAACAAACATTCTCATTGAGGCAACAGTCTCAAGAAGCAGTAACCTTTCGTTTCTTGTACGCTCTGTAGATGAAATACAGCTTGGAAAAAAGTTGTTCATCCTATAGCTACACGAAAATAAAGCATTTAATTTTATAGTACACATTTTTGGTGAGAACCTTAGCAAATAACTGTGTACAAGCACATTGTGATAGAGCTCTTATTGAACTCATTTTCTTAAAAAAGACAAATCCTGTTCTGCTGAGGCACTTGTTTCAGGAATGACTAAAAGCTGTTGCACCAGCTTACAGATGTTTCGAAAAAAAATGTGGCCGTATTTTCCACCACGATCGAAACATACTTTGGCCTTCGCTGTGTGGTTTCCCTGTGGTCACATATAGTCTTATCTCGTTTACGGAACACGTATTGACATTGTATGGTGCTTCATTCTCAATTGTGTCCACATCAAAGCAGACCAACATCTACAATAACAATCAAAAGAACGCAATGAACTACAGTCCCTTCATGCAGTGTTAGTACATACACAACTGCAGTGGTATTTGTGCTTTCGTTTGTCAGCCAGAATTTTCATCTAAGGCCGGTAAAGCTCTTTTGTTGAACAGGTTTCTCTGTGCTTCAGAGCATACCGTTTCCAACAACATGCAGGACGCATCGTTGGAAGACTCCGCTATCATGCTGGATCAAGTAGCAGGTCCGTGCCACAGATCTGAGATGTTTATATCATTTCTGCCACCCAAAATTGCACCAGCCCAAGTAACAGGTAAGCATACACTATTGGCCATTAACATTGCTGCACCCCGACGATGACGTGCTACAGACGCGAAATTTAACCGACAGGAAGAAGATGCTGTGACATGCAAACGATTAGCTTTTGAGAGCATTCACACAAGGTTGGAGCCGTTGGCGACACCTGCAACGTGCCGACATGAGGAAAGTTTCCAACTGATTCCTCACACACAAACAACTGTTGACCGGCCTTGCCTGGTGAAACGTTGTTGTGATGCCTCTTGTAAGGAGGAGAGATGCATACCATCACGTTTCCCACTTTGATAAAGGTCGGATTGCAGCCCATCGCGATTTCGGTTTATCGTATCGCGACATTGCTGCTCGCGTTCGAGATCCAGAATAAGGAATCAGTGGGTTCAGGAGGGTAATGCGGAAAGCCATTCTGGATCCCAACGGCCTCGTATCACTAGCAGTCGAGATGACAGGCATCTTATCCGCATGGCTGTAACGGATCGTGCAGCCACGTCTCGATCCTTAAGTCAACAGATGGGGACGTTTGCGAGACAACAACCATCTGCACGAACAGTTCGACGACGTTTGCAGCAGCATGGACTATCAGCTCGGAGACCATGGCTGCGGTTACCCTTGACGCTGCGTCACAGACAGGAGCGCCTGCGGTAGTGTACTCAACGACGAAGCTGGATGCTTGAATGTCAAAACGTCATTTTTTTGGATGAATCCACGTTCTGTTTACAGCATCATGATGGTCGCATCCGCGTTTGCCGACATCGCGGTGAACGCACATTGGAAGCGTGTATTCGTCATCGCCATACTGGCGTAGCACCCGGCGTGATGCTATGGGGTGCCATTGGTTCCACGTCTCGGTCGCCTCTTGTTCGCATTGACGGCACTTTGAACAGTGAACGCTACATTTCAGATGTGTTACGACCCGTGGCTCTACCTGTCATTCGATCCCTGCGATACCCTACATTTCAGCAGGATAATGCACGACCGCATGTTGCAGGTCCTGTACGGGCCTTTCTGGATACAGAAAATGTTCGACTGCTGCCCTGGCAGCACATTCTCCAGATCTCTCACAAACTGAAAACGTCTAGTCAATGGTGGACGAGCAACTGGCTCGTCACAATACGCATGTCACTACTCTTGATGAACTGTGGTATCGTGTTGATGCTGTATGGGCAGCTGTACCTGTACACGCCATCCAAGCTCTGTTTGGCTCAATGCCCAGGCGGACCAAGTCCGTTATTACGGCCAGACGTGGTTGTTCTGAGTACTGATTTCTCAGGATCTATGCACCCAAATTACGTGAAAAAGTAATCACATGTCAGTTCTAGCATAATATATTTGTCCAATGAATACGCGTTTATCATCTGCATTTCTGCTTGGTGTAGCAATTTTAATGGCCAGTAGTGTATTTATGACAATTATTAATCATTTTCCACAGTTATGTTCAGCACTCTTAGCAACTATGCTTACAAGACAACTGCATACAGGACGACTGCAACAGTAGCTCGCAGCAAACCGATCCAGGCTCGAACTCATAGCCCCAGGGAGATGACCAATAACAGCAGGTAGTCACCCACCAGGTGACCCAGTGGAGCGAAGGTACCAATTTGGCAGCATGCAGTCCTTAGCTCAGGTGGGAGCCTGCAGATACTGGCAGCGAAGTCCACGGATGACGGCTGTGTCATTTTGTGCTTGCAAGCGGTCCCCACCTCATAGTCATCAGCTGGCATAGACTGCGTCGTTTGCTTTACCTGGATACTTGTGAACAGGCTGTGTATGTGAACTGGCATTTTAGTATTTTTCCAATGGCGGCACTCCCACTCTGGAAGCGAGGTGTGTTTAAATTGGTATGATGTGATGTGGAAATAATCTAGCATGAGCTATTGCAATGGCCTAGTGGTAATGAATGGACGCTGTTAACGCGGTTTTATGTCAAATGAAATAATGGGGAGCTACCATCAGACTGAAGTTGCAGCGTGTCGCCATTTGGTGAAGCTGACTTCCTTCGCCCCAATTTTCGTATTTAGTCAACTCCTTCAGAGGCTCTGTTGTAGCTGCACGATTGCACACGTTAGGCTATCAGGGGTGCTAGCTAACGTCTTCTGGTTTGTCAGCTTTATAAATGTTATTGCTCTGCAAGTACGCCTCCATACGTGACAGTGCCTGGACTTCAGGCTAATGACTCTTCCATCTATATTATATCGTTCGTCTGATCGATGCAGGAACAGTTCTTCGACCAGACGAAGTCGTGGTGCAACAGTTTCATAAATAAAACTAGAACTCAACTACTCATGCAATAATGGCTGTACAGTTACGTGCCACTCATACTTAACAAGCATGCAGCACTTACAAAACATCGTAATCACAATCAAGAATGGCGTTTAGTAACAGTAGTGTTGTGTTATCATTTCTGCTCCTATGTGAATAGCTCCTCATTTCACTCCACCATAATTTTGTAGGTATTATAAATATGTCTGTGGAAAACATTGAGTTTCATCTTTTTTATTTAGCATTTACTGGATTTATCCATTTTCCAGATCACAGGAAGTTTCTTACACTAAGTAAAACTTTTTACCCGAACACTCATTCGGCTTTTTAACTCAGTAATGACACGAATAGCAATTATTAATATATCAATGCGAATGATGTTCGTGGATAAAGTACATAACGCACATCTAAGCCATATTCTTGAACTATAAGAGTGAAAAGCATTATCGAAACTTAACTATGATGAAGCTGCAGTCCACTCAGCCAGAAACCCAATTACGAGTGTACTTCCGCTTATATACATGTCTGTCTACATCCTGCTAGACGTCTGCCTTCGACCAATGAGCCATTTAGTACGTCCATCACAGCTTTCTTTCTACGCCAGGAGGCATAACTACGAGTGGTAACACGACATCTATCTATGTAAGTACAAGCATACAACTCTGGTCAGAGTCTCACGGCAGACCCTACCTGTATGGTACGGCGCGCAATAAAAATTCCTTAACTTCGACTGTTGCATGATCTCCAATTCTGATGTTAAGATTCTCGCTGTTCTCATTTATGGTACTTCTCATTACTTTCCTCATTCTTAGATTTACTCTCAATCCACATTCTGTACTCAATAGGCTGTCCATTCTATTCAACACATCCTGTAATTATTCTTTACTTTTACTGAGGATGGCAATATTGTCAGTGAATCTTATCATTGATATCTTTTCACCTTGTTTTTAATACCACTCTCAAACTGTCTATTGAATCAATCATTGCGTCTTCTATGTATAGATTGAGCAGTAGAAGCGAAAAATAACATCCCTTTCATACACCCCTATTTTTCTCAAAAATTTGAACATCCTGCGCCCTATGACAATGTCGAAACCTTTTTTCAGATCCACAAATCCTACGAAGGTGTCCTGATTTTTCTTCAGCCTTACTTCCTTTATTAAGCGCAACGTCAAATGGCTTCTCTGCTGCCTTTACCTTTCCTAAAACCAAACTGATCGTCGTCTAACAGACCCTCAGTTTTCTTTTTCATTCTACTGTATGTTATTCCCGGCAGCAACTTAGAAGCATGAGGTGATTAGTTGATTGGCTGTCGGCTCATGCAATCTTCTACCACAAACCTTACGCCCTGTCACATGGCTCCGAGTTGTACAGTATCGCCGGCCTAAGTGGCCGAGCGGTTCTAGGCGCTACAGTCTGGAACCGCGCGACCACTGCGGTCACAAGTTCGAGTCCTGCCTCAGTCATAGATGTGTTTGATGTCCTTAGGTTGGTTATGTTTAAGTAGTTCTAAGTTCTAGGGGACTGATGACCTCAGAATTTAAGTCCCATAGTGCTCAGAGCCATTTTTTTACAGTATCAACTGTAGACGCATTGGACCATCTGCGTTGATTCCCTAACAGGACAACCTGCGTTGATATTTCAACAAATTGGGAAACCTCATTTATAATTGGATTATGGGCATGCCCCAACACAGTAGCTATTTTCCATTCTTTTGCCAAGTCGAGCTATTTTACTGTTCTGACTATATAAATGAGACTGGTTTACACACTCAATTACGTCAGTGGTGGAGGGTCACATGACCGTTTGGTATCAGTTCTACATTATCCAAAATGACAATTGTGCTGTTCTAAGGAGATGGCTAATATTTGGTCCATTGAACTTCTTGTGCTTTGACACTTAGTTTTCTGTCTCATAGTAGGTTTACAGTATTAACAGTTATAAGAATAATACTAACAGTACATCTTCTGCAGTTAATTTCTCATTTAGAAAAAAAAAATGTTATACATCAAAGAAAATAGTATGTACGTGAAATAACACACAAGATTAGAGGAGGAGAAATTTAGAACATTACACTAATTACAACATTAAAGAAAAACCGTTAAATCATCTTTGTAGCTCTTATCTTACAAACTCATAACTGATCTGTAGGTTCGAGAGCAGCGATCTAATCGCAGCAAGACTCGACAGTCATACAGAGAAAAGTATTTTGTAAATATTCAAGTTACGGTCCATAATATTTTGAATGAGATGAGTGGAAATAATTTTTGAATCACAGGTATTGAAGATGGTCATTTAAGAGGAATTAATTACCTGGTGTATGGATCTTGATCCTTAAGACATATCAATTAAAAAAAAATGCACCTTTACATGCTGTCGATCCACTGGTGGACCGTATGTGTCAGTGGTAATCCCTGCTATTAATACGTTAGGTGACATACAACGGTTCTGGGGCATTGTACATTACACTGACGAAACAGTTACACGTGAATCGTAGAACTGGCAGTAGCCCATGAAAAACCCCGAAGATTTACGACGTCGTTCATGGATTTGATGTGCTGATTCCAAAGATCTGATTACGATAAAACACGGTGAAAGCTTATGTCTTGTCGGACAAGTGCACAAACGTCTCTTTGATAGTAGCCTTCTGTCACTTTCAGCATGACTTACCAGCTATCAGTTCAAAACGCCAACTGCCTCTAACTGCATAGCTCAGTAGCTAACTCAAGATTATAAGGTGGCACGGTATGGAAATACTAGTAATTGGTAACAGCATAACACTATAGCTTAAATTACTGCATGCAAACACTCAGAGCACAACTGCAATTTTCACTGTATGCAAAACAATTGTTACCCCATTTACAAGATTGGTTATCCGTAATCGTGTGTCTAAAGAGTTAAAGTATACGGACGGAAACTTAGTTTCCTCACATAGCATTGTATTAGGAATAGAGTATGTCTTAATAACGGAAATATAACGATGGCTCCTCGAACAATAGTAACAGTATGCGGCGAGATGAATAAAATCGGACAAATAATACCCAGTAAAATCATTAGGATGATACAACTGTGCATGGATGGCTACCAGACAGCAGTGAAGTTCAGAGGATCCATATGCCCCACCCTTCCAATTAAAATAGGCTTACGACAGGGAGTGTCCTCTTCAACCTTGCATTTGAGAAAGTGGTTCGGGAGAGTAATTTACATCTATACAATGGTCTCCGATTCTAACACAGTGAAGTAGAACTCCTGGCTTATGCAGATGGTATAGTGTTGCTGAGTGAAACTGAAGAAGAACTGAAAGACATGTACAGATCTCTCAGGCACAGCGTCAGCAAAATGGAGCTTTTGATTATCCAAGAGAAAACCGAATATATGGAAATAGGTCGAGTCATAAACCCATTCCTTACTTTGAAACCGACGAGCATACTAAATTCAGAAAAGTTCTCCATTTTAAAGACCTTGGATCACGTTTCAACAGTAAACATATCACAACAATGGATATAAATAAAAGAATAGCCTCTGGGTCAAGATGTCTGTACTCACTAAGCAACCCACTCAAAAGTAAAGCTTTGCCAATCACCACAAAGATAAAGATATACAACACTATCATCTGCCCCATAGCACTGTACGGTTCAGAAAGATGGACGCTTACGAAGAATGAAAGAGAAAAACTGAATGTTTTCGAAAGAAAAGTAATGAGAAAAATCTGGGGACCTGCGTTGGAGAATGGTGTATGGAGAATTCGAGAGAACAATGACATTTATCAGTTATTGAAGCAACCAACTATCATCCAGAAATTAAAAAGTAGGAGACTACAATGGGCTGGACATGTGGCTAGAATGGAAAACAACAGAATCATCAAGAAAGCATTTGAAGGGACTCTCGAGGCAACAAGAGCATTAGGCCGACCCCGTACAAGGTGGAAAGATGACAGAGAAGGACATCACAGCATTAGAATTTCCGCAGGGTGGAGAGAGGCTGCGAGAGACAGAAGGCGGTGGAAGCAGATCGTTGATGCAGCGCATGGTCTACAGGGCCTGTGATCGCTGAGAAGAGAGAGAAATAATTGCAGAATACTAATTAAAAGCTTTTAAACTTCAGAAATGAAATCTAAGTTTTTTATATACTTCCAGAATGGAAAGAAATGATGAAATCAGACGAAAGATACTAGCAGCATAGTTATTAGCCACCATCAAGGAGCCGGCCGGCGTAGCCGAGCGGTTCTAGGAGCTTCAGTCTGGAACCGCGCGACCGCTACCGTCACAGGTTCAAATCCGGCCTCGGGCATGGTTGTGTATGATGTCCTTAGGTTAGTTAGGTTTAAGTAGTTCTAAGTTCTAGGGGACTGATGACCTCAGATGTTAAGTCCCATAGTGCTCAGAGCCATTCGAGCCAACCATCAAGGAATTTCCTACTGTTAAACATGGTTCAAAATGGTTCAAATGGCTCTGAGCACTATGGGACTTAAAATCTGTGGTCATCAGTCCCCTAGAACTTAGAGCTACTTAAACCTAACTAACCTAAGGACATCACACACATCCATGCCCGAGGCAGGATTCGAACCTGCGACCGTAGCAGTCGCGCGGTGCCGGACTGAGCGCCTAGATCCGCTAGACCACCGCGGCCGGCCGTTAAGCATGGACCAAGCAATAACCTCTCTTTTTTTACGATTACAAGCAACGTTAGCTAGCTGACCAGTTAAAACAACCCATTGTCTTTTAATGAGAACAAACAGATCACTAACAAACACGGCGTGCAACATATGGGGACTGTCAAACTATTGCAATATTCTACAACAGCTGTGGAAGAACTTTTCCTACACAGAAGCGTATAAAATATAATAGCAATACTTCTCAGCGAAAATCGATTACTTACTAACATACTCAATGCTTCGAACATAGGGATCCTAAAACGGTTTTGGTATTCATCCACACTTTGTACGCAATTATTATAGTCACAAACAGATACACTAGAAGCAAAATACTCTTTAATTAGATTTGATTAATTATTCACATACACATTATGAAACACTTTCCAGACTCAAAACTAAATGGAACGTACAATACACTTTGTACACCTGTTGAAGCAAAAGCAATAAAATTTAATCTTTCGTGTCCTGTAGAAATGCGTGAGTTCTAAACGTAGAAAGCGAAGGATGAGAGACAGATCAACAGTTCGGTAAAAATGGTCTACTTAACTCAAAGACTCGAAGAATACTAACGCAAAAGAGAGTTCAAGGTCTGAATCCAAGTCCATAATGTACTACTTACTGAGAGAGGGGCTGAGTACTCTCTGGCGTAGTAGACACTAGACTGAAGGGGGCCTGATGATAGCTGGCGGCGACCTCTTGCGCACTTCACGAGTGGGTATGGTCTGAGCCAGCAGAGGAGGGAACGTCCGAGGGCCGGCCGTCAGTTGAACGCCGCAGTTGCTGACAGTCTATCTCTGACGGCGGTGTTGGTAACGTCGACGCAAACCTATGAATTACAAACAACACCCTTGAAGTGGAGTCTTTGGCGAACGACACCACATGTGCCATAGTTTACCTAAAACTATTTGACTTTCAGACCACACTGAATAATTTAAGTACCAAAGAATCACTCACATTAAAAATAAAGATTTCATTCAAGATTTCATACACTTTAAAAATTAATGTAAGTAGCTACTCAAATAAAAAATGCGGTGAATAATTTTATTAGAAACAAAGTAATGAGCTTACATGGAATAATGATTTAGATGTCTGAGATAATTCTCATTTATTGTTCCGTATCAGATACACACTTTTTTCATTCGGTTAAATGTTTCAGCCACTATGTATAATCTTCAGATCTAAAACGAAGTAAAACTAAATATGTACTATCTAATATTTTAGAATAGCAGAAAAGAAAAAAATTGTACATAGATGTAGAATTTACCTAAGTAATCACATCGGCAACCCGTCTTGTCTACTCAGAACAACGCACCAAAGTATTGTATTTCGCATATGTTGTTAATGTTTTAAATAGGTAGATATTGGTGGTAGGGAACAGTAGGGTAGCAGGGGAAACGGAGTGAAGGTAACTGGAGGAGGGTAAAGGAATCATGGAGGGAGTGATGGGGATGTCATGAGTTTAACAAACGACGTCGTGTAAAAATTATAGAGCGCGTAATTAGGTAAAAATGCCTTGTTGCACACTAATAGTGTAGAACAATGGGTGTGTAAAATGTAAGCGATATAAAATACTGAAATTATAAAACGAACTGAAGTGGGATTGAGAGCTGTAGAGGAGGCAAGGGAGAGGAGTGCGGGAGGGATGGATAGTTGCGGGGGTGCTATGGGGTCACTAAGAGAGGGTCTTACAATAAATTTCCAAAACGTCAACAATGTAAAAACATTGTAAAAATCTTCTGTTGCATCACTTGTATTTTACGTACGCATTGTTCTACACCATTAGTGCCTGAACGAGAATTATTTCAAAATTACTCTTTATATAATTTCAACACGACTTCTCTTGTTCAACTCATGGCATTCCCACCACTCCCTCCCTGTATCCGTACCCCTTCTCCAATAAGCCTCACTCTATTTTCCCTTCCCCCCTCTACCCCCGACCTCCATCATCTACCTAATTAAAACGTTCACCGAGTTGCAAAATACAGTGCTCTGATACGTTGTTCTGAGTAGACAAGACGGTTTGCTGAAGAGATTACTTAGGTAAATTCTACATTTCTGTAGAATTCTGTTTTAGATCTGGATGATCTAGAATGATCGAAACATACGATCGAATTAAAAAAATTTGTGCAACTGGTACGGAACAGGCCGGCCGTGGTGGCCGTGCGGTTCTAGGCGCTCCAGTCCGGAGCCGCGCTGCTGTTACGGTCGCAGGTTCGAATCCTGCCTCTGGCATTGGTGTGTGTGATGTCCTTAGGTTAGTTAGGTTTAAGTATTTCTAAGTTCTAGGGGACTGATGACCACAGCAGTTGAGTCCCATAGTGCTCTGAGCCATTTCATACGGAGCAATAAATGAGAATTATCCTAAATATCTATACAGTTGTTGAATTCTCTCAAGACGATTGTGTTGACTATAGTGAATTTTATCTAATCGCCTTCAGAGTATTGTTTTTGGCTAGCAATACACTTATCCCAAAGCTGAATCCATGGCTGGGAGTATTTCTGGAAGGCTCTTTAGAAAGCGCGTTTAGCTGCTCTCTCATTGCAGAGTCAGGAATCGTGTCAAAATGTATTCCTCCAAGCACAGTTTTAATTTTTGAGAAGAGCCACAAGTCTCATGGCACTAAATCTGATGAGCAAGGTGGATGTTAACAGGACATGAAGACTTTTTTCGACCCAAAGACTCGCGAATTCAAAGCGAGGTGTGCCATGCCGTATTGTCGTGATGAAGAAAGGAAGGCACTGAACTATTTTTCTGATCTCTTTCTTCGCTATTGTTTTCAAATCGTTGCAGTACGTCCTTCTATAGCTCGAAGTTTACAGTTGTTTCCCTTGGAACGAACCCTGAAGCACTGTGTCCTCAGTATCCAAAAATATAATGAATGTCTCTTTGATATTGGATTTTCAGTGTCGTGCCATTTTAGGGCGAGGAGATTCGTTGGTTTTTATTGGGAACTCCGAATTTTCTTTCCAGTGTCATACCCATAGAGCTAAGAGTCAACTCCGTTACAATTTTGACATGAAGTCAGGATCTGAATGAAGATGATCCATCAACTCCGAGCAAATTGAAACGCGATTTTCCTTCTGTTCATCTCTCTAAAGCAGGGCCGACCAAACGCTGCACAGTGTCCAGGCGTGCGGAAGTGCTGCACATGTGCGCACGTGTGCGACAGCGAGCGACAGCAACATCTGGTATTAGACATGTGTCCGAAATGAACGGCGGCGGCTCCACTTCCCTGTTTATGTGGTATAAGCAAGAGCGCAGCATACCCAGTCTCGTTTACCCCTGGTGACCGTAACCTTAACAGAGAAGTACTGAGAAATGGCAGGTTCTGTGAAAAAGCAAAGCGCGGGAGATCTATGTTCTCAGTCATTTAAAAATAACTGGGAACTGCAATCCTTTTTTGTAGCCGTTGACGAAAACTCACGGTGTTTCCTGTGCCGTCGAATAATAGGCGGCCAGCGTAAGTTTTCAACTGAAAGACACTACAATACATATCACAAAGACGAGTGTAGTGTACTCAACAGTGAAGAACGGCAAGCAAAATTAAATGCCCTTAAGAAAATGGATGTGACACATCAACTCGATTTTGCTGCACGTCAAAGTAACTGATACTTCTTGAACTCTTAGTTTCTTGTGTTACATTTATGTCTATTTTACTGTACACTGTATAATGTACTGTTTTCAATTTTCAAGAATGACAACCTCACTAAATTTTCACTGCGAGCAAGTTTTAAAATCGCATTAAGAATTGCACAATCTAGGAAACCATTTTCCGAAGGGGAATTTGTGAAAGGGTATCTGATTGATGCTGCAGAACTTGTGTGTCCCACGAACGTTAGCAGGATTCAAGAAATCAGTCTATTCAAACAAACAGTGACAATACGTATCAGTGCTATGGCCGGCGATGTGCACAGCCAGCTAATAAATAAGGCTAAAGACTTAGTTGCTTTCTCTGTTGCGCTCGATGAAGCAACAGATCTTACAGATACAGCCCAGGTTGAGATGTACACACGAGATGTCGATAACGCACTTTGTGTAACAGAGGACGTTTTGGACTTAGTACCTTTGAAAGCGACTACTACAGGTGCGGACTTATTCCAAGCTGTCGAGCAAGTTATTGATGGTGCCGGTATGGACTGGAATCGGTTAGTCTCAGTGACCACAGATGGAGCACCATCAATGCAAGGCCATCAGAGAGGACTCACAGCACGGATGCGCAAAAAGCTAGGGCGCACAGACGAGACGTATGGAATTCACTGCATTCTGCATCGAGAGGCGCTTTGTGCAAAATCAGTAAGGTTAGCAAACGTCATGCGCATTGTTGTGCGTACTGTAAACTACCTGAAGACACATGGGCTTAAGCATCGCCAGTTGCGACGGTTCTTGGAGGAATTAGCAGCAGAGTACGGTGACATACCTTACTATACTGAACTACTCTGACTCAGTTGAGGTAAAATGCTGAAAATATTTTTTATTTACGTTTGGTCATAGTAACATTCTTACATGAGAAGGGAAAAGTGAACTTATGTTGGAAGAACCTTGTTGATATCAGTTCTTGCATTTATCGTGGACATTCTGTCTCACATGAACAGCCTGAACGTCAGTTTGCAAGGTGAAAATAATTTAAATTCTGACATATTGGAAAAAGTAAATGCTTTTGAAAGGAAGCTTGCGCCTTCGGAGAGCCAGCTATTGACAGAAAACACTGCAAAAAATGGCTCTGAGCACTATGGGACTCAACTGCTGTGGTCATCAGTCCCCTAGAACTTAGAACTAATTAAACCTAACTAACCTAAAGACATCACACACATCCATGACCGAAGCAGGATTCGAACCTGCGACCGTAGCAGCAGCGCGGCTCCGGACTGGAGCGCCTAGAACCGCACGACCACGGCGGACGGCCAGAAAACACTGCACATTTCCCGACTCTTGAACTGGTCCATGAAGGTGCTGGATTTCAAGAATACGTGTCAATAATTGTAAATATTACGAAACAATTTCGAGCACGATTTGCATATGTTACGAGTTTGTCTCCTGCCATTCGCCTCTTTGCTCGATCGTTCTCGTCGTCAGTTGAAGATGCTGCTAATGATCTACAGATGGAACTATTCGACCTACAGTGCAGTCCAGGACTGAAGGACAAGTTCTTTTCAGTGCGAAGTACAAACGAATTCTACGAAAATATTTACAACAAGAATTTCCCAGCCAAGAAGCAGCGAGAGTTATGTCCATGTTCTGGTCGACATATGTTTGTGAAAGATTTTTCTCGGTGATGAAAGTGAATAAATCAAGGTTTCGATCAAGCATAACTGATGAAAATCTTCGCAACTGCTTGCGCTTGTCAATGAGCCATGCTTTTGTGCCCGATATCACCTATATCATTTCTCATGGACAGTGGTAAACGTGTTTGGATTTATTCCTTTCATAATTAAAAATTATTGTTTACTAACTGTGCAATATTGCCGCATTCTGCTCCATGTTACATTATTATCAGGAAAATTGGTCATTAAACCGATTGTTCCAATGTATACTTACATTTCGGGTTTTTTTAATGTGTGAAGGGCTACGCTCAGCAAAACATAACATTCATCTAATTGTCGTTTATTATACAGATTTCAGACGGAACTGATGGAAGATACAGCAATAACGCTATTGAAGTGACAAGTGATCATCGAGAGATCTGCGGTTATCATTCTGTTCAGTGGTCAGTGAGACAAACTATGTGGGTGTAACTGAGGGCACCGAGAATTAGTTATAGAGAACCTTGCATTAGTTTGATGTTATTCGAAATCATGAGTAAGCTTCGTTGGAAGTCGTTAAGTGCTCTATTTCTTAAATACTAGATAAAAAACATTACACGTATTTACGTGCCGTCAGTCAAGCTGCCTTAATAAAAACCCACGTTTGTTAACTGTATCACTTGTCTTACTGGGTTTTAACATAAAAGTAGACGTCTCAATGAGTAAACTGCGACAGTATTTTAAATGTTAGTACGAGAAATACCTTTCCATGGTTGGCTTGCAAGCTGTGAAAAGAGCACTAGAATGCGCCGGTACAGAGTATCCCAGCAAGTGGATAAAGCGACATCTATGGGTAGAAAAATGCACTACATGAACGCTGACGGCAGCGACGTACACGCTGTGACCCGGAAGTTGCACATGCGCAGGAGCACCGCAAGCGTGCAGAATTTCTGGCCGGCCCTGCTCTAAAGCCTGGGAACAAATTTTGCCCTCACTTGTCTCGTTTGAAAATGATCAGTTAAAATGTTTTGCATTGACCCGTACGAGATTCTAAGATCATCGGCAAGCTCTCGAATAGTTACTCGCCTGTTTCAACGACAATTTGTGCTAGTTTTGCATCTTTTCTTCTGTGTTTGAAGTTAATGGACGTCTCGACAGTCACTCGTCTTCTACCGACTCAGTTTCTCTTTTAAATCGCTGTATTGTAAACAGTTTTCGGAAAGACAACATTTCGCCGTAATCCAATTTCAACGTTTCGTGATTTTCTTTCAAACCTTTTTTTCCAACTTGAAACAGAACTTAATGTTTACGTTTTTCTAGATCCATAATGCGCGAGTGGATGCTATAAACAACTCACTCTAGCGTCTCTGTACGCTGACTGTCAAGTCAGAATATGTTCCAAGTTGACACTGCCTGTCTCAGTAGACCAGGCTATCGGAAAAATGAGATCGAGTGGATGTAGCGTCACTAGTTGCTGCTAAAAAATCATTCATAGTGTTTTTTGATCACATCTCTTAACTGTTATCACTTCTGTGCTCACTCGTAAATGTTCATGGACTAGGAACACGACCCTAATATACAATGCTTTGCTAATGCTAAGGAACAACTGTCAATTGCTACGAAACAACCGACAATTGGTACAGAACACTCGGCCAGTGACAGTAAAAGAAAATGTAGAGGGCGGGGTGTGTTAACTGCAGCGAACCCTGTGCACGAACGTTGTGTATACATTCGACATTCATGATCTAAGGTTTTAGTGGAACTGATTCGTGCGACAATCAGTGTGCTATAGCGACACGTCTACAAGATATCATTGGAGTGCTTAAGATCGTGGACGAGCAACTGGACGGCATGAAGCGGGTCTAAGTGTCAATACCGTGGCCACAGTACTGAGTGTGTCCTAAAGCTCCAACGTTTCGATTTAAAAAAAAGCCGCTGAAGGTGGAAAAAGTGCGCGAAACCATGTTGTCGGTCACAGACGGACCACGACCGCATGAAAATATACCTGCCGCCCTTGTGCCGAAAAGGAGCGGATATCTGATTCCTAGGCAAATCGCTGCAGACCTTGCAACTGATATCGAAACTGCGTCTCTGCCAGAATAATTTCGCAGCGATTACATCAGGCTGGTTTGTACGCTCAGAACCCGGTTAAGTGCAGCCCACTTGAACCACATCACGGTCGAGAAAGAGATCATTGGTGTAGGGAGCATGTGTGTTGTGTTCGGTAACGGTCTTCCAGAGTGCTGATCTCCAACTAATCCGACTTCACAGTGGCAAGTGATTCTGACCACCAATTAGCGTGGAGAGAGAGAGAAGGGTACACGTTACACAACACAGGATATTCATCAACGTAATCGGTATGACCTAAGTATTATGGTCATAGCAGACATAATGCACAACGACCGAACAGCGATGCATATCCTTGCACGAGGTATCGTCACAGTAGAGCGGTATTGCAGGGGGTGTATTAAGTCCGTTTGCTTAGGGACGGGGTAGGTTCCAAATATCTGCTTATGGACGGTAGCGCCTGCCCACACAGTACCGCTGAAGTGTTGGCCGCTGGGATATGAAGATACTGAACACGTGGAATGGCCTCTTACTCCCCGGATATCAACCTACAGCACATTCCCGGGATGCTCTTGGCAGACGTGTTTCTCAAAGAGAACCCCCTCCCTGAACTCTGCAGGAATTGGAAATCCCCTTGAGAGAAGAATGGGACGATTTCCCGGAAGGACAACTCAATAGTTTTGTAACCAGCAAGAATAGAAGGTGCAAAATGTGTACTAGTACCTTACGATGACATACTACTTACTGAGAGACCGATATTGACTTTTATGTTCGGAAACAAACCTGTGTCAAACGTTTGTTATTCATGTCTGTTATCCTGCTTTCTTATGTGTATCATTTTTCGTTATAAATATACCACTCCACCTCTGTTACATACGTACTGCATTTCATGTCGTCCATCATTGCCTGTGATGAAATTATGGTATTGCATTGTTGGCAGGCAGTTCCCATTCGGGTTCGGCTGCCAAGTGCAAGCCTGTGATTATTCTTGCCCAGCAGCGCCTCTGTTCCTTAGCAACTGTCAGGCAGTATGGATAATGTGGTTTAGATCAATTGCCTACTTCTGCCACACATAGTTTAGCTTTGTTCTTCTATTCAACAAATGCCATGAAACCACTGATTAAAAAATCAGTACCGTTATAATAAAATATCTTTATATTGTCTGATGGTGTTGGACAGGTGGTGGCGCTGTACAATAATTCGCAACTGTGACCCTTCATACAAATTGCTCTGTATGATTACTTGTAAGTGACGTCGAAGTCAGTCCGAGCATGCCACAATATGCCAGGTTGCAGTGTGTAAACGTGTTATTTTCACCTTGACCTTGAAACTTATTTAGTAGATAACTTAGCCCCGGCAATGGTTGACAACGGACTATTCACTATTCTACAGCTGGCGCGTTTACTCTCGCCCATCAAAATTTCCTTATCACATGTTTTCACTTCCAGGCAGTAAGGCACATTCCTCTCCAATCCTATCGTTTACAATTCTAAAATTTCCTATATCCCAAACAGTTGTCGTTGTTGTTGTGGTCTTCAGTCCTGAGACTGGTTTGATGCAGCTCTCCATACTACTCTATACTGTGCAAGCTTCTTCATCTGCCAGTACCTACTGCAACCTACATCCTTCTGAATCTGCTTAGTGTATTCATCTCTTGGTCTCCCTCTACGATTTTTACCCTCCACGCTGGCCTCCAATGCTAAATTTGTGATCCTTTGATGCCTCAGAACATGTCCTACCAACCGGTCCCGTCTTCTGGTCAAGTTGTGCCACAAACTCCTCTTCTCACCAATTCTCTTCAATACCACCTCATTAGTTATGTGATGTACCCATCTAATCTTCGGCATTCTTCTGTAGCACCACATTTCGAAACCTTCTACTCTCTTTTTGTCCAAACTATTTATCGTCCATGTTTCACTTCCATACATGGCTACACTCCGTACAAATACTTTCAGAAATGACATCCTGACACTTAAATCTATACTCGATGTTAACAAATTTCTCTTCTTCAGAAACGCTTTCCTTGCCATTGCCAGTCTACATTTTATATCCTCTGTAATGCGACCATCATCAGTTATTTTGCTCCCCAAATAGCAAAACTCCTTTACTACTTTAAGTGTCTCATTTCCTAATCTAATTCCCTCAGCATCACCCGAATTAATTCGCCTACATTCCATTATCCTTGGTTTGCTTTTGTTGATGTTCAACATACATCCTCCTTTCAAGACACTGTCCATTCCGTTCACCTGCTCTTCCAAGTCCTTTACTGCCTCTGACAGAATTACAATGTCATCGACGAATCTCAAAGTTTTTATTTTTTCTACATGGATTTTAATATGTACTCCGAATTTTTCTTTTGTTTCCTTTACTGCTTGCTGAATATACAGATTGAATAACATCGGAGAGAGGCTACAACCCTGGCGCACTCCCTACCCAACCGCTGCTTCCCTTTCATGCCCCTTGACTCTTATAACCGCCATCTGGTTTCTGTACAAATTGTAAATAGCCTTTCGCTTCCTGTATTTTACCCCTGCCACCTTTAGAATTTGAAAGAGAGTATTCCAGTCAGCATTGTCAAAAGCTTTCTCTAAGTCTCCAAATGCTAGAAACGTAGGTTTGCCTTTCCTTAATCTGTTTTCTAAGATAAGTCGTAGGGTCAGTATTGCTTCACGTGTTCCAACATTTCTACGGAATCCACACTGATATTCTGGAATCACTCAATAGAGGAAAGTCCACTGGACCTGACGGGATACCAATTCGATTCTACACAGAGTACGCGAAAGAACTTGCCCCCCTTCTAACAGCCGTGTACCGCAAGTCTCTAGAGGAACGGAGGGTTCCAAATGATTGGAAAAGAGCACAGATAGTCCCAGTCTTCAAGAAGGGTCGTCGAGCAGATGCGCAAAACTATAGACCTATATCTCTTACGTCGATCTCTTGTAGAATTTTAGAACATGTTTTTTGCTCGCGTATCATGTCATTTCTGGAAACCCAGAATCTACTATGTAGGAATCAACATGGATTCCGGAAACAGCGATCGTGTGAGACCCAACTCGCCTTATTTGCTCATGAGACCCAGAAAATATTGGATACAGGCTCCCAGGTAGATGCTATTTTTCTTGACTTCCGGAAGGCGTTCGATACAGTTCTGCACTGTCGCCTGATAAACAAAGTAAGAGCCTACGGAATATCAGACCAGCTGTGTGGCTGGATTGAAGAGTTTTTAGCAAACAGAACACAGCATATTGTTATCAATGGAGAGACGTCTACAGACGTTAAAGTAACCTCTGGCGTGCCACAGGGGAGTGTTATGGGACCATTGCTTTTCACAATATATATAAATGACTTAGTAGATAGTGTCGGAAGTTCCATGCGGCTTTTCGCGGATGATGCTGTAGTATACAGAGAAGTTGCTGCATTAGAAAATTGTAGCGAAATACAGGAAGATCTGCAGCGGATAGGCACTTGGTGCAGGGAGTGGCAACTGACCCTTAACATAGACAAATGTAATGTATTGCGAATACATAGAAAGAAGGATCCTTTATTGTATGATTATATGATAGCGGAACAAACACTGGTAGCAGTTAGTTCTGTAAAATATCTGGGAGTATGCGTACGGAACGATTTGAAGTGGAATGATCATATAAAACTAATTGTTGGTAAGGCGGGTACCAGGTTGAGATTCATTGGGAGAGTGCTTAGAAAATGTAGTCCATCAACAAAGGAGGTGGCTTACAAAACACTCGTTCGACCTATACTTGAGTATTGCTCATCAGTGTGGGATCCGTACCAGGTCGGGTTGACGGAGGAGATAGAGAAGATCCAAAGAAGAGCGGCGCGTTTCGTCACTGGGTTATTTGGTAACCGTGATAGCTTTACGGAGATGTTTAATAAACTCAAGTGGCAGACTCTGCAAGAGAGGCGCTCTGCATCGCGGTGTAGCTTGCTCGCCAGGTTTCGAGAGGGTGCGTTTCTGGATGAGGTATCGAATATATTGCTTCCCCCTACTTATACCTCCCGAGGAGATCACGAATGTAAAATTAGAGAGATTAGAGCGCGCACGGAGGCTTTCAGACAGTCGTTCTTCCCGCGAACCATACGCGACTGGAACAGGAAAGGGAGGTAATGACAGTGGCACGTAAAGTGCCCTCCGCCACACACCGTTGGGTGGCTTGCGGAGTATCAATGTAGATGTAGATGTAGATGTAGATGTAGGTAGGCTTCTAACAGTTTTTCCATTCGTCTGTAAAGAATTCGCGTTAGTACTTTGCAGCTGTGACTTATTAAACTAGTTCGGTAATTTTCACATATGTCAACACCTGGCTTTCTTTGGGATTGGAATTATTATATTCTTCTTGAAGTCTGAGGGTATTTCGCCTGTCTCATACATCTTGCTCAGCAGATGGTAGACTTTTGGCAGGACTGCCTCTCCCAAGGCCATCAGTAGTTCTAATGGAATGTTGTCTACTCCCGGGGCCTTGTTTCGACTTAGGTCATTGATTGCTCTGTCAAAATCTTCACGCAGTATCGTATCACCCATTTCATCTTCATCTACATACATCCTCTTCCATTCCCATAATATTGTCCTCAAGTACATCGCCCTTGTATAGACCCTCTATATACTCCTTCCACCTTTCTGCTTTCCCTTCTTTGCTTAGAACTGGGTTTACATCTGAGCTCTTGATATTCATACAAGTGGTTCTCTTTTCTCCAAAGGTCTCTTAAATTTTCCTGTAGGCAGTATCTATCTTGCCCCTAGCGAGACAAGCCTCTACATCATTACATTTGTCTTCTAGTCATCCCTGCTTAGCCATTTTGCACTTCCTGTCGATCTCATTTTTGAAATGTGTGTATTCCTTTTTGCCTGCTTCATTTACTGCATTTTTATATTTTATGTTTTCTGAAACAGTTAGGTTTTATAAAATGTTTCTTATATAAAATGTTTCTCACATTTAACGTATAAAAGGAAGTAAATCTCGTAATGAAACTCAATAAAACAGATACAGAAGCATGAAAGCAGACAAAATACGTTGTGCATTGTTATTTATTTAACTAGTATAAAACGATATGAGGTAACAGTTGTAGTTTGCAGTGGTGTTACAACAGGACTATGCCTATTTAAGCGCATAGTTTTCGATTCACTTTTGGGATTGATTGTTTTACATTCTTTAAGGAGAATGTCGATTATGAAGACAAAATGTGTTTTCATTTTCATTAATTGGGAAATAGTGTTGATACTGCTTTGGACACGCGTCATCAGATCTTTTTGGTGCGAGGTCGAGGATTGCCTTAAAGAATAAACACCAAACATATATCTGCTGCTTTCTCTGCCAGAAATAGCTATTGAGAAAAGAGAGCTACATCTGTAAAGGTATTTTTCCTGCTTGGTCTCATTAGCAGAGCCTTACATAGCAGAGTAGGCGGATGGAGCGGTGGGGGTGGTGGCGTTGGTTGCGAGTCTTTATGAGTCGTTAGCAGTGTTATTCTAAGTCCTGAGTGGGAGTTGAAGTAGAAAACCAAAGCACACCACCGATTCCTGATTTGTTTGCGTAACTTAAGAAACCGGCAAACAGCACAAATTTTCATGACATATAATCACCAATAAATCATTTAAGAACTGAAGAAAAAAGAGAAGCTGACTTGAAGAGGGTTCGGCAAGAATGAAATATTAAAACAAGAGAGATTTGGATAACCGAAATTTCTCCCAAGAAAATTGTTTAGTAACGAAGTGAGAAATATGACGTCTCCGATAAATTCGAATTTGTGCCCACAAATGTACCAACAAATACGTCGTTTTCGAGTAGCAGAATTAACACTTCAATAGCTGTAATGAGAATCAGTTACATTACGATCAGTTTAAATTAATAGGAAGGTCAGAGGTGGCCGTAATATTGATGGTTTATTGATAGCAAAATCGATTTTCAATCACGTAGTGATCATCTTCAGTGCTATGGTGTACAAATTAAACTCATAGGCACTGGTCTCAAGTTATTATCAGGAACCAAAACTGAGAAACCTGCAAACAGCGGCCTCAGTTATTGTGATCGTTTCTTAGTTTTGGTTACTTATAATAACTTGTTACCAGTGCCTATGAGTTTAATTTGTCACCACAGCACTGAAGACGATCACTATGTGATTGAAAATCAATTTTGCTCTCAATACACCATCAATATTACGGCCAACGCTGAACTTTCTTTTAATTTAATATACATGTCGTTGTGCCCACAGCACTCCATGGAGTCGCCAATCAATACGATCAGTTTGTTTTTAGGAATGGTAAAAGCAATAGAGAGGTAGTTCTGACATTGTGTGTGATAATGGAAGCAGGGCTAAAGAACAATCAAAACAAGTTTATATAAGATTATTCGACCTAAAAAAAAGCTCGACCGTATAAAGTGGAGCAATATGTTGAAAATTCTAAGGAAAATAGATGCAACCTGTAAAGAAAAGAGGGATAATACACAATTTGTGCAAGATGCAAGAGGCAGTAAAAAGAATGGAAGACAAAGAACGAATGCTCCAATCAGAAAGGATGTAGGACAGTATTTTTGAATCCATACATCGAAGAAAGAATGATTGAAATGAACAAAAAATTCAAGACCATGAAAAAAATGCAGAGTGAAAGAATATCAACGAACAATTAGCAGATAACATTGCTATCCTCGGTGTAAGTGAGGAAAAGCTGCAGGAGCTGTGCAATGGAACGAACAGTGTAATGAGCACATACTATAGATTTAGAGTAACACGAAGAATTGCATGTCGACTATAAGCTAGGTAATTACTTGCGCTAGATATACCGATAAATTATAACTATGTGCACGGAACGGGGCAAGATGCGGACACAGTAAAACAGAACTGACTTATTTCTCCGCCCGGGGATGAACTGCGGGCTCCCGTTAGTGGCAAGTCCCCAGAAGAAGCGGAAAAAGAAATGCTAGATATCAATGACCCGTCGTAGATGAGGGTATTAACCAGGACAACAAGCTCGGTTTGGGGAAGGGCACGGAAGGAAATTGGTCTTGTACTTTTCATAGGAACCACCCCGTCACTTGCCACAAGCAGTTCATGGGACTGGTCACACAACAGCACCGCCAACGCTGAAAAGGAGTATCGTGCAAATGAAATTCTGCAAAAACGTGTATTGTGTTTGTGACTGCCTCTTTGCAACAGATGAAAATGGAAATGAGAAAGGATATTTTGAAAGCAACTATGACAAACTGTCAGTATTCAGTAATGTAAAGTGTGTCCCCACAACACAACAAATGTAGAAAAATTAAGAACTGAAAATAATTACTGACTGAGGATGGCACAATGGTGCTGAACCATGTTTGGGTTTGTACAAGAAACAATTGTTTACAAAACCAGCTAACATGAAACACTGTTATTATTAGAGCTTCAAAACAAAATGATAAATAGTAAGTAAAAATGTCGGTAGTTCAAAAATGATTCAAATGGCTCTGAGCACTATGGGACTTAACTGCTGAGGTCATCAGTCCCCTAGAACTTAGAACCACTTAAACCTAACTAACCTAAGGACATCACACACATCCATGCCCGAGGCAGGATTCGAACCTGCGACCGTAGCGGTCGCGGTGTTCCAGACTGTAGCGCCTGGAACCGCTCGGCCACTGCGGCCGGCAACTGTCGGTAGTAATTCATTGGTCATATCGGGACGTCAGTATAGATGACGCTTTGGGGGCTTTCCGAGAGAAATGCTATATGGAGAGGGGCATCAGGCTGCACTCTCTCACTTTTCACTCACCATAATTGACAACATAAACCCAATATTACTAAAGGAACGGAAGAATATTGTGGTCCTAGTGTCGAAGAATTAATTCGAGACGCATTTGTTGTGAAATCCAAGAGTCGAAAAAACGATCCCCTCTCGAATAAGCTTTTTCTTCGCTGAAACCACCACGTAGTGATAAGAATGAAAGATAAACAGAGAAATGCTGGGATGGAAATGGGCGTCAGAAGGAGCAATATTGTTATGCTACTCTGTTTGTACATCGAAGAATCAATGATCAACACAGACTCACAAGTGGGAAAAAAGTTCAAGGAGGAAGTCAATCAATGATTCGCTGGTGAACTAACTATCCACATTGAAAGTGGGAAAGAATTACACCATATGTAGAATAAAAAGAAGAGTCTACAGAGCTCAGAACATGGATTGCAAGCAAACTAAAGAAAGGTGAAAGTATAGAGGAGCTTCAGAAATGAAATTAGTGGCAAACGTTTCAAAATTAATGGAAAAGGGTGAGGGACGGTGGCGGGAGGTTACGAGGATACACGCAAATCAACGTTCGCTCGTATCAAACATAGGCCTACATTTGAGAAAAATGTTTCTAAAATTTACGTTAGGATCATACCACAGTACGGAAGTCGTTCAAGGGCTGCGGGAAGACAGGAACAGAAGCTTTGAGAAGCAGTGTTACATAATAATGGTATGGATTAGGTGGGTAATGCGAAGGTGCTGAATACGATTGTAGAGAAAGCTTTCCTCCCCAAGAGAAGAATAAAGGATAGGACACATATAAGGGTATCGAGGAGTACTGAATTTCGTAATGGGGAAAGTGAGGAGGGTGGTTGGGTTGGAGTATGTCGAGAGGGATACGGAGACCGATTTTTGAATAGGGTAGGCAGGTTCTAATGGTGGTAGAAATGCTGTGGTTTACATAGATGAAAGTTCTTTGCACAAAAGGAACTAGAGTGCGGAAGCATAAAAGAAACTAATTTGCAGAATTAAATTGAACTACCTTCAGACGTATTACAACAACAACAAAATATGAAATTAGACGGTTCGAGGAGATGAGCAGATGTGCAATGTTCAACGCTCACAGCAAGAGGGACGTACAATGCGTACGCATCGTACTGCACACTGTACGGGGTATCACTACACGGCCGCTCTTTTCGCGTATGAACATCGTTGTAAATTTAAAGATTAGTTCAGACGACGTCTATTTTGGCAATATCTGAGAACCTGTCATCCCATACGGAACGTCTGAGAAATAGTAAAGAGTTGTTTTGAAACATATCTTTGACAGATTTGGTGGTACTTAGTTAATGCCCAAATCTTAATGTGTTACTACTTGGGTCTTTACTTGCACAGTAGAGGTATAATCAGTATTTAATGGACAAATATGTATTTGTGTCAACGCATGCTGATTTCACCGTAAACGCCGTATCAGATGTTAATTGAACTGTTTAGAGTTAATATCATTCAACGGGTCACAAAAATAAATTACTTCAAGCAGCTTTCTAGAGTTAAAAGACGAGCACAAACATACTCACTGTGAATATCGCGCATCCACCTGAGACATGGCACCTGAACTAATTAAAGCTGTAACGAAATTGTACCACAGAAGTACGAAGTATCGTGTTGCTGTACGTTTTTTGGGTATACCATGTACCTGTTACGTTCGCTGCGGCTAAATGAGTTATGCAGAAACAAAGTATTTTCTAATATTAAGAAGAGATCTTACAAATTGTTTTCAACTTGACGTAACAAGAGCTGCAAGGTGTTTAGTTTTTGCATTTAATTTTAAGTAGGTTAATTAAAAGTGTTGACTCAAAGCAAACGTCGGTATTTCATTTCACGTATTTAATTTCATTCCTTGTATTTAACCTTGTACGAACTGAAAAAGCGTTGGAAAGAAATAGGAATCACGTGTATGAACAACACTAATTAGAAGAAAGGCAAGCTTTATGTGAAATGAGCTAAACATTAAGGAACGTCTGAAGTGATACAGACAACGATTTAAATGTATAGATGACATTATGGAAGGTCTTAAGTGTAGTAGTTATTCGGAGGTGCGATAGGTGGAAGACGGTACGAAACCAGTGAACCCACTAATTATAAGCAAATAAGAAAAGTTTATTTTCGATTTTTTGCTGCGTCACATGTTTTGTGTATTATTTTTATTTAAAAATTCTTATTGTTATACAATACAATGCTTCGACTAATGGCTGTTAAAATAAGTGGATTTCTTTCACATGATTCTAAAACGCTCCCTTAGTTCAGTTAAATTCGATGCAATGAACGACAGTTGTGAGTCGAGTCTTGGCATGTCAGTCACTAAATGTAATTCCCAAGCTTAAGGCTCAATCCTATACGCAGTTTTAATCTGTCCGAGAGTTTCGGAAACACATAAATTCTTCTGTAGAATGAAAGATTTATTTTAGGAACATTTAAAATTGTTCACTAAGCCTATTTTTAATTTTTTAAGAAATGAGGTAGGTGTCTCACGTGATACATTAGATTAATATGTTTTGTGACTAACAGTGGATAGCGTAGTGGATTAGGTCTGAATAACGATTCGGTGTTGTGACGATAGCCGGCCGCGGTGGTCTAGCGGTTGTAGGCGCTCAGGCCGGAACCGCGCGACTGCTACGGTCGCAGGTTCGAATCCTGCCTCGGGCATGGATGTGTGTGATGTCCTTAGGTTAGTTAGGTTTAAGTGGTTCTAAGTTCTAGGGGACTGATGACCACAGATGTTAAGTCCCATAGTGCTCAGAGCCATTTGAACCATTTTGTTGTGACGATAGATAGCTGTATGTGAAATGCCAGTCGTCAATAATAATAATAATAAAGAAGGACGCGGAAATAGATATAAAACTGTGGAAACTTCGTTTAGCAGTGTGCTAACAACTTTACGATGTGCTAACAACTTCACGGCGTAGACATACGAATGTATATGTCATTATCATAACCTAACTGCTAACAGGCGTTTAGTGTTGCAACAGCAAGCAGCCTCTTCAAAAATAATGAGACACCACGGCGTGACAAACGATGCACCTAAATACTCATTCCGAATTCTGCAGCTGTCAGTAAGGCCAAAACATTGTTTATCAGTTCCTCAGAATGATCACATCTTAAAATTTAATACATCTTATGACAATTATGAACTTGTAATAACGAAAAACAACTCCTTAATGATGTATATAACATAGAAAATCCTCACATTAATATATACTAAATCTCTTTTTGTTAAAAAGAAATTTTTTCAGGGTCAGGTCAGTGCCCTCAAACATATAATTTACGCATATCAAAAAATGTTCCGGAACCTCTACAGAAAATTGGAAAAGATTCAACATAAACATCAATTGCATCATTTTTATTGCTCATGAAAACCACAGATTGCATGTTGTACCACCATACAGCGAGACCTTCAGAGGTGGTGGTCCAGATTACTGTACACACTGGTACCTCTAATAAACAGTAACACGTCATCTTGCACTGATGCATGCCTACATTCGTCGTTGCATACTATCGACAAGTTCATCAAGGCACTGTTGGTCCAGATTGGCCCACTCCTCAATGGCGATTCGGCGTAGATCCCTCAGAGTGGTTGGTGGGTTACGTCGTCCATAAACAGTCCGTTTCAATCTATACCAGCCAAGTTCGATAGGGTTCATGTGTGGAGAACATACTGGCCACTCTAGTTAAGCGATGTCGTTATCCCGAAGGAAGTAATTCACAAGATATGTACGATGGGGCCGCGAATTGTCATCCATGAAGACGAATGCCTCGCCAATATGCTACCGATATGGTTGCATTATCGGTCTGAGGATGGCATTCACGTGTAATACAGCTGTTACAGCGCCTTGCAGGACCACCAGCGGCATACGTGGGCCCCACATAATGCCATCCCAAAAACCGCAGGGAACCTCCACCTTGCTTCAAACACGTCTCTGACGATTGTCTGGTTGAAGGCATATGCGACACTCATCGTGAAGAGAATTTGATGCCACTCCTAAGAGGTCCATTCGGCATGTTGTTGTGCCCATCTGTACCACGCTGCATGGTGTCGTGGACCTCGCCATGGACATCGGGAATGAAGCGCATCCTGCAGCCTATTGAGCACGGTTTGAGTCGTAACACGACGTCCTGTGGCTGCACGAGAATCATTATTCAACAAGGTGGCGTTGCTGTCATGGTTTCTCCAAGCCATAATCCGTAGGTAGTGGTCATCCACTGCTGTAGTAGCACTTGGGCGGCCTGAGCGAAGTTCCTGTCTCTCTGTATCTCCTCCATGTCCGGAAAACATCACTTTGGTTCACTCCGAGGCACCTGGACACTTCACTTGTTGAGAGCCCTTTCTGACGCAAAGTAACAATGCTGACGCGGTCGAACCGCGGTATTGACCGTCTAAGCGTGGTTGAACTACAGACAACACGATCCGTGTACTCCTTCCTGGTGGAATGACTAGAACTGATCGGGTATCGATCCCTCTCCGTCTTATAGGCGATATTCATGCATCGTTGTTTACATCTTTGGGCAGGTTTAGAGACATCTCTGAATAGTCAAAGGGTCTGTGTCTGTGGTACAATATCCACGGTCAACGTCTATATTTAGTTCTGGGAACCAGGGTGATGGAAAACTTTTTTTGATGTGTATATAAAAATAACAGTACACTGATTCAAAGTATTTCTCGATCTAGGAGGTACCGACCTTCTATCCGAATAGGACAGATGTTGGTAGATGTGTCGTATATGTACAAAAAACAAATGATTCTAAATTCAGAAAAGCGATGTGATTTATCCAGGAGAAAGAGCCTTCACAATTTGAGCAAGTCAATAGTGCTTTGGTCCACACCTGGCCGCTACGGTGGCAGTTATTGATGGAGTCGGTGGATGTCTTCCAGAGGGATATCGTGCCAAATTCTATACAACGGGCGAGATCGATCGTCAGAATCCCGAAGTGGTTGGAAGGAAGGAACGCGAGTGGGGAGGTGTGTGTGTGTGGGGAGGGGGGGGGGGGTTGGGAGGAGACTGCTCATAATGCTCCAAACGTTCTCAGTAGGGTTGTGATACTGGCGACCTTGCTGGAGAAGTTAGGGTTTGGCAAGCTTGTATGCAAGGTCAATAACTTACTGAAATATATGTACACGATTGCTTGCTATGAGGGGACGCAAAAAAGGGTTTAGATTATCATCGACGAAACGCTCTGCTGTAAGTGTACCACATGTGACAACTAAAGGGGTTCTGCTACGAAATAAAATGGAACCGCACACCATCACCGTTGATTGTCGAGCCGTATAGTGGGTGACAGTGAGGCTGGTATCCCACCGATGTCCGACGCCCCTCCAGACACGTCTTAATTCTTCATAGAGAGATTCATCACTGAAGTCAATTCTCCTCCAGTCAGTTACATTCCAGGCAACGATGAGCAGCGGAGACATGTCTGGAGACGCTGTGGACGGCAGTGGCGTATGAACCTGTCACCCGCCATACGGCCTGAAGACCCAGAGTGATGTTCACGGATGCCTTTTCATTTTATAGCAGGGTCCCTTTGGTTGCTATAAGCAACACTTTTACAGCGCGTCGACGATGTTCTACGCCAAGTTTTGTTGCCCTTATTGGCGAAGCATCCACGGATTTTCACTAAAGTCAACATAATTATCTTGAGAGATTCAGCAGTTGTTCTGATATTTAAGATGAAGTTGTTGTTGTGGTCTTCAGTCAAAAGTCTGGTTGGATGCAACCCTCGATGCTACTCTACCTTATGCAAGTCTCTTCATCTCCGAATAACAACTAGAACCTACAACCTTCTGAACATACTGTGTTCATCTCTTGAACTCTCACTACAATTTTTACCTTCCACACATCTCTCCAGTGCTAAATTGTTGACCCTTTGATACCTCAGAATGAATCCTACCAACCGATCCCTTCTGCTAGTCAAGTTGTGTCACAAATTCGTCTTCTCTCCAGTTCTGTTCAGTATCTCCTCTTCAGTTAGGTGGTCCACTCATTTAACCTTCAGTATTCCACTGCTGCACCAAATATCCAAAGCTTCTATTCTCTTCTTATCTAAATTGTTTATCGTTCATGTTTTACTTCCATAAATGGCTACACTCCATACAAATACTTCCAGGAAAGACTCAAATCTACACTCAATGTTAAGAAATTTCCCTTCTTCAGAAACGCTTTTCTTGCCATCGTCAGTCTACATTTTATATCCTCTGTACTTCGAACATCGGCAATTTTGCTGCCCAAATAGCAAAACTCAAAAAATGTGTGTGAAATCTTATGGGACTTAACTGCTAAGGTCATCTGTCCCTAAGCTTACACACTACTTAACCTAAATTATTCTAAGGACAAACACACACACACATGGCCGAGGGATGACTCGAACCTCTTTTGGGATCAGTCGCACAGTCCATGACTGCAGAGCAAAACTCATATACTACTTTAAGTGTCCCATTGCGTAATCTAATTCCCTCGACATTATCTGATTTAATTCCACTTCGTTCCATCAGCCTCGGTTTGTTTTGTTGTTCATCGTATATCCTCCTTTCAAGACAGTGTACATCCCGTTCAACTGCTCTTCCCAAGTCCTTTGCTGTCTCTGACATTATTACAATATCTTTAGTAAACCTCAAACTTTTTATTTCTTCTCCCTGGACTTTAATTCCTACATTAATTTTTTCTTTTGTTTCATTTACTGCTTGCTCAAGATACAGATTGAATAACATCTAGGATAGACTACAACCCTGCCTCACTTCCTTCCCAACCATTGCGTCCTTTTCCTGCCCCTCGGCTCTTACAACTGCCATCTGGTTTCCGTACAAATTGCAAATAGCCCTTTTCCCCTCTGTTTTGCCCCTGCCACCTTCACAATTTGAAATTCAGAATTCTAGTCAACACTGTCAAAAACTTTCTCTATGTCTACAAAAGCTATAAACGTAGGTTTACCTTTCCTTAACCTGTCTTCTACTAGAAGTCGTGTAGCTAATATTGTCTCGCGTGCTCCTACATTTCTCCAGAATCCAAACTGATTTTCCCCGAGGTCTGTTCCTAACAGTTTTTCAGTTTGTCTATAAAGAATTTGTGTTAGTGTTCTGCAGTTGTGACTTATTAAACTGATAGCTCGATAAGTTTCACATCCGTCAGCACCTGCTTTCTTTGGAATTGGTATTATTATATTCTTCTTGAAGACTGAAGGTATTTCATCTTTCTCCTACATCTTGCTCACCAGATGGAAGAGTTTTGTCATGGGAGGCTCTCGCAAGCCTATCAGAAGTTGTAATGGAATGTTGCCTATTCCGAGGGCCTTGTTTTCACTTAGACCTTTCAGTGCTCTGTTAAAATCTTCATGTAGTATCATGTCTCCCGTCTCATATTCATCTACGTCCTCAAGTACATATCCCTTGTATATACCCTCTACATACTCCTTCCAACATTTTGCTGCCCCTTCTTTGCTTAGGACTGATTTTCCACCTGATCGCTTAATATTCATGGAGGTGGTTCTCTTTTCTCCAAAGGTCTCTTTCATTTTCCTTAGGCGGTACTTACCTTACCCCTAGTGATATATGCTTCTACAGCCTTACATTTGTCCTCTAAGCATATCTGCGTAGCCAGTTTGCACTCCCTGACTGTCTTATTTTTGAGACGTCTGTATTTCCTTTCGTCTGCTCCAGTGTACTGCAGTTTTGTATTTTCTCATCATTTAAATACTATATCTCTTGTGTCACCCAAGGATTTCTACTAACACTTGATTCTCTGCTGAATTCAGTGTTTCATCTCTCAAAGATACCCGTTTTTCTTCTACTGCATTCCTTTCCCCTGTTCTTGTCAATCATTCCCTAATGCTCTCTCTGAGACTCTCTACAACCTCTGGTTCTTTCACTTTATCCAGGTGCCATTTCCTTAAGTTCCTACATTTTGCAGTTCCTTCCCTTTTAATCTACAGTTCATAACCAAAAAATTGTGGTCAAGACCCACATCTGCCCCTGGAAATCGTTTTACAATTTAAAAACTGTTCCTAAATCTGTGAGTAACCGTTATATAATCAGTCTGGAACATTCAGTCTCCAGGTTTCTTCCACGTGTACAACCATCTTCAATGATTCTTAAACCAAGTGGTGTTAGCTATGATTAAATTATGTTATGTGTAAAATTCTACCAGGCCGCTTCCTCTTACCTTCCTTTCCCCCAGTCTGTATTCACCTTTTCCTTCTCTTCCTTTTCCAACTATTCAATGCCAGTCCTCCATGACTGTTAAATTTTCGTGTCCCGTAACTGTATGAATAATTTCTTTTATCTCATCAAACATTTCTTCAAACGCGTCATCAGCTGCAGAGTTAGTTGACGTATAAACTTGTACTACTGTGATGGGTGTGGGCTTCATCTCAATCTTGGCTACAATAATGCGTTCACTTTTCTGTTTGTAGTAACTTATTCGCGTTTCTGTTTTTTATTTGTTATTAAACCTACTCTTACATTACCCCTATTTGATTTTGTATTTATAATCCTATATTCACCTGACCAGAGGTCCTGCTCCTCCTGCCACAGAACTTAACTAATTCCCACTATATCTATTCTTTTCTTTAAGTTTATGTCTTACCCGTTACTGCACGTAGAGCACCAGTTATGTTTCTCCTGATAGTGACGTCCTCCTGAGTACCACCCGTAGATCTGAATGGGGGACTGGTTTACCTCTAGAATATTTTCCCCCAGATGATGTAATCATCATTTGACTACATATCAGAGCTGCATGCCCTCGGGAGAAATTACAGCTGATTTCCTCTCGCTTTCAGCCATTCGCAGAACCAGATACCAAGAGAATTTGCTTGATGTTACAAGGCCAGTTCAGTAAGTCATCCACTGTGTTGCTCCTGAAACTACTGAAAAGGTTGCTGTCGCCCTGCAGGAACCGCACACTTGTCTGGCCACTCAACAGGTAGCCCTCCGTTGTGGTTGCACCTACGGTACGGCTATCTGTATCGCTGAGGTACGCAGCTCTCCCCACCAACGGCAAGATTCATGGTTCACTAGAGGGATTTACGGTAATGTTCATTTATTATTCGGTGTAAGTTGCACATTTTGACTTAAATCAATCTTTAACATCACTCCATCTTGTCTATTCAGAACCACATACGAGAGAACGTACTAATTAAAAGCTGTCAACTGAGAGGGGACAATAAATGAAAATTATCTTAAACATCTTGGGATTACATCCCGACAAGCTAATACCATACGTGACAGATTTCAATGTTTGTCTTCGTGCTTGCCAAACCCTACTTTAGGCAGCAAGGTCTCCAGATCTCTTCCCAAAAGCGAACGTTTGGAGCATTATGGGCATCCCAACAACCTTTGGATTCTGACCATTTACGCGTCACTTGAACAGAATTTGGCACGATATCTCTCAGTTGGAGATCCAGCAAGTCTGTCAATTAGTGCCAAGCCGAATAACAGCTTGCATAAGGGACGGAGCGGGAAAAACGAGTATTTGATTTGCTGAATTTGTGAAGTTCTTTCTATTGAGTAAATCACCCAATTTTTCTGAAACTGCTTTTTGTCTGTATATTGTATATGTGTGTCATACCTACAGACCTCCATCCCAGTGGGATAATTTTTTTGTGATGTGCCATTGTTTATCTTTTTTCGTCTTACAGTGTTTTATTATTAATCAGAAAAAATATATTTTTGCTGAAATGAGGACACAGGTTTTTCGACAAAATTAGTGTATACGTTGATTAAAAATTATTTGATTTTGAAAGGCACCATGGTACCGGTACAAAAGTGGAAAGTATTAGATTTCCATCCGTTGCGTCAAACAGTTCAGGTAATTAGGTCTGTGTGACGCAAACAGCCAGGATATCCTTTCTTCAATGAGTGGCAGTCGCGCAAGCTATGCAAGAGAAACATCGGTTAAGTTTGGAAGATTGGGGAGAGAGAGAGGTACTGGCAGAACTGAAACTGTGAGGACAGGTCATAAATCATGCTTAGACAGTTCATTCGGTATTTACCCGCAAAAGGCAAAGGTTCCAGGATTGAGCCCTTATCCGGCACACAGATTTAATTCGGCAGGAAGTTTCACATCAGCGTCCACTCCATTGCAGACTGAAAATTGAATAGCATCGATAGACAATGCTACTGGTAGCCACTGGCAATGCTAGCGTGAGAAGACAATTAAGAATCAGTTTAGATGGTTTCATAAGTGACACAAGCCATGAACAAACAAGCAGGATTTTTATAAATTAGTTATACAACTTACAGAAATGTTTAATACGGTACTGAATGCAGCATATCTTCATATTTTGTTACCACCTAACACAGTTAGCTCCCTACGCTACCGCTTGGTGGCATGAATGAGCTATTCCAACAGTATAACGGTGCAGAGCATACGCAGTATTGTTTATGGTTTCACGAATCCAGATCCATTATTACAGTTCAGGAACAGTTTAGGACTAAATATCGTAAGCCATCACCTCAAAGACAAACTGTTATTAATTGGTACAAACGTTGCACCGAAACTGGTTGTGTATCACATAGAACGCCTGGTCAGGGTCCGCCTTCAGTTTCTGATGCAGCAATTGAACAAGTTCAGCAGTCTTCCATTCATAGTCCGGGTAAATCAATGAGATGCACCAGCTAAGATTTGAATATTTCAAATGTTACAGTTTCTCTTCTTCTGGGAAACGTTGCCACCATATATCAAGATTTGCTTCATAGGATGTGGGAGGAAATTAATTACAGGTGAAATTTTTGTCGCGATACAAAAGACAGCTACATTCAATATATATATATATATATATATATATATATATATATATATATATATATATATATATATATATCAATTGCCAAATGTATGAGAAATCATATCTGAGAACAGCTTGACCGATATGATTGACTTCATTTTGATGTGTTTCTAATTGTCAGGACAATGTTTGTGTGAAAGGAAATTATTGGAAAATCCACCGGAAAAATCGGAACTTGAAATCAGTTGTAAAACATCTTCACTTGAGAACTGCTCGACTGATTTGTTCGATTTTTAGTTGTGTTCGAAATAATGGGTAATAATGTTAGTGAAAAGACAGACTGACAGTTATACATACAGTATAATATAGAAATACATCTGTAATACACAAAGGAGAAATGTTGTTACTGAAAATCTAAATTATGTCTTGATCGATTTACTACAAATTTTTATTCGACACTGTAACTAACATTCAGACCGACAAAGTCAGATAGGCTATAAATTTATATAATACACGTAGTATATACGTATGTATGTAATATATACAGGACAATGGTTTTAAAAAGTTCATTGATAGGTGTCATGAATAATTTTGATATATGAGTTTTTTGTATCTGAATCGATCGTGAGCGAGCAGCAATGCTGTAAGGTGTATTACAGAAGCTAAGCTAACATCTTTGAGCTGCACGAGGGCGCAGTGAGAGCAGACCATGTTTAACTTTGGTTGAGACAGGAGTCGAAGTTCAGGTGTGTTGGAATTAGGCTGACAATGCTAACCAGTGTTAGTGACGAATCTATGGAAATACTATGATTCAAATTTAATGTCTCAGTTTATCTTTTTGTCCACTCAACATGATTACTAAACTGATTTGTGAAGGAAGAAATCTAATGGAATGTCAGGTAAATACAGTAAATATGTTACTTTTTTTCACTATTGCTGCGCCATTGAATTGACTTGGTTATTGTACTGAATGTTGTTAGACGTAAGAGACAGGAAACTGTATTATTTGGATCATTAAAAGGGCATCAAATTTAAAACCTACCTTGAGCACTTGTTCTCTCTCATTCATATATATATATATATATATATATATATATATATATATATATATCATTTTTGCGCATATTTCATTTTCTTGCCAACCTTTCTCTTACAATTCTTTTTAATGGATGATGCGACTAAGTATGTTGGATTTTTCGATTTGCAATTAACAGAGAACTCTGCACCGTTCGAGTTTCTCTATGTAGACACAGTAATTTACAGCTTTAGCATATCAGCGTGCAAGACAGAGCAGTACCGCAACGCGTTACCCAGATTTGCGCAAAATAGAGGTAAGGAGAAAAGATTATGTTTTTTTTATTTATTCAATTGGGGCCAACTTACGTTATTCAGATTTGTGATGAAATTTTGCAAGGCTGATTACTCTAGGTTTCTTGTCCAAGTTAATAATTCAGGCAGTTCATAACGTTCAAAATTCTTGCAATATCAAATACTTCCCTTTTCATTTGGCAGTTACTTTTTCAGTGCAGCTTGGCTTTCAAATTACCACACTAGAAGTTTCATTACGACAATTCATTTATTATCACAGTTCAGACATGTAATGAGACACAGTATAATTCAGGCAATCTTTTTATTTGTTTGAAGATAACTTTCATCATGATCGATTTACTTGCAATCTTTAACGATACTCTAATGAACGTTCTGACGGATATATGACATATATTTTTAAATATGTTACATATTTAAATACAGATGTAATATATAAAGGGAAAATACTGTCAGCAAAAATCTCAAAATGATCTTGATAGATTCAATTCAGATTTTTACACGATACTCTAACTGAACTTTCAGACGGAAATGGACATGGTGAAGGAGTAGGAGGACAGAGAGAGGAGCTAGGAGGCAATGCACAGAGAGATGAGAGGAGGAAGAGATTTATGGTGCTACTGAACATTCAGATGGAAACGGATATATAGAGGGTGGAGTAGGAAATAGGTGGAGGAGAGAGGAGGGAAGAGGCTATACACAGAGAGATGGTTGAGGGAATGGAGACGATGGGGGGGGGGGGGGGGGGGGGGTGGATGATGAGATGGGAAGAGAGAGGGGATGGCAAAATATTTGGAATGTATATGCAGTTCCCATAAATGTTTAGCAATCCCAAAGCATTGCCGGTTTCGCTAGTTCGTAAATAAAACTTAAAGATTTACTGCATTTAGTGCTGTAACAATCATTTCTGTAAGTTATTTAGCTGTTTCACATTTAACGGCTATATTTGTATAACTAACTTATAAACGCCCTGTATTTTTACTACATTGATACTAAAATGAGTTCAGACGCGGAAGATACACCTTCAGGGTATTTAATTACTTACATTTATGACAAATGCCACCGGGACAATCGTTCGTCCCAAAGAACCCCAGTGCCATCGGTAGAGAAACTGTAGTATGTGGAGTAAAAACTGAGATTGGCAAAGGACTTGGAAGGATGTTGGTCGCACGCTGTCAAAGAGTCATTGCGGTATTCGTCTTAAGATATTATAGGAAATCCTGGGAAACTTCTGTCTGGATGGCCGGACGGATACTTGAATCTCTGTTCCCTACAGCATTAGCCCACGTTCTTTATCTAAAGCACGGTTTCCGCTGATGTTACTATCGTTTCTATGGCAGACCTTATAGGAAATACTTACACTACCGGTCAGAAGTTTTCGATCAACCATGGAAAATGTTATGAACTTTATTTCAGTGTACAAACACATGGCCCAAACCAAACAGACCAATTTAATAAATATTTTCATGCTCCATCATTAAACGCTATACAATATGGTTTAGATTTTAGCCTCTTCTAAGTATCCATCCTTTGCCATCAGGACATTTGCAACAGCTCTTGGCAGGTACTGCAATCCAACCCGTCTGAAAATTATTCCATAGGCCTTCGACACCAAATGACCTCTTTTCTGCTCTCGCTGTCAACTTCAGCCCCTAAAAATGCAATGGGCTCTAAGTTAGATGAATCACTTGGCCAAATCATATTCATCAGTTCCCCACATTCCTCTTTTCTATTAACATACCCTCTGCACAATTTAGAAGCGTGTTTGGGATCGATGCCCTGTTGAACAACAAACCCATGGTAAGTCAGTCCATTGCCATATGGAACTGCATTGTTGATCAGTTTCCTGTGATATCCTTCCTTCTTTAATGTGCCATTAAACCTCGCTAAACCACCGACTTGACGACCCACAATGCTTCGCTACACCAAGACCAACCCTCCACGAAGACGTCGAACGAACATTCGATGAAGGCTTCCAGATACTTCAAACTTAGGTCCCAACGTGAATAACACCTTGTACCGTTGCTCCAGTTTTTATGCTCTGTTCTCATCGAGATTGTTTTACCTTATTTTTTTACCTAATAAATCTTTCTCGACCTCTATATATCCCTTTAAACCCAGGTCATGGAGATGGCGTTGCACTGTTGAGACAGAGATTGGAACTGCTCCCGTATTATTTATTTTAATTGCAATACGAGTTCTCTCAATTTTACTCTGTACGCATTTGGACTGATCTTCCGTGTACGATATTACTTGGTATCTTCTAGATCGCGACACACTTGCGATGGCACGAGTTTGCTTCAACCGCTGCCGCATATACACCACTACAAATGGCGCTACACCAACTTTTGTTGCTATTGTCCTACTAGAATAGCATTTATCATGCAGGGCTACAAATACAGCAAGATTTTCTATTCCTATCTCCTGCTCCCGTCCCATTAAAACATAATATGGTATGAATGTGATCATGTATCCAGGCCACTGCCAGATGCTCGCAGTGTGCTGTAAACTAGTGCGAACTAAATGCTACATAGACAGCTGAAGGTATGAGGTCCATTGAAAAGGAACCATCTTAGGTAGAGTCACGTCAGTGTTGTTGTAGACACTCATCACTATCCCTCTAGCCGAACAATCAGGCGCTTAGTCCTTACATGTATACTGTATTTTTGTTTTATTATGAGAAAGGAGATATGATCGAATACTCAAAATAAAATCCTCGTTTCAACCAGAAATCCATAGTTATGACAGGCGATCGAAAACTTTTGACCGGTCGTGTACAGCGAGTAATTGCCAGTGTCGTGTATCTGAAACGGCTGTGCAGCCATTGAGGAGTGGTCAAGATACCATCATTGCCTAGCTATTTCGTGGATATCATAATACCTGAAATGGGGAATCCCTTCGCTGTAGCCATTATGTTATGTAATATGTACTCCATGTGTAGTCGAAAAATAGCTATGATTCACTTATGGGAAATCCACAGCTGGAACGGTGGTTCCGTGCATATACTGATGAAGGTGGATTGTAAAATGGGTGACGCTCCAACAGCTTCCATCTTCTCTCGGAAATTACTGAGTATTGTGGTGGTTTGTTTCTTGGAGGAGAGAGCGATTGATGTTTAAGAGGCGCTATTGTAGAGCTGCGATAGTGCTGACCTTATTCCAGTACACGACGCGACAGTTGCCAGGACAAGAGAACTGCCGCCGTAAAGTGTGCTAAACGATCTGTCGATAGCAGCCGATGCTTCAGTTTTACGTAAACTGCGCTACAGCGTACCACCACCCTCCAGACAAGTTGCCTATCTTTAGCAGCTGGTGTGAAGGGGCCATTGTAATATCCACGCCTTTCAGAATCATATTCGCGACAACGTTATGTGTGGAATGCGAAAGAGCATTCCCGTGATATTAATAAAAAGACTTCATCATAATAAAATAGCAAATAATTATTGTCAATGACATAATTTAATATTCTGTAAGAAATTATATCTCACGCAATGCCCTTGGAAAAAGATAATGAAACCTCCATCTTTTGTTATCTATGATTCTTCTAGAATACTTCTTCTTCTTGTTCGAACTGTTGCACTGATCGGATGTGATTGATGTCTCGTAACACAGAGGTCTGTAACAAACTGCATTGTGTTGTTAGATAATAGCCGAAAAATATTCTGTGTCATTGAAATGAATCCACCTTTTCTGGACTTTTATTTTACTATGATTCTAGTCCTATATAAATGTTAAGTTTTCTGATCAGCTACAATGGAGCGCAGCCATTAGCTCCATGGATCAACAGCACGGTTTATTGGTAAATACTGAATAATAAGCGATTGACATTAAGAAATATTTTCAAATGTTAATGGATATAGTGAAGCTACAAAAAAGATTTAATACATATTGTTAGCAATAAAACAGGGCCTGAATCAGAATCGATAAGTGATTGTCTTATGTTAGCCGCCATCTTAGTAAAATATTGCGGCGGCAGTTTTAAATTGATTTTCTACACAGATCTTAATGTTGTTGGGCATATTTGCGATAATAATTGTGTATTGGTGGCCCAGAACCCATTCTGAGGTAATGAATTCCAGTTAGACTGTGAATACAGTGAACTTCTATGAATGCAAACAGCATATTACATCATATAAACTCTTACCTGCTGATGTATGAAGCCTGGTTATTTCGTTACAACTTTTTTGAAATATTTTGACAGGAAAAAATACATTAGTGTTCTGTGCGTGTGGTATTGTGTGACAGAGTTGTTCATTTTGCTTAAAGAAAAGTGTAGCCAACTCGAGTAACAGTAGCGATAAATTCGGTAAAAGATCTGCAACTAGTAAATGGTTCAAATGGCTCTGAGCACTATGGGACTCAACTGCTGTGGTTATCAGTCCCCTAGAACTTAGTACTACTTAAACCTAACTAACCTAAGGACATCACACACATCCATGCCCGAGGCAGGATTCGAACCTGCGACCGTAGCAGTAGCACGGTTCCGGACTGCGCGCCTAGAACCGCGAGACCACCGCGGCCGGCTCTGCAACTAGTAAAGAGACTATTATAGAACAGTACTAAAAGTTACTAAAAATCATTACGCTTGTTTAGTTCAGATTACTTATCGTACATTGAGCTTGTTTACAGGTTGTGTATGAGTACTTCCGTGCATTAACTTAGTGCCGTTTACACTGCTTGACAGGCAACATTGCTACACTTTCCCAGGTGGAGGTTTCTTTAACAAAATGACGATCATTAGCCGGGAAAAGCAGTGATTAAATAAAACCTCATGTTACATTAATAATAAAGAACTAGTTCTACTCTAATCTTGCTCAAATAGCACAACGCGCAATCAAACCATGCACGCCACACTGTGACGGCATGCTTGACGAATTTCATGTGTTCTATACTTGTCGCCGAAAGAAGCGGAATATGTCATGGTGTTTACAAGTTGACAAATGTTTTATTGCCTTCACATAAGAGGAATTTTTCCACACACCGAAATATCGCAGCATATGGATAAAGATTCCTCGTTAAACTTGCTGCGCCATATTCGCACAGAAATCAAGCTGTAATTTTTCCTCCTATCTATGTAATTATGTAGTTATGTAGTTCTCAATTCGTTCTAGCAATGTCATTCATAATAGGAAACACAGTCATAACTCAGTCACTCAAAATGATTCACAAATTTTACTTGTTAGAATGAAATCAGGAGATGATTCTTCTTCTCTGCAGGCTCGTGCTTTGCGGCAGTCTGCTAATCTGTACAAATAAAATGCCACGTATTTTTTGGTGCGTTGTATAATCAGTTGGGAAACCTCAGATCAAGCGGATATTTGGCTTTCATGAAGTTTAACCTTCCGAAGAAGTAATGGAGCTCTTGGATTGTTAAATGCAGGTTCGTATCCAGTCTTTCGGAAGTTCCCTTCTCATTAACAACTACGCAATATATCGATGAATATCATTAATTCTCAAATGTCAAATAATATAAATTGTTACACATCTTTTGTATGAAGGAGCAATATATATATATATTTCCCTTTTAATCGTACAATTTCGTATCAGTTATCTTTTGTCATAAATCTCAATATTCAGATTACAATTCTTCAAACAATGCTCAGGCAAATCGGCACGAAGACAATCTCGGAAGCTTTCTTCTAACAACCACCAGAGAGAGTACTACAAAGAATAATTATGCGCTCATAGCATAGCTATTGTATGAAACTACTTTGAGCATGGATTCTGCGAGTATGAAGATAGACAATTAGTAAACGTCATTCAAGGGTAGAACTGTATCAGAATAATTCATGGAATATAAAGAGATATTACAAAGCGTTTGATGACTGCCTCCATAATCATCATAACAGCTGTATGTTACTGTTGCGATACTGACGAGACTCCCACTTTTAAGCCCGAAGCAAGTCATTTTGTTGGCTGGATTACACCATAGTGATGTCATCGGGGCCAATGAGACGTAAGGACGCTGGAATGAACTTGTGTCGTCGCATTAGACGGCTTCTTCGTCACACCTCGTCAACGTTCGGCTCCGTACAGGGCTCACGGATAATATATATATATATATATATATATATATATATATATATATATATATGGAAATGAAGTCCCATGCTTCTTTACAGAGCGTAGGGGAACGATGCGGGAGACCCGTACCGCCTTACTAGGCAAGGTCCTAATGGAGGTGGTTTGCCGTTGCCTTCCTCCGACCGTAATGTGGATGAATGATGATGATGAAGACGACACAACAACACCCAGTCATCTCGATGCAGGGAAAATCCCAGACCCCGGCGGCAATCGAACCTGAGACCACGGGCTCGGGAAGCGAAAACGCATCCGCGAGACCACGAGGGGCGCACATGTAATTTAAAAGGTACCCACTAAAGGTTTTAAATTTCTCGTGTGATATCGACAGCGTACATGCATTTAAATTAGTGGTCAACAATTATTAAACACCTCTGAAATAAGAAACTTCCTGGCAGATTAAAACTGTGTGCCGGACCGAGTTTCATATCAGCGCACACTCCGCTACAGAGTAAAAATCTCATTCTGGGAACCTTTGAAATTGTTACTCGCTCCCCGCCGGAGAGGGCTGCTGGCACTCTCAAGACCTGCAATGTCACATTCTGTGACGTATGTGCCACGGCGTGTTTTTCTCGTGGACCTCGGACGTTATGGAAATGGCGTGTACTGTGTTGACGCCCTCTATACCCACATATTATTTGCACTCTCTATCCAGCGTTGCTTGCAGGGCCATAGCTCTCATAGAGGGGTCAGCTATGATAAATTTCCCTGTGTGCTCTCTCCCATGAATTGCTAAGTGCATAACCGGTATCTCTATTGCAAAGTCTAATTTCGATTGTTTTACTAATCACTGAGTCACAATGGGTGGAGGGGAGGAGGCAGAATTCTCGAATGTCTAAATATAATCTTGCGTTTATTTAACAGGCTGTGGTTTTTCAAAAGTGATGATGCTCGACACAGCGATCACCGCATACACTGATCCACGTACCTGTTACCACACGTGCAAGGAATATTACAAATTCCTAACACACTGAGGCCGATATTATCTTTAACAGGTCACAACATTTCCTTAATTTTCCTGGGTGGGAAAAGCACAGCTCTTATTCCCTTCATGTTGACGTCTCTATCTTACTAGTTGTTGGACCGCGGAATGGAAGCCACGTAATGTGTTTGTCCTCCTGCCTTTTTTGAACGGAAAGCAGAATGGAAAGTATTCTGTGTATCGAAAACCAAAGCATAATTACCTTTATCTCAATGGGCCAAGTTTTCACTATCCGGCTCAGAGGAGAGTTGAGCTAAACATTCTAAATCACAGATCCAGAACTATTTCGGGCAAGCAGCACATTGGCTCCTAGATGAATCATCTTCGACGGTGTTCAGAAGGATCGGATATTCAGTCCATGATATTAAGACAACGCAGTCGATAAATCTAAGACGCCATTCCGTTTGACAAAGCTAGTAGGACCAACACAGTGCGCGGCTTCCATTCTGCGGTTCAACAAGTAGTGAGACAAGGGATCAGACTGGTGCTTCCTCCACCCAGGAAAATTAAGGAATAGGCGCGACCTCCTAATGGTAGTCTCAGCCTGACAATGCTGGGGATTTATAATAGGCAGTAATTACGTGCGTGACTCTACAAGGTCTGTACCCGACAAAGATCTCAAATTGATTTCATATTTATAGACTTCCAGAATGCTCTGATACCATTCCTCACAACATACTTAAACTGCATGTCTATGGGGTATTGTCTGAGTTGTACTACTAGATTTGTGATTTCGTATCGGAAAGGTAAGAGTTCGTAGTAACCCGAGAAGTCATCGAGTAAAACGGAACTGATATCTGGCGTTCCCGAAGGAAGTGTTATGGGCCCACTACCGTTCCTAATCTATATAAATAATTTAGGAGACAATTCTGGAGCCCTCTTAGATTATTTTCAGGTGACGCTGTCATTTACCGTCTTGTAAAGTCATCAGAAAATCAAAATCAATGGCAAAATAATTAAGGACGATTTTTGAGGAGTATGAATAATGGCAGATGACTTTAAATAAGGAAATCGTCACCAATGTGAGTACTAAATAAATCCGTTAAATTCCGCTTACACGATAAATGACATAATGTAAAGGCCGTAAATCCATCTTAATATTTCCAGATTATGATAACGAACAACTTAAACTGGGACGATCAGAAAGACAAAGTTGTGGTGAAAGCAAGATAAACACCGAGTTTTACTGACAGACCAATTAAAGGATGCAACAGCTCTACTAAAGAAACTGCCGGCGCTATCTTGTCCTTCCAAAGCTAGGTTACTGCTGTACAATATGGGATCCTTACTGGGCAGGCCTAACGGGGGATAAAGAAAAAGTCTAAAGAGGAACACATCATTTTGCATTTTCGCGTAAAAAGGAACACACTGTCACTGATATGATAACTGAGTTAGGGTGGCAATCATTAACAAAAAGGTGTTTCTCGTTGCGGCGTGCTCTTTTCACGAAATTTACATCATATAAGTCAGTCCTCTGAATGCGAAAATACCTTATTGGCGCTAACCTTCATGGGGGTTAATTATCATCTTAGTAAAATAAGGGAGAGGAGAGCTCGTGCTCTTACATCTAAGTGTTCATTTGTCCCAAGCGCCGCTCGAGAATGGAACGGTACAGAAGTAGACTAGAAACATGAATCCTCTGTCAGGCACTTAAGTATGAATTTATGTAGATGTAGGAGTAGATGAAGAAAGAGAACAGAGGAAGGCGTCTCGTAGCTTACCGCTCCATGCGAGTGGTGGCGCTGCAAGCGACGTTCGATAGAAGCAAGGAGGTAAATGTCACCATTCGATAATGGCCGACTGTTCGCTGACAGCTAAGTACACACTAACCGTGAAGACGACGCTATTACGAGAAAGACTGTCGTAAACTGTGCTAGTACCATCGCCGAAGTCAACAAGCACACGAGAGAGCTATCAACGACGCCAGCGTCGTGCATCAGCAAGAGCATATGGCGCGTACACGGAGCCGGGGTGGTTGCAGACAGCAATGTGCACCGATATGGGGCGTTCTGCGTCTGTCATTAGGTACAGTAGCAGTACGGTATAGAGTTGCCAGAATTTTTGTGTGGGGATGGGCTTGCGCCACGTCCGTAGCTGTTCTGGACATCATGATACGTGTCTTACCAAAACATATGGCTAATCTAGTCATGCATAATTTTCGGACTGGATGAACTGATCTTTGTTCGTGTAAAGGCAGTTGTTTATTATCAGCTGTGTTGAACTGGTGGTTATGTTGTTGAGTGTAAGGTGTTGGAACTGTGCTTCAAAATGGGCGTCTGAACGTTTCGTGTTATCTGAAAGCAAGAGCTGTTGTATCAGCTATTTTGTATTTATCATCACGTCAGTTTTAAACTGAACTTGTCATCTAGGGTTACGGAAAGCTTCTTGCATAAGTCAATTTTTTGATTCAATAAAATTTTTCTGGGTATGTGACTGCACTGTCAATGTGTACAATTCCCGACATTTCGGTCACTATTGCGATTGGCCGAAACAACGGAAGTTTTACACAATGACAATGCGGTCATAGACCCAGAAGTATTTTATTGACTGTGACAATAGTCGCAGAGGACTACGCTTATATTTTTAGTCTATTTTGATGAAAATTAAAGGCAGCTAAATTAAACTTCTTAAAGCCTTTAAATTTCTGCAGTTGACAGAAGCTGTCAAAAGTTCATAAAAGACACGACGATACTATGGTACATTCTTTCTTCAATTAACTGTGTTCAATCCAATCGTTTTTTATGAAATTGCAACCAAAGCTATTTTTCTATAATCTTAACAGTTTAATTTTTATAGTTTTTGAAGATTTTAATGTTTTGCAATTTTGTCATATGATGACATGATGGAGACAGTGGCTGTTCCTTGAAGATAACTTGAACAAATCTGCATTTGCAGCCCGTATTGCTGAAGATAAGCATTCAGTGCGAAACATTGAGAACAACTTAAAAATTTTACATCTAGCAGAAAAAGGAGCCACTATGAATATATTAGAAGAAATAGAAATACACACACACAAAACAGTACACCAGACTATATCCTTAATGAACAAACAATTAGCTAACACCCCTTTCCTGAAAAATTTCCAAAAATTATTTTCCAACCCTATATTCCAACCAATATTAGTAGGCCTATCTGCAGATTAAGTAGCAAATTTATATGTTACTATAATTCTCATGATGTTAAATGTAATCAAATAATGTACTATTTTACATATACAGTACTTAAAACAACCAACTTTATAATTAATTAATGTAAAAGTATCACCTCAAAAAAATCAATGACTCTGTACTAGCGTAAAAGGCATTTCAGTTGCGTGAGTGAATAATGATCCTTTCCAAACATGGGACATCTTCAAATATAACGATATATCATAGCATCTTTGATACTCGTATGTTTGTAAGCTCTTTTTATGTATCAAAACATGTGGTGCGGGGTAGAAATCTTCTCAGTGACAAATCTTAAGTGTTCAGCGAGAAAAATTTACGTGTGCAACAATAAGAATGCAGTGGGAATGTATTCACATCTGTTGGGCGAATGTTATGAAAACAAACACTCCAAACCGACAATTCACGACAATTAATCTGTAAAAAAACACACCACATGTCATAAGGAAAGTCGTCTGAAGATGATTCACAACGACTCGAACCCGGTAATGGTACCCTTTGAATAAAGGAACTGAAAGTAAATTCGTGGCTGCTTGCTGTCCCAACACCATCAATATTTATCTTTAATGTTTTTGTTGGGTTTTAATACTAGCGTATTCAGTAAACACCATTATGAAATACACATATAACTAAAAGACCATTTCAAAATTCTGTATTTTCTAAAGGCAACTGGCATCGTGAATAACTTACATGTAACTGTGGAAGCTGTGAACAGGCATTTTCTTGGAAAATAAATGTGTGTTTTCTTGGTGGGCAAATACACCAACTACCTCTACTTCCTAAATAACCCGTCCTTTACAACTGCTCGACACATTTCCACGGAACACTGTTTGTGTAAATTATAGCTTCATAAATATGAAAATTATGAAGTGTTCGTGCAGCAGGAGGGCCAACTTTTTTATTTTATTGTTTAATTATGAAAGCTGGGGTAGTACAATCGCTTCTTTTGACGAGTAGGATAAAAACTGTTGTTAAAACACGATGCATCGGTTCCGTAGAATAACATTGATTCAGCACTGGATCTTAGGGCGATACGGTTCAAAAACCATTATACGCAATTTTGGATACTATCGCAAGTACTACTTAAATAAGATAAGACAAGTAATAAATACCAATGTTAAGCATAAACCCTATGCTCATCTATTGGTTGCTCTAAGTCGATCGCAAATACTCTTATAGGTTCGTCTCCTTTCCGTTATGGAATTCGTAGTCCGTTGCTCAGAGTTACGAAAAGGACGTTATCAAATTTCATTGGACCTTATGTGCTGCGTTCGGAATTATTCCCTTCCGAGGCGGAAACGTGGTAATATATTCATAGGGCTCTTACATGCAGTTGAGAGACGTGGGCCATTTTGAGAGATATGCCATTGTCCTATTGAACGAAGTTCGAAAGACTACGTAACGCGATGGAACTCATACATACGTTTTTAATACGAACACCTGAACTTCATTCCTCCTTCATTTGATAAATTACTAGTGTACAAGAGGCTCGGTGATTTGCATGTCACCTCCGCACAACCGTTTCCTACCAACTTATCCATTCCTCGTGAGACAACTATGTTCTCTTTGCTGCTATAAAGGAAATGAGCCTTTTATCGCTTATGGATGTCTTCTGCTGCAGTTCCAAGAAGTAAGCTAGTCCAGAGATGAAGTGGGCACGTGTGGCTGATCGTCGGAAGGGTACAAGAAAACATTTGACACGAAGACCGTCTGCCAAAGCAAACGAATTAATTTCAAAACACAGTATGCTACTGAACAAATAACGCTAACGGCAACTTAAAAATCAGTGGAATTCATTACAAAGTAGCCAGGTGAAACCTGCGCAAAACTGCTTTCGCTCCAGAAGTCATACTTCCTTCCACTTCAGAGGATGAGATCACGACTCATCTTCGTCCTTCATCATGGCTGGGAAAGCAGAGCAGACATCATTTCGAAATAAGTAGACATATTCAGATGGGTATTGGTGACACATCACCTGAAGCAGTAGAAATAGTAAAATATATATGAGTAATCGTCTAAAACAGCCTCACTCTTTATTCACTGTTTTTCAGGCTGGTATAAAAAATTCAGTACTAACGTGCAACCATGCTACTTGAACGTTCTGTTATTTATTTTCTGCTGCAATTCAAATAACGCGGGACAAAAGGGCCAATGTAAGGCTTCTTCTGATGTCAGCTTGTCGCAGGGACGCAATGACTTGACTTGCCAAAAATTCATTTCGGCTCATGGAACATGAGGTTTTGTTTAAGGCTTGCTTTCTGTCGATCTTTATACACACTCTTTTCCACGAGAAATGAACAAGCTCCTGACTCAGACAGTAGCGAGCCAGTGGATGTGTTGGACCTTCCATCGAGCTACAGAACCCGTCTCCCGCAGATGGGGCGATACGTTGGGAATTGACACAGAAACTTCATGGCAGATTAAAACTGTGTGCCCGACCGAGACTCGAAATCGGGACCTTTGCCTTTTGCGGGCAAGTGCTCTACCAACTGAGCTACCGAAGCACGACTCACGCCCGGCACTCACAGCTTTACTTCTGCCAGTACCTCGTCTCCTACCTTCCAAACTATACAGAAGCTCTCCTGCGAATCTTGCAGAACTAGCATTCCTGAAAGAAAGGATATTGCGGAGACATGGCTTAGCCACAGCCTGGGGGATGTTCCCAGAATGAGATTTTCACTCTGCAGCTGAGTGTGCGCTGATATGAAACTTCCTGGCAGATTAAAACTGTATGCCCGACCGAGACTCGAACTCGGAACCTTTGCCTTTCGCGGGCAAGTGCTCTACCAACTTTTTTTTTTTTTTTTTTATCTCCCACCCAGCTGGGAATCGAACCCGGGCCATTAGGTATGATATTCCGTCGCGCTGACCACTTTTTGTTTTTTTATTGCCGGGAATTATATATATATATATATATATATATATATATATATATATATATATATATATATATATACATTAGAATTACAAAAAACAAATACTAAAAAAAATAAAAGGTCGCATGCCGCGAGATTCGATCCGGCGACCTTCTTTTTTCCTTAGTAACAATAATATTTTATTGATTCATTTAATTTTAATGTCCCAAAAAAAATCATATATAAAAAAGAAGGGAAAGAAATATATACTGCTGAAGTGACTTCCTCGTCACTTCACTGAGAGTACATCCTATCCCTCGAAACAACGTAAACCTGGGACTCCCCACCGCTTCGGGGGGTTATGAAACATGCTGCCTAGAGAGTTCGCAAAATGAGTTTTATATTTAGAGTGGCGTCAGATGATTTCGTGTTGTTCTAGCAGATAATGCCAATAGTCCATGCCCGATATCAAGGTTCGCGAGAGCACGTAGTGCGATGCGTGTCCTCCAATCCATCGGATTGCCGAAGTTTTTTGTGAGGGGAAAAATACAGCGTCAGGGAAAAGTAAATCGTCCGTCGTGATCGTCGATTCGTCAGTGCGTCGGAGGAGAGCCATGATGCGTTGCGTCAGCCGCCAAACATCCTTTGCCTCACCGCACTGCAGAGAATGTTCGTCGGTGTCCCGCATGCCACATATAAGGCAGAGCGGGGAATCTACCATGCGAATGCCGTACAATCGTTGGCGGTTGACTGTCTTGCGGTTGATTAGTGTATACCATGACGATCGCGCTGCTGTGGTGAGGAGAGGTGTATGGACAGCTCTCCAAATCTGTCGCCAGTTTCGTGTTGCGTATTTAAGTTCGACAACATTGCTGCAATGATGACGACGCAAGTATCGATATATCTCACGGGTAGTGGGGATTCTTGTAGAAGGTATCTGTAACTGAACATAACTAAAATCAACAAAAAATCGCGCGACGTGAGAAAAAGAGGGCGAGATTGTGCCTACCGCCACCGGTGGTTCAAAGGACGTGGGAAGAAGCACATCCAGGATGGCCGACGTGATGGCGTGTTGCCGTTGGTTCCAAGTGCGCAGCGTCGCTCGCAGGTGTAGCTAGAGCCTTGTTCCGCACATCCGTGAGGTTAAGTCTTCCAGAATGGTGTGGGAGAGTTAAAGTCTTGTGTTTGACCTTAAACAACATTCCTTGGCTGACATAGTATCCAAAGGCCGCCATTATTCTGTCAGCAATACCATGTGGCATCGGCAGTACCTGTGCCAGGTGCGGCAGTCGCGAGGCCAGATGAACATTAGTGTAGTCCACCCTTTGGAGCAGGTCGTGCGTTCGGAGTGAATTGTTGCGTATGTGCAGTCGGACGTTCTGGAGGAGACGTCGATAGCTCGCCGCCGCTGATTGCCGTTGCGATCTGGTGAACAATACAACTAAGCATCGCAAGATGTCCACCGTCGTAAACGGACTCTGCAGAGCGTCCAGCCCTCGACCGATATGCATGATCTTGGTTTTATTCATGTTGACCCTGCTTCCCGCAGCTACTCCGTACGTAGTAAGGGTAACCATCTGACTTACTTCGTTCTCCGACCGGACGAGTATCATCAAGTCGTCGGCATATGCACGACACGTGAAGGAGCTCGCACAGAGTCGGACGCCTGTTAGAGTCCGTCTAAGAGTCTGCATCAATGGTTCGAGCGCTATTGTAAACAGTATCATCGACAAGGGACATCCTTGCCTAACTGAGCTGCAAACAGGAATCGTTCCTACCTCCCTGCCATTGAATCTCACCGTCGAAGAAGCGCCGCGAAGGAGGCGCATGAGGACGGTAATAAAATCCTGTGATATCGCGATGCGTCGCATGGTCAAGGAAATCATGGTTGATCCTGTCAAAGGCACGATCAAAATCCACCGATACGAACGGCGCTCGCATGCGACAAGTTTCCGTCAGGGAAATTACGTCACGGTATTCGCCGAGGATAGAATGTATGTTGCTCCGAACCCCTAGACAAGCCTGGTCTGGTGGTATTGTCTGGGATATTACAGTCTTGAGCCTTGCCGCCAACATTCGCGCACAGATCTTATAATCAGTATTGAGCATCGTGAGCGGTCAAAATTGAAGGGCGCTGACACTCGCTGTCGATTTCGGTATTGGTATAAGTATTCCCGCCATGAATTGCGACGGAACGTCCGTGCCAGGGCTCAATAACTCATTATACATCAATACCAACTGGGACATCATTAAATCCGCAAATGCGCGGTAAAATTCGAGTGTCAACCCATCCGGCCCAGGGGATTTATGCACCGCACCCTTCGCGAGTGCGCCCCGGATGTCATCTTCCGTTAGGGGTTCCAATAGCGCCTCTGCATCCGGACCATCCACCTCCGTTTGCATCTGTCGCAAAATTTCTTCTCCTGTCCGATTGTCCGTCGGCGTCCCAGTGAAAAGGAGGCGGTAATGCTCCAGAAACTCAGCAGCAATGTCCTGTTGTGACGTCAATGGCCGACCATCGTCATCATGGAGGACTGTGATTAGGGATCGGCGATTACGCGCATGTCCCTTGGACACATGATGCATGCCAATACGTTCCCCATCGACGTTGTCCAAGCACCGAGCACGGATCGAAAGTCCCTCCAGTCGACGTCTCGTGATCGATAAAATGCAGGCTTGAATGCGATGGACTTCCGCTTGACGCTCGGGCGATGGGGCCCTGGAGGACAGGTCGCGGAGCACCAGTAGTAATAATCAAGTGTATCTCGGAGCCATTTCGCTTTTTCCTTGCCATACGTTATGAGAGCTCTTCGTATCGCCGGTTTTGCACACTGCAGCCACCACGAAAGAACCGCACGGTGCAGCGGCAGACGGCGAGTGCAAGTCTGCCATGTTTCTTCGATCCGCTGGCGACATTCGAGATCCACCAACAAGGATGAATTAAGTTTCCAGGAACTACGACTCCGCCAGACCCTCTGCCTTGGGAGGGTTAACGTGCATAAATATGCAAGCTGATCCGTAAAAGCCGTGGGCCAACGTTCAGCAGCCAACACGTGATCTCTTAATACGTCAGAAACATAAATCAGATCCAGCCTGCTCGCCGAGTGGCTAGTAAAATACGTGTAGCCCTCTCGCTGCCCATGGATCTGTTCCCACGTGTCCATAAGGGCCATGTCCCAGCAGATCGTGTTCAATGCGTGGCAGGAGCTGAAATTAGGAGTTTTATCCTTCGGTGTGAGTACACAGTTGAAATCCCCCCCTACCAAAATGTGGTCTTACCTCCCATGGAAGAGGGGGGCAATCTCCTCCGAGTAGAATCGTGCACGCGCCTGTCGATTGTCAGATTCGGAGGATGCATAGATGTTGACGATACGGATGCCGTTCACGGTCATAGCCAAACCCCGAGCCGAAGGAAGGTAATCGAGGTCACACATCGGAATCCCTTCCCGGACTAGTATTGCAGTGTCACGTCCTCCATCGCGAGTCGGCGCTAGGTAAGTGTTGTATCCATGCACGTCGGGAAAAGCAGAATTGCAGGTTTCCTGCATCAGCAGAATATCAACGTCAGTGGCGTAAATCATGTCCCGGAGAAGTTTCATCTTTGCAAGCGAACTTGCGGTGTTAATGTTCACTGTGCCCACCTTATATGCTTGGTCCGTTGTCGTTGTCATGCTCATGTCATGTCATTGAGAACTCCAAGGGCTTTAGTCCGCTATTCGTGCTCAGAGGGGTGCCCGCCAACGGGCTGCCCTCCTTTGTTTTCGTTTTCGTGGTGTGCATCCTGTAGGTGAGTGGTCATCATCAGGGGGTGGCAATTCCTGTATGTCTTCGACTGGTTCCGCCCAGTCGCAGTGGTCATCCATCCGAGAAACGTCCTCTGATGTATTTCGACGTGGCTGCTGGGACATTGGTATCCTTGACTGCTTCGTCGGCAGCGCTGGGTCAGTCGGTGTCAATGAAGAGGGACCATCTGAAAGGCAGGACATCCGGTCACCATCTGACGGAATCCTGTCAGCGTCCTCTAAAGGGACATGTTCTGTGTCAGACAGGTCTTCGGCTATGATACCTTCCGTGTCCCCTAGGTTAGGGGGCGACGCGTCACCCGAACTATGGCGACGCTTTTTGCGACGCTTCGGCGATCGCTGTTTGCGTGCCCTACCCTCTGCTGCCTCACTGTGTTCGTCGATCGTTCGTTGGGCCGTTGCCGTGATGTGGGTGTAGGGACATTCTCCGAGTCACCTCCGTGCTCCCGTAACTCGGTCTGCTCTTGCATAAACACGTCCTTGTCACGCTCCGAACTTGGCAACACCTCCCGGCGGGCCACCGACACGTATGTCATCGGCAGTTGCGTGTGAACTTCTCGCTGTGACGCTTCTCCTTGTGGCAGTTGCACGACGCGAAGGTTGTATGCACTCCGAGCGGATATGTCCTTCTCCACCACAGCCAGAACAGGTGCGTGGCTGGCCATCGTAGATCACAATAGCTCGACATCCGCCAATGTATAAGTAAGACGGGATATGTTTAGTAAGGACGATCCGCACCTGTCGCACGCCGTTAAGCACAGGATATGTACTAAAACATGCCCAGCGTTCAGGCGTATGACTAAGTACCGTTCCATATGGTCGCAGCGATTCAGTAACCATCGATTCTGGCACCTCAAACGGCAATTCAAAGATCCGAATGACCGTCACACCCAATCCGGAAGGAGCTACTGTTACATCGCTGATATGGCCATCAGAGTGTCGAAATTTAAATCCTCTTTGAGCAGCGGAGAGAGTTCTTTCACACGCAGCGTCATCGGTCATCTTCACGTTCATTGTACTGCTTACAATGGACAGGTGTATTCCAATTATGTCTGCAGCAGGTAAACGAACTTCTTCCCTCAAAAAACGATCTATTTCGAAAGCTTTGGGTCTGGCAAATTCGTTGTCGAACGTAAATTGGAGCGTAGTCTTACGAAAATTGTGTGCCATGGCGATCGAGTCAGACAAGTACACGCGCGAGTACCGGCGGTGTAAACACTTCCTCGTCCACGCGCGCCCGCGGCCGGGACAGCAGGTCCGTGCCGCGCCACCGCCTAAAGCAGACTGATCAACTGAGCTACCGAAGCACGACTCATGTGCGGTACTCACAGCTTTACTTCTGCCAGTACCTCGTCTCCTACCTTCCAAACTTTACAGAAGCTCTCCTGCGAACCTTGCAGAACTAGCACTCCTGAAAGAAAGGATTTTGCGGAGACATGGCTTAGCCACAGCCTGGGGGATGTTTCCAGAATGAGATTTTCACTCTGCAGCGGAGTGTGCGCTGATATGAAACTTTCTGGCAGATTAAAACTGTGTGCCCGACCGAGACTCGAACTTGGGACCATTGCCTTTCGCGGGCAAGTGCTCTACCAACAGAGCTACCGAAGCACGGCCCACGCCCGGTACTCACAGCTTTACTTCTGCCAGTACCTCATATCAGCGCACACTCCGCTGCAGAGTGAAAATCGTATTCTGGAAACATCCCCCAGGCTGTGGCTAAGCCATGTCTCCGCAATATCCTTCCTTTCAGGAGTGCTAGTTCTGCAAGGTTCGCAGGAGAGCTTCTGTAAAGTTTGGAAGGTAGGAGACGAGGTACTGGAAGATGTAAAGCTCTGAGTACCTGGCGTGAGTCGTGCTTCGGTAGCTCTGTTGGTAGAGCACTTGCCCGCGAAAGGCAAAGTTCCCGAGTTCGAGTCTCGGTCGGGCACACGGTTTTAATCTGCCAGGAAGTTTCATATCAGCGCACACTCCGCTGCAGAGTGAAAATCACATTCTGGAAACATCCCCCAGACTGTGGCTAAGCCATGTCTCCGCAATATCCTTTCTTTCAGGAGTGCTAGTTCTGCAAGGTTCGCAGGAGAGCTTCTGCAAAGTTTTGAAGGTCGAAATAGTGTGGCACTTTCATCCGTATCAGGGAGACGTGGAAACTCTACCTGACGAAAGTAACGTAGATGTTCCGGACAGTTTTAACGTTGCAGGGATTTGTTTTTAAAATGGAAATTACCTTGCAGATCAGTCAGTTACATCTGCCCAAGCACACAGGCGACTTCATATGAAACAGCAGACGGTCTCGAACGCAGCTAGAAAACATATGTAAGATTTCCAGCGTCCTCAAAACTTTTACATAAATATCTTTGTAATTCTTTCAAGGTGACAATGAATTCTTCAAACCTCACGTTTTCTTTAACGCTAGTGAGTTTATGTAACTGGACTGTGTTTGTCAAAATGTGCCCCAACTACAACTTGAACTCTTTTTAAATGCATCCCCATAAAATCATAAAGAAGTTGTTCCTCACGTCCCAGTGCCTTACTGTCAGCAGGGTGCAGTCAAGTCCACTTAAGATGCAAAGTCTGCAATCCATTTCGATGTTTTAGTTTTCGTTCCTGCACCCCTGTTTCGTTCAGAGATTCAACAACAACGAGTTTTAAATCGAATAATCGTTCCAGGCATGCCCCTTGACGTAACCAACATACTGTGCAGTAATCCATAAAGTCTCCATTCTCTTCGTTCAGTTCATTCGGAAACTGTTTCAACTGGAATAATGCGAGCGACTTCAGACATTTCACTGGTCGTACCACTGGTTTCTTCACATGCTGCATGCCAGAAAATTTAATTCAAAGTGCTTCTTGATTTACAGATCAATGAATCCCGTCCGTCGATCTTTGTAATGTTTTACTCTTTCTTCGTCAACTAAATTTTTGAATTTTTTCTGCGTCGTACTGGGACGTCGTATCATAGCAAAGCCGCAGTACCCGTCGCTTATGCGAATTCTCATCTCCCTCTACTGTCATTAACATTCATTTTTAAAGGCTGGTGACGATAGATCGCTAGACTGCCTCTTTTTGTGCAGACAGCCTCTGTACCTGTGAACGTTCTTCATACCACGAAAAAACAGCGACGGGTAAACAGCGCTGACAGCACGATTCTGCCGAACAGAAGAGAGTTGAGACGGTCACAAATGTCACACCACAATACTCAATGAAATGTCGCGCTGTTCCGGGTCCTTTGGAGAACGACCGAGCAGACCCTAGACAGACCGGGCCTTGGCCCGCATTTCGTCCGCACACAGGCAGCACGCATGAAGTTTGGCACGCAATGGCCGATTCAATGTTAGGGGTATCGCAACTTGCAGTCCGACACTTCACTAGCCATTCATTGTCCATGATCTAGTTCTGGGGTTGTCTATGATTTATCAACTAATTTAACCATGTCTTGCGAAATAAAGACAATTTATGATGCTAAAATAATCCATCATCCTCATCCAAGCCACCACCTACCACCTGCACACGAGGAAACGTTTCTACTAGGTGATAATCCTGTGAAACACTATTTTATCGCTCATCTTAATTTTAAAAGCGGCAGGGAAGGAAGCTGAGCTGGAGGAGCATACAGAAATTAATATTCCGTTTTGCGTATAATACAGGAATCATTTTTAAATCCATTGGATGCTCAACAGAAATAATCTCGGCGTATGTTTCCTACTATGATGTATAGTAGAGGTAAAGAGGTTGGCTTGCACGAGTATTGACAAAGTCATCACCAGTGACTGCAATATCTAACTACTAATATTCCATGTTAACTCGTATGCCCACGACGTCGGTGGACACGCCACGTAAAAAATAGTCTTCTATTGCTCAATGGTCTCTCATCACTTAGGATCCAAATACTGTTGTCGTCTGAGAAAGCGTAAATGGAAGCTGTCTGATGGGCCGTGCTCACACAAAACACTCTGGGGTCAGTGATTTCCTACCTGGCCTCTCACTTTCTTCGGTGGTGGTGGCACGTGCTTTAAAAAAAGCACCCGTGATCTTCGCGTGACTAATGGACCAATAATGCCCCCTCGTCTCCACTCTGCTACGTTTTGCTCAACATGCATTCAGACAGACACCCAAATTCATAGTTTAGAATCGAACTGAATGCTTGATGGGCTATGTCTAGCAACATAGAGACGAGACGGCATTATTGGTCCATTATTCCCGAGAGGACCACGGGTGCTTTCCCGAAGGCTTATGCCGCCGGCACCAAGGAAGCCAGATAGGAAGCCACTGAGTCCAGGGTGTTTTACGAGTTTCCAGCACGCTCGAGTAGCTGTGGGTCAGCAACTTTTGTTAATCAGTATAAGGAAAAAGTTGCTAAGTATACTTTTTTTAATAAATGAAAAGCACCAGTTCGCTTTTGTTCTACAATATTACTTTTATTGTAAACCGGTTTTCGGCTTAGAAGACCATCCTCAGACATGCCGAGTTTACAATGAAAGTAATATTGTAGAACAAAAGCAAACTAGTGCTTTTCATTTATTATAATGTCGTTCTACGAAGAACCGTCGGCAGATTCTGTTAATATACTTTTTTGATTTACTCAATGACTAGTTTCTGGCCGAGACCCATTTTCGAATCATTGTAACATAGTAAAAATATTTCGCGAGATGTAAAGACCATGTCAGAAATGTGGAATGAACAGTTACAGCGTATACAGTGTTATCTGTATGCGCTGTAACAGATCGTTGCACGTTTCTGACAGTGTTATCACATCTTCGTAAATACCATTTTTAACTATTACGATGATTTGAAAGTGGGTCTCGGCCCGAAACTAGTTGTAGAGTGAAAAAAAGTGAAATATTCCACCTTCAACTGGTTTTCCGTTATAGTGTCCAGTGTGTTGACTTTGAGTGGGGCCACAAGACAGATGCTTGTACACTTTCTCAGATGGCAAGAGTGTTAGCGTCCTAAGTGGTGCGAGCCCACTGAGTAATAGAAGACTATTTTTCACGTGGCATGTCCAACGGCGCCAGAGGGCAAGTCGCGACTTTTTTCCACAGGGTAACAGTGACACGACGTGCGGAATCGTAAACAGCGGAGCCCTGCATTAGTCTGGGAAGCTAAAAAACAGGCTTGTTTTTAACGATTAAAACAGATCGACCTTCAGTATTCTCATTTTGAAAAAATGCAGTCTGAGAAGCACTGTCTCAAGACAATTGGGAGATAAGATCAGTGAGGTGGAATGAGAAGAGGCCATTCTGCACTTCTGTGCTTTGGAGCATACCACCAGCAACAGTCAGGCTGGCGCCTGACTAAGTGAGGGTGTTAACCCTTGCTAAGAAGCACTAAGAGACGCTATCATTGACTAATGTAAATAAATTCTGAAGTGGGAGAGTGGTGCTCGCTCGTCTGTGCATACCTGGAGGAGGCGTGACAGGTTGGAACCTGAAACAGGAGACAGATGTGGCCTGAGTTCCAGAACTCAAAATCCATCCTCTTGATTAGCTATATTAAATTTTAGCGTGGAAGGGAGAGAGCTGCCTTATTATAACGTATCTGATTGGTCGGTACGCGGAAGGTCCACTGTCACTGGTTATTAAAATCATTTACGATTCACACTCACAGAGAAAGAGTAAAAATTCAGAATTTGCTATGAGTGCCCAGCAGAGAACACCTTGATCCAAGGATGCAGGGGGACTTCGACACCAGGCTCTGGGGGGGAAACAGTCTTCGATGTATGACAATTGTCATAGAGTTTTGCTGCTGTCACAGCAGCCACTCACTGCCACTGACAACTCAAAATATGCTGAGCAACGGCAACTTCGCAAACTGAGTTGCAGGTGGCATGCGAAGTCTTCAAATTATTGTGAGGATTTCACTGCCAAGTATGAATACGCTTATTAGGAACCACAGGCTCAATATGCGCTCAATCAAGGTAGTAGATGTTTGTGTGTGTCTTTCTCTGGTCCGTTCTTATTGATTAATAACCAGAAATAACTGTGCAACTGTTTACGTCACTTGTGCAATCTGTGTTTAATTTGAATCCTACAGGGCTTTGTAGTGACCACTTGTTTCATTCAGGGTGTAACACCATAGCTTACACACTACATACCCTTTGTTGATTCCTTTAGGTTTCTGTTTTGTTCAACATCCTATCGTTGAACTTCTGTAATTAGTGTATGATTAATTCGATGCTGTAATGAAGTTTAATCTCTGTAATATGCAAAATATGAGCAAATGATATGTGTTGTCTTTCGCACATAAACTCTTTGGTTATCTTTGCGGTTGAATAATTTTGTTTAAATAATTTTTTTGCAGAAATGTCAATATGTGCAAATGTTCTGTTTTATTTAATATGTTTGGTTGCTGTTATGTAAACTGCTGGCCTTCCCTGGGGATCTTAGTTATTTTTTATGTAAAAGGTGGTGTGGTTCCCCTCGGGAACAGAACTTAGTAGCGCGTGCAAAATGTGGTTGGCATAGGTAGAAGAGGTGGATTAAGAGTCAGTTGGGGATGAGTTACTGAACCACCAACAGCTCATGAAAAGGTTGTGAATTATGCTGGTGCCGAGAGGGGCTTTTTGTGCCGTTTTCCAATGTGCCAAAGCCTCAGATTGATGCAGTAACTAGCTGGAATTATGTTAGAATTGAAATCTATCATCGCCACCAAGAAAGGACAAAGTCCAGTAATTCTACTTGCAAACCCACCTAGCAACATGCACTCGCCACCACATTGCGCAATCACTGTAATGGGACAAAAGAACTATAGTAATGTACAGTGAAGGATCAGCTCATAGGATGTTATAGTGTACTCAAATATAAGGTAAAATTTGACTGAACTACTGTACCTACCGTGATTTATCCTCAGTCACATATCCACTTAGGGTCCCTACCACGCTAAAGTGTTTACCGAGTGTCCTTTATTGAGAGCATATTAAAGTTAATATTGCAACAGAGTGTTCTAAAATTAACATTGTTTGTTGAAAGGATCTTACAAATATCTCAATTTTGTGTTTCACTGCAGTAAAAGTTCAGAACTGCAACTTTTGAGAGTTATATGTTCATGTCTGCGGAGTGCTGGTTTCACTAATGTAATGAAAGTGCTTTTATTTTGCTCTACTATAGTAGTCAAGATTAAGCCCCCCCCCCCCCCCCCCAATTGAAAGTAGTCCCAATGCTCAAAGTTACTTAAATATAGAATTATAGAAAGTTTCAATTACTCTTGCTATTCTTGTGAAGTTCTGTACAATTTTGGGTTCCTCTTGTGTATTAAAAGTGCATATTAATGGTGTAACAGGATCCACAGTTCGTCTATTGTGCTCATGCTAGATAACGATTAATAGAAAGACATCTATGAAAACAGTGAGTTCTTAATTCAAAAGACAGTGAGAAGTAATTTGTTAGTGAACTCCATTTAATTTTCATTCTAAGTAGAATGGTGTTTAGTAGTGAGCGACTTTGTCTATGCACAATGACTAATTTTACTGTGAACCATATCCGCATTTCATGTCAGATAGGAATATATTTGAAAAGTAATATTGAACCTATGTCCAATTTACGATTTTACAGTGAATATTAATAGTAACGTTATTGAGATCATTCAGTTTGACTAAGTGCTCAAGGTAATAGTGTGTTTCGTTATCTGTGATATTTAAGCAAATAGCTCGTTCTGCTCTAACTGTCAGCTCCAACCTTAACGTTAACATATGCAGGTGCCAGATTCATTGCACTCTCGTGCGGCAAAGTATAGGTTGTGTTTGTCTGTTGAAGTTAGTCATACCTATTCTCTTGAACAAGAATGTTAATCATTCTCATACCTAATTAGGCTGGCGACCGTTTTCTGTATTCTTTGAACAGTGTGGATAGGTAAAATATTGTTTGTTACTGTTTAAAAGCCGGCCGGTGTGGCCATGCGGTTCTAGGCGCTTCAGTCTGGAACCGTATGAGTGCTACGGTCGCAGGTTCGAATCCTGCCTCGGGCATGGATGTGTGTGATGTCCTTAGGTTAGTTAGGTTCTAGGGGACTGATGACCTCAGATGTTAAGTCCCATAGTGCTCAGAGCCATTTGAACCATTTTTACTTTTTAAATATTTACGTAAATCTGACTTTCACTTCCGATAAGCCATCTCCGTTAGGTACATCGCAGTCAACACATCAAAACTGCTTTCGGAGGGCAACACTGCTCTGTTGCTTTATACCATAATTGCTTTAACAAGATAGCTCCATTTTACGGTCTGCCTCCAATTTTAAGCTTATGGTATAGCAGTAGCAGACGGTAGTGTTATTAGGGGTTATATGAAATCACTACTTTTATCGTCTTTGTGAGTTGCAGCACCTACGTTTCATGTATGTTTCGCTAAGTTATCCATTGTGCCACACCTGTAATTAAGTTCGCATGATCCCATGGAAAGCGGTCCGTTGACGGGTACCGTTACCCAGTACAGGTAGTTCTGATATCCAAGCTAACATGTCAACTGCTCAGCTGTAGCTTGAAAATATCGTTGTAACATTCACTAAAAACTTCCTCATTCATGTATTGTCTTTTACGCTTTATAGCTCCCTCCACCACCATGGAAGTTATTCCTTGTTGTCTTGTGTCCTAGCATCCTATTCCTTCTTCTTTTCCATGCATTTTTTCTCGCAGGGTTGCACCCGTGGTCTATAGCTTTGTCTTTGGTTTCTAATCAAAACTTCCTCGGTCCTAGATTTGAAAACTGTCAGCTATTAAATTTTGGTTAATAATCAGAATTGGTGGTTGAAAACTTCCGGCATAAGAAATCACCCACATTCAGGGAAATCTCTTGTCCTCGGGGTGGGAAACTATCCCTAAAGGCAGAAGAATCAGCAGTGGTCGACGGCATGAGGATGCAAAAGGCAATGGAAACCACTACATTGAGGGCACATAATACGTATCCACCGGACATGTGACCTGTAATTTAAAAAGTGTCATGATGATTTCTCCACTGGCAAAAGATAGTTCCCCAGTCGTATCTCCAAGAGGGGACAGCCAAGGGGGAGGGGACCATGAGAAAAAGATTGAAGAGCGAACGAAAGGATAACATTGTACGAGACGGGGCCTGGAATGTCAGAAGCTTTAACATGATACGGAAGCTAGAAAATCTGAAGAGAGGAATGCAAATGCTCAATCTAGATATAGAAAGGATCAGTGAAGTGAAATGGAAAGAAGATAAGGATTTCTGGTGAGATGAGTGTAGAGTAATAACAACAGCAGCAGAAAATGTGTAACAGGATTAGGATTCGTTACGAATAGAAATGTAGGGCAGAGAGTGTGTTACTCTGAACATTTCGGCTCAGTGACAGGTTTGTTCTTACCAGGATCGACAGCAAACCAACATCGATAACGATAGTTCAAGTATACATGCCGACGTCGCAAACTGAAGATGAAGAGATAGTAAAGTATATGAGGATATTGAACGGGTAATACAGTGCGTAAAGGGGGTGAAAATCTAATCTACATGAGGACCTGGAATGTAAGGGAGTGTAGGGGAACGAGTAGAAGAAAAGGTTACAGGAGAATTTGAGATTGGGACAAGGAATGAGAGAGGAGAAAGACTAATTGAGTTGTGCAAGAAATATCAGCTAGCAATAGCGAAAACTCTTTGGAAGAATCACAAGAGGAGAAGTTATACTTGGAAAAAGACGGATCATACGGGAAGATTTCAGTTAGATTACATCATGGTCAGAAAGAGATTCCGATATCAGATACTGGATTGTAAGGCGTACCCAGGAGCCGATATACACTTAGATCACAACGAAACAGTGATGAAGAGTAGAGTGAAGTTTAAGGCGAACATCCAGAATGCTGGAGTAATTTGGATAAGCAACCTCTGTTAATCAATAGAACGAAAAGTCAGTCCAAGTTGAAAATATTTTAATTTTCATTAGGTGGCTAGTTTCGGGCCGTGCCCTAATTTCAAATCAACGTAACAAAGTCGAAAATGGCATTTCCAAAGACGTCAATAAAATGTATAATATACGTTGGCTCAGGTGACTTTTAACATAGGGGGGTTATGTAGGGATTTTACTAAAGAGGATCAGGTAGTGATTGTGGGTGGGGCTGGTAATAGTACTGATAGGGATGGGGAGTATGACATAGATGGTGACCTGGAAAAGATAGCCACTCAGACTGGCAACACGAATGTGCATTTCGTGGAAGTGTTTCAGCGTCACGATCAGCCTCATCTTAATACAGCCGTCAGGCGTAATAACATGAGACTTGGGGGTGCGCTGATGACAGAAGGCATGAGTCACATTTCAGTGGTGTCGGTGGAGTCTATCAGTAGGACGGGTTTCACTAGACATGGCCTGCACCTCAACAGGTATGGGAAGGGGAGGTTGGCAAAACTTATAGATGACAGCATAGGTGGGGGTGGTGGGATCACTCATGGGAAAATTCCGGTAGTTGTGGGTGTTAGAGCTGTACCTTTTTTAGATTGAAGTCAGCTGATAGGTATTCCTGCCTAAGGGAAGTCTCTCTAACAAAGAAACCACTTTCTGCAAAGCTTGGGTATCCGATTAATGAGGGAATTAGTATATTTCATCAAAATATACAAGGTATTAGAGATAAAGTTAGTGAACTGCGTATAGATGTTGACTCTGAAATTATTGGTATATCTGAACACTTCTTAAATAAGGAGATAATTCAGAGGCTTCCTTTACCAGGATACAGGTTGGCTGGCAGCTTTTCTAGGAGCTCTTTGCGGTGTGGGGGAGTAGCCATGTATGTGAAAAACGGTATCCCATTTGAGTCAATTGATGTTTCAAAGTACTGCACTGAAAAGGTGTTTGAATGTTGTGCAGGTGTGGTTAAATTTAGTGGAGCTAAACTTCTTACTGTTGTAATTTATAGATCCCCAGACTCCGATTTCACAACATTTTTGCTAAAGCTAGAGGAGGTTCTTGGTTCACTTTATAGGAAATACAAAAAGTTAGTTATATGTGGTGACTTCAATATTAATTGTATAAGTGATTGTGCAAGGAAAAGGATGCTGGTAGACCTCCTTAACTCATATAATCTTATGCAAACCGTATTCTTTCCAACGAGAGTGCAAGGGAACAGTAGAACAAACATAGACAATATTTTTGTTCATTCGTCCTTATTAGAAGGGCATTCTGTTAGCAAAAAGGTGAATGGCCTCTCAGATCATGATGCACAAATTTTAAGTCTAAAAGATTTTTGTGCTGCAACACATGTTAAATATAGTTACCATCTTTTTAGGAAAGCTGATCCAGTTGCTGTACAGACTTTTGTAAACCTTATCAAGGAACAAGAGTGGCAAAATGTTTATAGTGCTGATACAGTAGACGATAAATATAATGCTTTCCTCAAGACTTTTCTCGTGCTCTTTGAAACTTGCTTTCCGTTAGAACGTTCAAAACAGGGTACTAGCACAAACAGGCAGCCTGGGTGGCTGACTAAAGGGATAAGAATATCTTGTAGAACAAAGTGGCAATTATATAAAAACGTTAGAAACAGTCAAAATCTAAATGCAGCAGCCCATTACAAACAGTATTGTAAGGTGCTTAAAAAAGTTATTAGGAAGGCAAAAAGTATGTGGTATGCAGATAGAATAGCTAAGTCTCAGGATAAAATTAAAACAATATGGTCAGTCGTAAAGGAAGTGGCTGGTCTGCAGAGACAGGTCGAGAATATAGAATCAGTGCGTAGTGGGGATGTCCGTGTTACTGATAAGTCACATATATGTACAGTACTTAATAATCACTTTCTGAATATAGCAGGTGAACTAAATAGAAACCTAGTCCCAACAGGGAATCATATAGCGCTCTTAGAAAAAAGTGTTCCGAGACTGTTACCTGAAATGCTCCTCCATGATACTGACAAGAGGGAGATTGAGTTAATAATTAAATCACTAAAGACCAAGAACTCTCATGGATATGACGGGGTATCTAGCAGAATACTGAAGTATTGTTCCACGTATGTTAGCTCAGTACTTAGCCATATCTGTAACTTTTCCTTTAGGAGTGGTCGGTTTCCTGACCGATTAAAGTACTCGGTAGTGAAGCCACTTTATAAAAAGGGAGACAGGGATAATGTTGACAATTATAGACCTATTTCTATGCCATCGGTGTTTGCTAAAGTTATCGAGAGGGTTGTATATACAAGGTTACTGCAGCATTTAAATTCACATAATTTGCTGTCAAATGTACAGTTTGGTTTTAGAAATGGCTTAACAACTGAAAATGCTATAGTCTCTTTTCTCTGTGAGGTTTTGGACGGATTAAATAAAAGGTTGCGAACGTTAGGTGTTTTCTTTGATTTAACGAAGGCTTTTGACTGTGTTGACCACAAAATATTACTGCAGAAGTTGGAACATTATGGAGTAAGGGGAGTAGCTTACAATTGGTTCGCCTCCTACTTCAAGAACAGAAAGCAGAAGGTAATCCTCCGCAATATTGAGAGTGGTAATGATGTTCAGTCCCAATGGGGCACTGTTAAATGGGGTGTTCCCCAAGGGTCGGTGCTGGGGCCACTGCTGTTTCTTATTTATGTAAATGATATGCCTTCTAGTATTACAGGTGATTCAAAAATATTTCTGTTTGCTGATGACACCACCTTGGTAGTGAAGGATCTTGTGTGTAATATTGAAACATTATCAAATAATGTAGTTCATGATATAAGTTCGTGGCTTGTGGAAAATAATTTGATGCTAAATCACAGTAAGACTCAGTTTTTACAGTTTCTAACCCACAATTCAACAAGAACTGAGATTTTAATCAGACAGAATAGGCATGTTATAAGCGAGACGGAACAGTTCAAGTTCCTAGGCGTACGGATAGATAGTAAGCTGTTGTGGAAAGCCCATGTTCAGGATCTCGTTCAGAAACTAAAGGCCACTTTATTTACCATTAGAACAGTATCTGAAATAAGTGACATTTCAACACGAAAAGTAGTATACTTCGCATATTTTCATACGCTTATGTCATATGGTATTATTTTTTGGGGTAATTCTTCTGATTCAAAAAGGGTATTTTTGGCTCAAAAACGGGCTGTTCGAGCTATGTATGGTGTAAGTTCGAAAACCTCTTGTCGACCCCTATTCAATAGTCTGGGAATTTTGACATTGCCCTCACAGTATGTATTTTCTTTAATGTCGTTTGTTGTTAGCAATATTAGCTTATTCCCAAGAGTTAGCAGCTTTCACTCAGTTAATACTAGGCAGAAATCAAATCTGCATGTGGAATGCACTTCCTTGACTCTTGTGCAGAAAGGAGTGCAGTATTCTGCTGCATCCATTTTCAATAAGCTACCACAAGAACTCAAAAATCTTAGCAGTAGCCCAAACACTTTTAAGTCTAAACTGAAGAGTTTCCTCATGGCTCACTCCTTCTATTCTGTCGAGGAGCTCCTGGAAGAGCTAAAAAATTAAGCAAATTCCAGTGTCACATTCTTGATTTTCTTTATTTAAACTAACGACTTGTCACCTGAAAACGTTTCTTATATTTCATTTTATCTGTTTCTACAATCGTGTTATAATTTCTTGTATTGACTCGTTCCATGACCATGGAGACTTCTCCTAAATGTGGTCCCACGGAACAATAAATAAATAAATAAATGAAAAAATATCCGTATGCAATGTGAACAATAAATAAATAAATAAATAAAAAAATATCCGTATGCAATGTGAATGAAAATCACACATTCTGTTGAAATCTTCGGAAATCCCATTTTCCATTTCGTTATGTTAATTTGAAAATCTGTTGATACCTGAAACTAGTCATCGAACGAAAAATAAATTATTTTCAACTTGGACTGATTTTTCGTTCTGTTGGAGTTTAAGAGATTAGTCAGGAAGAAGGAATACGCAAGGAAGTGGGATACGGCAGAACTAAGAAATGACGAGATATGCTTGAAGTTTTCTAAGTCTATAGACACAGCAATAAGGAATAACAGAACACGTTGGAGAAGAATGAACATCTCTAAAAAGGGCCATCACAGATGTTGGAAAGAAAAACGTAGGTACAAAGAAGAAACCATGAGCAGCACCAAAATATTTCAGTTGATCGATGGAACAGTGAAGTACAAAAATGTTCAGGAATACAGAAATACAAGTCGCTGAGGAATGAAATAAATAGGTAGTGCAGGGAAGCTAAGGCGAAATGGCTGCATGAAAAAATGTGAACGAAATCGAAAAAGAAACGATTGTCGGAAGGACTGACTCAGCATACAGGAAAGTCAAAATACCCTTCGATGAAATTAAAAGCAAGGACGACAACATTAGTATCGCAAGATGAATTCCACTGTTAAATGCACAGGAGAGAGCGAATAGGTGGAAAGACTACATTGAAAACAGACTACATTGAAAACTTCTATGAGGGAGAAGATTATTCTGATGTGATTGGAGCCAGTGTTAGAATTTAAGAGAGCAGTGGAGGACTTAAGATCAAATAAAGCAGAACGGATACATAACATTTCATCAGAATTGGGTGAACTGACAACAAAACGACTAGTCAAGTTGTTGAGCGGAATGTATGAGTCTGGCGACAGACCATCTGTCTTTCGGAAAGTTATCATCTACACATTTCCTAAGACTACAAGAGCTGAAAAGTGCGAGAATTATCGCACAATCAGCTTGACACCTTATGCATTCGAGTTTCTGAAAAGAATAACATGCACAAGAATTGAAAAGATGATTGGGAATGTGCTAGATAAAATCCGTTTGGCTTTAGAAAAGGTAAAAGCACCGAGGCAATCCTGAGGTTGCGGTTGATAATGTGAGCAAGACTAAAGAAAAGTCAAGACACATTCATAGGATTTGTTGACCTGTAAAAAGCGTTCTTCAAGGTAAAATTGCGTAAGATGTTCTAAATTCTAAGAAAGGTAGGGGTAATTTAAGGGGAGAGACGGGTAATAAGCAGGAACCAAGAGGGAGTAAGTGTGGACGACCAAGAACGAAGTGCTTGAATTAAAAAGGGTGTAAGACAGGGATGTATATCGCCCCTACTGTTCAATGTGTACATAGAAAAAGCAATGTTGGAAATGAAAGAAAGTTTCAGAATTGGAATTAAAATACAATGTGAAGGGATGCCAGTGATACGATTCGCTCATGACATTCTATCCTGAGTGAAAGTGAAGAAAAATTAGATGACCTGCTGAATAGGATGAAAGGTCTAATGAGTACAGAATATGGATTGAGAGTAAGCCGAATAAAGACGAAAGCAATCAGAATTAGCAGAAATGGGAACAGAGAGAAACTTAACATCAGAGTTGATGATGATGAAGTAGATGAAGTTAGGAATCCTTGTTCCTAGGCAGGAAAATAACCATTGAGGGAGGGAGCAAGGTGGATGTCAAAAGCAGATTAGCACAGGCAAAAAGTGTGTTCCTAGCCAAGAGAAGTCTGCTACTATCAAACATTTGCCTTAATTTGAGGAAGAAATTTCTGAGAATGTACGTTTGGAGCACAGCATTGTATGATAGTGAAACATGGACTGTGGAAAAACCAGAAGAGAATTGAACTATTTGACACGTGGCGCCACAGACGAATGTTTAAAATTAGGTGGACTGACAAGGTGAGGAATGAGATTGTGCACAGAATCCGAAACAAAGGAATATCTGGAAAACACTGACAGGGTAAAGGGACAGGATGAAAGGACATCTGCTAGGACATCAGAGAAATACTTCCATAGTACTAGAGGGAGCGGTAGAGGGCAAAAACTGTAGAGGAAGACAGAGATATGGAATACATCCAGAAAACAATTGAGGACGTAGATTACAAGTACTACTCTGAGATGAAAAGATTGGCACAGGAAAGCAATTCGTGGCGGGCCGCATCAAATTGGTCAGCTGCTTATTCTACTATCTTGAACGGCTTTTATGTTTAAAGTGTATGCAAACCGTTGTTTTTCTAATATCGATTTCCATGTAGCTGAAACTTGTTAGACCCAGTATGCATCTCTGGGGCGATAGAGTTCAAAGAATTTGTTTGGCCTTTATCACAAAAAAGTAGTTCTCTGTAATATTATGAAAACTGTAATTTACATTTCTTTGCCTTGTCTTTTTTGTGTGATTAATGGTTTATAAATTTTTATGTTACACTTGTCCCCTGTGGTGAACAAGTATTGCTTATTTTGTAGATGCAAAATTTGGTTTTCGTGGTAAATAGGTATCTTGAAACCGTTATGTTCTTTATGTTCACTCCCGTATCCTAGCTTCCTACAGTTCTCATCTATTTAAAGGAATGGACAGTCTAATGAGTACAAAATGTGAGTTGAGAGTATCGAGAGTAAATCTGTTGGTAGCCCGCACAGTTCTTATTTCGTCCACCTTACTTTCAAAGTCCTCCTATAGTATCACATCTCAGACGCGTGAATTCTCTGCTTTCATGGTATCTCCACAGTTGATTATTCTCTTCCATACAGAGCTGCGCCCCAGACATACATTTTCAAAATGTCTTCCTCAAATAAGGCCACTGTTAATCAACAGCAGATTTCATTTTCCCTGGAATGCCTTCTATGCCTGTGTTCGGCTTCTTTTAGTGTTCGGCTACTTAATGTCGTACTTGCTTTCTCCAACATTTGTTAATTTATTTCTACACAACACAATTTTTTTCACGCTGTCTACACTGCGGTCCTCAATTTTGATGTTAAGTTCCTCAGTAATCTCATTTATGGTACTCCTCATTAGTTCCTTCTTTCTTGTGGATACTCTCAACCCACATTCTGCGCTCAGTAGATTGTTCAGTTCATTCTGTATGTCTTGTAGTTCGTCATCGCTTCCAGTAAGAGCAGGTTTCCCGTCATAAAATATTGTCACTAATATTCCTTCACCTCTAATTTTAGTCGCAATCCTGACGTATCCTTTACATCCGTCACTGTTTTTTCGATGTACAGATTGTACAGTAGGTGAGAAAGACTGCATCCCCACTGCCGGCAGCTGTGGCCGAGCGGTTCTAGCCGCTTCAGTCCGGAACCACACTGCTGCCACGGTCGCAGGTTCTAATCTTGCCTCGGGGATGGATGTGTGAGCTGTCCTTAGGTTAGTTGGGTTCAAGTCTAGGGGACTAATGGCCTCATTATGTTAAGTGCCATAGTGCTTAGAGCCGTTTTGAACATCCCCACTTTTAATCCGAACACTTCCTCTCAGTCTTCCGTTCGTATTGTTCCTTCGTACTTCTTATACATGTATTACTTGTTCTTTCCTACAACTTATGCCTATATATCAAAAAATTTCTAAAGTCCTGCAGCGTTTTACATTGTCAAAATCTTTGTCTAGATCAATAAATACTATGAAATTGTCTTTATTTATCTAAAGACTTGCTTCCGTTATCAAGGGGAGCGTCAATACTGCCTCTCGCTTGTATTTGTTTCCTAAAGCCAAACTGATCATCACTTAAAATATCCACAATTTTCATTACCAATCTTCCTTATATCGTAATTTCCAACAACCTAGATGTATGAGCTGTTAAGGTAATTGTATGATAATTCTCGTACTTATTTACTTTTGCTTTCTTCGAAATTGCGTGGATGATGTTCCTCCGAAAGTCACGTCTCATTGCTTCTACACATGAACTTGAATAGTCGTTTACTTGCCATTTACGCAATGATTTTATAAAGTGCGAAGGAATGTTATTTGACTGCAAGTCATTCAAAGCTCTGTCAGACTGTGACTTGTATTGCTGTCTGTTCCTGAGAGTTTTTGTACATGCTTATTTCGTCGATCAATTGAAGTATTTATTCTGTTATCCACGGTTTCGTCGCAAGTACGTACTTTATACCTATAACTCTGTGTCCGACTTCTGTGACTGCCCTTTTAGAGATGTCCACTCCCCTTCAACTTAATTGCCTACTCTGGTATTCCTTATCGCAGTATCCACATCGTTAGCGAAAAAACGGAATATACCTGGTGTTTCAAGAATAAAGAATAGATTTTAGTTATTTATTATAGACAAACTATAAGAGATACTAACACATTGTGCATGTCACTTGATAGCGGAAGATTCAAACTTTTGACATAGCTACGTTGCTGTTTGTTTGTGGCAACATGGGCACTACACCACAAAAGATATCACTTTGTGAGCTGGATTTTGCACGAAGCGAATCCATTGTTCAAGTGTAACGTGCATTCCGCTGTCGATTCAGCAAGAAGCTGCCTCTGCACAAGCAGATTTATGACTCGCATACAAAATTCTTGGAAGTTAGTTGAATGTGCAAAAGAGGAGCACTGGTCGCGAAGCACATGTCGGGCAAATCCGAGATGTGTCCACACGAAACCCTCGAAAGTTCACAAGAAGGGCAGGCGAGGAACTTTAGCTTCCCCAAACAATGGTGTGTCTTCTTCTGAAACGATGTCTGCATACGAAACCTTACAAGTGGCCGTTACTGCAGCAGTTGCATCCCGGCGACCGTAACAGAAGTTACGAATTTCGCGTTCCAGTTCTCCAGGATAAGGCAGAGGATACTTTTTCCGAAAATAGAGGGAATGTATAAAGTGGTTTTACGAGAGAAGTAGACTTTGAGACAATATTACAGAAAAAGAAAATGTAGGTGATGATGATATGGCAAACGTTTGTAAGACAAAAAAATTGGCAGAGCACTGGAAGTCTATACAAGGCACCTGGAGTAGACTACATTCGCACAGAATTATTGAGATACTTAGGATAATCAAGTATAACTAAAATGTTTATACTCAATAAGTAAGATTTATGATAAAGGCGAAACACTCTGAGGCATAAAGAAGACTGTAATAATTCCTGTTCCAAAGAACCCGTATGGTTACAAGTGTGAATATTATCGAACAATCAGCTTAATAAACTTTGGTGGAAAAATACGTACCCGAATTATTTACAAAAGAATGGAAAGACTGGCAGAAGTTGATGTCTGGGAATATTATTTTAGATTCTGCGAAAATCTAGGAACTTTCGGAGAAATACTGGTCCTATGATTTACCTTAGACTTTCAGTTGGAGAAATACAAACCTATAGTATTTATAGAATTGGAGAAAGATTTTTAGAGTTAAAATGGAATGCACCTTTTTAAATCCTGACGGTAGCACTGATGAAGTAAACGGAGAGAAATTTAATGTATGACTTGTGCGGTAAGCAGAGTGTAGTTATATGAATCTAAACACATGAAAAGGAAGCTGTAGGTGAGAAGAGGTCAAGGCTTGAGTGCAGTAAGCAGGTTCAAATGGATCTAGGTTGCAGTATTTATGCAGAAATGAAGAGGTTCACAGAGGCTGGACTAGCGTGGAGAGCTGCGTCAAACCAGTGTTCAGACCGAAGGTCACAACAACAACTTGTTCTGTGTAGTATACTATCAACATACTGAATGTTACAGGTGTATGTGCTGATATTTGTACTGACTGAGCGAAGTGTACTGAACAACTTTAAATCGGTATTTACTTAATTTGCAAACGAATAACAACAGCTGTTATGAGAAGCACGTTTGTCGGTCGGTCAGTACCCCGAAGTACGCATGGCCCAAGCAAGCTATTAATGTATATATTCCCCTGGGCAGCAGATCAGGTATTAAAATGTGAATATATGGACCCAAATGGATAGCCTACGCTGACAGGCAAAGTCCAATTCGCGGTGTAGTTATGACTGTGCAGAATTAATGACACAGTAAATTATGTGATTTGTCTCCGGGAAGACTATTAGACACAGAGAAAAAACAACCAACACATTCAAATTGGTACATATTGAGGTGCCAGTTATTACAATACCTGTATCTGTAAACATAACATCCGCTATTTGCAGTTGAGTAGTTAAATAAGGCAGGAAAAATTTGTTTCTCAGGATCACAGTTTCTCAACTCAGAACAACTATCCACTGTTTCACGAGCCGAACATTTCCTGTTCCCAGAATTCGTGTGGTTGTGACCCTAGCCAGTCCTTCACAGTGTCCCTCAGATTGTTGTCCAGACTGAAGCACTTCCTTTCCAGATGATCTTTAGTGAACCAAACACATGTAAGCCGCAGAGCGACATCTTGTAGCTGTAAGGCGAATGCTCAAGCTACTCCCACTCGAACTTGGCCATTACACATTGCGTGACCTTGGAGACACTTTGATGTGCTTTGTCACGGAGCGGAATCACTCCCTCCATGGGTAGCCCAGGCCATTTGCTCTTGATGAACTGTCGTACGCTATGAAGTGTCTCTCAACACTTCACTGTTAATTGTTTTCCGTCCTCGACAAAGTCGATGAGTATCGGATCTCGGACATCGAAGAACGTGGTTAGCGTCACCTTGCCTGCTGAGGGCACAGATTTTAATTCTTTAGGGGGAGATGACGACACATGCTTGCTTTGCTTTTCTCGTTCTCTATTTAGAGCAGGCCGTTGGAGAGTCAGGGGCTTTTCAGAAAATTACCAGGCGATCTTGTAGTGGGGCAGAGTCAGTCCCAATTGAGAATATTTGGGAGGAGGTTTCCAGTTATAGTATTTGACTTACACCCAAGAGAAACCTCCCCAGAAAATCTTAGCAGAACCGGGAATGGCTATTATTTTAATTTCGTTATAGGACAATATTTGTTTTAGCGTATACACAGTAAGGCTTAGTTGCTTGAAGTGTGTAATGTACCTTTGCCGTTCTTGCTGTTCCTTTTTTTTTGTTTTTTGTTCCTGCTTTTCGTTCTCAAGGCAGCGCAGACTGTTCGACTAATGACCCATACGGAATCAGGAAGATTCCAGGCAGATACAGAGCTGGCTGTTACTCTGGTGGAGGCAGTCACCATTGGGAATATTTGGGGAAACCTCACTATAACCTTCGTCAGAATCAGGGAACAGAGATTATTTTTAATTTGATCTGGGATACTATTCCCGTTCTGGAAGAACGATGACGCAACTGTAAAATTCGACAATTCGACTTCATTGCTTACGTCATCTCATAAATAGGTAGCGCATACAGTGAAACATCGTCAGAACTGTTGTTATACGTAGTGCCACTAGAGGGTAGTTGCGTCTTTGTGGAAATATCGAATGTTGTGACTAACTTTGGGAAGAACGTCGTCACAACTGTCACTGGTGTTTTTTATTTTGGTGAGCGAAGTAACGTATCCAATGAAACAACGATACAAGTGTTGAAGAGTGCGAATTGAAAATCATTTCATATGAGATCCTAGGTGCTATAACGGCGTACTTTTACATTGTATCACTGTTTTCCAGACGATTGAGTAACCGTTCTTATCGCCGTTGTTTTCTCAATGTGAAAATAATTTCTGTTCATAACTGTCCTTAGCTTCAATGTTGATGTGATCAAAATGGCTTGAATACATTGAAGTCAGTTGCATTTCTGTTTTACAGCGGTAAAAATGAACGACCTAGCGTAGACGATTCTGTGTCTTGCTCTTGAAGGGGTAATCAGCAGAATAACAAAAAGACAATGGAGATAAATTGTTCCATGACACTTGAGACACAAAAACGGGTCATCAGTTTAGAGGCCATCAATTCCACACCGTTAAAGGACAATATCAAGTGAGCAAGGTGGAGCTACAGGCATCACCATCAGAACGTAAGTTCAACGTGACACAAAAGACGTAAACTTCAAATGTGTGTGTGGTTGAAAGGGCAAGCACGACAAAATCACTTTTGAAAAGAGTGCTACTAACATCCCCTTTCCCGAGCAGCAGTTCCGAAAGCTGTTCAGACTTGTCCTGTGGTTCGAGTAACAATTATCAAACATCCGGCAACAATGAATCGTAAAATGAGCGGTCACTCACGCATGAAGAAAAATGTCCCATTAGAAAACCTAAGGAAAGAATGAGGAATGTTAGCAACTGGGGCAAGCAAGAACTGAAACGTTATATATCAAGAAAAATAATTGCTGCTTGTACTGATAAATGTACCTTCTCTTGTAGAAAGGAAGTATAAGAAAAGCTACAGACGTCAGCCGTTCATGAATTACTGGGCACTGGGATCGGTCCAAAGACAACGGGGTTTTCTGAATTAATACATTGAAACACTCGTTCTTAAATATGTCCGTTACTGCCCAAGAACCCATAAAGCTGAATAGCGCATTCTACTTGGTGAAAGATGAGCAGAACATTCATGCGTATAAAACGTATCTGATACACACTTTGGGAATAACGGAAAGGCAAACCCGCACTTTTATCGAAGCGAAAATGGCTGGGACAGTGATGGAACATGTTAAAAAGGGCGCAACATGGAAAACATCATAAGATTGATCCAGAAATCTTGGAGTCACTTAGAAATCGCGTAAATTCAGTTTCCTAGAATAAAAGCCACTATGTAGCGAGTGACACAACAAGAAAACTTATCGATGGTGGCTTATCCATAGCAGACATGCACAGAAATTACTCTTCAGTGAGATCTTCTGCTAACCTGCCAGCTGCGAATTACGACGCCGCGCACGTATATTAAATTGCGAATTTACCATCGGATATTTTGTGCCAAAGAGGGATCATTGCGACCTTTGTGAAATTTACAAAAAAGCCACAACACTCACTTCAAGAACATCATGGAGGAAAAGGATGGCGTCGCATAGAGGGAAACATGGACATGCAGCTGGCTCAAAATGAGGAAATATAACTAGTGATTTATGATTTACGAGTTGTCTTATCAGTGCCAACAAAACATCTGTCTTCTCCTACAAGTCGAGACTCAACTGTAACAATTTCACAGTAAGTGTATATAAATATATTGTTTTCACAATCTGTTACTAGTCTCGAACTCTTTCTTTTTTTTTCTTTTTCTTGCGGGTGGCCGAGATTGGAAACGACAAACGTATCTGCTTTTCTTCGTATGAGGGATGTGGAACTGGAAACAGAGGCATGGTGGAGATAATAATTAGTGTCTAACAATATCTGGAAGAACTATCTAACAACCTTCCTGGCACGAGTGTTGTGTTTTAATCCGACAGTTGTTGAGGGCAACAGAAGTAAAGGTAAGTGCCAAAAACTTAGAACGTGATTCGGAGAAATCATGTAATGAAACGTTCCTGTTGTAAAGATCACATTGATTAAAATTTTCATTTTATACTACAGATTTTGCAATGTATTTGTACGTGGTACAACGGCTGGCTATTTGGTCCATTATGCACAAGAATCTGATTCGTGGTCATACCCAGGATGAGTGAGACGCAGTTCACAGAATCGTTGCGACATCAAGCAGAGTACTAGGAATTCGGGGTCAATTTATGTAGCTAATCAATACATAACATGCATCCGAAAGGCAAAAAAGAGAAATTCTCTACATCTTAGAAAAATTAGTTTTTCAGTTTCTTAGGACATTAAAGATTTGCATGCTCAGATGTCACCTCACATAGCCAAGAAAGTTGACGAGAAAATGTATCCAAAGTGTCTGAAATGAAGTTATTTCAATGTGAAAAGGGAGGGGATGTGTTTCAGTGTAAGAATAGCTACAAACAGTCCAGCCCTAACAATTTTAGTTGAAAGGCAGAAAAATGCGTTTAACATGATAAGTAGATGAATCTAATTTGGGTTTGAAACTTGTTTATACTACGGAAGCGTCCCTCTCAGAAAGCAAAATTTGAGATTTAAATAATTTGGTTAGAGATTTAAATAATTTGGTTCACGGCAACGTCATTTCTAAATATTAGAATAGTTTTTACGATAATCTTTCTACATAAATGTAATTGTTGTTTTTTATGTCATCTGTTTGGAAGTCCTTTCTTTCACTCGCTGTATTACTTTATTTCATTTATATGACGCAAATAACAAAAATGATAACAAAACAATGAAACTCTGTAAGTACAAAAAAAATAGTGTTTTAGAGATACATTTAAGTTTTTCCCCACACCTTTTTTGTCTGTATTTGTAGTTTTGGTTAATAAAGTCAGAGGAACAATGATATATTCGTCAACACGCTTGTAACGGTGCGAATGGGGTGCAATTTAGCAGAAATATTTTTTTTATTTTGTTCAGAACTCTTAATGTCACATTTAGGCGCACTTTCAGTTCCTATATGATTTCACTATTGTGTAATAAAGTTTTTAAATAATGTAGTTTGGTTTTCTCTGTCTCACATACATTTTTCATTTTGACAGTTATGTCATCGTTCTTCCAGAACGGCGGTATGTCCGTGATGGAAAATGGGAGATTAGAGAAAGTGAATTTGTTTATGAGTATACAGACGAAAGCTGATTTGCTAGCAGTGTGATGTGTGCCTATTTCGCTTTCAATTATTTCCCATTGTTATTAAGATAAGCAACTACGCGATCGTAACTGCGAGGCTTACTGATACGTAGAATGGAATGATGACACAACATTTTCCTAGTTTCAAACAGGCTATTTGGTTTTCACGGTAAATATTCTTCGCAATTAAATTTAATATTTATTGTAAGCTTTCACTAAGTTTTTCGATCATTAACTATCACTCAGTTTTTCATTCCTAAGTGCCTGTTCATTGGTTTAGATACACAGTGAGTGCGGCAGTTTCGTTTCGGCATCTAGAACAACGAGCTTACATTTTTTTGTACTAATACTTCATCACTGGGTGGCTGTCGGCTTATGACTGTCTTTGAACACAGATGTTCTAGCCAAAAAATTTCATTTGACCCCTTTAATTTCGGCAGGTGGATACTGCTAACAGTTAAATGAATTTGTCTTGTATGGACAATTTTACTGTTGTCAAAGATGGAAAGTGATGCAACAGAATGACAGTTGGGGATATGGGTCGAAATACGAGTATTCTTTTATAGAATAGAAAGGCTAACGTATGGTTAAGTCTGCTTCGTGCACATACACTGTAACTCTATGGGTTGCATCTGCACATTTATTTCACAGAATCACTCCAAACTATAAGACTACTCACAGTAGTTTTATAGTATGCACTACTCTCACATCTTTGTACTCTCAAACAAAAGTAACTATCATTCATTCGTTGTACAACACATGTATTTTTAATTATGAAGGAGAGGTCCCCATCGGTGGGATAAGATTTTTTTGAAACCATCTATGCAGTCTTGTAGGTTAAGGTCCCAGTTATTATACCCTGCAACCATTCACCCTGGTGGATCATCGTTTGCCAGTAACCGACGAAAAACAGATTAATTTAGAGTGGTGCTCTACAGCTTTAAAATAGTTATATTTCCGAAACTGTTTGTGTAGTGTAAAGATGTAGCAACGATAATAACCTAGTTTTCCGAAATGTTAATAAATATAAATTATTCATAAACAGTTCGGCTCTAAACTGTACTGTCTGACATAAAAAGCATCTCGGCAAAGCAGCCGACTACAAATAAGTTCCGTGTGGTTACGGCAGCCGTGCTGAGCGGCCGTTTGCGCTGCGAAAGGTGGTCGGTTTTGCTCCCACCTGGTGCTTCGTGGTGGCACTTTGTCGACCTGTCTGCGAGCATTCTTAGTGTACCTACTGTAAAACTTCCAGGCTTGTAAGTTTTGAAGCTTACTAACCGAGCTTTCTTGGTGTTCGTCGAAGAAGCGGGTTTTCCGCTTCCCACACGTTCACCAAATTTTCTGAATCTCCCGGGAAGAATACAATAAGATGCGCGTTTGACAAGAATAATCGTGATTTTCAACCTGCTGGCTTAGAAGTCCATGACTGGATATATATGGTAACTTCGGTATTTCAGGAGATAATGCTGAATTCACACAGATTGATAGTGAAAAGTATTGTGAGTTTGTTAAGTCGTATAATGCTGTTTTCCTGGGTATGTTTTTAATGAAAACCAACCGAAAGTTTGAATTTTGCCATCGTGTTGATGCTGTGAGCATGGTTGACATATGTAACACAAACATTGAGCTTAAAACTGTTATAATTTTAATCTTCGCTCAGAACTAGAAAATAATGATTTAGTACAGGTTCTTTCTGATTATGGGCAGGTTAAAAACATTGACTTCAAAAAGAGGCAGTGTTATAATGGCGTAAGGCCTGTGTAGATATTCATAAAACTTGACATCCCCTTCCGCACTACTGTACCGGGACAGAGCCCTACATGGCACTTGTGTAACGAGCGGGGTGATTGTTTTGAAGAACGATCTGCAACAGCGTACTAGACAACTGCCGTTAATGTACAGGATAGCAGTAAAGTCACACCAATGGATCGTACAGGACAACAGCTAATCTCATTTGAGGACAACACTCCTTTAATTAAAGAAACGACAAAAGCATCACTGGATCAACAGATAGGTGGCGACGTAAGCGGAAGGATTATCATTTCCAACTATTACAAACGATAGTGCCCCCGAAACGAGAGTGGAAGATTATCTCACCCCCAACAACCCTCAGAAGAACAAAAAGCGTCCACGGGCAAAGGAAAGTTCGAACTCAGATGAAAAGGATGGTAGGAAACCATCACAGACCCCAAGCAAGCAAAAGTCTGATAAAGCACAGGATTTACTGACCGAATTTGAGATGAAGGCAGAAAATGAAGTGGAAGTTGTGGTACATCAGTCACGTCAACCAGATGTAACAGACCACCTAAGCCTAACCCCACAAGAAAGTAAACAACAATTGATAGACGAAAGAACAGAACAGGCTGCAGTGCAGTAACGGCTGACTGGGGCTTCAACTGTTATAAATGAATACAAAAACAGCAAGCAAGGAAGCAAAGCAAAACACGCTTTGCAAAATACTCTTAGAGTCACTGACGAAGCAGCTGAACAAATGATATTGATATTGCCTTCCTGCAAGCAATAGTCTTCAATAAGGTATGTTTCTTTTAGACATGTAATGTATGTAACAGCATTCGCTGTGGTGAGAGAGGTTGCTGTATTTTGATCAGATGCTAGGCAGCCGCAAAACGCCAGGTAACTTCCGTGCTGCCTCGCTACTTCCACAGTCCAAACGAATGCATATCACTCGTTGCAAAGGAAGGGCGGTTGGAATTAAAGTACATACATGAATGGTAAAAGTGGACTGTATTTGTAGACTACACTGAGAAACACAGTTGCAGAAGCGTGCGCGCTGCTTGGCGGTCACGGCCGTTCTCCCTGATCCCAGCGAGTTCGGCCGTGCATTGTGTGGACTGGCGAGCAGAAAGAAATCCTTACCCGCAGCGAGCGTCCGTTCGCTGCTGCACCCTTGTGGCACGTTGCACCAATATAGAACACCAGAAATGGATTAGAATTAGAGGATGTAAAAAAAAAAAAAAAAAACAGCCAGGAGAACGAAATGTCGCAGTCGTTTTGGACGGGACAGCCCTTTAAATCACAACGTTCGTTCTGAACCAAATGACAGAGCTGCAAGGGGAAGTTTTTCAGCGACTACGTCTGTATTTTCTGAGACAGGCAAAAGGCGACATCGCAACCGCAGAAGATTTTAATTGCATTTTAAGCGTGATAGATTCAAATGGCACACAATCTTCAACGGTACCCTGAAATATATGATTGGAGGTCTGAAGGTAAAAGATATACCGACAGTTGAGCGACTTGCCATTGCACGTACACACTACATATATGTCTCAGCAGTAGCAGCATCAATGCTTGACAAAATCTACACCCCAACGTGAGTAAGTGTGCAAGATTACTGTGTAGTCCCCCGGGTTCCCGGGTTCGATTCCCGGCGGGGTCAGGGATTTTCTCTGCCTCGTGATGGCTGGGTGTTGTGTGATGTCCTTAGGTTAGTTAGGTTTAAGTAGTTCTAAGTTCTAGGGGACTGATGACCATAGATGTTAAGTCCCATAGTGCTCAGAGCCATTTGAACTGTGTAGTCCCTGTCAGCTTTTCCGATCATCACGCTGTGATTGTTAAAGCAAAGGGTCTACGTCGTCACAAAATAGTTGGCAAAGGGTACTGTAAAATCAATTGCAACTTCCTCCGCATAACATGGGTAAATACCGGGTGATCAAAAAGTCAGTATAAATTTGAAAACTGAATAAATAACGGAATAATGTTGATAGAGAGATACAAATTGACACACTTGCTTGGACTGACATGGGGTTTTATTAGAACAGAAAAAAAATACAAAAGTTCAAAAAATGTCCGACAGATGGCGTTTCAGCTGATCAGAATAACAATAAGTAGCATAGCAAAGTAAGACAAAGCAAAGATGATGTTCTTTACAGGAAATTCTCAATATGTCCACCATTATTCCTCAACAACAGATGTAGTCGAGGAATAATGTTGTGAACAGCACTGTAAAGTATATCCTGAGTTATGGTGAGGCATTGGCGTCGGATGTTGTTCCTAGAGATGTCGGTCGATCGCGATACACTTTCGACTTCAGGTAACCCCAAAGCCAATAACCGCACGGACTGAGGTCTTGGGACCTGGGAGGCCGAGCATAACGAAAGTGGCGATCATCACCAAACGACGCGCGCAAGAGATCTTTCCCACGTCTAGCAATATGGGGTGGAGCGCCATCCTGCATAAACATCGTACGTTCCAGGAGGTGTTTATCAGCCAGGTTGCGGATGATGCTATTCTGTAACATATTGGCGTACCTCTCACCCGTCACGGTAGCAGTTGCAAAACCAGAATCACGCATTTCCTCGAGAAAAAAGGCCCGATAACGGTAGATGTGGTAAATCCAACCCAGTGACTTTCTCCTTGTGCAACGGAGTTTCCACGACAGTTTTAGGATTTTCGGTAGCCGAAATTCTGCAGTTGTGGGCGTCGACAGACCCTCGGAGCGTGAAATGAGCTTCGTCGGTCCACAACACGTTACTCAACCAATTGTACCTTCCGCTATCTTTTGAAACGCCCACACCGCAAATGCCCTCTGCTTCACTAAATCGCCAGGTAACAGTTCATGATGCCGATGGATTTTGTCCGGATAGCATCGGAGGATACACCTCAGTGCCAATCAAACAGTAGTGTATGGAACGCCGGTGCGACGTGCTACTGCACGAGCGCTGACTTCCCCATGCATAGACGAACCCGCTAGAGTCTCCATTTCTTCCTGAACTGTCTCAGCAGCATTACCCCTGGTGCTCGGTCGGCCACTGCGGGGTCTATCGTCTAAACAACTCATGGCTTCGAACTTCGAAATCATTCTCGCCACAACTGCATTTGTCAACGGACCTTTACCCGTTCGAATCCCCTTCCTATGGCGACAGGATCGTAACGCTGAACTAGCACATTCCCCATTCTGATAATACAGCTTCACTAAAGGCGCTTTTTCAGGTAACGTCAACATGCTGTGACTGCTGGCGCATCTGATTTTTTTTTTTTTTTCTTTATTGTAATTTGGACACCCCATACAAGGTGGGCTGGCAGCGGAACAGTGTACTCCGCTCTTCAGCCATAAGCAGTACAATAAAAAAAGAAAGGGAGACAGACAAGTAACAGAATGGCGGTTTAAAAAACAGGAGATACAATAGTTAAAAAAAAAACATGAAGCCGTTCACACTTGACGAAACAAACAAGAAAAACCGTCGGCACTGGGCACAAACACTGACGAGGTAGATGACACACGTGAACGGAGGAGCGTGGACGGCGAAAAACACTGAGGCACAGACACGACGGCACAGACACTAAACCGAGGGCGATGATCTCCGGCGCGCGAAAGTTCACGAGGCGTGTGCGAGTCCGGGGACCTGCCAAGAGAGGAGGAGGAGGAGGGGGAGTGGGAAAGCGAGAGGGGAGAGCAGGGACGCCACGGGCAGGGGAAAGAGGGGTGAGAGAGGAAGGGGGAGGGGAAGCCCGGAAGAAGAGGGGTGGAGGGAGGGGACGGGGGAAAAGGAAAGAGAAGGGAAGGGAAGAGAAAGGAGGGAGGGTGCCGAAGGGAAAGGACACCAGGAGGGAGGGGGGGGGGCGCATCTGATTCTCACTACAGCTCCTTTTATACACGATTGTCATGTGCAGTCACTGACGTTTTGCTGTCCAGCGCCATCTGTCGGACATATTGTGAACTCTGTTTTTTTGTTCTAATAAAACCCCATGTCATTTCAAGCGTATGTGTTAATTTTTACCTCTCTATCTACATTATTCCGAGGTTTATTAAGTTTTCAAATTTATACTGGCTTTTTGATCACCCGGTATGTACGGAGCACAGCTACTACAAAATTGTACATCACATCTGACAAACGAAAGTATCACTTTCTTGTCAGAACCAATATGCGAGGAAGATATTGAAGCTGACGTCAAAAGCTTGCCAAAACGTAGGAGCCCAGGAGGAGACGGTATTCCCTATGAATTTTTTAAAATTATGTGCTCATTTATTAAAAATGAATTCATAGAATTAATGAGCAAGAAACAGGAATGCAGACACCTGCATTCCAAAAAAGAACCTGGAATTATCGCACTCGTTCCTAAGAAACCGATCCTTCGAAGAATAACGGCTTTCACGCCGTTAACGTTGTTGTGCACAGGATTGAAAATAATTATTCGTGTCATGGCAGCAGGTTCAAAGCAAAGTGTACCAGAAATCATTGGACCGGAACAGACGGCTAACGTACCTATAAAAGTATTATTGAGGGAAATTTTTCCTTGAGAGCTATATGGAAGTATGAGGAACCTAAGGGGTGGGCTAGAGCATTTCAGATTTCCACAAACAATGCTAGATTTACTGCTGCCAAACCGGAACAAAATGTTTCCCAGGGTGGAAATCAATGTATATTTCTCGGAAGCATTCCTGGTCCAACGTTCTGTCCGACAGCTCGAAAACCTATGTAAGATTTCCAGTATCCTCAAAACTTTTAGATAAACATCTTTGTAACTCTACATCTACATCCATACTCCGCAAGCCACCTGACGGTGTGTGGCGGAGGGTACTTTGAGTACCACTATCGGTTCTCCCTTCTATTCCAGTCTCGTATTGTTCGGGGAAAGACAGATTGTCGGTATGCCACTGTGTGGGCTGTAATCTCTCTGATTTTATCCTCATGGTCTCTTCGCGAGATATACGTAGGAGGGAGCAACATACTGCTTGACTCCTCGGTGAAGGCATGTTCTCGAAACTTCAACAAAAGCCCGTACCGAGCTACTGAGCGTCTCTCCAGCAGAGTCTTTCACTAGAGTTTATCTATCATCTCCGTAACGCTTTCACGATAACTAAATGATCCTGTAACGAAGCGCGCTGCTCTGCGTTGGATCTTCTCTATCAACCCTATCTGGTACGGAACCCACACTTGTGAGCAATATTCACGCAGTGGGCGAACAAGTGTACTGTAACCTACTTCCTTTCTTTTCGGATTGCATTTCCTTAGGATTCTTCCAATGAATCTCAGTCTGGCATCTGCTTTACCGACGATCAGCTTTATATGATCATTCCATTTTAAATCACTCCTAACACCTACTCCCAGATAATTTATGGAATTAACTGTTTCCATTTGCTGACCTGCTATATTGTAGCTAAATGATAAAGGATCTTCCTTTCTATGTATTCGCAGCACATTACACTTGTCTACATTGAGATTCTATTGCCATTCCCTGCACCATGCGTCAATTCGTTGCAGATCCTCCCGCATTACAGTACAATTTTCCATTGTTACAACCTCTCGATATCATCCGCAAAAGTTTCAGAGAACTTTCGATGTTATCCACAAGGTCATCTACATATATTGTGAATAGCAACGGTCCTACGACACTCCCCTGCGGCACACCTGAAATCTTCGGAAGACTTCTCTCCATTGAGTATGACATGCTGCGTTCTGTTATCTAGGAACTCTTCAATACAATCACACAATTTGTCTGATATTCCACATGCTCTTACTTTGTTCATTAAACGACTGTAGGGAACTGTATCGAGCGCCTTGCGGAAGTCAAGAAACACGATGGCATCTACCTGGGAACCCGTGTCTATGGCCCTCTGAGTGAACCTGGGTTTCACACGATCGCCTTTTTCGAAACCCATGCTGATTCCTACAGAGTAGATTTCTAGTCTCGAGAAAAGTCATTATACTCGAACATAATACGTGTTCCAAGATTCTACAACTGATAGACGTTAGAGATATAGGTCTATAGTTCTGCACATCTGTTCGACGTCCCTTCTTGAAAACGGGGATGACCTGTGCCCTTTTCCAATCCTTTGGAACGCTACTCTCTTCTAGAGACTTACGCACAGCCGGCAGCGGTGGCCGTGTGTTTCTAGGCGCTGCAGTCCGGAACCGCGGGACTCTACGGTCGCAGGTTAGAATTCCGCCTCGGGCATGGATGTGTGTGCTTTCCTTAGGTTGGTTAGGTTTAAGTAGTTCTAAGTTCTTTGGGACTGATAACCTAAGATGTTAAGTCCCATAGTGCTCAGAGCCATTTGAACCAGACTTATGGCACACCTCTGCAAGAAGGGGGGCAAGTTGCTTCGCGTTCTCTGTGTAAAATCGAACTGGTATTCCATCAGGTCCAGCGGCCTTTCCTATTTTGATCGATTTTAATAGTTTTTCTATCCCTCTGTCATCTATTTCGATATCTACCATTTTTTCATCTGTGCGACAATCTAGAGAAGGAACTACAGTGCAGTCTTCCTCTGTGAAACAGCTTTGTAAAAAGACATTTAGTATTTCGGCCTTTAGTCTGTCATCCTCTGTTTCAGTGCTATTTTGGTTACAGAGTGTCTGGACATTTTGTTTTGATCCACCTACTGTTTTGTCATAAGACCAAAATTTCTTAGGATTTTCTGCCAAGTCAGTACGTAGAACTTTACTTTCGAATTCATTGAACGCCTCTCGCATAGGCCTCCTCACACTACACTTCGCTTTGGGTAATTTTTGTTTGTCTGCTAGGCTTTGGCTATGTTTATGTTTGCTGTGAAAATCCCTTTGCTTCCGCAGCAGTTTTCTAACTCGGTTGTTGTACCACGGTGGCTCTTTTCCATCTCTTAGGATCTTGCTTGGCACATACTCGTCTAATGCATATTGTACGATGGTTTTGAACTTTGTCCACTGGTCCTCAACGCTATCTGTACTTGAGACAAAACTTTTGTGTTTAACCGTCAAGTACTCTGAAATCTGCTTTTTGTTAGTTTTTCTAAGCAGAAAAACTTTCCTACCTTTTTTAATATTTCTATTTACGGCTGAAATCATCGATGCAGTAACCGCCTTATGATCGCTGATTCCCTGTTCTGCGTTAACTGTTTCAAATAGTTCGGGTCTGTTTGTCACCAGAAGATGTAATACATTATCGCCACGAGTCGGTTCTCTGTTTAACTGCTCAAGGTAGTTTTTAGATAATGCATTTAAAAAAATTTCACTGGATTCTTTCTCCCTGCCACCCGTTATAAACGTTTGAGTCTCCCAGTCTATATCTGGTAAATTAAAATCTCCACCCAAAACTATAACATGGTCGGGAAATCTACACGAAATATTTTCCAAATTTTCCTTCAGATGTTTTGCCACAACAGCTGCTGAGCTAGGAGGCCTATAGAGACATCCGATTACTATGTTTGAGCCTGCTTTAACCGTGACCTTTACCCAAATTATTTCCTATTTCGGATCCCCTTCAATTTCCTTCGATACTATTGTACTTTTTGTCGCTATAAACACACCTCCCCTTCACTGTCCAACCTGTCTCTGCGGTATACATAACTTTTATCATCTCATTAGAACCATTAATCCGTACAGTCCGCACATCAGTACAAGGACTACGTGTTGGTGCACAACGATTCATTGTAAATGCCTCCGCTGGTGATGTTACCATTATAATTACAGAACCACAAGACACCGCAAAAGTGTCAGAAATAATAGATGATTATAAAGAAGCAGCAGGGGCAACGATAAACAATGGTAAAACACGGCTACTGTGACTAAATGCTCACCCCATGTCACACCCCTTCTCAGAATGTGTTGAAATGGAAGTGAATGGACTGAAATTAAGGGGAAATCTAAACACTTTAATTGACGCCAAGTGAGAAGGATTTGTAGAAAAAGTAAGAGGTGCCCTGATAGCGAAGAGTACAAGGAAAGTAAACATTATTCAAAGGAATGAATGTGTAAACATACTGGCCATACTGAAACTGTGACATGTTGCACAAATCATCCCCATCGATAGAAAATGTATCGCACAAATTAAAAAGTACATTGGCTGATTTATTTGAAAACGCGTGTTGTTACGGGTAGCCAGAGATCAGCTGACGAAACCACTTAATGAAGGCGGCCTAGCTTCAACAGATAGTGAGGCAAAATGTTCAGCTCATATAGTGAAAAATAGTGAAAAATATTGCCAGCTAGTCCGTTGGACTTACTACAGACGCGTTGGGATATCGTGACAGAAAACAGAGATGATAGAAGGACGCCAACAAAAATAATTCGTGCGTTTCAAATTGCAACTATGTTTTAGAGAAGACTCCACACCAAAGAAAATAATCGAAACTATTGGGAAAAGATGCCCTTGTCACCTAAAAAATCAAATGAAACACTGAAGACTGTCTGGGCAAATTTTGCAGACAGCTGCTTAAGTTCAAGGTGCGCTCAGCAGCTTACATGTTTGTAAGCGATTTGATCCCGACGGCTGCGCGACGGCACAGAATAAAACCAACTAGTCATCCGTACGGCCAGTGCTGTGGAATGGTTGAGACTGTCATACACCGAACTGTAGGTTACTGTATACTAACAGTTTTATGGAAATTGGTAATGTTTAAATCAGCAAGTTTGATTTCAACAACTGTTGACGAAATAAACGTATTTTCACAGAGGCATTCGCAGTCCAACGTTCTGTCCGACACTGTTGTCCTTTATCAATGATGATGTTTATCAGGTCTTTAGAACCATTAATCAGCACAGTCCGCACCACATTACAAGGATTACGTGCTGGTGCACAACAATTCTCTGTAAATGCCAGAGTTTTCAACAACGAAGACAAGAACGCTCACATGTTCCATATATTGTTTTGTATACTACACCTTCAATGAGACAGGAGAGTCTATATATGACCTGGAACAACACTTGAAGACTGTAAGACAAGAAATCCTATAAAACAAAGTTTTACATTTAATTGAAATGTTGTATTTAAAGTCAATATTAAACAATATTGTCAATATTAAAAAATAGCGTGATGATTACAGTAGCGCTTCATATGCAACATCATGTGGGTTCGCATCTCCTTAGATGCTTCGAAGTTTTAAATTTTTTAATCTTTATCGAAATGACTTTGATAATTATTTTTATCCAGTTAATTATTTCAAATGTATTTTCCTTATTTCTGTTCCTTTGTCATACGATTTTAATCACTGTATTAAATTTTTCACTTGCTCTCCTTTTTAATTCTGATCACCCGTTTTCCTGTGGGAATTTTTGCGCGCGTGATTTTGATGATTGCCATGTCCACTCATGTTCAGAAAAAATACAACACCTTGAGCGACTAGAGATAGGACGTTCATATTCGCAGGTCATGCATGTTCTGCAGAATTGATTAGGATTTGAGCCACGTCGGCCCGTGGGTTCAAGGTCAACATCTATATTACAGCGCAACACCACCTACCGGTAAAATGTTCCCGTGGCTCTCCTTGTCGCTATAAACCGAATGTAATAGGATCAGTGCGACTTGAGCAGACGTGAAGGACGCCTCGCAGACGTATGCTGGAACCATACTGTCAAATCAGTGAGCTTGAAACAGGGCGCATTGTTGACACGAGAGAATCTGATGCATCCATCCGGAAAAATGCTGCTCGTGTGGTCAAAGTGTTTCCGTAATACTACTGGTGTCTTCCGAATGGTTCAAGGAAGATCGTAGAACACGACGAGATGGGCCAGGCCATATCACCCAGACTGCCCTCTGAGAAGATCGACACCTCATCCGAATTGCATTGCAGGGAAGATCTGCGTCCTCCTCGGCTCTGGCGCAAAAGTGGAACACATCATACACTATCAGTGATGACAGTCCGTTGCCGTTTATGGGTTGCGTGCGCGTCGTCCACTTCTCCGTCTACCATTGATGAATGTGCAGAAACATGCTAGACGGCAATGGTGTACGGAACTACGTCACTAGGAACAGGAATGGCGTTAATATTGTGTTCGAATGAATCCATATTCTGTTGGTATGAAAATAATGGCTGCATTTCGGTTCGGCGCATGCACGGGGAATGGCATCACAGTGACTGCATTCGCACAAGACCTACAGCGTCAACTCAACGCCTTATTGTGTGGGGTGCTATTGGTTACAACCACAAATAACAGCTGGTGCGCCGGTCGGAGTGGAACCGCACGACCGCTACGGTCGCAGGTTCGAATCCTGCCTCGGGCATGGATGTGTCTGATGTCCTTAGGTTAGTTAGGTTTAAGTAGTTCTAAGTCCTAGGGGACTTATGACCACAGCAGTTGAGTCCCATAGTGCTCAGAGCCATTTGAATTTTTTGAACAGCTGGTGCGTCCCCAGGGCATTGTGACCAGTGTGAGAGACATCCTGCTATCCGCAGTCGTACCATTTCTGCACAACACCACAGACGCCATTTTTCAACATGACAATGTTCGACCACATGTTGCTGCATGAACTCGTGCCTTCTTGGTTTCACAGGATACCAGCTTTTTGCCCTGGCCTTCCATACCACCATTCTTGTCGCCGATCGAAAATGTATGAGATATGGCGGAATAACTGGTGCAGTGCTGTGACACAGTGCCAAACATCACTGATGAACTTGGGAACCAGGAGAATGCAGAATGAATGGTCATACCACAGGACGCGAATCGCGCCTTATACACGTCGATGCCATCACCCATGAAACAAGTTATCAGGGCCAATGGCACACCCTGTGGCTATTAGGTAACAGAACACATGCTGAGCTCCGGCGGCTGAAATGCTAATCATTTCTTTAAAATATACTAATGTCATATGTCCTGTGAATATGAACGTCCTATCTCTAGTCGTTCAAGGTGTTCTGTTTTTTAATGAACATGAGTGTCTTAACATCGTTGTAATTTCTTCCGTTTTATCATCTTACATTGTCGTCCATGGTACTGCAGTCACTATTTATATCCCCGGTTTTGCTTGAATTTCCCTGTGTATATAATCCCTTCTTTCATTTAAATTTTCATCTGCGTCATTTTGCACATTGTGTAACAAGCACATATGTTTTAAATGTTTGTATGATGAATAAAATCCAACGAAATGTGCATTTTGTAACCAAATTCACATCTTTTACGCCACTTTACATATACACATAAGAAAAGGTTTACATCACCTTGGTCCCGAGAGTTCCGGAACCTGTACAGAAAATTGGTATAGAGATCAACATAAACATCATTTCCGCCCTTTTTATTGCTCATGGAAATCACACATTTCATGCTGCACCACCATACAGCGAGGCCTTCAGAGGTGGTGGTCCAGATTGCTCTGCACACCGGTACCTCTAATACCTGGTAGGATGTCCTCTTGCATTGATGCATATCCGTATTCGTCGTGGCATACTATCTACAAGTTCATCAAGGCGCTGTTGGTCCAGATTGTCCTACTCGTCAACGGCGATTCGGCGTAGATCCCTCTGAGTGGTTGGTGGGTCACGTCGTCCATAAACAGCCGTTTTAATCTATCCCAGGCATGTTCGATAGGCTTCATGCCTGGAGAACATGCTAGCCACTCTAGTCGGGCTATGTCGTTATCCTGAAGGAAGTCATTCACAAGATATGTACGATGGGGACGCGAATTGTCGTCCATGAAGACAAATGTCTCGGCAATATGCTGCTGATATGTTTGCACTGTCGGTCAAAGGATGGCATTCACGTGTCGTACAGCCATTACAGTACCTTCCACGACCGCCAGCGGCGTACGTCGGCCCCACATAATGCCACCCCAAAACATCAGGGGACCTCCATCCTGCTGCACTCAATGGACAGTGTGTTTAACGCGTTCAGCCTAACCGGGTTGCCTCCAAACACGTCTCCGACGATTGTTTGGTTGAATGGTTATGCGCTCCTCATGCATGGTAGTTTACAATTTTCGGCGGCTTTTGTGACATCCATGAATAGTCAAAAGGACTGTGTCTGTGATACAATATCCACAGTCAACGTCTATCTTCAGGAGTTCTGGGTTCTGGGGTGATGCAGAACTTTTTTGATGTTTGTATAATCAGATTATTTCGTCTTTTGTTTTCTAATCGAGGGATTGGCATTTTCTAATGTTTAAATATTGTGATAGATAAATAAAAATATTTAATATTTAATTTCACATGCAGGAAGATGCCAAATGGAAAACGAATGACGGAAATTAAAAATGAGGGCATTTGAATAAGTTAATTTCTGCTACTGAAATGATGTTGCAAAGGAGCAGAAATTAGAAAATTACATTTAAACCAATTAACTGAATGTAAATAATCATCAAAATCATTTAGATACAGATTTCAAAGCACTTAACGGGATGCTAATCCACAAACTTTTGCATATGAGGCTAGTACCACAATGGTTACCCAGTTTCTGAAACATTATTACTTCGAAGCTGTAGAGCGCAACACAAACCTGCGATTTTTTTTAATTTTGTTACTCGTAAACGACAGCCCACCATGATGAATGGCTACAGGATGTAACCTACATCGCCATATAGTTGTTTTCAAAAAGTTGATACCACTGCTGGGACTCTGTCTTTGTAAGTACTAACTAGCAGTCTGATATTATAACACACTGTTTCGCACTTATATTCGATTCTTGATTAAACAATTACGTCGTTCAAGTCGTGGAGTTCTACTTTTCACACTCCACTGAAATACAGTATGACATCAAAGCTACTGCCGTATCCTATTTTAATTATGTCTCCATCTCTCTCGCTGATCTCTGTGACGTAAGTCCTCTCTGCCGCGCTTTCGGATTCACACCAGATACTAGATGTAAGGAATTAATATCCTTTGGGTGTGCTCATTAACGTCTTTACTAGCAAGTATTATATCTCGTACCTAAAATAAACTTATAAATGTACAGGTTATTTTAGAATGTACGCTACAATTTCAATGTGTTAAAGCACCCAAAACAATTAAGATTTTGTTTAGTTTGTGAGACAGACAGGCTCTCACGGTTTATATTGTGCGTATTCCAATTTCTCGAGAATGAAGCGTAATGACAACGGTTCAAGAAAAGGCTCAGTGTGTGGAAGCATCATTCTGGGCGATCTGGATCAAGAGAAGCGGACACAGAGCAGTTACAGTTAGCTTTTGAACGTTCCCCTCAGAACTCTGTTCGGAGGGCATCGCAGCAGCTGCAAATCCCTAGGACGACACTGTACCCGCTACAGACTTACCTATACTGACGGCAACTGTTGCAGGCGTTGAAACCAGACGACCAGTCACAATGTATGCAATTCGCTGTGGACGTTCTTCACCGTCTGAGGAGGATAGAAATTTTGTAAAAAGCCTAGAATTTTCTGAAGAAGCAGCATTCTACGTGTGCGTTAAGGTAAACAAATAAATGCATGTAGGGAGCAACCAATGTGCAAAATCTAACGGAAGAGCTACGTGAGAGACCGAAAGTCAATGTGTGGTGTTGTATGCTGGTTGACTGCACTATGGGATCATTTAAAAAGATAAGAAAATAAAACAGTTAATTCTTAAAGTTGCCTCGATAAGCTGAAACTGTTTGCGTTACCACGACTGGCTGAAAACCGAGAAGCAATCCTTTATGAAGAAGATGGTGCACCGACACAATGAGTGCTGACTGTACATGATGTTGGAGACCATGTGTTGCCAGGTCGCTGAATTCCGAGGGGTGGTCAAGTTCGCTGGCCTTCTAGATCACCTGATGGACTTTTCCTATGGGGCTACGTCAAGGACAGAGCTTACCAAACCCCTGCCAAGCACATCAATGATTCAGAGAACAGAATCAATGCCGCCGTTACCGTAGTCGACGTGAATATCTTGCGCCGAGTGTGGACAGAACGTGAATACAAACTGAATATTATACGTGCCACTAAAGGCGCACACGATGAAATTGACTGACTGGCATAAAAACTTTGCGAGATAGTTTTGCACGTAAGCCAAATATGGTGTGAATCTCTTAAATTATTTTGGATGCTGTAACACATCGCAGTTGTACCGCGCTTTTTGAGACATTCTGTATCTCGCATTAGCATTCGTACACAGCAAAATATCACGAATTTAAACGAAATAGGCATAGATAATTTGAAGTCTGCAGCTAGTCTGCTGTCAGCAGCAACGGAAAGATGAAAGCGGAAGGAAAACCGTGTCTGTTCAAATAAACTCTTCTGGGATTTTTCGTTATTAATTTACGGAAGCGGTATAAATCTAAATCTGGATAGCTGGACGAACATAACCGTACACCTCCCAAAAACGATTTCGGTGCCACTTCTCTCACTAAGAGACAGAAGCTCGATGGAAAGAGAATGGGGAGCGCTTTGAAATTTCGTCTGTTGTTGTAGCCAGTAAAAAGACTCCATTCAGCAAACGTTGCTCAACTGGCCCATCCGTCTAACGTAAAGGGAAGAGGCTATACTGTGAAATATTGAAAGAGCTCAATAAACTCCCTGCTCTTTAGCTATATTTTGGTGGCAATCAACATACGTAAGTGTGCGTTGCATTCCTAATTCGTGCCGGTTGCCAGTCTAGAGCACACTGCCTCTGATTACATGCAACGAGTGTATCGTTGATTTGCTGACTGCGCTCATTTCTCTGAAGTCTGTTGCCTGATGAGAAGTCATCCTGCCATTCAGAAATGAGAGAGCAGCGTACTCAGCGCTCTGGTAGAGTATTTGTGAAATGGGACAGGCGGTCTGCAATTAAACCTGCGGGAGAGCCCTTCGGTCGAACGCCAGAGTAGCAGATGAAAGCTCCCTGCTGCAATCGACATATTTCGTTGTAATCTGAAAACGATTAATGGTATTAGCGTTCGTGAATTATATTTTCCAAGCTTCAAAGGTGCAGTTAGTTATAAATAGCTTTACAAAGCCTGCAAGTTCTTACAGAAAGAGATTACTATAATTGTTGGTTGCTAAATGCTACAAATGATACAAATTACGCAGTGATGGAAATGATAATACTGGTAGAAAATCTGTTAAGGCACAATTAAGGACTATGTCCTACAAAAAATAGCTCTGAAGGAAGTGTACAACCAGTCACGTGTGTCCTGTGCAAGGGGTGTCGATAGCCATTCGAGAACGATTGGCAGGAGTGAATTTTCTAGCACATCATATAAAGCTAAATGTACATTTTGGACTAATGTAAACGTAAATAGCCTCTGACGAAATACAGTTTTCTAAATTACTTCCCTCGTTTGGTAGGTAGCTGAGGTTCTCATGAAATCACATTTGTTGGCTTTGACAGCTCACAATCCGACAGTCACCTTCCAAATAAGTTAGTTCAAATGGTTCAAATGGCTCTGAGTACTATGGGACTTAACATCTAAAGTCATCAGTGCCCCAGAACTTAGAACTACTTAAACCTAACCTAACCAAAGCAAATCACACACATCCATTCCCGAGGCAGGATTCGAACCTGCGACCGTAGCGGTCACGCGGTTCCAGACTGAAGCGCCTAGAACCACTCTGCTACCCCAGACGGCCCCAAATAAGTAAGACCGAGTAAGTTAAGCGAAGTGGTAAGACACTGGAATCGTAATTTGCAGAATGGCGTTCTTGTGCCCGTCTGGCCATTTGTACTTAAGTTCTCCGTCATTTGCCTGAATGGGTTAAAGCGAATGTCAGAATGATTCCTTTTAAAAGGAAACGAATGAATTCATCACCATACTAGCTCATGGCCTGCCTCTAATGGCCACGTCGTTTACAGAAAGTTAATTCTCTTTCTTTTGCATCACTGCAGGGCCATCTCTGTGCGCTACATTGTGAGACATACTCTCTAGTGCCCAAAGAACTGTTTAGATGGGCTTAAGTTAGAATTCTTAGTTGCCGACAAAATACGGAATCGGAACGAATGTCGATGCAGACGCAGTTTCAGTGAATTTTTAGACTTATATTAATCAGATTCAGACTGCTAATTTACTGATTGTATATCATGAACAAGTTTGTTCAGATATTGCACCATCATCATCAGTTCGATATTTCCAGAAATATTCACCCCTTTCCTCTCTTGGACCAAAGAATTAGTTTCTAGAATCGTCAACCAGCCTTAAAGACTTGCGCAGAGTAGTACAGCACTGAAAATTATCGGTCATTATGTAAGTTCTGTGGAAGATTACAAAAAACCTATAATCTAAATGCATTAAGTAATCGCCTTAGTCATGGATTGACATGTGAACTACATAACCAGACTCTCAAGGTACATAGAGAATAAACGTTGTATATATTACATAGATCTGTTTAGAGCAGGGGAGGCCAAGATCTCACCTCCCGGGCCGCGCCCTGGCGTAGTGATCAGCTTCTCTGCCATGCCACGCCATTTGTAGGGGGCGAGGGGGGAAAGGGAGAATGGCAGAGCAGTCACAATACATACGGCTTAGTTTTATACTTCACATATGTCAACAACACAGAGCACAAACAAAAAGGTTTCAGTACTTTTGGCGCACTGAAGACATAATTTTTGTCTAGTATGAACTGTCGGCATTCACACAGATGCAAACATTTTCACAGATTTCGGTACTCAGGTTTCCACGTAATCGTGACTTCTTTAGTGTCACAATCGAAAAAAGGTTTTTTACACGAATATATCGACTGAAGTATTGTAGTACTTTTGCAACCTTGTTATGGCGACCTGGGAACACTATCTGAGGAAGGTAATATAGACGTTCCGGACAGTTTTAACGTAAAAGGATTTGCCACTAAAACGGTAATTACCTCGCATTTGCAGATTCACAGGGGATCTTTCAACTGGAACAGCTTAAGGTCTCGAAAACAGCTGGAAAACAGATGTAAAATTGACGCTGTCCTCAAAATGTTTAGGAAACTATCTCTTTAATTTCTTCAAGGCCAAAATAAATTCGTCAAACACCGCGTTTTCTTAAACAGCAGTGAGCTTAGGAACTGGACTGTGTTTGTCAAAATGCGTCCCTTCTACAACGCTTGTTCAATTTAAGCACTCATCAAACTGGGAAGAAGTGGTTCCTCACCTTGCAATGTGCAGTCAGGTCCTCTTAAATGCGAGGTCTGAAATCCATTCCAGATGTTCTCATCTTCGTTGCTTTTATTCCTTTTTTCCTTCATAAATTCAACGATAGCCAGTTTTAAATCGAAAAATAGTTCCAGGCTTGCCCCTTTACTTAACCAGCGTACTTTGCTGTGACATATAGTCTCTATACTCTTCGTTAAATTGCTTCGAGCCGCGCGGTTCTAGGCGCCATGCACGGATTGGCCACTCCCGCCAGAGGTTCGAGTCCTCCTGCGGGCGTGGGTGTGTGTGCTCTTCTTAGTGGAAGTTATTTTAAGTTCGTTTAAGTAGTGTGTAAGTCTAGGGACAGATGACATCAGCAGTTTGGTGACTTAGGAATTCAAACACACACAATTTCATCGAAAACAGTCGCAACTGACAGTGAAATTGCGACGCATACAATATCAGAAAGAATCCAATCTGAAGATCGCTGTAATTCATTGCTTTTTCGGTGTCAGCTACACCTTGACATTTTTCTGCTTGGTATTGAATATCGTTTCCTAGAAAATTTACAGTACCCGTCACATATGGAACAGCAAAAAATATATATTGAGAATTCTCATACCCCTATTCAGCCATTCCCGTTCATTTTTAAAGGTTTGTAACGATAGGTCGCTGGAGTTGTCAACGATCTTCATATCACGAACGAATATCGAAAGGTAAACAGCGCTGACACTACGATTCTGTCGAACTGAAGAGAGTTGCGCCGGCAGGTAAATGCCACACCGCAATTCTGAATAAAACGCCGCGGTGCACCGACTACTTCCGGGAAGGAACTAGCAAAGACAAGAAAGGCGGTACCTTGGTCGGTCCATGGCCCACACTCTCGCCTCGCCTAAGGTTTGGCACGCCGTGGCCTGTTATGAGTGACACAACAACGTCGGGTACAATAATTGAATCAATGAAAGCGGTTCACTGTAAGTCGCAAGAGCTACGGGTGAACATACGAATAGAGATCACGTTTATAGAGAAACCTTCAGACCAATTATTTTTAAACTACACCATCTAATGAAGAGCGTTTTAAGCCTCATTGGGAAGAAATAGTTGTCACACGCGAGTTTCTCTCAAAGCATAAGGGTAATCAGCTAGACAAAACTTATGACGTGGACGTAAAAATGTTAAGTTAGCGTCAGGAAAATCCCTTCTGACCATAAGCGGATGTTTGGAATAGAATTTGAGAGTAGATCTTCTCCAATATGCGTTAAGGTGAAAAACTTTCACTTTCGTAAGTGGGAATTCAGTCACATAGATTTGAGGTCACTATGTATTGATGTTAATAGACATTTATTATGACGTCTCTTATGTAGTACCAGTTACATGGAAATTTGGGAATAAATTCATATAATTGATTGCTGATCAGCAAACACATGCTTCTAGAAAACTAGTGAACCCCCAGGTGCTTGGAGAATTTCACAACATTCACTAGAGAGTTTTAATGGACAGACGTTCAATACACAGTTATTCAGCACTCACCGATTGTTTTTCACTGCCAATCACTACAGTATACTGTATTTTGGGGAAACCAGTCCCACATAAAAATTTTCTTTACTATATTTCTGTACGTATCGACTCATATCTAAAGAAAATGTCACATCACTGTTTGATTTCTGTATCATGTGTGTGTGCTTTAGTCTGATAGGTGAACTTAAGCTCTGTACTTTTGTTAAGGCGCAGGCAACAGGTGAATATGGACAGCTGAAAGTGAACCAAGGTAGCAGAAGTGCGCGTAAAGTGGAAAAGATAGTAAATAGTAATGAGACAGCTGCAGCAGTTTTGCAGTGCAGAGACGAGCGAAAAGAGAACGTTGCCGGACGCTTATCAAGCCGTCATTGTTGGTAGGAGTTACCAAATTTTAGTAAGAGACAACAAAATTTGAAATTATCCACGGAGAAGACACAAAAGAGAAGACTGCAACAGAGAAAACTCAAGAAACAAAACCCAAGATAAAAGATTTATCAATATGACTGACAAGGAAGACATCCTCCGAGCAAAGTTTTAAATTGTCGGAAGCTAGGGGTTTGTAAGCAGTTTTCTTCGCGAGATCACAAATATTTTTTGTATCTGCAGAGACTGTGAGCAAAGGACACAAAAGCATTACTCCGTCTAAGAAAAGGAGTGAGACTGTGAACTACAACTGAGGTATTGGTCCTGCTATAAAAGTGACTGTTATCGTTCTTCTGTGTTTGAGAAGAAGACTGCTGATTAATTAAACAAATTATTTTCTAAGAGGGCCAAAGCACACGTTTTTGAAAGGTGACGATTTAAATGAATCTACGCCACACCACAGAAATACTTCCTAAACTGGACGTCCACTATCGTCCTAAAAAGCTGTGTTCAGATATCAACCCACCATTTCCCATTACAATACGATTTCTAAAGAGTTTTGAAAGGTTTTATCGAGCAGATCGTGATGAGGTGCTGCAGTTGGAGGTTTTACCATTTTTGCTGTCAATTTTTTCATTTACGGGGTAGCTCATCGACATCTTAGCAGCTTCCTGTCGGCTGACGCACCACAGCTCACATGATTCATTTACTGCACCAATTACATCTCAAGTGAGGCAAGGAGAAATCGTATTGATACTTCTTTGAGGCACCCTTTATCTTTGACACGTCACTGAATGTTTACATCAGAACTGAATATAACGTGCATAGTGACAAGTAATCATAAAAGTGCAGAATGAATCATTTATTATAACTATAACAGGGCGCTGAAGTTGAATCAGTTATTTCGGAATAATAATAACAAATCTCAATATACATAAAACGTATTGCGTTTGAGAATACAAAAAGACATCAGCTGTACAATGGAATGACGAAAGTGAAAATTAGTGCTGGACCTTGACTCGAATCCATAATTCCCTCCTTACGCGAGTAGTAGCGTTAATTGCCTTGATTATCTATGTAAGACGCACAGCCCTACCCCGACTTTCAGATGTCGTCGTTCTCGCCACAACCTGCAGTCGTGCACATTATGTAATTCAGAGGACTATTTTATTGAAAGTCGTTGCCTGGTATCAGCGAGTACATACGATAATGATGTGTCTGGTTTGTTAACAAGTATGGTGCCATGTTCCTCCGGACATTCCTTCAGTTTAGGAACCTTTGATTTAAGAATCGGATACAGCTCACTGTTTCCAGAATGAGATTCTCACTCTACAGCGGAATGTGCCCCGATATGAAACTTCCTGGCAGATTAAAACTGTGTGCTGGAACGAGACTCTAACTCGGGACCTTTGCCTTTCGCGGGCAAGTGCTCTACCACCTGAGCTACCCAAGCACGACTCACGACCCCTCCTCACAGCTTCAATTCTGCCAGTACCTCGTCTCCTACCTTCCAAACTTCACAGAAGCTCTTCTGCGAATCTTGCAGAACTAACACTCCTGAAAGAAAGACCATTGCGGAAACATGGATTATCCACAGAATGGGGGATGTTTCCAGAATGAGATTCTCACTCTGCAGTGTAGTGTGCCTCGATATGAAACTTCCAGGCAGATTAAAACTCTGTGGCGCACCGAGACTCGAACTCTGGACCTTTTCAGTTCGCGAACAAGTGCCCTGCTTCTGGAAACATCCTCAGGCTGTGGCTGAGCCATGTCTCCGCAATATCCTTTCTTCCAGGAGTGCTAGTCCAGCAAGATTCGCAGAAGAGCTTCTGTGAAATTTGGAAAGTAGGAAACAAGGTAATGGCAGAATTGAAGCTTTGAGGACGGATCGTGAGTCGTGCATGGGTATCTCAGTTCGTAGAGCACTTGCTCGCGAAAGGCATAGGTCCAGAGTTCGAGTCTCGCTCCGGCACACAGTTTTAATCTGCCAGCAAGTTTCAGTTCACTGTTTATTCAGACCTTGAATGTTTCCTATGCTGTGTTACCTGAGAGGACGATTCGAATGCCTTCCACACTGGGAATACACGGCAAGATGTGCAATTTGCCATAGCATGAAATGAAATGGCTCTGAGCACTATGGGACATAACATCTTAGGCCATCAGTCCCCTATAACTTAGAACTACTTAAACCTAGTGGTCGCGCGGTTCCAGACTGAAGCGCCTAGAACCGCTCGGCCACTTCGGCCTGCTCCCATAGCATACCAAGAAATATTTCGTAACATTGAAATCACAGTTGTAAACCACTGGGATGCATTGTGCGAAATGGGTGCTCTATGAACTTGAAACATATGCAGAAGAAGTTGATAAGCTTGATGATTGCACCATTTCTCCAGGCGTGTCACATTAAGGTGATTACGGCTTAAAACACGTCCGGGAAAATAAATGCGGTATATGTTCTGCACAAGAACTCCATAAACCCAAGAACGGGGGTTGGATAATTAACAACGGCGTGCCTAAATTCCACGTACCTGGTTTCCCTGCGGGGGTTCCTCTCCTTCCCTTGTACTGTTTGCTTCGATGTGTCCCGTAATAATTATTATCTAACAGGGTGCGGAACCACTCACACAAACAATGGCAACCTATTCTGATAGGCTTCAGTATATTCTGTAAAACATGCACACAAGGTTGGGCTGTACTGTTCACAGTAATAATCCAAAGTAACGTCCATGTCATTTTACAACATGGTGCTGGGAAGTCCTTGTAGTTTAGTTCAATAAGATTTGATCCTTTCTACATGGATAACATGTTCCCGAATATGATTTCATCTTATCCAAATTTTGGCTTCTTTAAATTTGTCATCACACCTATCTTTTCGAAGACCGTACGCACCTTATCAATTAATTTCACAAGTTCCTCTTAATTTTGGGTTGTGATTAAAATATCATCTACATATGAAGGGCTTATTTCAATAGTGGTACAAGTCCATTTTTGTTCCTTTTGAGATACAGCGTCCTCAAGTTAAATAAGCGCTGAAAAATCTGCAGTTGAGATACCAGAAATATTCAAGCATATGGCTTCATGCTAAAGATGAACCTTTCTTTCTGTTTGTTTGGATCATTAATTTCAGAAACTTTATAGGCAGAAAAGTGGACGTAATGGACTTGTACCACTGCTGATATAAGCCCTTCATACGTGGTCATGTGGTCACCTTTTTAAGTAATTATTTACCAAGAACCCTGTCCAGTGATCTCACAAAGGCTAAGGTGGAAATATCCAGACCAAACGGTAATACACAGTACTGGTAGCACATTCCTCCATACAGGAATGCTGCATACTCATATTATGGTTCAAATGGCTCTGAGCACTATGGGACTTAACATCTATGGTCATCAGTCCCCTAGAACTTAGAACTACTTAAACCTAATTAACCTAAGGACATCACACAACACCCAGCCATCACGAGGCAGAGAAAATCCCTGACCCCGCCGGGAATCGAACCCGGGAACACGGGCGTGGGAAGCGAGAACGCTACCGCACGACCACGAGATGCGGGCTCATACTCATATTGTCTGGAGTAATTCTACAGGAGGATCTGCCAATACCCCGACCTCATATGTGTGCTACTAAACACTTTCCCCCGATATATGTCGTGTGACTAGGGCCTCCCTTCGGGGCCGTGTAATTTTAGGCACTGCAGTCTGGAACCGCGAGACCGCTACGATCGCAGGTTTGAATCCTGACGCGGACATGGATGTGTGTGACGTCCTTAGGTTATTTAGGTTTAAGTATTTCTAAGTTCTAGGGGACTGATGACCTCAGAAGGTAAGTCCCATAGTGCTCAGAGCCATTTTTGAACCTCCCTTCGGGTAGACCGTTCGCCAGGTGCAAGTCTTTTGATTTGACGCCACTTCAGCGACTTGCGCGTCGATAGGAATGAAATGATGATGATTAGGACAACACAACACCCAGTCCCTGAGCGGAGAAAATCTCCTACCCAGACGGGAATCGAACCCGGGCCCTTAGGATTGACAGTCTGTCGCGCTGACCACGTAGGTAACGGGGGCGGACTTTCGCCCGATGAAACTTCTGGATTTGGGTTGGGTTGTTTGCGGGAGGAGACCAGACAGCGAGGTCATCAGTCTCATCGGATTAGGGAAGGATGGGGAAGGATTTCGGCCGGCATTTGCCTGGAGCGATTTAGGGAAATCATGGAAAACCTAAATCAGGATGGCCGGACGCGCGATTGAACCGTCGTCTTCCCGAATGCGAGTCCAGTGTGCTAACCACTGCGCCATCTCGCTCGGTAAACTTCTGGAATAATTCCCACTGTTAAATTATTATTTTGTTCACTCGGCACGCATCCAGTACTATCCTGTGATCACCATTCCACTTTTCAACCGCAAATAATAGGTAATTGTATTGGCTGGTTGACCTTTCGAGAATTTTCACTATCAAAATCTTCTGTGTTTCCTCCTCCATTCCCTCACGTTTTGACTCCAGGATCGCATATTGCCGTACATAAAATGGTTCATGTTGTCTCATCATTCCGCCTTGTTTATTACCAATTCCTCACTCGAGACACTGCTACAGCTGTCATATAAGATCATTAATGTGCCCAGCACGTGAGATATGAAAATATAAATTGCAATGATGTCGAGTGTAATGGAACTGAGGAGAATGGGGTGGGGGATGATCACTGCTGGGTTGGGTAGAGGAGTAGAACATGAAAGCAGCCAAATCTTGTCAAAGTTCTTCATTGTTAACCATAAATAGACATAGTATAGGGTGCCATCAGTAAGCTGACTACAGGCGATGAGCACTGACCCGCTGCACAGGCATACCAGTGCAGACGCACCACTGCAAGCGCTTCTCAAAGACGTAACCAGGCACTAGTGTCTTCGGTAACAGTGCATTCCTAGCTGAAGCTATCGCTGAACTAGCATGGCTGGAGAGCGTCCCAGCTTGGGTGGCTGGAACAATGTAAGCTGGTGGCCAGCAGGTGATGACGGTGACGTCTAGACGATGAATCTTAAACTTATGGCAACAATGCCGAGTTTGGAGGCGCTGGGCCACAGCCACATGGACATGGGATGCCCTATGTTTGTACCTTGAACCCTCAGTATCCCTAACTGTCGGTCTTGTGGAGACGGCAGCAGAGTGAAGTTATGCTGGTTGTTAGGCTGTCAAGCAGCAGGTGTTGATTCACAATCCGACTGCATCAATGACAGGTGCATCAGAAGAGTGCCACCAATTCTATAGCAGAGACTGACCCTATAGTGTGCAATCATGCATAAACCAGACATGACGAAAACCGACTCGGCTGGCCTACAGGCATACACTGATCAGGCAGAACATTATGACCACCGACCTACCAACGACATTAACTCGTCCAGGCGATAGCAGCATCAGCTGGCGAGAAACAACTGCTGGTCAGACATACATACACGGTGAATTTAGTATCAGTTAGCGTGCTGTCCGAATGTAGAAAGAGGAGGGCAAGCGATCTATCCGAGTTTGACTGAGGGCCGATTGGGATGGCCAAGAGCCTTGCACGGCCATTTCGGAAAGTGAACTACTTGTCGTGTGTTCGAGGAGTATTGTAACGAGTGACTTCAACACACAGCAAAACCAATGTGAAACCACGTGCAGAGGTCGCGGAGAACAGTGGCCACCCCTCATTGCAGATGTTGGACGTCATAAGCTGGACAGACTGGTAAAATAGGATGGTTGAAAAATGAGGTGAAACTAACATCAGTTTTTTACGCTGGGCGGAGTATAGTGTGTCCGAACACACAGTGCACCGAACACTCCTTACGACGAGCCTCCGCAGCCGAGGACCAATGAATGTACCAATGTTAATTCCACGACATCGGCAACTACGACTAAAATGGACACGTGACCATTCGCACTGGACATTGTCACAGTGACAGAGCGTTGCATGGTCTGATGAATCTCGATACATCACGCTGATGGGTGGGCATTAATCTGTCGTCTTCCAAGCCAACAGTTCTTTGATACCTGGTGAGCCGTGGCGCCATTAAATTAGTAAACTGTTCTTTCTGGCACCACTTGCTCAAGGATAGTATCGACTACCCCTCTTGCTGCCCCGTTGCCAGCATCTATGAGGAACAGTTGGTATCTCTGTGTTGTGTCCTCAGAAGCTCTTTGCTTGACGATATGTATACGGGTTCGCTGGCCCGAGTGAGGGGTCACCAAGTTTGAGGATTGGTTGTAGTGTCGCGACCAGAGGTAGTCACGAGGTCCGATGGCCGAAGCCACGAGCTGTGCGAGGAGTAAGGATACCGAAGCACTTCACGGGGGTGAGCGTCAACTACAAGCAGCGGGCCCACATCCCGTTGGTTGGTTGGCAACAGTAGTGTCGAACCACCGCGGGTGGCCTGGCTGCCCCCTCCTGCTTGACTGTCATCGGCACCGCTCAGTAACTGCTGAGACGCACCATGGACCCATGGAACTGGTTCAAATTGCTCTAAGCACTATTGGGCTTAACTTCTGAGGTCATCAGTCCCCAGAACTTAGAACTACTTAAACCTAACTAACCTAAGGACATCACACACATCCATGCCCAAGGCAGGATTCGAACCTGCGACCGTAGCGGTCGCGCGGCTCCAGACTGTAGCGCCTAGAACCGATCCATGGAACTGCTTGCTGATAAAGGGGAGTAACCTTCTCTAATCCTCGTGGTGATCTGTGTCATTGTCTGCCCGAATCCCTAATTATTATTATTATTTCTTTCTTGTCTCAGACGTTATCTCTGGTTAAAATTGGAAGGTGACGTGGACCTTGATCAAGCGTGACAACCTTTTAACTATAAGGTATATGTTACATTGCATTTAGGAACTTTCAGGTAATTGAACATGTGTCAATAATTACAGATTTGTGTAGTTGTATATATATGTTTGGATGTAGCTGTATTGCACTGATGTACTGGTGGATATTGTATGGTATGACTCCTGTAGTTGATAGTATAATTGGTATAATGTCATCTTTATCCTGATGCCACATGTCCTTAACTTCCTCAGCCAGTTGGATGTATTTTTCAATTTTTTCTCCTGTTTTCTTCTGTATATTTGTTGTATTGGGTATGGATATTTCGATTAGTTGTGTTAATTTCTTCTTTTTATTGGTGAGAATGATGTCAGGTTTGTTATGTGATGTTGTTTTATCTGTTATAATGGTTCTGTTCCAGTATAATTTGTATTCATCATTCTCCAGCACATTTTGTGGTGTATACTTGTATGTGGGAACGTGTTGTTTTATTAGTTTATGTTTTATGGCAAGTTGTTGATGTATTATTTTTGCTACATTGTCATGTCTTCTGGGGTATTTTGTGTTTGCTAGTATTGTACATCCACTTGTGATGTGATCTACTGTTTCTATTTGTTGTTTGCAAAGTCTGCATTTATCTATTATGGTATTGGGATCTTTAATAATATGCTTGCTGTAATATCTGGTGTTTATTGTTTGATCCTGTATTGCAATCATGAATCCCTCCATCTCACTGTATATATTGCCTTTTCTTAGCCATGTGTTGGATGCGTCTTGATCGATGTGTGGCTGTGTTATATGATACGGGTGCTTGCCATGTAGTGTTTTCTTTTTCCAATTTACTTTCTTCGTATCTGTTGATGTTATGTGATCTAAAGGGTTGTAGAAGTGGTTATGAAATAGCAGTGGTGTAGCCGATGTATTTATATGAGTGATTGCTTTGTGTATTTTGCTAGTTTCTGCTCGTTCTAGAAAGAATTTTCTTAAATTGTCTACCTGTCCATAATGTAGGTTTTTTATGTCGATGAATCCCCTTCCTCCTTCCTTTCTGCTTAATGTGAATCTTTCTGTTGCTGAATGTATGTGATGTATTCTACACTCCTGGAAATGGAAAAAAGAACACATTGACACCGGTGTGTCAGACCCACCATACTTGCTCCGGACACTGCGAGAGGGCTGTACAAGCAATGATCACACGCACGGCACAGCGGACACACCAGGAACCGCGGTGTTGCCCGTCGAACGGCGCTAGCTGCGCAGCATTTGTGCACCGCCGCCGTCAGTGTCAGCCAGTTTGCCGTGGCATACGGAGCTCCATCGCAGTCTTTAACACTGGTAGCATGCCGCGACAGCGTGGACGTGAACCGTATGTGCAGTTGACGGACTTTGAGCGAGGGCGTATAGTGGGCATGCGGGAGGCCGGGTGGACGTACCGCCGAGATGCTCAACACGTGGGGCGTGAGGTCTCCACAGTACATCGATGTTGTCGCCAGTGATCGGCGGAAGGTGCACGTGCCCGTCGACCTGGGACCGGACCGCAGTGACGCACGGATGCACGCCAAGACCGTAGGATCCTACACAGTGCCGTAGGGGACCGCACCGCCACTTCCCAGCAAATTAGGGACACTGTTGCTCCTGGGGTATCGGCGAGGACCATTCGCAACCGTCTCCACGAAGCTGGGCTACGGTCCCGCACACCGTTAGGCCGTCTTCCGCTCACGCCCCAACATCGTGCAGCCCGCCTCCAGTGGTGTCGCGACAGGCGTGCATGGAGGGACGAATGGAGACGTGTCGTCTTCAGCGATGAGAGTCGCTTCTGCCTTGGTGCCAATGATGGTCGTATGCGTGTTTGGCGCCGTGCAGGTGAGCGCCACAATCAGGACTGCATACGACCGAGGCACACAGGGCCAACACCCGGCATCATGGTGTGGGGAGCGATCTCCTACACTGGCCGTACACCACCGGTGATCGTCGAGGGGACACTGAATAGTGCACGGTACATCCAAACCGTCATCGAACCCATCGTTCTACCATTCCTAGACCGGCAAGGGAACTTGCTGTTCCAACAGGACAATGCACGTCCGCATGTATCCCGTGCCACCCAACGTGCTCTAGAAGGTGTACGTCAACTACCCCGGCCAGCAAGATCTCCGGATCTGTCCCCCATTGAGCATGTTTGGGACTGGATGAAGCGTCGTCTCACGCGGTCTGCACGTCCAGCACGAACGCTGGTCCAACTGAGGCGCCAGGTGGAAATGGCATGGCAAGCCGTTCCACAGGACTACATCCAGCATCTCTACGATCGTCTCCATGGGAGAATAGCAGCCTGCATTGCTGCGAAGGGTTGATATACACTGTACTAGTGCCGACATTGTGCATGCTCTGTTGCCTGTGTCTATGTGCCTGTGGTTCTGTCAGTGTGATCATGTGATGTATCTGACCCCAGGAATGTGTCAATAAAGTTTCCCCTTCCTGGGACAATGAATTCACGGTGTCCTTATTTCAATTTCCAGGAGTGTATATTTGTGGCATTGTGAACGTGTAAGTGTATTGAGTGCTTCTAGGTCTGTGTTACTCCATTTCACTACTCCAAATGAGTAGGTCAATAGTGGTATAGCATATGTATTTATAGCCTTTGCCTTGTTTTTTGCTGTCAATTCTGTTTTCAGTATTTTTGTTAGTCTTTGGTTATGTTTTTCTTTTAGTTCTTCTTTAATATTCGTATTATCTATTCCTATTTTTTGTCTGTATACTAGATATTTATAGGCATCTGTTTTTCCATCGCTGCTATGGAGTCACTGTGGTTATTCAATATGTAATCTTCTTCTTTAATGTGTTTTCCCTTGACTTTGCTATTTTTCTTACATTTGTCTGTTCCAAAAGCCATATTTATATCATTGCTGAATACTTCTGTTATCTTTAGTAATTGGTTGAGTTGTTGATTGGTTGCTGCCAGTAGTTTTAGATCATCCATGTATAGCAAATGTGTGATTTTGTGTGGGTATGTTCCAGTAATATTATATCCATAATTTGTATTATTTAGCATGTTGGATAGTGGGTTGAGACCAAGATAGAACCAGAAAGGACTTAATGAGTCTCCTTGGTATATTCCACACTTAATCTGTATTGGCTGTGATGTGATATTATCTGAATTTGTTTGGATATTAAGTGTGGTTTTCCAGTTTTTCATTACTATGTTTAGGAACTGTATCAATTTAGGATCTACTTTGCATATTTCCAATATCTATAGTAACCATGAGTGGGGTACACTATCAAAAGCTTTTTGGTAATCAATGTATGCGTAGTGTAGCGACCTTTGTTTACTTTTAGCTTGATATGTCACCTCTGTATCTATTATCAGTTGCTCTTTACATCCTCGTGCTCCTTTGCAGCAGCCTTTTTGTTCTTTATTTATAATTTTGATCTGTGTTGTATGTGTCATTAATTTCTGTGTAATGACTGAAGTTAATATTTTGTAGATTGTTGGTAGGCCTGTTATGGGGCGATATTTAGCTGGGTTTGCTGTGTCTGCTTGAACTTTAGGTTTCAGATAGGTTATTCCATGTGTAAGTGTATCAGGGAATGTGTATGGGTCTGCAATGTAACTGTTAAATAATTTAGTTAGGTGTGAATGTGTTGAGGTGAACTTCTTTAGCCAGAAATTTGCTATTTTATCATTTCCAGGGGCTTTCCAATTGTGCGTAGAATTAATTGCTCGGGTGACTTCATGTTACAAAATTATCACTTCAGGCATTTGTGGTATCATCTTGTATGAGTCTGTTTCTGCTTGTATCCACCGTGCATGCCTGTTATGTTGTACCGGGTTTGACCATATGTTGCTCCAGAAGTGTTCCATGTCTGTTATGTTTGGTGGATTGTCTATTTTAATGTGTGTGTTGTCTATTGTTTGGTAAAATCTCTTTTGGTTTGTGTCGAATGTTTGGTTTTGTTTCCTTCTATTTTCACTTTTTTTGTATCTTCTAAGTCGTTTGGCCAATGCTTGTAATTTCTGCTTCTTTTCATCTAATTGCTCTACTGCTTCTTCTTGTGAGATTTTACCTAACCTTTTTCGTTTTTTGTCTGATATTTCATTTCTTATAAATTGTGTTAGCTGTCCGACGTCTTTTCTCAGTTTTCCTATTCTGATCAGTAGCCTGTGTTGCCATGCTGGTTTTGTGGGTTTCTTCTGTGTGTTGGTTGGTTCTGATCTCTAGCTAGTGTGTATATTTAGTGTAGTGAGTGCTCCTACATAGACCAGTAGTTGTAACTCTTCCATAGTTGTATCTTCATTTATTCTGTTGTGTATGATTGTGTTGATAGTTGTTATTGTTGTTTCGACTTGTGATTTAATTGGTGGTCTATGCAAGAATGGTCTAATGTCTGTATTTGTGTCTATGTATTCTATATATGTCAACTGAAATTTTTCTTCTATATCTAACATGTGTGTCACTTCGTGTTCTATTTGTGTTTGTTCTGGTGGCTGTCTTAAGATTTCGTTTTCCTCTGATTATTTAATTGACGCGTTTTGTTCTTTGTTTGTTTTCTCTGGGATGTTTGAGTCCATTACTGTATTTTCTTCTTCTTCTAATTGCACATTATTTTGTTCCAGTATTTGTTGTACTTGTTGTTTGATGTTTTCTGATTCTGACTGGGGTATCCTGTTATTTTTTATTATTACACGGATTTCATCAGCTAGTCGTTGTTGTGTTAAAAATTTTAATTCCGGGTATCTGGTAATAAATGTTGTGTATACTTGTGATCTGTATCCAGTTGTGTTGGTTCCTACGTTTGTTGCTTGGTAATAACAGAACATGAGGTGCCGATTAACTTCATCTGACCATCTCATCCTCTGTCTTTGTTTTCCTTCTAGGGTGGTTGCAGGAAGCATATCCTGCAAAACACCTCTATTTGGATTTAAATCATTTTCCAGTTGGCTAGCAGTGTCATTACCATTGTGGGCGGGCATAGGGTTCAAGCGTCGTCCCCGACCATGACGGCGCTTGTCCGAGGCTTCTTTAGTTCTGCCCTGAACCAAGTAATCACACTAAAAGGGGGTTAGCCCTATTAGTGGTTTGTTCTTTTCGGCGCCTTTTACGACTGGCAGAACATACCGGAGGCCTATTCTTTTCCCCGGCGTCCACGGGGTTTATTATTATTATTATTATCATTTTCACCAGACTCTCCGAGTTTTGCTCGGTCGGCTTCTTTGGTCGTAAACATAGACCGTAGTATTGTACCAGATACTAGTTGACGTTTGAAGATTTGTTCTGATATTATATTGCCCTTCCTTTCTAGTTTATATGCGATGATTAATGTTTTAATGAATCATCTCCTGGTCGGAAATAAAGTCGGAACAATTCTACCAAGGCACAGGTTGCTGTTAAACAAACAGGGTGTTACGGTTAAAGTTAGATGTTACCCGGTTCAATTCCTTGAATGTAATTGCATCTGAGACAATCTGTTGTACTAAGCTATGTGTTCTTTGAACGTCGGTGTCGTTATTGTTGTATTTTTAAGTGGCTCTTGTGGTTCCGCCGAGTGAGTTCTCTTGTAATAACTGCTCATTCGTAATGTTGTAAAACGTTCCTTCAGAGCGACCTTCATAACTGACAATCACTTTAATTTTTGACGTATTAACAGCCAACTGTCACCAGGGCTGTAGTCAGAATAAGATTGCCAAAATGGACGAGTTGGATCCAGTCACACCTTGGTTGCTGATTGAAATGAAAAGGTTGCTCGCTTTGAAGCAAGGCTTATCATTGTCATAATTAATTCCTAAATTGTTGAACCCTTAAGCATAGGATATCTTAACCCCGTACCTTTCGACGTATAATTTCCAAATTAAAAATAAAATTTAAGTCATCTGTTTGAATTATTAAAAGACACTTGTCATCATTGTTACTCACATGTTTTCATGTGTTCCATAAGGGCATTTAATAAGAGAAACTGTATCTAGCGGGGTAGTAAACACACCTGTTTCAGCCGATAACGGGCACACTGCAGGTCCGGATCCTTGTAATTATTGTCATGTTGTTCTCGTTCTGATTTCTTTTCCAAAAGTTTATTCATTTCAAAAATCTGTTAATTTGTAAAGAAAACAAATTTACATGTTGTTGCATAAACAGGTTGTGTGAAAAGATAGTTACATTGGTGCGTCCTCACTGACACTTTTTCCTTAATACCAGTAAATACCACGTCTCACCTGGAGTGTGGGACGGAAACAAGCTGGTGACGGCTCAATTACGCTCTGGGAAACACTCACGTGGTCATCCATAGGGCAAATGGAGCTCGTGCAATGCACCATGACCGCCAAGGAGTATCATACGCTGGCTGCAGACCATATTTTAAGAGGAAGCCCTACAGTAGAGAGCTACTACTTTTAAAACATATATTTTTAATGGTGATTCAGTGGATGGTAAGCACATGTACTAGACAGAGTCAATTACCACATCCGATATAGATAATATATGATTCTACGTGAGTATGCTTCATTAAAATTATTTGTAAATGTTTCGTGTAATTTTGCTTATTTTAGCCAGCCGGAGTGGCCGTGCGGCTCTAGGCGCTACAGTCTGGAGCCGAGCGACCGCTCCGGTCGCAGGTTCGAATCCTGCCTCGGGCATGGATGTGAGTGGTGTCCTTAGGCTAGTTAGGTTTAATTAGTTCTAAGTTCTAGGCGACTAATGACCTCAGAAGTTAAGTCGCATAGTGCTCAGAGCCATTTTGCTTATTGTAACGATACCACCTCTGTTTCACACACAGTGTCACTTTGGTTAATAGGTGCAACACCTTCTGAAGAAAACAGTTTAAAACTGTCGAAATCATGGTCAAAGTTTAATAAACCTGTATTTTGTTTCTTGTTACCTGTTATTTCCAATCCATCACAGATTTTTGTATTGAATATAATGCCACGTAGTAGCAATGGGTCTACACAGTCTCAGTTAATGTCAGGGAAAAAAGTAAACATTCTACTAGTCCTACCAGAAGAGAAAAATACTGTTGGGTCTAATTATCATTATTAGGTATATCAGCTGTGAACTTTAACTCCAGAGGTCCACCTAATAGCGCGAGAAAGTATACAGGAAGCGAAACAAATCAATAAGGCTCACTATGACAATATGTAGAATCCAAGAATATTTAGGACAAGACAAGGGTTTTTTCTGTGATTAGATAGTAAGGGATCATTCTAAGACGTGTATACGCAATTCTGAGTACATTACAAGGCAATTGTAGCAGACCTAACCAATGTGATTGTTAAGATACTTAAGAGTAAGCAGATGAATGTACATGAAAACCGGTTGAAGTCTAATTATTAAACGACAAGAAAAGTCGTGGAGAGACAATAGGCATGGAAAATCGTGACCTATGTGAATATGAGAACACTTAACAAGAAATTTCATGGAGCAGTCCAAGTAGGAAACAAGGCCCTCCAACAGGGAAGAGAAAGATTAATCAAACTTAATATCAGTAGAACAGAATGTTATCTTTTAAGTAACGAAGATGATCATAGTACAGCTAGATAAGAGCAGTATTGTATGGGCTGAATGGCACGTTAAACTCTATAGCAACCAACGAGGAAATATTAAAGAACAGTATTAATACGTTAGGACAGTTCATGACGTATTCACTAAAAACTACGGACGCAGGACTAAAAAGAAATGTTGCATTCATCAGCCTCAATAAGCATATGATGCAGTTAGCCTCATTATTTAAAGAATTGAGTACTGACATGTGAGTACGAGCAGTTAGTATCATCATGTGTACTCTCAAGGCCGGCCACGGTGGCCGAGCGGTTCTAGGCGCTTCAGTCCGGAACCGCGCGAGTGCTACGGTTGCAGGTTCGAGTCCTGCCTCGGGCATGTATGTGTGTGATGTCCTTAGGTTAGTTACGTTTAAGTAGTTCTAAATTCCAGGGGACTGATGACCTCAGATGTTAAGTCCCATTGTGCTCAGAGCCATTTGAACCATTTTTGTATTCACAAGGGTAGCCTAGTACCACATATTGTGAACCCGATGCAGACAGCAAAACGTTTAAAGTGTTTTCAAGACACTCTTAAAAATGTACAATTCTGCGTAGCTTCATTGGAAGTACGTGGATACATGTTTTCACAAATAATGGTATCAGAAACATCTGCGTCAGGTAACATATTAGAGCATCATTATCATTCCAATAGTGCAAAACAAAGAGTTAAATTTATATAGAATGTCACCACTTCCAGCAGCACCAAAGGATGATACCGAGAACGAGTAATTATTATTACATAATTCAAAGAAGCTGTATACTAAATTCTCTATAGGTCAATTCGAATGCAAAGAGATTGCTAAGAAATCAAAGACGTGTAAATAAACCTACGTAATGTTCATGTCCGAACAGGAAGCGTGCAGAGCTCCATTACTGCAAAGGCAGATAGTTGATCACCGTAGAAAAGAGTTTGCAGACAAATAATTGTGATACCGAATGGATATACGTATGTGTAAAAAGAGAAAGTATGACCATTTTTTATGAGGAACAGACTTCCACAAATATTTAGCTTCAACACATGGGATCATTAACGTTTAATACAAACTGCAAAGGTTTTTGATTGCAGATGTACATCCTCTCAAATAGAAGAGCACAGACCGATGTCTCTAGAATGGACATTGTGACTACTATTACAATGAAGAACGACAATTATGAAGAACTGGAGAAAAAATTAAACTTTCAGGTTACCATTAGAATTGCTATTTTTTCAGACTGTATCGGGAGTGCAAATCGTTTCCACTCCGTATATGTTAAGGCTACTGTACTTAATGCAACAAAGGTAGCTCTATTGAGAAGTACAGGTAATATAGTCATCTACGAGGGGCATCCTTAAGAATAAGGGGGTTAAGTATTTTTAAAGAATAGAAGGTAGAAAAAATAAGAAATAACGGTATCTTCTTACTAGTTCTTTTTAAAAAAGAAAACATTATGTAAAAACCGATGTACCTATAAATTTTAAGGAAGTAGTGACAAATTGTGTACGTGCCCATGAATTATTTTAAGTGGAGGGGGGTGGGTTATTAAGTAGTAACGTTAAGATAACTCATAGTCGTCGGGTTGGGAACAAACGAAAGTACATGAGACGTAACTGTCAGTACACTGCCACTGCATTCACTGCCACGGTCTCTGCAGGGGCAAGAACATATCTATATACAGTAGCAGTAAAGATGTTCAGACGGTCGAGGCAAACACGGTAGCAAGGCCACCTATGTTTGAGAATCATTCCAACTAAGATTGGATGTTTTCAGCAATTAGGGAAGAGTCGGGTGAAAATAATGAGTGCAGAGATATTCGTGCAAGGGCCCTGAAAAATCAGTATATAAGTTTCTAGCGCAGAGAGCCATGTCAGTTACTATCAAGAAGCAGTCGAAGCGAAGAAGTTAGTAGTCGTTACCAGGAGTCGATGCTGCAGTACTACACATGTAAGTAGCACACATAGAGGAGTCGTCGGGAGAGCACCACTGCTAAGCCTGGAAGCCACTACAGAGTGTCTCTTTGATGCTGCTAAGTACGGCTCCAAAGAAGTCGGTACACATTCCGGGGAAAGGGGGGGGGGGGTAACTGATGTTCCGATAAGCATCCAGGAACAGTTAATTGATTTTTCTGGCTGTTATAGAAGACGCAAGCACTGTAGAGTTAGTCTCTAGTAGCAACTAGTAGTTTATGATAATTTTTGCCTGGCAGTATATATGAAGGAACAAGCGCTGTCCGGAATTTGCCTACAACTGTGGTTCAGGTATTTTGTTGAGTAATGTCGGAACGAGTTAAAGTAAAGCGTTCGTCTCTGAGAGCGAAAGGTAGACCTCAGGAAACCGGGAGCTGCTGGAGAGGGCTAACGTGCAGAGTGGTATGGCGTATTCACTGATTTACAAGTATATGCAGCCACTTAAAGAAACCCCCATGAATAAGGTTACATTTTTGGGAAATAAATTTCTTTTCGTTTGAATCCTTAGCTGTTTGCACCTTTATGGGAAAGAGTATTTTAAGGAGAAATTTTTATCGGAGCTCCAAAGGTTCATTGACATTGTTGACATCTGTAAGTCTTTTTCAGTGTAATGCAATTTAAGAAGCACTAGTATTATTTTCTATCGATATGACATTTTGGAGGAAGAACTTGGCAAACAGCTGTATTTAGAATACTTTGAACCGATTTTATTAAGGCCCCACCGATTTCGTGGCCTGTAGAGAAATCATCCGGTGTACATAAACATTAAAACATGATAAAGAACCTGGCGAAAAATACAGAAGGCCCTTCTTTGTTAGAACCCTAACGTCCGTAGGTCAGATACTGAATGAATAAAAAGCTGAACGAGGGAAAATATTTTCATATCAGAAAGTCAGCACAACGCAGATCGACCCAGGTGAACCGCAGCAACCACTGACTGCACTGCATGCCGGAGCGACATGCCTCGTTTCACGGTGGAATTTATTGGCGACACATAGACATTGATTTTGAAAGCTGTACTGCCAGGAGGACGTATAAATCTGCATGTTTAAACGATACTCTATCCACGAGTAAATAAGACTGAAGTTTCATGTTAACTTTTGTTGTTATGGACGATCTAGTCTTGACTTGAATTAATGTTTCTTCTGCTACGTTTACTAGAGATAATCTAAGTTGGTTCAGTAGATTGCAGCTACCACTGCGGCCGCTTTAGGAGACAAGATGCCTTCCGTGTGTGTAGCCCTCTACGTGACATCGTTCCATTAGGACGTCTGCTGTTTCAATATTCTGGTCTGTACTTGTCTTCACTGGCAGTACTACAAACAGTTAAATGTTGCTATTAAACAACAGGTTGTATTATAGTTTTAATCTTTTAAGATTTTTCGTCCTGCAAATATTCTGTAAAATTTTGTAGGTCCGCATCTACGTTATCTTATGAGAATAATTTTCTCAGATATTAACTCAAAGTATTGTTTTACATGTGCCAGTCAAGAAATTTTAAATTAAGCACTTGGTTCTAATCTGAATGTTCTTATAAGGCATATGCGCTATGGTGTGAAGTGTACCTTGTCCAATATGATTGCCATTTTATTAAGTTTACTCGATAATCAACATTCATGGTGACCTGTAAGTCCTGCTTTGGGTGGCCATAGAGTAAGGAAATGAGCGAATTGGTTCCACGCTGCGTAATTTCTTGCAGGGCCAAAGCTGTTATTGGTCTCATTTCAGATGAGCATTATCTAATGGATAACTTGTGTTTTGGCTGAAATTAATGTGATATCTTGTGGTGGCAGCGGCATAGCTACAAACCATTGACTATAATTGTTCAGAGTAGCCCAATGGAACTTTGCGACGTATTGTCGACTGGCCAACCACTCACGTAATGAAAAAAAAAATTCTTTAAATATATTGTTATGTAATGCACCTTGTTAACTGATTGCTTACGTTAATTCTATATTTTACCTTTGTATCTGTTGCATGAAGTTCGTCAGTAAGCTGTAAAAGTGTCACATTGAACTCATTTCACGCAGAACTCGCACCATCCTGTGGTATAACGTAACTCGTAATACTCTATATTTCCTTCGTAAAAATGTAAGCGATTATAGTAAAACGTTACGAATTAGCTGTCCTCAGCTAAATAACTTAAGACGATAAATCATCACAGAGAAGATTAGAATTAAACCGAGATGTGCAATTTGCCATAGCATGAAATGAAATGGCTCTGAGCACTATGGGACTTAACATCTCAGGTCATCAGTCCCCTAGATCTTAGAACTACTTAAACCTACATAAGGGCATTACACACATATGATTCCATAAAAGGTTGCAGAATAATTAATTTATTTTTAATGAGAAAAAATGTGATTCCAAAATCTGATTTGAAATCAGAATGAAAAACAATTTAAATATCACCTTACAGTCATAATAGATGGATTCAAAAGTTTTAAAATGCAGCGTAGCGAAATTTGGCGTTAACAGTCAGCTGACCCACGGAACACATACGTTGATGGAGGTGAAAATCATCATTCAAAGGGAAAAAACAGTTGCCAATAGATGAAACAAAATCGAATACATAAAAGATAAAAACATCTAAATATAAACTACATAGTAGTAAACTTATTCTTGAAAGTTAATATTTTCGACTGTCCAACATACAGATAGAACTGCGATAGAACTTGATACCGTCTGTTCAGGATCCATTCACCCCAAGTCTCAAGATGTGGCCATTTGATATGGTGGTATATGTAACACACACTGATTAATATTCTTGGCAAGAGAGATAACCATACATTAACATTCACTAGATTAAAAGTATTATAGATGACAACACCCAGGACATCTGAGTAACTAACAGCAATCTTCTCTCCGACTTTAGCCACTCAATTGTCTATCCCTCCAGAAATATCAAATTCAGCGTTGAACGCGAAGGGATAGCGCATTCTGACACTATGGTCTCCTCGCAAACCGTTTTGGTTGCAGCGTTTATTCTCCGTTACAGAGCACTCCAAAGTTCCCCAGTACCCAGCGCAATTTTTGCTAATTTTGGAAGAGCAACTCCTCTGTGCATTCATTCGAAGAAATTGTTTTCAGATGTCTCACCGTACAGTAAAGGGAAAATCCTCAGACTGCCATCATCAGATCATTTTGAAAATTTCGTCCATAAAGGTAAAAGGGGTCAATACCTCTAGGAAATGGTCGGATGAATATCCCAAGCTCTCCAAAACAGTGAAGTACTGAATGTTGGTCAAACAGGCACGAAGTTAATGTTTGAATCACAGTCTTAAGAGTAGAAATTTATAAAATATTTTTAAAAAACTGTGCAGCATCCTATTTTGTTGAGCTATACTGGCCAATTAAATTTTTCAGTTTCACTCGTGTGTTTCTTCAACCGCCCAACCAGATGGGAACATAATACTAGGTCTTTGTCTTTGACTACTACTTGACAGCTCGTGCTCTGATTCACTCACAATGAATTTTGTAACTTGGGACTTAAGGAGAAACACTTACGGAATTACACTGCTCAAAAGAATTAGAGGAACATGACTTTGGGCTTTAGCCATAAAACATTGAGCAATAATTGAGGAATCAGTATGTTACCAATTTGTACCATCATCGTTCACAAGTTAAATATGCAACCAAACGCCATTGTATTACCAGTCGTTTACATAAAAAGAACTGAATTGTGTGACAGATGTCGAGAACGAAGTGGAAACAATCTTTCAGCCCTCATATTGGGTGGTTTTCATTGGAATTTGAGAGCTTCAGAAACGTGTATGGCCTCCGTGAGTGTTTATCATTGCCTAATATCTACAGGGCTTGCTCAGTATAAGTCTAAGGAGGTCACCCTGCGATATCCGTTACCATTCTTCAATATGAGTCCACGAGAGTTTTAGAGTCTATAGGGGAACAAGACGCCACGAAAATGTTTGTCAAGCGTAACTCACGGGACTAATTGCCTAGCATTCCATTATTTCAATGTCCAGGCTTCTAAAGACATACCCGCTGACAACTACCACATAGGCCCTAGCGTTATGAGGAATTCAGTGCCACCATCACATGCAGCAGTCACATGGACCAAAAGGATCTGTTCGATATAATCCCTGGGGGTAATGCGACCGTGAACAACGACAAGATCCGTATAGCTCTCAACAATGAAGCGTTCGCATCACAGAACCTTGACAGCATTTGGCAGGTACCGCTAACCACTGGTGTCTGTAAACAAACACGGCCATCACCTTGCGTTAGAGGATATCTGGACAACACGGTTCGCCAGTGGTAGAGTTGCTAATTGATATGGGAACAAAGGAACTAAAGGCGAGCTGCAAGGGGATATTGTCTTGCCAAGCACGCTACTCAAACAGAACGTCTCGGTCGTAAGATTCTTACTCGTAACCTGTTCATTAGAGTCTGATCGGGCACAGTGGCTCCAGTGACCCTTCGGATATCGTCTTGCAGTGTCCCGACGGTATTTGTACGACGCCGCTGGTGGCTAGATATCGGTCTTCATGTGGACTTGCAATGTATCCCTGAGCTTGTCCAACTCGCCTTATGTGCTGACCTGTCTCCCTGTAGCATGTCCACAACCTATGGATGGCATAAGCAGAGGCATTGGTGTGTGCAGAAATTCGGCCAAAATTCAATCCTCCTTGGATCAAACAGGCCGCCGTTGAAACTTGCACTTGTCGCATTGTCTGTTCTTGTTGATAACAACGTCCACAACTGGCAACTGCCCTCTGTGTACCTGATTACACTGGGGTGACAAAAGCTATATAGTCGGACCTCCTTTTGCCTGGCGTGGTGCATAAACTCGCCGAGGCGTGGTCTCAACAAGTCATTGAAAGTCCCCCGCAGAAACATTGAGCTACGTTACTCTCTAGCCATTCTTAACTGCGAAAGTGTTGAGGGAGCAGGATCTTGTACGAGAATTGACCTCTCCATTATCCCATAAATATTCAATGAATGGCCAAATCATTCGCTCGAACTGTCCAGAAAGTTCTTCAAACCTATAGCGAATAATTGTGGTACAGTGACATGGTGCATTGTCATCCATAAAAATTCCATCGTTGTTTGGGGATATTATGTATACAAGTAGTTTCAAATGGTATCCACTTAACCGAACATAACCATTTCCAGTCAATGATTGTTTTGTGTTTTGGCCTGACCAGAATACCTAATCCAGTGCATTGTAACACCCCAAACATGGAACCCCCAATGAAAGCCCTTTGGTAGTAAAAGAAATAGCAAAATTTGTTATCCTGACATTGACGGAAGCTACTGACAACAAAATTAATATTGCAAGTTTGGCTAACAGGAATACTATGTAACTAATAGCGTTTATTATAAAGAAAGGACTAAATGAAAGACTATCAGATGATACGTAGCCTGAACCTTTAAATAAATAATTCAACATATATTCTTTACGAAGATAAAGACCAGACCATAAATAGATCAGAGATAACATTTAACCAAGAAGGGAGTTGTAGCCACTTCGAGCTCTAAGTTCGCTGCGACCACAATGTAACACTGCAATGGAGATGTTAATTCAGTCTCTCTTGTAGACGTCGCAATAGTAGTCAGCCTACTGAACGTACTAGATTGTTTCAAACCGATCTGAAATTTTAAAAGATTTCCAGTATCGACTTGACGTACTAGTCAGAATTTCGAACTGAAGTAAAATAACATTTACGGTTTAGCCAGACAACGGAGCAAACGTGAAAGAAAAGTAAATCGTGTGATACCTGATTAACGGTGGGACTTAGCCTTAGTGATCTGTGATTGTCACGAACATCAAAGGACACAGGAGTATACCAACCGACGACATAAACTATATTATTAACCTTGAGTAGGAAACAACTACACTCAATCACGAAAAACTTACAGTTACGCCCTGTTGTCGGAAGCTGTAGTCAATGTCAGAATCGCTGATGTAAATAGCTTCAAGACCCTGAATGACAGATTGGTGTGTTTTCAGTGCAGGTTTATATAATTACGAAGTTCAATAAACTCCAATACAAACTTAATACTTCGTGTCGGCTACGCCATTTAATGGAAATTTACTGTGTTATTGTGAAATTAACTATTTCTTGAGAGAACGCAGAAGTTAAAGGTGATTTAGTGGTTTTATTAAGAGTGAACAGCAAGTTTACACAAATATACGACGCTTTCTGTACGCTGTGAGAAGAGTATTTTATCTCTGGAATCACGTCGTATAAGTTGTTGAATTAACGCCGTAGCGACGCCTTGAAGATGTTATATTAATTATGAAACCAACATCTTCACAAAACTATGATGTGGCATTGGCTTGAGTGATGGACATGTAAACACAACCCACATAACTCTGGAGCCACCGGCAGTTTGCACAATGCCTTGTTGACAACTTGGGTTCATGACTTTGTGAGGGCCGCGCCACACTCGAAACCTACCGTCAGCTCTTGTCAACTGAAATCGGAATCGTCTGATCACGCCGCGGTTTTGCAGTCGTCTCGGGTCCAGCCGATACGGTCACAGGCCTTGGAGAATAGATGTCATGCTGTTAGCAAAGGCACTCTCGAAGGTCGTCTGCTTCCGCAACCAATTAACGCAATATTTCGACGCAGTGTCCTAATGGATACGTTCGTCATACGTCCCACATTGTTACTTGTATGTTAGCACTGACAAGTCAACGCTCTTGGTCGTTAAATGAAGGCCGTCGGCCACTGCACTATCTGTAGTGAGGGGTAATACCATATGTACCGGGTGATCAAAATGTCAGTATAAATCTGAAAACTGAATAAATCACGGAATAATGTAGATAGAGAGGTACAAATTGACACACATGCTTTGAATGACATGGGGTTTTACTAGAATCAAAAAAATACAAAAGTTCAAAAAATTTCTCACAGATGGTGCTTCTTCTGATCAGAAAAGCAATAATTAGCATAACGAAGTAGGATAAAGCAAAGATGATGTTTTTTACAGGAAATGCTTAATATGTCCACCACCATTCCTCAACAATAGCTGTAGTCGAGGAATAATGCACTTTAAAGCATGTCCGGAGTTATGGTGAGGCATTGGATCGGATGTTGTCTTTCAGCATCCCTAGAGATGTCGGTCGATCACGATACACTTGCGACTTCAGGTAACCCCAAAGCCAATAATCGTACGGACTGAGGTCTGGGGACCTGGGAGGCCAAGCATGACGAAAGTGGCTGCTGAGCACTCGATGATCGCCAAACGACGCGCTCAAGAGATCTTTCACGCGTCTAGCACTATGGGGTGGAGCGCCATCGTGCATAAACGTCGTATGTTCCAGCAGGTGTTTATCAGCCAGGCTGGGGATGACGCGATTCTGTAACATATCGGCGTACCTCTCATCCATTACGGTAGCAGTTACAAAGCGAGAATCACGCATTTTCTCGAAGAAAAAAGGCCCGATAACGGGAGATGTGGTAAATCCAACCCATACCCTGACTTTCTCGTCGTGCAATGGAGTTTCCACGACAGTTCTAGGATTTTCGGTAGCCCAAATTCTGCAGTGGGGGTTGACAGACCCTCGGAGCGTGAAATGAGGTTCGTCGGTGCAAAACACGTTACTCAGTCAATCGTCATCTTCCGCCATCTTTTGAAATGCCCACACCGCAAATGCCCTCCGCTTCACTAATCAGGTAACAGTTCATGATGCCGATGGATTTTGTACTGATAGCGCCGGAGGGTACGCCTCAGTGCCAAGCAAACAGTAGTGTATGGAATGCCAGTGCGACATGCGACTGCACGAGCACTGACTTCTCCGCGCATAGACGAAACCGCTAGTCTCCATTCCTTCCTGAACTGTCTCAGCGGCATTACGCCTTGTGCTCGGTCGGCCACTACGGGGTCTATCGTCTAAACAACCCGTGGCTTCGAATTTCGAAATCATTCTCGCCGCAGCTGCAATTGTCAGCGGATCTTTACCCGTTCGAATACCCTTCCTATGGCGATAGGATCGTAACGCTGAACTAGCACGTTCCCCATTCTGATAGTACAGCTTCACTAAAAGCGCATTTTCAGGTAACGTCAACATGCTGCGACTGCTAGCGCATCTGATTCTCTCTCTTTTTTTCCCTTTATTCTGATTTCATTCCCCTGCCCCATATGGGCAGGGGAGGGATGTCAGTGGCACAATCCGCCGCTCTTCAGCCGAGTGACACGACAACTAAATCAAGAATAAAATGATACATACATAATGCGATAAAAAGGGGAACATAAAACAGAGTAAGGGGAGAAAATGGAGGTAAAAAGACACTGTCATGCAGACGTTCATGGGGGACAGTTAAAAAGTCACCAGAAAGTTAAAAAACACATTTGGCGATTCTTAAAACACAGAGAAGACACCGAATGTGCATGCACAGGTTAAACGTCGGCCACAGTATTAAAACACTTCAGAACAACACACTTAAAACCCACTTGGAGCACACACGATGAAGAATAAAACTGCCAGGTGGGACCTGCCGAAGGAAAGGTCAGAGAGGATGGAAAATGAGGGGAGAGGAAGGGGCAGCAGGGGAAGCGGCAGGATGAAGAGAGTAGGGGCGTCAGAGGGTACACTAAGAGGCAGGAGACACGTGGGACAGGAGATGAAGAGGGAAGACAAGACAGGAGGAAGTGCAGAGACACTGAAAGGGGGCACAAGTGAGGGAGGGGGTATAGGAGGGGGAAGCCGCTCCGGAGGAGGGAGGGGGAGGAGAGGGAGCCCTGAGAAAGAGGCAGGAAGATGGGGCTAGAGTTGGTAGGAAGGGTAGGTGTCAGTGCGAAGCTCATCATCTGGGAGGGGGTAGATGGTGAAAGTTGTGTTGGGAAAGGAGATGTAGTGTGTGGAGATGGAGAGAGGGTGGTACACAACGGTAAAGGCGTGGCAACTGGTTGGGGATGGAGAGGAAGGGAGACACCAGGGTGAGGAGGATCAAGGCGGCGGACTACATATAATGTGTGGATGTGTTCAAGGAAAAGTAGAAGGTGGGGGAAGGGGAGAAGGTCACAGAGGATGCGCGTAGGGGACGGAAGGCAGATGTGGAAGGCGAGGCTGAGCGCATGGCGTTCGAGGATTTGGAGGGCTTTATAGAACCGGGGAGGGGTGGAAATCTAAGCTACTCTGGCATAACAGAGGATGGGGTGGATCAAGGATTAGTAGCTGTGAAGGATGTTGGAAGGATGCAGGAGTTTCAGGAGGCGGAGGTGGTTGTGAGATTTGTGTTGGATGGTAAGGAGCTGTGGACTCCAGGTGAGGTGGCGGTCGAGTGTGAGGCCAAGGTATTTGAGGGTAGGAATGAGGTGGATAGGACGGCCATAAATAGTGAGGTAGAAATCATGGAGGCGGAAGTAGCGGGTGGTGTGGCCTATGATGATCGCCTGGGTCTTGGAGGGATTGATACGGAGGAACCACTGGTTGCACCAAGCGGTGAATTGGTCAAGGTTGGTTTGGAGGGTACGTTGGGACCATTGAAGGGTAGGATAAAGGGATAGGAAGACGGTGTCATCAGCAAACTGGAGAAGATGAACCGGTTTGGGGGGTTTGGTGATTCTCTCATTACTGGTCCTTTTATACACGATTGTCATGCGCAGTTACTGACGTTTTGCTGTCCAGCGCCATCTGTCGGACATTTAGTGAACTTTTTTTTGTTCTAATAAAACCCCGTGTCATTCCAAGCATGTGTGTCAATTTTTACCTCTCTATCTACATTAATCTGTGGTTTATTACGTTTGCAAATTTGTACTAACTTTTTGATGACCCAGTATATGTGTATATCGCTTTCCCATGACGTTTGTCACTAGAATACTGGTACTCACTCCCTTCAGAGGTGTCACCTTACACTGTAATGCAACACGTAACCAATAGATGGCGAATGATTTTAATTGTTGCCAACATTAAAAGCAAAGATCTCAAGCTATGCAAAACTGTATTAATATTTAATTTCAGCAGTATGGAGTTTCACTGTTATACGAGGGCAGTTCAATAAGTAATGCAACACATTTTTTTTCTCGGTCAATTTTGGTTGAAAAAACCGGAAATTTCTTGTGGAATATTTTCAAACATTCCCGCTTCGTCTCGTATAGTTTCATTGACTTCCGACAGGTGGCAGCGCTGTACGGAGCTGTTAAAATGGCGTCTGTAACGGATGTGCGTTGCAAACAACGGGCAGTGATCGAGTTTCTTTTGGCGGAAAACCAGGGCATCTAAGATATTCATAGGCGCTTGTAGAATGTCTACGGTGATCTGGCAGTGGACAAAAGCACGGTGAGTCGTTGGGCAAAGCGTGTGTCATCATCGCCGCAAGGTCAAGCAAGCCTGTCTGATCTCCCGCGTGCGGGCCGGCCGTGCACAGCTGTGACTCCTGCAATGACGGAGCGTGCGAACACACTCGTTCGAGATGATCGACGGATCACCATCAAACAACTCAGTGCTCAACTTGACATCTCTGTTGGTAGTGCTGTCACAATTGTTCACCAGTTGGTATATTCAAAGGTTTGTTCCCGCTGGGTCCCTCGTTCTCTAACCGAACACCATAAAGAGAAAAGGAGAACCATCTGTGCGGAATTGCTTGCTCGTCATGTGGCTGAGGGTGACAATTTCTTGTCAAAGATTGTTACAGGCGATGAAACATGGGTTCATCACTTCGAACCTGAAACAAAACGGCAATCAATGGAGTGGCGCCACACCCACTCCCTTACCAAGAAAAAGTTTAAAGCCATACCCTCAGCCGGTAAAGTCATGGTTACAGTCTTCTGGGACGCTGAAGGGGTTATTCTGTTCGATGTCCTTCCCCATGGTCAAACGATCAACTCTGAAGTGTATTGTGCTACTCTTCAGAAATTGAAGAAACGACTTCAGCGTGTTCGTAGGCACAAAAATCTGAACGAACTTCTCCTTCTTCATGACAACGCAAGACCTCACACAAGTCTTCGCACCCGAGAGGAGCTCACAAAACTTCGGTGGACAGTTCTTCCTCATGCACCCTACAGCCCCGATTTCGCACCGTCGGATTTCCATATGTTTGGCCCAATGAAGGACGCAATCCGCGGGAGGCACTACGCGGATGATGAAGAAGTTATTGATGCAGTACGACGTTGGCTCCGACATCGACCAGTGGAATGGTACCGTGCAGGCATACAGGCCCTCATTTCAAGGTGGCGTAAGGCCGTAGCATTGAATGGAGATTACGTTGAAAAATAGTGTTGTGTAGCTAAAAGATTGGGGAATAACCTGGTGTATTTCAATGCTGAATAAAACAACCCCTGTTTCAGAAAAAAAATGTGTTGCATTACTTATTGAACTGCCCTCGTACGTAAAGTGAGCTTTGCAAGATAAGAAGGCCGCGTAACTGCTCTATGCACTTCGTGTGCTACGTGAGTGTTTTGTCTGCATCCTCCGCCTGAGCCCTTAATCGTCCCAGGTCTGGAGGGACAAAGCCGACACACACGCCCACGGCGCTGTGAGGTGCGGTGCCGCCTGCGGGGCCAGCTCTGGCTTCACGCTCGTTGCCTCCCAATGGGGAGCGAGCGCTGCAGACTAATCGCCCGCAGCACGCTCGGTCGCGCCCACGGCCTCCTGCCCGCAGCTCCTCTGCCCTGGAGAGTCGCGGACGTGCCTGCGGGCCACAGGTTCCTGAGGACTCCTCGGGGGAGTCTTTGGACCTTATCTCGCATTACAAGGGTTTGGGACCTTATAACGACGCCGTCCAGATTTACTATTTCATTATCCTGTTTTATCGAGAAATCTGACCGTGAATGCATCGGGTAACCCAGCGTAGAATTATAACAAAGTTTCAAGTACACGTGGTAATAAACCTTGGGGAGCATCGTTTAAAATCGTATTAAGAGCACAGACTATAATTTAACAGGAAGTGAAAAACAATTTCTCATCCTAACCAAATGAAACACGTCAAAATTCTCGACACTGATGTATCCGAGCAAGTCGGCGGTCGCTGAACATTGTTTGTCGGAAAATCACGCTATGGAGTACGAACGCACGAGGATTCTGGTACAGACGTCGAGATACTGGGACAGCGTTGTTGGAGAGGCCATCGAAATTCGCACCAACGACGACCTCGTAAACCGTGGCTTAGCAAGGCTTGGGAACCAGCGATTGGGTTAATAAAGAGTAAATCGAGCAAACGTATAGTTGTGACGACCACGGCGGACAGAGCCATCACATCGACGTCATCTCAGACGCGTCCACAGCGCGACCGTGGCGCGGGGCGCGGACGGCGGAGTGAGCGCGCCGCGGGCGGAGGGTATCTAAATCGGCCGCCGCCGCGACCGAACCTAGTTCCCCCTGAGCAGCGATAGCGTACGGATCTCCGTGCCACCACGTTCACAGGAGCTCAGTCCGTCGGTTCATCTGATGATGGCGACATGTATGATCGCCGAAATATTGTGCCCGTTGGACACTGTAGACCGGCAGTACACCCGTGGATATTTTGATCATAGTTACTTATGTTCAAGAATCACTCATGTTTGAAATCTCTTCTCACTGCATGAAGGCGCCATTTTAATTTTTAAATTGGACGTGATACGTTGGAAACCAACTTACTCAACAAAAAACGTTTTCATTCAATCATGTTTTCACATAATATGATTTGAGACGTTCATTTTATGTAATTTTTTTTAAATTTCCTACTGGATACAGCCATTCACGCAATAACACAAAGTTATTAACATGCTTTTGACGCTCGATCGATGTGTTTCAGCCTTGCATTTAGCCCTTCTTCATAGTATAAAGAGTCATCTTCCTCATGAGTCAGCCTAGCAGCTTCAACGGATGTCACATCGATATTTAGTGCCTAAACATAAAAGTGCAAACTATGAAACTCTTTCCAGTTGTCTGCAAATCTTGTTTGACTTTTTTTTAACATTCGGTTACTTATCGTCAGGTAATCAGTGGAATTTCGACTGCGCTTTCCTGCATCGTGCTTTCCAGTTCTTCGTGGTTTCGGGACTGTAACTTCCACCACATATCTGAGTCAGAGATCTTGTTCCACTTTACGCTGTAAACTTTATTCTTTTGCTTTCGGTAGGTAGAATACTATTACGCTTCCACATTTGAATCCTCCTTCTTTCTGATTACAAGGCGGTTCAAAATTAAACTTTCTGGCAGATTAAAACTGTGTGCCCGACCGAGACTCGAACTCGGGAACTTTGCCTGCTTCGCAGGAGAGCTTCTGTAAAGTTTGGAAGGTAGGAGACGAGATACTGGCAGAAGTAAAGCTGTGAGTACCGGGCGTGAGTCGTGCTTCGGTAGCTCAGATGGTAGAGCACTTGCCCGCGAAAGGCAACGGTCCCGAGTTCGAGTCTCGGTCGGGCACACAGTTTTAATCTGCCAGGAAGTTTCATATCAGCGCACACTCCGCTACAGAGTGAAAATCTCATTCCGGTTCAAAATTATTTAAATGAAAATCTTGGCTGAAACCCACAAAACTAAAACGTCTGGTAACGTCCTAACTACTGATAGCGAAGCTCAACCGTGTATTTATGCAGTCTTTCCCAGACGAATAAAACATCAATGAGTCGATGTTACAAGACTCGCATTCGGGAGGACGACGGTTCAATCCCGTCTCCGGCCATCCTGATTTAGGTTTTCCGTGATTTCCCTAAATCGTTTCAGGCAAATGCCGGGATGGTTCCTTTGAAAGGGCACGGCCGATTTCCTTCCCAATCCTTCCCTAACCCGAGCTTGCGCTCCGTCTCTAATGACCTCGTTGTCGACGGGACGTTAAACACTAATCACCACCATCGATGTTACAAATTTCGCTGAAAGTGATCATTCGTAAAATACATCAGGTGTTATTTCAGAATAAAACAGTCTTTGTTGCTAAATTATGTGATATCACACTTTTGGAGCATCATTAGACTGTGTAAAAGTAGCTGGTTAAGTAATCCATCCGTGATAAAGCCATATAAAATGGAAAAAGGAAGCAACACTAATAGGATATGTAGCCCATCTGTCATAAAAACATATAAAATGCAAGGTGGACCTTGAGTACAGCAGACGCCGCCGCCATAGCAATACAAAATAGGGCCACGCTTACAAAATAAACCCCGGTATGAGCCGCACGCACTACAGTGTTCCTTTGACTTGATAAAAATTGATCGTCAGGGTGTTTGGTCGCTTCCATGTTTGCACGTTTTTTCTTCGAAGGGCGTTGACCATCACAAAAGTTCTGCTATTTGTTGATTTTTAATCGAGTGATTCACATGTTACGGTTTGTGATATTTTCCGTAGGCCTGGGTACAATTACCCATTAATACGAGCCCATCGGGATATGGAATGGGGTTGGTCGAAAGCGAACTAAGAGTAGTGGTTTGAAAGGTCAGAGGGAGGGGGGGAGAGAAAGAGAGCGATAAAGACAACAGAGAGGGGGGAGGGGGTGCAAAGTGCAACAGCACGTGCCAAGGGGAAAACGTCTCTGTTCCGGCTGCTCCTGTAACACAGCAGTGCCGTCATATGTAAGTCGTTTCGATGGTCCTTGATAGAACCGACGAGTGTGTAGGGGGTTTGTCTGTGCATTGTGTTCGACGTTTCTACGATTGCCAGTTCTTTTGGCTAAGGCTCGGCTAGTGGTGCTAATTAGTAGCTGATATACATGAGCTCGCCGTATTGCGACGTCTGTGTAATAGCATAAATACGGTAGATAGTTAGTCCCTAAGGAACCGTGTGGTTGGGCGCTTGTGATTCCGTCTATGGTTGCCATCGTTGTTCCCCGGGTGTATGTGAGGGTTGACCGAGTGCGCCGGCCGGAATGGCCGAGCGGTTGTAGGCGCTACAGTCTGGAACCGCGCGACCGCTACGGTCGCAGATTCGAATCCTGCCTCGGGCATGGATGTGTGTGATGTTGTTAGGTTAGTTAGGTTTAAGTAGTTCTAAGTTCTAGGGGACTGATGATCTCAGAAATTAAGTCCCATAGTGCTCAGAGCCATTTGAACCATTTGAACCAGTGACTACATTTTCTGTATAGTCAACGACGTGTGGCGTGTTTTCTGAATAGCTCCGAGAGAGACTCCAGGGGTATTCGCTATGATGATTGATGATCCACTGTGCGAGAATATCTGGAAGCATTGCTTATGGTGCCTAGAACTTTGTTCTGTATTTTCTGAAGGTGTTTAGCCGCTGCGTATCCCCAGGCACGAGCAGTATATGACAACAGTAGTCTAATTAGTGTCGTATACAAGGACCAAAACGCCCTCCTGCTGAGTGTAGTATTCCTGCTGAGCATTGGGTATAGCTTTTTGAGCGTCGCGTTAGCTCTCTTCGTAAAGGGTATAGTTTCTTGAGCGTCGCATTAGCTCTCTTCGTAAAGTGCTGTATGTGGTTCCCCCCGAGTAAGCCTCTGGTCGAGCCACGTGCCAAGGTCTCTGACATTCACGCAGATCCTCTGCATCTGGCTGGACCTCGTACAACACTTAAACAAAGAGCTAATTCGAGGCTAGTGGCGGTGGTAAAGTATAAATGAAGCGCAAAATAGCAGCTACTACCACACGACTGTTAGTCACTAAATAAAGTCTACAATGTACTGACACTAACTGCGCCTACTAAGCACTGCCACGAGCTGAGACCGAGAGGGCGACTCGTAATCTCGGGTCCTCGCACACTGTATGCTTTCTCCGAGAGCAAAAGACCCCTGCTGCCAACATAGACGGGGGCATGATTGCCGAAGGCTGCTTCTACTTTCAGGCGATTGGCGGTCTACCCATCTACGCAAAGGTTGGCGTTGGCACTAGATGCCTGGACGTCGGAGAGGCCAGTGTCCCTCGGAGTAACCGTCTCCTTGGCGAGAATTTTTAAACCAACGACCTTTCGATTAACTGTACTTCTACGCCATTTTGAGGAATTTATGAGTTTTCGGATAGGTGTAAACGTCTGTGTAAAGTCTGTATGTTACAAATTTGGGCTACAGGACCTGAACGAAAAGATCGGGAATCTGACTTAAGACTGAGCTGGACTGTAGCAGGAGACGTAGTGGTTCAGTCGCAGAAAAACTGTTTCATGTTCTCCACTATTCCTTCCGTTGCAGTGTTAATTACTCCATAGTGGCAAACCTCGTCTCCTGGCATCTCCGTATAGTGCCACTTCATAGGTGTGTCTCCACACACTTTTTCTCCATCTTCACAAATGCACACAGCTGTGCTATGAGCACAGTCACAACGGCAAACTACTACTCTCGATGCTGTTGCGATAAATATCCTGCCTAACTAGCGCAGTTCCCTTTCAGGTACAGAAAAAATTTGTATACTTTGTGTAATAAGGAAGATTATACTTTCATGTGTTAGTTAACTTTCGAAAGAATTGGTCACAAAAATAATAATATCTGCAGATACCACATTGGTCAGACAGGGAAATGAATAAATTAATGAATATCATTTCTTACGTTACTGTTACTGTTTGCAGTAACAGTACATTGCCATATACTTCAAAACGCCTCACAGGGAACGCCTCGAGTGCGAGGACGCAAAATGCCAATGATGTGCACAGCGTTCGACGCCCCACATATTGTGTGCCATGCAACCACCATACTGCCCGCTAATGACCAAAGGAGGGGGGGGGGGGGTGAAGCAGGATTGGAGGTATCCAATGGTGAGCTCAGCATGAAGTTACGGAGCGTAGTTGAACTGCTTTGTCAATGAGTAACTCATAACAGTGCTACTGTGCTAATGTTGTTGACAAAGAGCAGAGCGATGGCAACGCTCTAAACAAACAATAATCGCCAAAGTTTACATTTCGTCACAAAGAAACCGAAGGAATTTCGCTGAATGAGAAAGAGGTGGCAGGTGAAATATTAGCGTTTCTGCACGACGAGTCCGTGGAATGTGTGGTGTCGTATACGCTCGGCTGTGCATACAATGTACAGTCGTGGACAAAACGAGCTAGACCCCTCGCCTTTTCGTTATGCTGATCCGTACAACTTTAAAGTTTGCTACATAGCGTAACATGCAATGCGACGATGTGCTATCAACATACTATGCACAGGCGTGAAATTGAAAAACTATCCGAGCTTTGTCAGACTGTTTCCAATCATGTCTAAGACTATATTAATGCTCATTAGTGTGTTAAACACAACACGTAATTGTAAGATATAAATGAAAGAAGAAACGCTAATTAGTATGAACTGTACTAATAAAAATGAATTCCAGCTTATCGAGATAACATAACTGTTTTAGTAAGGCAAAGTACCCCAGATCGATACGAATTAGCAAAATATTATGCACATTCGGCCGCGTAGCGGTCAGTGTCAATGTTCAGACCAGTCGTACTGGATTACCGTTGCTGACCTACCATGAAAGTGTGCAAGATTAACAATTAGTGAAGATTTGTAACGAAATTCAGTTAAAAATAAATTCAATTATTGACAGAAGCTGAGAAAGTAGGCAGTAACAAGTATAAAATTCTACAAGTGTTTCATATTTACATCCACAGGGCGCCGGTACAGAGTTGAGAAAGTAGGCGGTAACAAGTATGAAATTCTACAAGAGTTTCATATTTACATCCACAGGGCGCCGGTACAGAGTAAAGGTAGCAAAGGAACGTATAGGGGGCTCGATAAATGCTTAAAATTGCTTTATTGATAGTCTGCCTCAATGGAGATTAGAACCGAAAACAAATCAAACCTCCCTTGCAGTAGCAAACACCTTTCACTATGCTAGCAGACAACCCAGGCGAACAACCCTCTATTATTACCCCAGACATGAATAAGCCGCCAATTTCTCAATAAAAATGGCAAAATGATCTGCAGTTTCTGTTTCATAGAGCTTTCTGGACTCAAAAACATGAATTTTCTACCTTTATGTCACCGCTTATGCGACAATCATTCGGGATGTTTATCGACATACCAAATACTGTTATTAGCGAGTAAAGTTAGTAGGATAAGTCTGTACCACCCCAGGAAATAAACGGCGACATAGCTGTCAAAGGTATTCTACAATGTTTCGAATTCTCCATTAGACTCGCCACAGCCAGGAAACGTTCATTAGCCGAAGTGTTTCTTAAACTATGGGAATGCTCGCACTTCTAAAACGGGGTGGAATTAATACTAGGATCTGAATTACACCGTGTATAGGCAAATGGATTTTATTTGCTTTCCTGAAACGTGATTTGGATCGAAAGCGTAGCTACGATTATATATATGCTGATGTATCGACTGCAACTAGAACATTTCGAATATAGAGTAGGTGGAATTATTTATGCGGTCGTCATCTTCAGTGACTGTCGTAGCTATTTAGTCACCAAATCGGTAAAAATAGAACCCTACTAGTCTCACTTTCTTGACCGTCTGCCTGTCTACCCAACCCTTAAAATCCGTTTACCTCGAGTACGGGTAGACATAATAAGCGGAAACGTATCGCACTTCCTGCGGTGTACGGTCCCTTGCTGCTGTAAAAAAGTGAGCTTCTATGTGAACGGAATCTAAAGATACGGCTGTTTATGTAAAGAAAATTTACGCAAAGGTAATCCAGTATGACTGGTCTGAACGTTGACACAGACCGTTTCGCGTCCGAATGCACATAATATTTTGCTAATTCGTAACGATCTGGGGCACTTTGTCTTACTAAAACAGTTATGTTATCTCGAAAAAAAAATTGTTCAAATGGCTTTGAGCACTATGGGACTTAACTGCTGGGGTCATCAGTCCCCTAGAACTTAGAACTACTTAAACCTAGCTAACCTAAGGTCATCCACGCAGATCTATTCCCGAGGCAGGATTCGAACCTGCGACCATAGCTATCTCGAAAAGCTGAAATTCATTTTTATTAGTACAGTTCATACTAATTAGCGTTTCTTCTTTCATTTATATCTTATATTTACGTGTTGTGTTTAGCACACTAATCAGCATTGATATAGTCTTAGACATGATTTAAAACAGTCTGACAAAGTTCGGATAGTTTTTCAATTTCACGCCTGTGCATAGTATGTTGGTAGCACTTCGTCGCCTTGCCTGTTATGCTGTGTAGCAGACTTTAAAGTTGTGCGGATCAGCATAACGAAAAGGCGATGGGTGTCGCTCGTTTTGTCCACGACTGTACATATGGAATACAATGAAGAAATCACGTGCTTAACAGATGAAAATGGTACTGAAGTAGATATCTAACCACGTAGTTTGCCATCATTATTGGACAGAGAGCCACAAACCTCGTCTCTCGTGAAACGTAGTAAAGGGCTTGTCCAAGGAGCTGTTTTTTTTTCTGGTTCCCATCCGTTCCGGATGTTGGCAACCAGATTGGCAGTGATATTCCTATCAATTGCGACTCTAAAAAGCTCTGAAGATGCTTTAGAGGTCCATGTTCTGATGATCTTAAGCCAGGACATTCTTCAGCGGCCAATGCTTCTCTTCCCTGGTATTTGTCCTTGGAGGATGGTCTGGAGGAGATGGTATCTGTTGTTGTTCCGCATGATGTGTCCCACGTACCGGATCTTTCATGCTTTCGCGATGGCCAGTACTTCTTTCTCTTTCTTCATTCTTCGTAGAACCTCGACGTTTGTGACATGTGCTGTCCACGGAATTCTTAACATTCTCGTGTACAGCCACATCTCAAAAGCCTCCAGCCGCTTACCCAACGATTCTGTCAGAGTCCATGTTTCAGCACCATAGAAGAGGGTGGAAAATACGTAGCAGCGTAGAAGTCTGATCTTCTCGTCACTGCTAAGCCATGATTCTTGAAAAGGTTACTCATCTTATTGAAGACAGCCCTGGTTTCTCCAATTCGAGTTCTCATCTCATCAGAAAGATCCCACTCGTCATTTATTGTAGTGCCGAGGTACTTGTGTTTACGTACTTGCTCTATGTCATTTTGGCCTATCTTAATGTGACATGCAGGGACTCTGTTTTTACTATCATTGTTTCCGTTTTTTGAGGGTTGACATCTAGACCATATTCAGAGCTTTTTTGTGCAAGTCTATCGACACGGTACTAAACATGATTACGTGCTTGGAAGATCATCGGCAACATAGTAAAGAAACAATAATCAACAGATATTTTTTTTAATGTCTTTTATTCCAGTCTTTGATCACAACATCAATTCTTTTGACGAAGACCGGTTTCAATCCGTAATGACCATCCTCAGATCTTTTCTACATTATGTCCTAAAGTGATAAGGCCGGACTTAAACCGTCAAATGAATTGATATTGTGACCAAAGAGTGGAATAAAAAACATTTGATAGTATTGGATCACTGTTCGTATACGCGGCTTCATCGCAGCTGGTGAAATTATGAACAGATTTCAAAAAAGCCCGGTGCAGTATGACAGTGTAGACATAAGGTGAACTACGGTTAACGAAAGGAAGACAAGTCGCACTTGTTACAGAAAATGGTGTTCGCGTGTTTCAAGAATGTTCGATAGAATTTATAGAACGTGCGTGATAGGTGACCTACTGAGTTATGCACATGAAATTCTGCGCGACATAGATTACACTGATTTCAAAGGGAGGAACGGGTGGTTGCATAACTTCAGAGTTACGTAACTGAAAGGCGTGAGATAATGAAATTTCTTCAGGGACGAATTTTTTAAATAATTTCAATTCTGACAATTATTTTAAACACTATACTGGAGATGTAAGGAATTCATTACAAATATATTTTTTCAACAATTGCTTCAATTTACTGTACAACAATGAAAATAGGAAATGGTCACATTTCTGTACATGGTGCATAGCAGGTTACATTAGAGCAAACATGTTGAAAACAAAGAAACCAAGAAATATGATAAATAGTGACAAAAGTCAAGTAACAAGAAATTGTTCACATCATGTGTTGTGGAAGAACTCCATACATTCTGCACTTTTTGTAAATGTTCTTCTTTTGCAGTTTTTATCTCTGTAATGCCTTTTTTTTCAGGGCAATGGGCTATTCCATCCACGCTTATATATGCAGAACATTCAGTGTGTTGCCTTTTCTTCAAGCGAGCATAGTCAGGGGTGTTTGATGGTCTGCCACGCTTCTTTTGCAGGCTTCCAAGCTCTATAGCTGTTGTAGCAACTGATGCCTTGAATTCAACAAAAGAAATATTTCTTTCAGTGTCTGTTCTGTAAAGAAACCATGTGTTTACTAGTGCAACATTATGAAAGAGGAAAAATGTTCTCAAATAAAACTTCTTGCTCTTCATTGTGTGAGGGTAGTGTGCAAGCATCCGGTCAGTCAAGCCTACTCGGCCCATTAATTTGTTGTAGCTTGCTACAGCATATGGCTTCTATTTCTATGCGAGCATCCTTCTTCACGTCCCATCTTTTGACAGTGTCAGTTCGTTGTCTGGGAAGACGTTGAAAAATTAGGAACTGTGGAACTTGTAGTTGCACTATTGGTCTGTACTTTTATTTACTGAATTTTCAAGAATGATCTTGTGGTTCTTTCCTTCTATTCCTGGCACCATCTTACGACAATGTTCCCAATAGGACCAAAGTTAGGGCTCAGCGTGTTATTTTGTTCCTGTCTTTTCCCTTGGTACATTTCAAAAAATATCAAGTTTCCATCTGAGCTACAGCGTGCCCATGCTTTGAATCCCCACTTTTTGCGTTCACACTTTATATACTGTTTTGCTCTGCTTCTACCCTTGAAGGGAATAATCATTTCATCTATAGATTTATATTAAGTAGGAGTTACTGTCTCTGAGAATGTCTCTTTCTATATGTCCAAAATGGGTTTCACCTTCACAAACATGTCAGTGTTGTTTTAAGAGATTTCGTCATTGTCCACAAAATGTAAATACCTTTTTATTTTCTCAAATGTCTTTAGTGACATAATGTCAGCAATAAGACCCATTCTCAAAGCTAGGTTTCTTGACCCGTACATACGATAGTTTGGGTACTTTATATATGTCATAATCAAAGTAATCGTTAAGAAGAAATGAATTTCACTTACTGAGACAGAGAAATTGCATTCATCATTTGAAAATGCATACGCGTGTTGTCTCTCTAACTATCACGTCCAGTGCTTCAGGAGTGAACATTTGCAGTAGTAAAAATGTGGTGTATTTTCTACTGAAGGATCACTATTATTTTGTAAACGCCACAGAATGCAGGAAGTTTACCATCGAAGTCATTGTCCTTATTTGGATACCATATAATGCGGGAAGACGTTGGAGAATTCGGAACTGTGGAATGTCATCACCAACAACACTACCATCATCAGAATCGTCATCAGGAATATCACTGCCTTCATCACTTGTAATTACGTCCAAATCAGAACAATTGACATCGTCAACAGAATCTAAAATGAGTAAAATTTCCTCTGGGCTCAATGTTTCCCTTCGATTCATTTTGAATAATGCTGGAAAGAAACTGTAAAATAAATGAAAATAACAAAATGAAAAAAAACAGTGTTTTATAACTGAGACACTGGTGGTTACGTTGTATTTCAAGTTAAGTTACCTATTTCACTGTGTCCATAAATGTGTACGTTTGTTAGTAGTCGATTTATACAAAACATTTACCATAGTAATAAATGTTGAAAGCACACAGTAAAAAATTGTAGACGAAAAATTCTCCTGCAAAAAAGTGTAGATTATGATTTCAAATGCACGTACTGAACTACAGGCAGCCACTGACTATCCGTAGGTATAAAAACATCGCTCTCCATAACAGTCAAAGATTATGAACTAGGAACAAGGTAGCCAACCTATGGGAACACAATGGCCACAAATGTAGCCACTGCCCATTACAGGACATCATTTTCTTCAATATATTCAGCATAAGGATAATGGTCAAATATGTGCCAATATCCCTGTAGAGGTTAGAAAGGGTTTAAAACTGACGATACAAAGCAAACTGCGGAATCGGCCCGAAAATTTGTAGACGATAAAACACTTTTATCCCATCGTTCAGTAAAGAATTTGTTTTTAACTCCAATCAATCAGCATTTGCAGAGGAAGTGCACGTGAAGAAAACGCTAGAAATTAGAAGTACCAAGAGAGTTTTATCGAGATCAACGAATATCAATGCCTAAACGCCTTCGTATACCATTACGCTGACCACTCATCTGAATGGTAAATTGGGTAGAAGTTAATTACTGTCCTGTGAAAGGTTGGAGTGCTCAGCCCTACCATTCTTTGTGTGATCTTGCAAGGGCAGTTGCAAATATTTACGTCACAGCAAGGAAGAATGGGAGTCAGAGGACTATAATTATGATACGAGCAGTGTTTTTGGTCAATAGCTTGATTCCTGGTCTGCATGCAAAAATCATTCTCCTTTAGAGCAAACTTACCGTCCCGAAAAGTGTAACATCGCAGTTTATACCACCGGGAACCACTGGACAAATTTATCCTCGTGATGTTTGTTTTTTCCCTGTCTACAAAACATATTGCAGCTACGCCTTAAAGGATAGCCAGTTTCATGACAAGCTCCACGACCGACTGTTTCGAATTTGGTTGTGTGCCATTCCATTCCATCATTTCTCATCACCCCGAGTATAATTCTATATGCACTCTTTAATAGTGGATACCTTGGTGAACGACCTGCCAGATTTGTAACTCCCAAGGAGTTCGCCTTCGATCTTAATGGTAGGAACCTTTGTGATAACTGTGGGGTGCAATTTTTCATTCGGTGTTCATGGTGCAAGTTAATGGTTTGTTTCGAACGTTTCTTGAATGCCGACAGTGTCCATTTTGTGAAGCGTAATACTCGAACATACATCCCATAGAAGATTGATCTCTACACCTCCCGGACACTCATTTTCGGTCGCCTTCTACATCTACATCTGCATTGATACTCCGCAAGCCACCCAACGGTGTGTGGCGGAGGGCCTTCCTGATGCACTTGATGAGTTGTTAGCTGCTAATATTTTTCCTGTGATATATAATTTTTAACACAACACTTTCAGATGAGCCTAACTGAAGAATAAACTTACGACCCCATACTCATGGGATTGATTGTTAGACTGGATTATCAGTGGAATTTAATAAATACATTGATGAGAACTATTTTGTGCCCTTATTTTTCGAAACTGAGTGTCTTTAAATGTAAATGTTTGTATGTCTTGAAATTATTCCTTGACATTTTAACATGTGTCCTATCATTCTGTCCCTTCTTTTTATCATTTTCACATATTTCTCTTCTGACCGGCTCTGCGAAGAACCTAATCGGTCTTAATTTGCAGTTTCCTTATATAGCATCATATCTGAAACGCCTCGGTTTTCTTCTTAACTGGTTTCCCCACAGTCCATGATTCGCTCCCACAGAATGTCGAGCTCCAAAGATACTTTCTCAGAAACGTCATCCTCAAATTAACGCTTATGTTTCATATTGGCAAACTCATTGTCACCCGTAGTGTCCCCTTATCCCATGATAGTCTGATATTTAGGCCCACTTTGCTTCACCAGACATGTGTTATTTTGCACAGTTCACTGAGTACGTCTATTTCCTTGTTCCCAAAAACAGATAGAAAATTTCAGTTCCACTACACTTCATTCGTTCAGTCGTTCTATGTTTTATTCGCAGTCCACATTCTGTACTCATCATTCATTCGTTTTAACAGACTTTTTTCTTTCTCTCTTCTACCAAGGATAGCAACGTCATTGACAAACACTATTCTTAAATCCGAAGTTCAACTTGATTTTTAATCCCTTACTTTATCTTTCTTATATTTCAGGTGTCTCTGTCATAGATTTATGAGCAATTAGTAAGACTATTTAAACTTCGGTAAACAGTTGACATGCATTTCACGAGACATCGAAATTGCTGAGAAGTCTTTCTTATACATTACGACGCGACCGTCGCAACCCATCACAGAGACTGAGTGGAGGTGGTTTCCCGGAAGTGATTACTGGATTGCAGTGAAGTGACCTCGGTGATCACATAGGCTTCAACGTAGCCATGCAGTGCTCAAACCATTTTGAGAATATTCTGTATGGGAGACTACATCTCCTGCCTGCCTTTTTATATGCGGGATGTATCGCCATATGTGACTTCCGATGTACTCATCTCCTCCGTCCAAGTACGAACCTTAATCAGTTTTGTCCACCTATATTTGAAACTTTCGATGGGGCTCACTTGGCAATAGTGGTCAACAAACCGCCTTATAGAGATCATGCCACAATGCTGTCATGGAAGGGTGGCATCTGCATATAACCATATCCACTATTAAGAGTTTTCACGTAATATAAAAAATATGTTTTGCAGCTGTGTAACAAGCAATGTAGGTTTCAGAAGCTCCCAATTGCGTTTTGAAGATCCTGGCTTATAAAAAGTGTCCTGGTTAAGTTTTCCTTACTCCCGATAGCTGCTCTGAAAATATGCCCACATTCATTTACTCACATTCGTTGGTTAAGGTGAAGCTAATGATAACATTTTCAAGATTTTTTTCCTGTCCGTCTATGTGAACTCTTGTATCACAAAGTTTAGCTGCCTTGTATGTACGGTATAAATCTGTTCTGAATATACCAATGTTATTATTTCTTGTTTTAGGCAAAGTGTATCAATCTTCGAGTAAATTAGCCACAGTAGCCGGCCGCGGTGGTCTCGCGGTTAAGGCGCTCAGTCCGGAACCGCGCGACTGCTACGGTCGCAGGTTCGAATCCTGCCTCGGGCATGGATGTGTGTGATGTCCTTAGGCTAGTTAGGTTTAAGTAGTTCTAAGTCCTAGGGGACTGATGACCACAGATGTTAAGTCCCATAGTGCTCAGAGCCATTTGAACCATTTTGCCAGCCAGCCACAGTATCCAAGGAAATTGTGCAGACAAATTAAATGAGTTCTCACGATAGTGATTATTTGACCAGTTGATGTTACAGCTGAATGTTGGCAGAGAATGGTGTGCGCTATACGCGGGTGCGGTGTGGTGGCGGCCGGGGAAAAGGGGTGGCGTGAGTTGACAGAGGCATTTAGTGCCACCCAACCGGTTTTCGTGTACTCAGAATTCCTCGGTTAGCGGTTTCGCGGGAAGCCATGATTGTCACACTACTGCGGCGGTGGTTTAGCGTAATTGAATACGCGGTCGGGGTGTAAATTTCGTGGTACAGAAATGGTCCGACAGTGTTTCAGCACAGCTGGTGGAGGGGGTACCCGTCATTAAATTGCAACAGCGGCGTGTTGTGAAGTCTTCTACAAATGAACGGGTGTGTGAACTGCTTAAGCACTAAAGAACTCACGTATGTTTCAATTTAAATGTTACCTGAAAGGCGTTCATTCCTCAGCGTTGAAAGTAGGTCTTGAGTCGGTTACCACGTTAGAAAGGCTATAATTATTTGAAGTAAATGATTATAGTTCATCATGCGTCATACACAGGAGAATGTATTGTTTTATTTGTTGTATCCCTCTTTCTGTCATTCATACAAAACTATTTTGGACATAAATAACCATTCAAAAATTGAAGTTAATCCCCACTAGAAGCCCTCAATTGATCATCCATCCTAAAAGTTCCTGTACTTTTATTTCTTCTATGTAAGTGACGCCAGTGTCTATGAAACGTAAACAACAGAAATGTATTCGATCAGTCAGTTGAGAGCAGGCAGTGCTAAGTAGTGGACATGCGGGCGTAGTGTGTCAACGTTGTAGTGTGTCAAATCGCAATGGAGCAACGAACCGGACATCTGTAAATGATATGTTCAGCACAGCCTTCAGAATGTTTTGAAGAGTACGAGAGAGTGTGCAGAGTTTGCCTCGAAAATCATGACTGCCGAACAAGAACAAGACTCTTGGACATTGATTTTATGGAAAAAATAACAATATGTGACAAACGTTAGTGCTTCCATTTGAACCTACCACAAAACGATAGTGTGCAGAATAGGATATAGATGGTTCGAAAGTGACGAGCGAGTTGTTGAATAACATCCCAAAGCAAAACTTTTCTGATAGTCTCACGTGGTTTTGTAATCAAGTGGAGTGGAGGGGGGGAGGGGGACGGAAGTAGAACACATGAAGCATTAAAACCATCATCTTAACTTTTATCAAATTTTAATTAATCCAGGCTCGCGTTTTGGCCTGACGTGGCAAGAAACACGCTGTAGGTACTACCGTTCGTCAACAAACGTAAAGAGACTGGAGGAACATTACTTGCTTTTCCTTGGAGACGATTACTTCTTTGCACATCACATAGATTGAATTAGTGGTTTTACGACCTACATTATGTATCTTATTCGTAACGCGATAAGTTGAAACTTTTATACGTAAATTCAGTATACCTCTGAAGCATAAAGCATTACGTAAAATCACTGCGCATCGACACATCGCCCTTCCTGAATTCTCTCTCTCTCTCTCTATCTATCTCTCTCTTTCTCATTATCTCTCTTCTTTTTTCCAATAAATCGTGCTCTGAAAGCTGCCACCACGTTTAAATCTACAATATAAAATTATTTGCTTCCCTTCACAAGCGTTAGGGCTAGCAGTCTACTCTTCACGAAAGTATTTCATCAAGTCATTGTCCACGGCTGTTGGTAAGTTAGAAATCTCGTTGACTGGCCACACTTACTTTGCCGCACTTCCTCTTCTTTCACGTCACACGTCATTTATTGTTATACATTCTCAAGTCTAATCCAGAACGTTGCTCATGTAAATGTACAAAATGCACAAAGAAAGACGATTTCTTCCCTTAACAAAATATTGTCGTCGTACAGTAATTCGGTCAACTCGGCCTATCGACCAGTGTCATTTCATCAACGAAGTTTGTCTGTACTGGATTGGACTTCTCTTTGGACCTCGACATCTGTATAGAGTCCATTCAGTTTCATTTTGCCAAGTATCCATTCCTTGTTCGAGATGGCTGGCGTACTGCAGAACGCGAATATTCATATGTGAAGTAATATATACACACGAAACCAATACATATTTACAAATAATAAAATTTTACACCATAGGACCAACTCCACAACGCTAACTACAGATGGTTGGAATGCCACAAATGCTGCTCAGACGCAAAATGGAATTTTCCCAGCCTCTAGAATCTCATCTTTCTTTCAGGCTACTAACTTCAACTGCGGAAAACCTCTACAGCCACACTCTTCTCTTAAACCAGACTTCCTTTCCACTTGCGTCAAATAGCTGAAACGACACCCCTGCCGATCCTTGAGCGCCATCTTCGTTCAGAAAGATCTTTGCCTCTGTAAACATGTCATTGTAGATCATTAATATTCTGAAATTAGTTTCAACTTAACGATTATCACCTGACAACCAGTGGGTTTTGCGTCACAATTTATCTGACGATCATCCATTTTTTTATCCCATCACGTTGTAAGAGAAAATTTGAAACTAAAGTGCCCGATGACTATGACGAGGCCAGTCACCATGTAAGACGTTTTGATGTTCCTGCCTCAAAAAGTAAGTAATTTACCTGCCTTCGTCTTGTCGTCAACAGAGATGTCTATACCGTCGATCGTATTGTAAATGTACTCTAAGGCTTTGTCGTCGCCCTTGAGTCTCCTATATCAAGAACACGTCTCAACTGCTTCCCCCTGCCTATCTGCTGTATTACACCGATTATACCGCTTCCCTTGACTTCAACGCTACTCTCCAGAAATCTCAATGCTCCTTTAAATTTCATTTCAAGCAGTTTATCTCATGGTACAATCAGTGGCTCCTTAAGAGAAATTTGTTCAAAATACTAGCAATACTTTTAAAAACAACCATCCAAAGCTTCTGTTCCTCTGACGTTTAACCATCCATTTATTACTACCCTATCAATTAACTAACACAAAAATATGTCGAAGGGACCTTCAACTAACAACAAAACCAAGCCTATGTGGCATGCAAGTCCACAACGGACAAGAGCTGTTAACTAGTCAAACTTCAGTATTTCTAGCACATTTTTCATTCCCCACACTTAAAAAGCTTTTATTCAATCCATTCGTCCCAAGCTGGATAGTCGTTCCACAGAAGATAAATCATCCCCTCCAAATCCGAATTTCATGCAGTCCGTCTTGTTTACGGTATCCGCTTATCCTTCCCTATGTGAATCCTTTATCGCATCTTCAATTTCCTCCCGCTCCATACAAACACTGAACGTATCCCTACATCCTATTCATCCCGAAAACTTTTCTCTAGACATTCATAGTTTCCCCCGTCGCTATCAACATTGATATTCTTCCCAATCAGTACCAACATACCATATCAAACTCCGACTTATTATCACTCCGAATCCTGAACAAACGCAATTGCAGCAAAGCGCACCCCTCCTTGCACTTATATCAAACTACTGTGCTGTATTCTTTGGATCGTTACAGCTTTCTCCTCTTTTGCAGGCTATTTCCTCCTTCCCTTTCCATAAACTTACCGTAGTCTCCAACCAAGCTCCCCTACACCAGATTCTAAGTCTTTAGAACAGTTCTCTAATAGCAGAATTCCCAAATTACCAATGTTCCAACTATACTTTTCCGAAACAGCGTAACTGTCTCCCACTGGCACGCGTAAATTAGAGATTTGGCTCAAAGGTACGTAACACCAGCTTCTCTACTGGCGCCATACGACACCCTCGGGCTCGACGACGCTTCACACGCCGAGATATCGACACACGCGCAAAGAAGGCAACAGCTCAGAAGTTTATGTGACGTGTAATGTCGTTTAATGACGTCACATTGGTAGCAAACTTTACCACAATTCTGACCAAAGCCACGGTGGACGTGTCACATGACGGCAGGTTGTCACAGTCCCTCTTACCCTCATTTCGCCCCATTTATTGACGTCTCTGCGATGTTGGTTAGAACTGCGACGCCCAGCATTGAAATAACAGCAGAAAAGGGTGCTTACGCATTTTTGTCAATTCTGTTTCACCCTTCCTGTGGTGTGATCACGGATGTGCGCCATAATTGTTCTGGGCGGCGGTCTGTCCGGAATTTTTCCTCGGCCACTCATCAAACAACCTCATGATTTCATCTCTGGCCATGCGTTTCTAGCGTCCATGGCAGAAATGTCAAAAGAAATTGTGAAATGTGGGTAAGAGGGGCTGTAACAACCTTCCCAGTACGTAAGGAGACCACGGTGGTGGCGTTCAGCAGAATTGTGGTGAAGTTTGGTGTCAACGTAACATCTATAACCCACTTTACACATCGCATGAACGTCTGTGTTGCGGCCGTTTCTTACATGTGTCGACACCTGGATATCTGAATTATCGCTGAGTCCGAGGGTGACGTCCCAGGGCGCCACGTTTTTCCATCATTAAAAAGGAGGTTTTTACGCATCTTGGAGACAAACCGCAAACTTGTGCGTCGCTATGATGGTCAGTTACAGGGTTTAGAAAAAGTGACCCATTAATTACTTTGGGCAGTGTAAATTATCACCTTGCAACTCAAGACATTACTTGTGATGTACTAATGGCTTTAACTACAATGCACCTGTGTGCCGAAGGGGTTAACTAAGTTTGTGACCGATTATTAACGTTCACTGGATTCGCACATGTCTTGGAAAGGGCCACAAACCTGTTGCTGTATCTTGTTGTTGTTATATTAACTTAATATAGCTTTCTCAAATTGCAGGCATCATTAGTGTTGGTGAAATGAAGAAATGTCCTTACCACAAGCGGGTCCCCTTTAGTAATAAGGATGATTTTTCCGCACTTAATACCATGAGTGTAATGACGGGTCTCTGAACACAATTCGGGTCAGAGTTAAAGCCCATGAACCAATTAAAAATGTGACAAGTGCAGTACTGTCGGTTTTTCAAGGTCCGTGAGTGTAACTGTCAAAATATTTCCAAGTTTGTCTTGTAGACATTCTTCAAGTCATTAAACGTATCTCACAAAAAAACTTTTAACATTTTAAACGCGACCGACACGCCGCTCATCAGTAAACGTCCGTTCTCCCCGACCTATCAAAGCCGCTGCCAATAAAGACTCGATTTGCCGCTGCATAATCCACAAATTGACACATATTGTACGTATTACCATAAAAAATTACAGATATAAACACTCTACATGATTTGTACCTGCAAGCAGATTTCTTTTAGCTGTTAGAAATACCAGTATCATTGTCTTTTTATCAGAAAAATCTTGGGTGATGTCTTTTATTTCTTCTATACGAAATTTAAAACGAAGAAAAATTATATTGAACGTATTGATACCTTACCTATTACATATGAATTAGGCCTAGAATTGCACCAGATTTTCTGGAATGACGTTAAGTCCTGCTGAGGTCGTTGGTATTTATTTGCACCTTGAAATTTCCTGGCAGATTAAAAGTGTGTCGTGGATCGGGATTCGAACCCAGGCCCTCTGTCTTTGATGGGTAAGTGCTCTACCAGCTGAGCTACTCTAGCACAAGTAACGCCCCCTCCTTATAGCTTTACTTGCGCCAGTACATCTCACACCTTCCAAAGTTCACAAACGTTCTCCTGTGAAACCTACAGGACTAGCACTCCTAGAAGAAAGGATATCGCGGACAAATGTTTACCCACAGCCTGGGGGATGTTTCCAAAATGAAACTCTCACTCTTTAGTGGAATTTACGCTAATAGGTTAACTTAGAGGCAAATTAAAACTGTATGTACAACCGGGACATAAACACAGGACTTTTGCCTTTCTCAGGAAAGTGCTCTACCAAGTGATCTACCCGAGCGCCACATACGACCCGTCCTCACAACTGTAGTTTCACGAGCCGCGAGTACCTCATATCATAGATTCCCAACATCACTGAAGTTCTCCTACGGAACTTGGAGGACTAGCTCTCTTGTAGGAAAGTTCCGGTCCGGCACCTAGTTTTATCCTGCCACTTCAACAGAAACTCCGCTGCTTTCTGTTATTTACAATTTATTTAGTGACATGCTCTACGTGAGCGTATTTGCTATTATCTACATGAAACCTAATGAAAAACGAACGCCTACAGATAGTTATTGCAGTCTGTTATCTAATTCTACCACTGTTCTTAGTATCATGTAACTAACTTACTTTGACTGAAAACTGCATTCACTATTTTGGCCCATTAGTCGAAATGTATTCCTTAAATAGAGATTATGAAGCCGCTTCTCAACATTGCTGTTTAATCGCTATTCGCCGACACTTTGTTCTCTAAGGTCGCGAAATGGGTAAATTACGCCCAAAGGAATTTCTAGAGAAACACTCACATGGAAGGACGTGACCCCAAGTTGTTCAACAGAATTCACCGTTTAATTCCAAACACCAACACATATTGATTATAACTATTTAACTAAACAATCACTCAATTAAAATAAGGTTACTTAAAACCGTTAATTAATCCAGAATTTGCTGTAGCGATCTCAAGAATATGTGACTAATTAATAACATCAGAATCAAGGTTTACAGGTTCACTAATGCTCAGAATAAACTGACCACTATTTTTTTCTGTTACGAGAAACGAATAGAACATTTACCACAGGGAACTAGTCTTTTTAAGCACAACTAGCTGAATAAAAAATAGCGCCTTTAAGAAAACGTAGCTGGGATCAAAATTACAAATATAATTTATATCTTATCAACAATATTGCCTTAGAGAACAATATACAATTAAGGAAACACTAGGCAAGTAAAACTATTAATCAACACAATAACTGACCAGATACAAGAACGCCAAACAGTATAGCATGCAATTTCTTGGAACATGAAAAACAAATAACTTTCAGTTATTAAATGAAATTTTAAAGGCCCAATCCAATTCCTAACAACAATGAACAGCATCTTAACTTTGCCAATTAGCTTAGATGCAACAGATACAATATACAGACGGAGTCCCTCTGGAATGTATACATACAACAACGTGTGTCACCCGATGTCTAGAAGCCCATTCGGCATCGCAGATATGCGAAATGGCCAGTGCCGCCACCCTCTCATTGTAGAGGATTAGCACAGACAATGCAACCCACGCAAGGAAGCAAGAAAGGAAAATCCGGAGAAATGGTTTATCCACAGCCTGGGGGATGTTTCCAAAATGAAACTGTCACTCTGTAGTGGAATTTACAACTCGGACGGGAGGCAGACCAACGATACAAAATCTTATTAGTCGGTGTATATGAGCAAAATCTAGCGTTAACTGCACTGAGGTATAACCCCATCAAATTTTCTTTAGGAAAACCTTGCACCAGGCCACCACGCTTGGGAATGACACAAATTTAGGTAACTGCCCGAAATGCCTGGGCGACAGTACCTTGGTACCTCAGTAACATCAGCAATCTTACAAAGATAATAAGAATGCAATTAATCTGCTGAACGGACAGCACAAGATGCTTACAGAAATCTTAGCTATTTAATTTCCAATGAAATTTAAGCTGAGTCACAAATTTATATCACAAAATCTTGCAAGGGTGCGCAGCATGCTACACGTACAGTTCCGCAAGACAAATTAAGCATTAATTGCTAACAGTGTACCACAGTTCCAGCTGTGAGCCCGCGAGTTATCAACAGGTCATATACTCTCTGCGGAACAGCCGTCCAGTGACGTAACCGTAGTTCAGTCTTAGCAGTCCAGGTGAGCAGCACTAGAACGCACAAAGATTTCTATCACTTTTCAGTACAAATAATTGTATGAATTCAAACAAATCGCTCAAAATAGCCGGAACCAAAGAAGGTGAAAGCTGTCATTTAAAATACAATGTCAAGCCACTCTGGCAATACAAATGCAGAAGGAAGAAATTACAATGCTTGGATCTACATCTACATTTATACTCCGCAAGCCACCCAACGGTGTGTGGCGGAGGGCACTTTTGTGTGGCACTGTCATTACCTCCCGTTCCTGTTCGAGTCGTTTATGGTTCGCGGGAAGAACGACTGCCGGAAAGCCTCCGTGCGCGCTCGAATCTCTCTAATTTTACATTCATGATCTCCTCGGGAGGTATAAGTAGGGGGAAGCAATATATTCGATACCTCATCCAGAAACGCACCCCCTCGAAACCTGGACAGCAAGCTACACCGCGATGCAGAGTCTGTCACTTGAGTTTGCTAAACATCTCCGTATCGCTATCACGCTTACCAAAAAACCCTGTGACGAAACGCGCCGTTCTTCTTTGGATCTTCTCTATCTCCTCTGTCAACCCGACCTGGTAGGGATCCCACACTGATGAGCAACACCCAAGTACAGGTCGAACGAGTGTTTTGTAAGCCATTTCCTTTGTTGATGGGCTACATTTTCTAAGGTCTCTCCCAATGAATCTCAACCTGGCACCCGCCTTACCAACAATTAATTTTATATGATCATTCCACTTCAAATCATTCCGTACGCATACTCCCAGATATTTTACAGAAGTAACTGCTACCAATGTTTGTTCCGCTATCATATAATCATACAATAAGGGATCCTTCTTTATATGTATTCGCAATACATTACATTTGTCTATGTTAAGGGTCAGTCGCCACTCCCTGCACCAAGTGCCTATCCGCTGCAGATCTTCCTGTATTTCGCTGCAATTTCTAATGCTGCAACTTCTCTGTATACTACAGTATCATCCGCGAAAATCCGCATGGAACTTCCGACATATCTACTAGGTTCAAATGGCTCAAATGGCTCTGAGCACTATGGGATTCAACTGCTGTGGTCATAAGTCCCCTAGAACTTAGAACTACTTAAACCTAACTAACCTAAGGACATCACACACATCCATGCCCGAGGCAGGATTCGAACCTGCGACCGTAGCGGTCGTGCGGTTCCAGACCGTAGCGCCATTAACCGCTCGGCCACTCCGGCCGGCCCATCTACTAGGTCATTTATATATATTGTGAAAAGTAATAGTCCCATAACACTCCTCTGTGGCACGCCAGACGTTACTTTAACGTCTGTAGACGTCTCTCCATTGAGAACAACATGCTGTGTTCTGTTTGCTAAAAACTGTTCAATCCAGCACACAGCTGGTCTGATATTCCGTAGGCTCTTATTTTGTTTATCAGGCGACAGTGCCTTCTCTAGAGTTCCGAACAGTAAAACCTTCGCTTCCAGGAGATCGACTTCATTCTCCACAAATATCGTGTTAACGGACAAACGGAAGGCGCCAAAATCACATCTGTCCTTCAGTCAACGTGCAACGAAAATACTGCACGCCTCCAGGATAATAACCACTGCAATATGCTGCCAGACCCCCATAACCCTCGACGCTAACACCAGCGTTCAACACATTCAACAGCGCGCACTTGCTCGTAAACGGTCTTGCTAAGCTGGGCGCGCCCGCCTCCCTACTCGAGTCAAACCATTTCCTTCTCTTAGTTTACCTCCCGGTCCCGCATCGTCAACTAGCGATACGGCGCGGCAGCGTACCGATCATACGCCAGCAAGGATGGATAGACTCGAAAGGAGCTGCAGCGTCTTAGATCGCTTCAGGCATTTACAAGTTATTAATTTTTAAAGATAATACCTGTAGATACATTCATATCTACCATAGTCAGATTCTAAAGTACTATTATGTCTACAGTGTGGATGTTTAAGCATGCCTTCTCACCTTGATTCTTTGTCATGTGGTGCCATTGCCTTTTCTGCATCTTTTTTTATTATAGGTTTTACGTATGCGGCGGTCGTGAAACAATATGAAGCCTCTGAGTTGCCATCATGATGACACCCTTCACACAACGAGCGGTCTAGCAAAGGTCAGTCCCTAGCAAACCCTTAGAATTCCTGCGGTCTTTATCATAGCCGGCTTACTTATTGGTCCTCACATTCTGCAGTAGCAGACTTTGATGTCGTCTGCTGGTCAAACAAACAGCTGCACACGCTACCTCCACTTGGGCTATGCTCGCCTGTGTCGGAACTGGCGCCTCGCTGCGTCTCGATTGTCTTCTCTCGTACCTAACCCTTTCCCCTTCCCCTTCCACCTCATTCTTCCCGTTTTGCCTCTCCTATATGACAGTGCACTGTACTGATTTTCTTCCATCTTAATATAAATGTGATAACCGATATTTGCCTTTCAGAAAGACAGTGAATACTTTAAACATGTTCAGTGCACAATTTCCTATCTAATAATTTTAAGAAACATGTAAATAATTCACATTTTTAGCTTCTTAAAGCTTTCCGTCTGTATTTTCGTAATTGCTGATCTGTACCGCTGCCAGCCCATCCTCACCCATGGGTGCGACATGAATGAATGAAAGTTGGATTTCTCTGAAAGAAATTTTGTAAATATAGGAAAGTTAATACCAGAATGAGTCTACTACAGAACCGACAAATCAGACATCAATTACACCGTGATGCAAACGCCATTGTAGCATGCAGTGGTGGTTACATATAATGAGCCATCAACGACAATGCCGTTGAAGGAAAAATTGAAGGACAATACAAGGAAGAAAATATGATACATAACAGGAAAAATATCAAGATATGTAATGATTCCATTTAAGATATGCTGTGTTTATGGAGAGGTTTACACCCGAAATTTCATAAACCATTCGCGAACCATTTTACTTACTCCCGTATACGTCTTTTTAATTGACCATAACGATAACATTAGGGGATTTCGAGGTCACACAGTACTATTGGTCGTTTTCTCCATGCATCATTTACAAATAAAGAGGGGATAGATCATAGATCAAAAACCATGCAAGATACCTTCCAGCACATACAGTACCACTTGTAATGGCGCGAGCGTAGGCAAGACGGCTGGATGCTGTATAAAGGACATTTGCCACAACACGATGGGGCAGCATTAAGCCACGGCATCTGCTAGGCGTCATTGCCTGCCTGTCATTCAGAGCGTAACTGGTTTCCGAAGTCAGGAACACGTTGGGACAGAGCGTACGTGATATCTGCACCAGCAACATTACACCAAGCCTGCTATGGCACGTATAACCACTGACCATACAGCCAGGTAGATAATAAAATCGACGAGTCATCATGTCGGCGTCCGCCACAATGTAAGTTGTTATTGGTGGGAGGTGATTTTAATACTGAATATTTAATTGAAAACAGGATGTAGCAAAAATGTACGGCACAAAGTTCAGATCACATGACTTCCATACAGACGACGAAATTATGTTCAGTGAAGATGGATCTGGAAAGTCTTTGTTTCTATGTTACAACTCATTATATCATGAGAAACACCCACGAACAGAGCACACCGGCATTCTACATGTATCTGTTTCTTACAGGAGATGTTCAACATTCCCTTCCGTGGTTATGCACCAACCTGCCGTCGTGCCGAATCTTGGATGCACAGATGTATCCCGAGAGCGCTGCGTACGGTTTCGCAGCCTTCCAGAATACGCGCATGGACACTCTGAACATCTTTTACCGCGGGTAAATACAAAAGAACTTTCAAATTCCCCCACGAAAGACCAGTGGGTGTAGGTCCTGAGAACGTGGAGACCAGGCAATGGGTCCATCTCTACCTATCCATCTGGCACTCTGTTATCTAGAAGTTAACATGCATTAACACTAAAATGAGGTGCTCCATAGTGCATGACGTCCATGTTTTGTATCAAGGCTAAAGACACATTCGCTAACATGCGAGCTAAAACCTTCTCTACGAAATTATGATAACTTTGTCCCTTGAGCCTGGGTGGAACAAAGTGAGACCCTACCGAACGATCACCCACAATCCCAACACAAACCTTGACAGAAAATCTGTGTTGATGACCTGCCATAGAAGCTGTGTGAGGATTGATATCTACCCATGCGTGCATATAGCGAAACTTTACAATGCGCGCTCATTGAAACTCGTTGGAGAAAATGAGTTGTAACATGGAAACCGCAAGAGCTGACAGGTGCGAGAATTATCGCACAATCAGCTTAACAGCTCATGCATCGAAGCTGCTTACAAGAATAATATACAGAAGAATGGAAAAGAAAACTGAGAATACGCTAGATGACGATCAGCTTGGCTTTAGGAAAAGTAAAGGGACGAGAGAGGCAATTCTGACGTTACGGCTAATAATGGAAGCAAGCCTAAAGAAAAATCAAGACACTTTCATAGGATTTGTCGACCTGGAAAAAGCGTTCGACAACATAAAATGGTGCAAGCTGTTCGAGATTCTGAAAAAAGTGGGAGTAAGCTATAGGGAGAGACGGGTCATATACAATATGTACAACAACCAAGAGGAATAATAAGAGTGGACGATCAAGAACGAAGTGCTCGTATTAAGAAGGGTGTAAGACAAGGCCTTAGCCTTTCGCCCCTACTCTTCAGTCTGTACATCGAGGAAGCAATGATGGAAATAAAAGAAAGGTTCAGGAGTGGAATTAAAATACAAGGTGAAAGGATATCAATGATACGATTCGCTGATGACATTGCTATCCTGAGTGAAAGTGAAGAAGAATTAAATGATCTGCTGAACAGAATGAACAGTCTAATGAGTACACAGTATGGTTCGAGAGTAAATCAGAGAAAGACGAAGGTAATGAGAAGTAGCAGAAATGAGAACAGCAAGAAACTTAACATCAGGATAGATGGTCACGAAGTCAATGAAGTTAAGGAATTCTGATACCTAGGCAGTAAAATAACCAATGACGGACGGAGTAAGGAGGACATCAAAACCAGGCTCGCTATGGCAGAAAAGGCATTTCTGGCCAAGAGAAATCTACTAATATCAAATACCGGCCTTAATTTGAGGAAGAAATTTCTGAGGATGTACGTCTGGAGTACAGCATTGTATGGTAGTGAAACATGGACTGTGGGAAAACCGGAACAGAAGAGAATTGAAGCATTTGAGATGTGATGCTATAGACGAATGTTGAAAATTAGGTGGACTGATAAGGCAAGGAATGAGGAGGTTCTACGCAGAATCGGAGAGGAAAGGAATATGTGGAAAACACTGATATGGAGAAGGGACAGGATGATAGGACATCTGCTAAGACATGAGGGAATGACTTCCATGGTACTAGAGGGAGCTGTAGAGGGCAAAAACTGTAGAGGAAGACAGAGATTGGAATACGTCAAGCAAATAATTGAGGACGTAGGTTGCAAGTGCTACTCTGAGATGAAGAGGTTAGCACAGGAAAGGAATTCGTGGTGGGCCGCATCAAACCAGTCAGTAGACTGACGACAAAAAAAAAAAAAAAAAAAAATGGAAACACAACGTTTGCAGACCCATGTTCATATAACATTCTTACTTCGTCTTTATTTCTTCGTCTACATGTGGGGAATGTATCCTGCAATTTGTGCCGTGCATTTTTGTTACACACTGTATATTTCGGTTTTGGAGCAAATAATCAGGACATAGGATAAAGGAGTCAATGGAGTAATGAGCGGGAAAAACAACGATAGAAGAGTCAACATAAAAGCGTGGCTTTTGCTGATGAATATCCGTCATAGCAAATAACAAAAAAGAAGCCAAAGAAGCTATAGAGACACTACACGAAACCTTAGACGAAGCAGGACTATAAATGCCATATGAAAAGAAGCAGTCGTGGATGCAAAATGCACAGATGAAGCTAGAAAATATAATACAAGTAGAAAGTTTCATATACCAGGAAGGGATTGGACACAAAACGGAACTGAACTCGACATCCAATGAAGGAGGATTACAGCACTTCAAAAAACTTACAGGCTTACATGGAAACATTACATTAAAATAAATGTTTATATCAATGCGAAATGAAGACACGATGATACAGCAGTCTTACCAGAGGCCTTCTATGCCTCGGAAACAACAGTAATCAAGGAAAGAAAGAAAATCAACGTGGTTGAAAAACAAGACAGGAAAGTACTAAGAAAGATCTAAGGAACGCTTCAGAAAGAGGGGATCTGGATAAAAAGACCGACAAAAGAACAGTATGAGCAGACAGAGACGATTACAAACAAAATTAGGTAAAGGTCTTCGGACACACACATAGGATGAACGAAAAAGGACTGACGAAGACGATTTTTAACTTAGTGACGGCAAATACAGTGAAAACCAAGTGGGTAAAGGACATCGTGGAAGATCTCAAGAATCTGAAAATCTCCACAGAAAACATGACAGACAGGGAAAAATACAGAGAAAAAAATTAAAATATCGAAATTTCATCAATCGCAGGAAGACAAGAAACAGGACAGAAATGGACGGAAGAGAGGAAGAAAAATGACAGTGAATATACACGACGTAATTGAAAAAAAAAGAGACGAAAGAAATGCCATGAAATATGATTGTGTTTGAGCACTCTCCTTAAGAGGGAAGCAATAATAATAATAATAATAATAATAATTGTAGTAGTAGTAGTAGTAGTAGTAAGTAGAGTTCATTCCATTACGAAATTAAATAAGGATATCAAATAACTCAGTTATTACACATAAATGCAAAATAAATTGCTTAACAAGCACCACCATCGAGAAGCTAACGCTTTGCCCAACCCAGACGAGCGATCTGGAATGTTAATCAAATGAGTGCATATCTGGATAGAACACATTGGCCGTGATTGCGAAGGCAATACATAAAGATAGAAAACACTGCAGAATGATATGCGTTTTCATTAATAGCCGGATTTGAAAGCATGTTGGACCTCTAACTGCAAGCAAGTCTTCAGAATGAAGATGGAAATTACAAAATATCGTTAAAAGTGATTCGAGTTTCCCAACAGTTGCCTCGCTGTTGCGGCTGTACTTCCCCTTACTCATAATCAGCAAGTGTCGGGTGAGGTGGCAGCGAAAGGTGTCATTGCCTCTGTACCAACTTGCGGCTGCATCTAAGTTCAATTCAGCTGGATGAAAGACCCTCGTCTCCGAAGTAAAGTCGCCCATCAAATCGCCTGCCTAGGAAGTTCGTCTGTAGAGTCGATGGAGTCTGACGAAGTCTACCTGTCAAGTACGCCGCAGAAGCTACATTCTGCAATGAACTTCAGACAAGGAAGACCATCTTCTCTGCCTATTTCTACTGTCATGGAATTATCATTGGCTGAATGACAAATGTTGCGAGACCAACCAGTAAAAAGTTGTCTTAAAAGACGCTGGTCTCTCCCTCGCTTACCATCATTTCACGTAGTTAATGAGTTACAAAAGTCGTTAAACGAGGAGCTCCAAAACTGTGTTCCACTCTCCCTCATACGTGGCGGCTTTATTTCATATTACCTTCCCCCTTCATTTGCTGGTGGCCCGCTAGGTGGCAAAGATTACCATTAACTTCCTGGGCGTTATTGCTGGGGCAGATTGTTGAAAACACGCCGGAGCGTGCGGATTTGAGAAGTGTCTGGGTACTTGGCGATAGGGCAACAAAGACAGTGATCGGTCCGTCGGCTGTGTGGGCCGAAGGCTCTGTTTGTGCTGAGACTTAAATTAGTTACGAGTATACCGTTAGTGTGAGCAACGAAATTTTCACCACTCCCTTCAGTCTTCTCATACGTCCATGCTCTGCGCTTTAGGATGCCAGCGTTTTGCATTGATTTGAAGTTAGGGAATAACGAATTTTTGGTGTACCAATAGTTGATGTGATATGCCCGCCTCTGTGTGACTCTCGCCTTATGGATCTCAAAAGATTTTTCAGCCACTGCAATTACTGTTAATCAGAACTGGTCTGTTGCAATTCGATTCATTTAATGATTAGCGCCTGTTCTGCACATGCAACGGTGACTGCCTACCATTTTACTTGCCACTTCAAGTTTTGCCACGCCACAAGCTGTCTGTTACTTTAAACGTGGTGGCTTTCCGAGCAGTGTTATTTTCTGTCGGGCCGTTTGTTGTTACACTAGTGTTTAATGAAACTGGGTATTTAGTGCTGTTAAATTTATTATCTGCTAGAGGTAAGCTTCTGTTTCTCATAGACATTTCAGTTTGGCGCGGACAAGTTTCTGGCTGTGTAGCCAAGGTAACATATTGTCTGTTTCTGTATTTGAAGTAACTTTCTGAGATTATTGCTTTCACCCAATTCAGTTAAATTGTTTTGTGGGACACTTTTATTACGTCATAATTTTACAGTTTTATCTTATTTATCAGTTTTTTGCTCTGTGCTGTTTTGATTGACTTTACTGCTTCATTATTATGGCATATTTGCAGGTTTAATGCCTTTAAGTTATTAAGACGTGTGCGAATTACATTTTCTTAACTTATGTATTTCAGCTCACGTTTCTCTTGAGTGCTGTTTGTTAACAGCTCTTAGTTTTACGAGTTCTGTGAACTCTGTTTGGGGCGGCGCTTGGCTGCAGCGTCCTGTTGCTGATACTCACCGGAGTGGTGTTTTTTGAGAGTGTTTATGGCTGCTTATTTACAAGCTCTCATGTTAATATTTTCAAAAAATGGCTTTGAGCACTATGGGACTTAACATCTGAGGTCATCAGACGCCTAGAACTTAGAACTACTTAAACCTAACTAACCTAAGGACATCACCCACATCCATGCCCGAGGCAGGATTCGAACCTGCGACGTAGCGGTCGCGCAGTTCCAGACTGAAGCGCCTAGAACCGCTCGGCCCCACCAGCCGGCTTAATATTTTCCGCCAAATATTTTGTGTCTCTGCTGAAATGGGTAATATTATGCGATTTATGGTTAACCTTCAGATACTCTAAAACATTACTTCAGCCTGTACTTATTGTGTTAATATTTGGAAATTTTGATCTTACTTTCTCTAGTGATCAGTGTTTGAAATGTTATTCTACCTAGTTTGCCATCACTTCCGCATTGTATTTATTCCATGCATGTAAAAGAAAATCTTGCTGGATCGTAACAATTGGTACTTAACATTCATACTTACTCTGTTCTGAAAATTGAATGTATGGACTTGTAACTTGGTAATTAGTAATTGCAGGTGCAGATTCTCCTTTCAAACGCTAGTCTGACTAATTTTGAAATTAATCTAAATTGTTTTAGAACCATTTTAAGAGCTGTTCCAAGACCAAATTGCTTTAATTACGAGTTGTCTTACAGTTTTCTATTTATTGCTGATTTCTTGCTTGTGGCTCTCTATCTGACTTCGTGTGTCAGCCAATAAGGGTGAACCTCTGTAAGCACAGCTATGTTTCTTACTGAATTATTTAGTTTAACCTCTGATAACTGTTTCTACATTTTGTTAAGCATTCTTTCATGCTGAATCCAAGCACAAAGACAGCGTCTCATGGTTTTCCGATGTGATGTAAACTTTTATGGATCCATTGCACTTTCTAACATGTTATCTGAACATTCCGTGTCTTTCCAAGAATTATGTCTGTTTGTAGGTCTGTGGACAAAGCTGCTCTTCTGTGACTCTGCCGGAAACAGTACGTCTTCCCCAACCACTCAAGGCTCACTAAAAACAGTCTCCGCTGTTCTGGCACAGCCTGTAGATACACTACTGGCCATTAAAATTGCTACACCAAGAAGAAATGCAGATGATAAACGGGTATTCACTGGACAAATATATTATACTAGAACTGACATGTGATTACATTTTCATGCAATTTGGGTGCATTTATCCTGAGAAATTAGTTCCCAGAACAACCAGGTCTGGCCGTTATAACGGCCTTGATACGCCTGGGCATTGAGTCAAACTGAGCCTGGATGGCGTGTACAGATACAGCTGCCCATGCAGCTTCAACACGATACCACTGTTCATCAGGAGTAGTGACTGGCGTGTTGTGACGAGCCAGTTGCACGGCCACCATTGACCATACGTTTTAAGTTAGTGAGAGATCTGGAGAATGTGCTGGCCAGGGCAGCAGTCGAACGTTTTCTGTATCCAGAAAGGCCCGTACAGGACCTGCAACATGCGGTCGTGCATTATCGTGCTGAGATGGAGGGTTTCGCAGGGATCGGATGAAGGGCAGAGCCACAGGTCGTAACGCATCTAAAATGTAACGTCCACTGTTCAAAGTGCCGTCAATGCGAACAAGAGGTGACCGAGACGTGTAACCAATGGCACCCCATACCATCACGCCAGGTGATACGCCAGTATGTCGATGACGAATACACGCTTCCAATGTGCGTTCACCGCGATGTCATCAAACACGGATGCGACCATCATGATGCTGTAAACAGGATTCATCCGAAAAAATGACGTTTTGCCATTCGTGCCCCCAGTTTCATCCTTGAGTACACCATCGCAGGCGCTCCTATCTGTGATGCAGCGTCAAGGGTAACTGCAGCCATGGTTTCCGAGCTGATAGTCCATGCTGCTGCAAACGTCGTCGAACTGTTCGTGCAGATGGTTGTTGTCTTGCAAACGTCCCCATCTGTTGACTCAGAGATGGAGACGTGGGTGCACGATCCGTCACAGTCATGCGGATAAGATGCCTGTCATCTCGACTGCTGGTGATACGGGGCCGTAGGGATCCAGCACGGCGTTGCGTATTACCCTCCTGAAACCACCGATTCCATATTCTGCTAACAGTCACTGGATCTCGACCAACGCGAGCAGCAATGTAGCGATACGATAAACCACAATCGCGATAGGCTACAATCCGGACTTTATCAAAGTCGGAAACGTGATGGTACGCATTTCTCCTCCTTACACTAGGCATCGGAACAACGTGTCACCAGGCAAACCCGCTCCACTGCTATATGTGTATGAGAAATCGGTTGGAAACTTTCCTCGTGTCAGCACGTTGAAGGTGTCGCTATCGGCACCAACATTGTGTGAATGCTCTGAAAAGCTAATCATTTGCACATCACAGCATCTTCTTCCTATCGGTTAAATTTCGCCTCTGTAGCACGTCATCTTCGGGGTGTAGCAGTTTCATTGGCCAGTGGTGTATTATTCACATTGTGACTTTTTGGGCGTGCTTCGCCGAGGCGGTTTATTTCAAAGCGCTGTCCATTCTCACGTCCTCTTCTGCCTGGCACGTCTGCGTTCCTTCCGGAAATTCTGCTGTAGGCTGTGTCCACTGTCGGTATTGTGACCCACTGCGCGTCCCATCGCCTAAAGGCAAGTGTAGCTTGCTTATATAAATGCTTCTTATTTAGTTGTCGTGTAATTCAGTACAGAAAATTACATTCTACGTTAGTTAAACCGTGTCAATAACTCTGAGCTGGTGGCTCGCTTCGATCTCTCGACTGTCGGTTGTGCCGTTGTGTGGCTGTCTTTGCCAGGACGTACATCTGCGGTGCCAGAGCAGGGCTCCGTTAGTTAGAAGGAGGTCTCCAAGTAGTAAGGGGTCGGAGGAAGCACCGCGGCGTGAAGGAAGTGTCCACGGAGCGCTTTGTTATTAATTGGAAAAGTCATGAGCCTTTTGGGGCTGGTGGATGTTTTGGACGGGCAGCTGAGATGAATGCAAGGAACATCGCGTCCGCTGTTTGTCCCTGCCAGGCTATATCTCGGGAATTAAGTATATGAGGGACAACCTGAAACCTGGGTTATCCCTTGCCACGCCGGCTCCCGGTGAAAAAAAAGACCGATTAATTTATTTCGATGTGATCTGTCTTTCCATTGCGATTTTATCAGTTAGAGGACAGATTGAAATAGGGGTCTTGTAAAAACAATGTAAATTGCCGCCGCGGCGCCACTGCTCTTGCACCGTCATCCAGACACGACCATCACGTCAGAAAGGCCAGTCGCAATACTGATGGGCCAAAAGTCGAACTTTGGTCCTCCTAGCCGCCAATACATGTGGCGTCCACCAGTGCCAGTCGCCGCAGACAGATGCCGGACTGGGGTTGCTTCATGGACGTCTATGTTTCCGTCACTCACCACATGAAGGCAGGCTTGCGCTCGGCCTGGCCGACCTAGTCAGCTTCATCAGTTCCCGACGTAGCTCGGACGACGGCTTGGAATGTTTGCCGCACAAGTTACGTGTAGGCTGGGTTGCGCTGACCGTAGAGCTGCGGGCGTCATCACAACAATGTTTCGCCGCCGAGGTTTGTGGGTCGACGCACATCTTCCATCGACTGTTAGATATGACACTGGGCTACTAACAACAACTGTACGAAAGTAATAAAGCGATTATTCTGCCCTCGATTGGTTTTTCACTCCTCCCGTTCCACCATGCTTCACCACAGCACAAATGGGTCAAATGGCTCTGAGCACTAAGGGACATAACATCTGAGGTCATCATTCCCCTAGAACTTAGAACTACTTAAACCTAACTAACCTAAGGACATCACATACATCCATGTCCGAGGCAGGATTCGAACCTGCGACCGTAACAGTCGCGCAATCCCAGATTGAAGCGCCTAGACAGTCTGGAACCGCGCGACCACTACAGTCGCAGGTTCGAATAATGCCTCGGGCATGGAGGTATGTGATGTCCTTAGGTTAGTTAGGTTTAAGTAGTTCCAAGTTCTAGGGGGACTGATGACCTCAGCAGTTAAGTCCTATAGTGCTCATAGCCATTTGAACCATTTTTTGAAGCACCTAGAATCGCTCGGCCACACCGGGTGGCTCACCACAGCTCACCCACACCCTTTCCCGATGGTTCTTCGTAAAAGATGTAGACATGAAAAACTACCCTTGAAAAGGTTGTAGACATAGCGAAAAAAAAACTAAAAAAAACCTCACCGAAATGCTATCGAAAGCGGAGTCTGTGTAACTAATTGATTTTCAATGAAGCAGTATTGTAGTTCAATGGGAGGTTTGACTGCCCTACAGAAACATATTGAACATGAGCTGATAAGTGTGTACGAACCTCTTGACCATGAAAGAAGGCTAATATCGTCGTCTTCATTCTTGACACCAACTGTATGTTGTTTCAAGCTGGATTCACGGCTTCTTTCAAACTTCACAGTCAACGACAAGTGTAGTTCTACCTAGGAGCATTGCTGCACGCCGATTATTTATCAAGTAGAATCAGCACGGGCTACGACAAAGGGTGTTGCCCACCGGAATTCATGTAACTCACATGTTATCTACAGCAGGCAGCCTCGATGGTCTAATACAAGAGAAAAACTGTAGAGGACAACGGTGGAACGTAGAGTTCTGTGATGAAAGAATTTCCTGCATTTAAACTGTCTTATTCTTACGGTTGTAGTGTGCCTAGCTGCAATAGGAAACGCGGCCAGCCTATTAGCCTGCAAGCAGAATAACGTGGCCGGCAGTTGCGCAGTCGGCAGGGCAAGCGTGGGGAGACTGCTTGTGGTGGAGGTTGCTAGCGGACCTTGTACGATAAATCCCGAATGCTGCAGGGGAAGTGCAGTTGTAAACTGAAGCCTACTCTAACATATCTTGTAAAAATTAGGTGGAGCCTCTCTACACCCACAGCTGCATGATGACCATAAGGATCTACTGCCCTCCTGCTTTGATTAGTATCTAAAAAGAATTCTGCTGAAAATGCAACCAAAGCTGGGATTTACTTTCATCTTACTTGTTAGCCATTTGATACATTCAGAGAAGCGTCATCGGTAACGAATTTTGGGCAAACCTACATTTTCCTTGTTGCCACACTATAATTTGCTTTTTTTGCCAAAATGTACTCAAGTTAACACGATGTCATCTCCCTAACAGCAGTTTATTAAGTGAGGAACTGAGGACAAGTAATGTCAACAGCTTATGAAAAAGCAGATCCTCGCTAAAGAAACAAATCTGTAATGTCTTTACTTACATTGTTCCCAAAGTCTCCTTTCATAACCTATCGATGGCCTTTAAAAATTACATTCTTTCAGCGAAAAAGTGTGTAGTTAGTGGAATACCACAGTAGGTAATAACCAAGTGGCAAAATACTCCCATGTTGCATGCTATTATTTGACAAAATCTAGTTTCGATATTTAAAACAGTTTATTACGTAACAGGGATATTATGGATATATCATACTGGCTTCATCGCTGGGGCCCGTGATCAGAAATGAGTGTGTTACATACGTTCAATTTTCTCGAGATAAGTCACCCAAGTCTAAAGAAAAATTCAATACTTTAGCTAACTTTCATAAGCAACAGCACATTACATGATACAAACCAAACGCGAAATCATACCGACCCCTATTTTTCATTGTAATCTTTTTCCACTTTCGCGCAGTGTCGTACTTAAATGGAAATATCATAGTAACTGTGACCATTAACGACACTCTGAGCACGTCATCATGAACATAACAGACAAAAGCAACGCAAAAGAAACGCAAAAATGTTTCTTTTTTACTGAATACTTTGTGTAAAATCATTTAAGGAAGATTGCTGCGTGTGCTCCTCGATTCTGTCAACGCAGTGCGTCGGCAACTGGCAGAAAGCTGGCAGACAATTCTGGCTTTCCGTGCCTAAAGTAATGAACTCGCCCAGCGGTGCGGACGAAACTCGTGTGCAGGCTCTACCGTGTTCCATAACTTCCGGAAGGCATTCAGTACAGTTCTACAACGACGTTTAGAGAACAAAATACCTGTTTAGTGAATGCTGAATTAGGTTTGAGTGCAACAACATGGATAGATGTGACCGTGATTTCAGGAGTACCACAAGGAAATGTGATACACGGTTACTGTTTGCAACACATATCAATAACGCTGCGGACAAAGTAGGAGCGAGCGTCTGTGGGGCTATTTGTGGACGATGCTGTTGACTATAGGGATCCTGCGGAACCAGCGTACTGTAGCAAAAATACAGGGAGCAGCATAAGATGGGAGATTGGTGCGGGGACTGGTAGTAGAGCCTGATCGTTAGTAAATTTAATATACTGCACGTCAGTAGACGAGGAGATCCACAACCTTTCGATAACACTGCTGATGACAAGTCACTTGAAGCAGTAACTACAGTAAAACACCTAGGAGTAACCATCCTGAGAGATCTAAAGTGCAATGAGCTCGTAAAATAAATGTTGAAAAAGCTGATGCCAGGCTGAAACTCAGTCGAAGAATATTAAGGAAGTGTAAATCTTCCACGGGAGTCTGTAAAATTCTTGAGTATTTCTCAATATTCTGACATCCTTACCATGTTGGACAAATAGATAGGGTAAAATGAAGAGAGGCATGTTTCATCAGGAGGCTATTTAGTACGTGCGAGAGCGTTACGGAGATGCTACAAGAGAGGCGTTGTCCTCCACGGAGAAGTCTTGTTTACAAATTTCGAGGCCGTACTCTCCAAGCGAAGATGGTAAACGTATTAGTTTTTCCTCCACAGGTCACACGAAATGCGCAAGAGAAGATTAAAAAAATAGTGCTCATACGACAACCAATCTTCCCGTGCGCCGTTCGTGGGTGGAATGAATGGGGGAAAAGATGGTAATGGAAGTACCCTTCGCCACACACTGCAGTGTTGTAGAATATAGTCGTACACGACAACAGAGAAAGCATTGTCATCCGCTATTCTAAATATTCAGCAGTCGATATTTAGCTTCCTTTGGCTTTCAGCGCATGTAAACAAACGCCCGTCCCTCTTGACGAGGCGTCCAGTTGTGTAGCAGCGAACTGCCGTGGCCAATGTGTACGGCTGCCGTCCGTCCACGCTTTCTGTTTCGCCGCCGCACCACACACAACTTGAGGACGGCAGCTGGGCGCCTTATTACGGCCAGCCGCCACGCTACGTGCCGGCGCTGAACTTCACAGACTGCTGCTCACCAGCTCCGTCACGTGGAAACACAGCAAGCAGTTTAACGCTTTTCGCAGAATACTACAACAGGTCGCTACATACGCAGTCCAAACTGTATTAATTCCGAGGCAGCCCTAAACAGTTACATCTCGAATTTAACTTTCCATTAAGCGAGTATTATTGTGCTATATTACTGCACTGGTGTTACTAAATCAAAGACAAATTCATACAAATTTTTAAAAAAGATGTACATATACAGTGTGGTCAGAAAATGTCAAACGCTTGTAGGGATGTTGCAGGGTAGGTTGTACTGAGATATGTAAGTTACAAAAAAAAATTCGATAAGTTGCGCCGTTTCCGAGTTATTTAGCATTGAAGTTAGCCAATCAGATTGTCGCGCGCGTAAATTCGAGTTTCAGCTAACGAGACAAAGCACTCATTGGGCAACACCGCCCCTGGCAGGCCGCTTAAATGTGAGCGCGCGACGCCCCGATTGGCTAAATTCTATGCTAAATAACTCGGAAACGGAGCAACGTATTAAACTGCTTTCTTAACATTTATGTCTCAGTACAAACTGCCCTGTAACATCCCTACAAGCATTTCACACATTTTCTGACCACCCTGTATACGTATGTATGTACACTCCTGGAAATGGAAAAAAGAACACATTGACACCGGTGTGTCAGATCCACCATACTTGCTCCGGACACTGCGAGAGGGCTATACAAGCAATGATCACACGCACGGCACAGCGGACACACCAGGAACCGCGGTGTTGGCCGTCGAATGGCGCTAGCTGCGCAGCATTTGTGCACCGCCGCCGTCAGTGTCAGCCAGTTTGCCGTGGCATACGGAGCTCCATCGCAGTCTTTAACACTGGTAGCATGCCGCGACAGCGTGGACGTGAACCGTATGTGCAGTTGACGGACTTTGAGCGAGGGCGTATAGTGGGCATGCGGGAGGCCGGGTGGACGTACCGCCGAATTGCTCAACACGTGGGGCGTGAGGTCTCCACAGTACATCGATGTTGTCGCCAGTGGTCGGCGGAAGGTGCACGTGCCCGTCGACCTGGGACCGGAGCGCAGCGACGCACGGATGCACGCCAAGACCGTAGGATCCTACGCAGTGCCGTAGGGGACCGCACCGCCACTTCCCAGCAAATTAGGGACACTGTTGCTCCTGGGGTATCGGCGAGGACCATTCGCAACCGTCTCCATGAAGCTGGGCTACGGTCCCGCACACCGTTAGGCCGTCTTCCGCTCACGCCCTAACATCGTGCAGCCCGCCTCCAGTGGTGTCGCGACAGGCGTGAATGGAGGGACGAATGGAGACGTGTCGTCTTCAGCGATGAGAGTCGCTTCTGCCTTGGTGCCAATGATGGTCGTATGCGTGTTTGGCGCCGTGCAGGTGAGCGCCACAATCAGGACTGCATACGACCGAGGCACACAGGGCCAACACCCGGCATCATGGTGTGGGGAGCGATCTCCTACACTGGCCGTACACCACTGGTGATCGTCGAGGGGACAGTGAATAGTGCACGGTACATCCAAACCGTCATCGAACCCATCGTTCTACCATTCCTAGACCGGCAAGGGAACTTGCTGTTCCAACAGGACAATGCACGTCCGCATGTATCCCGTGCCACCCAACGTGCTCTAGAAGGTGTAAGTCAACTACCCTGGCCAGCAAGATCTCCGGATCTGTCCCCCATTGAGCATGTTTGGGACTGGATGAAGCGTCGTCTCACGCGGTCTGCACGTCCAGCACGAACGCTGGTCCAACTGAGGCGCCAGGTGGAAATGGCATGGCAAGCCGTTCCACAGGACTACATCCAGCATCTCTACGATCGTCTGCATGGGAGAATAGCAGCCTGCATTGCTGCGAAAGGTGGATATACACTGTACTAGTGCCGACATTGTGCATGCTCTGTTGCCTGTGTCTATGTGCCTGTGGTTCTGTCAGTGCGATCATGTGATGTATCTGACCCCAGGAATGTGTCAATAATGTTTCCCCTTCCTGGGACAATGAATTCACGGTGTTCTTATTTCAATTTCCAGGAGTGTATGTATGTATCTACGGCCGGCCGTGGTGGCCGTGCGGTTCACACACATGCCTCGGGCATGGATGTGTGTGATGTCCTTAGGTTAGGTAGGTTTAAGTAGTTCTAAATTCTAGGGGACTGATGAACTCAGAAGTTAAGTCCCATAGTGCTCAGAGCCATTTGAACCATTTCTTTTTTTTTGTATCTATGAATGTATGTGTGTTTCACAGCTCCTAAACCACTGTGTCAACCAGATTTGATGCAAATATCACTTACTATCTGGAAGGAATCGCTGTGGGGCTAAGAACCACATACCTATCAAACTGACGGAGTTGGTGTGAAGAAGCAGCTTGGCCCACGACGCTCGTATACCCAGACTTCACTCTTCCAGTATTTGAGAATGAGGAACAAATTTGGCACAAAATTTTAAACCTTTACCAAACTTTACCTCAATGACAACCCGCGTAAAATGATGAAAGGGAAGAAGCTAATCGTTTATTACAGTTTCGCTGCCCATGAAGTGAAACGGCCGCATAAGGCATGAAGTTCCAACTTATTACTTCTTTACTACTGACTGTACTCGTGACACATTTGGTAGACAGTATTCGCATGTACCAGCAAAATTACGTTATTGTACTACAAGTGATTCAGGAGATATGACGTCAAATACTGAGATGCGTGACAAACTGCCGTATAATGTAAGACGTTCTAATTTATTAGTTATTTACCGTGAACGCTGTTCGTAACACATTTCACAGACAGTATCCACTTATGTCGCTGAATGTATCGAGAAAAGCATATTGTTCAAGAGGCACATAATTGAAGAGATGTCATAATCACAGAGACGTGTGAGGAACTACTGCATCACGCATCACATTTTAATTTTTAACTTGTTTACTGCTAAAACTTTTTCCCAGATATTTCGCAGGCTGTAGCTGCATATAACACTGGATGCAGCTGCAAAATTCTATCATTGTATAGAACATTGTCCACGAGATACGACGTCATAAGCACTGAGCTGCGTGACAATGAAAATACAGGTTGAATTTCGCTAGAGATACAGGTGACGTATGTGCACAATTGTGTCGAAATATGTTATGTGAAATACATTTGACACGTGCGTACACGGGAAAAGTCACTGGTAGAACGCTAATTTTGAACCTCTGGAAGGTTTTCAACGAAATTTGTTTCACATATTAGTCATGATCTGGAGATAAATGCTGTTGGGGTAAGAACCACCACCTTCCTCTTGGGGTTAGAGTGATAATGTGGAGAGGAGGAGGTGGACAGATGGGGATGGAGAAGATAATAGCGGAGGAGGAGCAATTGAACAGAGACAATGGGGAGGAGGAGATAGACAAAGAGAGGGTCAGTAGGAGATGGAGAGACAGTGTAGGGGAGAGGAGAGGGGCGTGGAGGTGGCCGATAGAAAGAGGGGGTGTAGAAGACGGAATAGAGGGAGTAAAGAAGGAGATGCATAGAGAGAGAGAGGAAGAGAAAAGATGGACTAAAAGAAGATTGAAATGAATACATACCCAGGCAACGCCAGGCACTCAGTCAATAAAATATAACAGCAAGTCAAAAACCTATATACAAATGTGACAGAAGGGAGGAAAAGCTTGTGTAATCCATCACGTGTCAGAATGGTTGTTCGATATTATGGGACAAAACATAGGAAAAGAAAAGAAAATTGCGATTTATTTTATGGCATCACTAACGCCCTATATGCTTCTGCAATATGTACACCTGACAAGAACTAATGTTAGTCAGGAGAAATGAAAATCTGAATTATTGTCAGAAGGCGTAATCACTTAGATCACATTCCCGTGATGACAACAGTAACTACGGCATCACCAAGACTTGTATGATTCTCAAACATATAGATCTGACATGATCGTAATGTAGTCATTAAAAATGAAAATCTGATTTAATATTAAAAGATATAATCCGAGAACACGTCCCAAGTGATGACAACAGAGAAGACTATGAGGCTCATTACTGATGAACCGCAAAATACCTAAAATAACTGATATAACAGGAAGACGTGTGGAAATCAAATCAAGATGGGTGAGGAAGGAGATGACGATGATGGTGATGATGATGGCATGACGGCCTAAAATTGCCGTGTCAGTTCGTAAAACACAAGTAACGCGAATACAAAGACCGATAAGTGTGATTTCAATACAACACACATGGTGTCGGCCGGCCGTTGTGACCGAGCGGTTCTAGGCACTTCAGTCCGGAACCGCGCTGCTGCTACGGTCGCAGGTTCGAATCCTGCCTCGGAAATTGGCGTGTATGATGTCCTTAGGTTAGTTAGGTTTAAGTAGTTCTAAGTTTAGGGGACTGATGACCTCAGATGTTAAGTTCCATAGTGCTTAGAGCCACACACAGTGTCACAAGATGCAAAGTAGAATTATGTACGTTGTATACGAATGGCTGCATCTTTCGATGGATTGGGGCAGTTCTTGCAATGTATTGCATGTCCTGAATTGTTTACTATGGACTATTCTCATCCACGAGGCGATCTCTGTTTGGGAGAGAGTACTCATTGATGAAATCTTTAATCCACAGCATCGACATGTGGTCACGCATGTACATCACTTATTGACCTGCTTAGTCATAGTTCCACGTCGGCAGATAAGCAGACTGAGCTAAAAATTGGTCACAAAGACGAAAATACCATACCACACCTTCTGGCTTTGATAATGGCCTCAATTCGGCGTAGAGGGCAATCCACATTTTCTTCAGGTGTACTATACCCATTTGAAACCACTCACTGATTATTAGGTCTGTGTTTGTCAAACAGGGATCGCGTGGTTTCAGCCCTGTGACAACAGTTGTTGTCATCTTGGAGGACGGCAGTGTCCACAGCATACTCAAGAAGAGAGAGCGCCGTTGGTTTATTCAACCCGAGTGACAAACCCCAAGCTATGTTGAGAAACACACCATAGAACCGTCTTCGTCTTGAGCTTTACCTTCCTGCGACTCACTATCTTACCCGTGAACTCGAGGTCTCGCATCTTTTAAGTAATGGCTAAATCACGATTCGTCAGACCACACTATAAACCTCCACTCTAGTACTGTCCAGTTTCTGGGTTGTTTGTCCCATCTAAAACCGTGTAGCCTTTCGTTCCACTGTGTGCAATGGCCATTAGCGACGTATCTGACCCCATGAGTCCATTTAATGAAGTTTAATTTGCGATGCTCACTCGGAAACTGGTTGACAGGGATTGCTGTCATTGATGGCAGAATTCCTATTGATCTTATAATTACATTTTTCCCTGAGACTTTCAAGTCTCTTCTTTATCTACAATAATGTTTGAAGAAGAGGAAATTAACTAAAATTTGTGTTGCGGACACGACTCGAACCCGGTTCTTTTTGCTTGCTGGGCAGAAATTTTAACCACACCACCCAGCACTGTTGTTAACAGTGCTGCACGAACTACCCAAGTTTAATGCCCCCCCCCCCCCCCCCCCCGCCAACACAAACTTACTATTGCCAGGGAAAAATAAGCAGAAGATATGATTTGAAGTTTGTGAAGGAGAGGGCGCTCAACTTGCGTAGTCCGTGCAACAATGTTAGACATTGTGCTGCCTCGCAAGCAAGAAGACCCGGGTTCGATTCCCGGCCGCAGCCCAAATTTTAATTTATTTCTCCTGCTTCAAACATTATGGTAAATTTCTATTGAGTTTGAAACTGATTGTTATTGAGAAGGCGTGATACATTCTCTGGTGCCTGTCGGTCAGTACTTTTTACGTCCATTGATCTTACACCCTTGATGCAAGGCAGCGAGTAATAGACTATCCGTTGTAGACACGTTTGAGAATACGTGTTGACACAATAACAAATCGATTAACGTTATTTGTCCGTGTTGATGCATTAACAAACTGAATAACTTTATTGACTTTAAACCCCTTCTGCCATTTCGTCACGTCCCAACTTCACCCTTTCTTACTGCTGTAATTCCTACAACAGACTATCACGGTGGTTCCCCTAAGTGAAATTCGATATTAACTAGTAGCTCCAGCCCCCACCCCCACCACGGTCACCACCATAAACAACATTAGCGACTAAGTTAACACTAAAATAATAAATTTCAAACAATAAAAATTTTTCTTTGCATACTTTCGATTCTAAGTTGACGAAAAATGAATGATAATTAATTTTGGGAGGCGTTTTATTAACTAATGAGACAGTGCGACAATTTGTACTACTTATTTTTAACAATCTTTAATGAAGCAATTCACAAAGCATCTCGGGTGATACCCACAACTCTTTGCAAAAGGATGGAAACTATTCACATTAAAGATAGACACTTGTCACAAAACTTGCTTCCTCTGCACCATTCGTCTCCCTAGCGACCCTTTCTCCACTTACAGCCTGAACCCTTATTTAAAATCAAGAAAGTAAAAATGTTTGCCCTACACTTACTGACTGTAAATTACTTGAGTGGTGCACTCCTTACTTCTGAACTGGCAAAATCGGAAGACTTCAGGTTGCTAATAGTTTGTTTCAGATCGCTACAAGAGGAAAGTGCCCTATTATCGGGTACGGTTTCTAAACATAAAATTACTAGTAAATTACAAGCGTTAGAACTGTGGAATATGTGCTATATTGCTATGAAGGAACATTTAAATACTACCCTTGCAAGAAAACTTCCTAATATATTCTCATTCAGTAATAGCTAAACAAAGAATTACAACATGTAATTTTTACTTCTAGAAAATATGGTCTCTAATTTCGCGTTCCTAATTACGGGCTAACATTGAGCATAAATGTAAGTGTCGGGAAGTCTTTTCTGAAAGAATTTGTATGGAGTGGAGCCATGTATTGAAGTGGAACATGGACGATAAATAGTTTAGACAATAAGAGAATAGAAGTTTTCTAAATGCGGTGTTACAGAAGAATGCAGAAGATTGGATGGGTAGATCACGTAACTAACGAGGTGATACTGAACAGAAATGGCGGGAAGAGGAATTTGTGGCACAATGTTACTAGAAGAAGGGATCTATTGGTAGGACACGTTCTGAGGTATCAAGGGATCAACAGTTTAGTATTGGAGGGCAGCGTGTAGAGTGAAAATCGTAGAGATGAATACACTAAGCTGATTCAGAAGGATGTAGATTGCGGTAGATACTGGGAGATAAAGAATCTTGCACAGGATAGAGTAGCATGGAGAGCTGCATCAAACTAGTCTCTGGACTGAAGACCACAACAACAATAAATCATAAGCGGTATATAGACAATAAAATGTACTGAAGTAGTAACATAACCCTCGTGCGCACCAAATATTTGTTTCAGACGTAGAGAAAACAGCACAACTGTCTATTACTCTGAAGACGGTTCAGCTATAACAAGAAAAATGCTCAATTTTTGTGCTTTTCGATACAGAAGTCATCTTTTAGTACTTTCTAAGTATCATGTCGACACCTACTTAAAGCTGACAGCACAAGCGAAAGCAAATGATGCACTTAATTCAAGTTTCTTTAGAGGCATAGGTTAACCACAGTTGGTCGCAGTAACTGTACTTCTCGTCATTTCCTATTCAGATGATTCAACGCTTGAATCAGTCTTCCTCACCATGATCCTGCTGCTTCGTAAAACTCTGGTTCTTTCTTACTCCCGTTCGTCCTTACGTTAAATGTCTATCAGATTCACCAGATGAAGCTCCTCGAGTAGGTTTTGTTGAAGGCCATGTTTTCCCTGCTGTCTTGGTGGTTATGTATCAACTCCTGTTTCCTTCCTTGAATGTTCGTGTGAGCTGTGCTACTTTCCAGGCTTTAGGAACAGGCCTTTCGTCAAGTGAGTGGTTGTATATGAAAGGCGCTATTATGTCTGCATACTCTGATAGGAACCTGATTGCTTTACCATCTGAACCGGAAGACTTACCTTTCGTAAGTGAATTGAGTTGTTTCGCAACACCTAAGATATCTACTTTTATGTCACTCGTGCTAACAGCCGTTCTGGTTTCGAATTCTGTAATATTTATTTCGTCTTCTTTCGTAAAGGAATTACGGAAAACTCTATTTAATAACTGTGCTTTAGTGACACCATCATCAGTAACACTTCCTTCACTAACGTGCAGTGACGGTATTGACTGTTTTTTGCCACTGGTGTATTTTACATACCATCAGAATGTCTTTGGGTTTTCTACCATGTTTTGAGACAATATTTCATTGTGAAAACTGTTAAAAGCATCTCGCATTGACGTCCGCACTAAATTTCGAGCTTCTGTGAAATCCCCAGTCTTGGGGATTTTGCGTTCTTCTGAATTTGGCATGCCTTTTTCGTTGCCTCTGCAACAGCGTTCTGACGTGTTTTGTGTACCATGGTGGACCAGTCCCGTCTCCTATTAACTTATGCGGTGTGAATCTGACTATTGCTGTCGATACCGTATCTTTGAATTTGAGCCACATGTGGTCTAAACTTACATAATTAGCTTGGAAGGAATGCAGACTCTCTCTTAGGAAAGCATCAAGCGAATTTTTATCTGCAGTTTTAAACAGATATATTTTGCGTTTATTTTTAGAAGTTTTGTTTCATATGGTTTTAAGCCTCGCTGCAATGACCTTGTGTTCACTTATCCCGGTATCCGTCATGACGCGCTCTATTAGATCAGGATTATTTGTGGCTAAGAGGTCACGTGTGTTTTCGGAACCATCAACAATTCGTGTAGGCTCATGAACTAATCGTTCAAAGCAATTCTCAGAGAAAGCATCCAGTACAATTTCCGAAGATGTTTTCTGTCTTCCACTAGCCGTCAACATGTATTTTTGCCGACAAAAAAGGTAGAGCGAAGCCTCCACCAATCATAACTGTATGAGTGGGGTACTTACTTGTAGTGAGATTCAAGTTTTCTTTGAATCGTTCAGCTATTATATCATCTGAGTTGGGGGTTCGGTAGAAGGAGCCAATTGTTATGTAGGTACGGCTGTTGAGCATAACCTCTACCCATAATAAATCGCAGGAACTATCTATTTCAACTTCACTACAAGATAAACTAATGCCAACAGATACAAATACACCACCACTTACTTTATTTAATCTATCCTTTCTGAACACGGTTTGCGCCTCTGTAAAAATTTCCACAGAACTTATCTCCGGCTTTAGCCATCTTTCTGTTGCTATAACGATTTCAACTTCAGTGCTTTCTATCAGCGCTTGAAGCTCTGGTACTTATCCATCACAGCTACGACAATTTACAACTACAATACCGACTGTTTCTTGGTCTCTTTGCCCTGCACCCTTTGAGACTGGAGCCCTTTTTGATCTTTTTTATCTGGCTTGAGAAGAGGCTTCCAACTCAACGCTGTAAAAAATAGTTATCTTGCTCACAATGCAAAAATAACTGTGAAGAATGAAACGTTAATAGCACCGGCGCTAAACTCGCAATGACACACGAGAGTGACCTTCTCTACTGGTTGTCGGAACGAGCTACGGACTGCACCACCAAGCAGGGAGACACACAGCTACCTGGTATCAGGCAAGCACCAGAAGAATGAGCACTTTGCCCTAGAAATCTTAATAACACTTTGAAGCCCTACAGCAATGTAGTAGCCATTACGCAGTTGCTGTTGCTTTGTGCTGTCAATTAGTTCGTTTATCTATTTCTAAATAAATAGCAAACGAATGTTTGGTCCATTGAGCCAGTTACATACAAACCGGAGAAGGCATTTTCATAAGATATTGAAACATATCTGGCGAATACCTCTGAATTTTGCAGTTGATAATGCGAAATACAAAGACGTGTGTAATGGATGGACTATGTGCGAAAGAAGATAATAGCTCGTTACGCATTAATTTCTTCCAATATTTGAAAAAAATGTAATTGTTGGTAACTTACATAACCAGTATTATAGCCTTACGAAATAGTCGTAATAGAAATTATCTTGTAAAATACCGAAACACAATCGGATCCTTTTGTTTTTACCTCGCACAAAGTTTCATTTTACCCCAAAGGGGCTAATTACATAAGGCTTTAAGACATTGCACTACGTAAATAGAAAATATCAGTAGCAGGACAAACGTCAGTAGTGGGGAGTGAGATGACTACCCGGTTCCAGTTCTACAGCACCTACAGCGCTTCAAAGCGACCTACCTGCTGTGTTAAGATGGGGAGGGGGGGGGGGGGGGGGGGAAGGTAATATTTTGGCCGGTGACAGTATGTACTCGTTAATGTGTATGTCAACTAAATGATACAGGGCTCCTATACAAAGGCGTTGCCTCGTCCAAATATTTTTCTCGTAAGGATTTTTAAGAGGAGATAACGATTTCCGACCAGTCACTAAATCACATTGTTCCCTTAACTATGCCAGCGTTTCTAACATCTACATATAAATCTATATCATACTCCTTAAGCCACGTAATGGTGTATGGTGGACGGTACTTTGAGTACCACTATCAGATCCCTCCAACCCTGTTCCACTCTCGAATAGTACGCGTGAAGAACGATTATCGGTAAGCGTCTGTATTGGCTCTGATTTCTCGAATTTCCTCCTCGTGGTCAGTACGCGAGATGTGTATGGGGGTAAGTAATACGGGTATGTTGTCCGACTCCTCCTGAAAAGTGCTGTCCCGAAATTTCAATAGTAAATCTCTCGCGATGCACAACACCTCTCTTGTAACGTCTGCCAGTGGTGATAATACAAGAAAATTGAATCTGTGCAGGTTAGCATTTGTTCGTTTATTCCCCCTTGCTGAGAAAATAGCAAGATGAAATTTAGAACATTGTCTTCTTTAGTTATTGACCTTGAACTTTGATGTGGCGTTGTCTCTTTGATCATTGAAACCAGTAGACCTCCGGATAAGAATCTTCTGTAGTTAAATAATGATTGGAAACTGAAACATAACGCAAAATATTGACAATATTAGTAGGTGGATTAGTAATAATAATAGTAATTACAGTGACGCGGTTGGCGGCATCGTTAAGAATGTGCTGGGAAGACTACGAAATTAACAGTTATCTTTACGTTCTCAGACACGGCATAGATATGCTTTTTTACCGATGCTGTGAACGTGGGTGAAATTTTCTATGCTCTGCATGCAGAGCCACCTGCGCTGACTAAACGTCAATAGAGCAGAGCCACTGGTGTCAGGGGAAAACACTCTTTGGAAACCGCAAGGCCGTGCAGCCGGGAGACCTGCTTATCCGAGGCACCGACAGAGAAGCTGGTGTCTTCGAGGGCAAGGCCAGAAATTAGAATCTTAGCTAGTGGGAACATAGGGGTTTTACGAATTCCCCGGCGCAGAAAAGGAGCTTGAAGGAGGAGAAGAAGCCGCCAAGGACGATGAAGAAGAGATTTGATGATTTGGAGAGGGATAAAACACTCCATTCCAGTCAATAGGTAACGTAGGATGACGCGTAGTTTGTAAGGAAAAAGAGATATTACAAGCTGTATATTCACGTGTAGTTCAATAAATGCTCAGACTGCTACTCATAAAACTTGTCTAGCAAGGTCACAAAACAATTTATGCTATATACACCGTCCGTCCAAAAAGTTGTGAGAATGAACTTCTACCTAGCTCACAAGCAACGACCGAGCAATAACTACGGTAGTAGCTTCAACTAAAAGCTGTAAGCGAGTGAGGTGCCTTAGACCCGTCAAATGTGAGTAGGCGGTGTTAAGTATTTGACATGTGGTCTGACTGCGTCAGCGTTGTGTTACAAATCGCAGTGGAGCTGGTGGTAAAGTCATTCTGCAGAACGTGATGATGGAGAAGAGAAACTGCGTGCAAAGTTTGTCCCAAACATTGACTAAAAAAAAAAAAAAATGTGCACATGTGTGGACCCCTGCCATGATTCGCCTGAAGTGAAAAACGAGGATATTTCTTTTCTGGCAAAAAATCATCACCGACGATGAGAGATATCGTTTTATCAGTGCGAACCTACCGCTAATGTTCTTCATTTTGGATAGAGATATTCTTTTCTTGTCTCTAAGGATGGCGATTTATCTTAAGTGTTTACCCATGAAAGGTGAAAAGGATGGCTATGTTATCGAGCCATCAAGATGCATTCATTGATGTAGCACACTGTTGTTGCTACGCAAGTCTTGGGTCCTGATTAAATCAAGGCAACGGTGAGTGGTCGTGTCTGTTGACGTAATCAGTAGCAGTTGACTTCACCTTATTCTGATGATATGCTTGGACATCATATGTAAAGCATACCGTTCTAAATAGCAACGACAATCTTATGCACTAATTGTGTACTTGAGAGGAACATTAAAGCAGCAGTGGCATCTGCAGTTAATCTGAAATGTCCAATGATGATGTAATTATTAGTAACAATTATTAAAAGTAAAAAAGCTTCACTGTTTCAATCATTCACGAATTTTGGTTTCCATGTTTTGGAGTTTACCTTGCTCATAAAAATAAATTACTGATAAAAAAGAGTTCATATGGAGGACTATAAACATGTATGAGCCGTAATTTGTAAATTCATCCTATTATTATTTATCCATTTCACCCCAAGCTTCTTCCATGATAACAGAAATTTCCAATTTTTAATTCTCGAACATAAAACCACGGTAGCGTCTCGCCCACGCAGTCAGTCAGTATGGCTACTTAGAGTTCACTATTTATTCACAAGTGTCATCTAAATCCCACGAATTTTCATTTCTGTTCATCATAGTAGATGAGGAAATTAAAAATAAAATATGTGATGAATGATTAAAATGTTACAGGCAAAGAAAACTAGAATACCTCTGTAAGGGAAGAAAAAGAGATTCCGATTATCGACGAATACGGATTACCGAAAACTCTGCTTGGACCCACACAAAATTGTCTTATACTGTAACGATCATGTCAGAGTTGTCTCCATAGCAACAGGAGACGGCCTTAACTAGACCTTGCTTTGGTCCAGTGCATGGCCTACTGTGCAGATGTGTAACTGTATAGCGTTGGGTCATACTAACGTTTGCAGAGTCTAGGTTCCACAAATCTAGAGAGATGATGCACTTACAACATTACGTAATCTACGGGGACAAGGAGAAATCCTCTCAGTGAAAAATAGTGACTTTAGGCCATAATGCCTTAGTCCGTCAAAGTAACTTCCTTTAGGTCTAACCTCTTTGCTCCGTTTTCTAATAGACACATTCTGTCCTAAACTATGATTTTGAATGGTTCACAACATACCATTTTTGGCTGCAATAATTTTTATCGGACTCCAAATTGTTTACCACGCTTGTTGTATACCAGAGGAAATTTAAATCAGAGTATACAAACCCTACTTAATATCATTTATATTCAAACATTTCCCTTCATATACTCCTTGCATGCGCGTTATCCATGCAACCATATAAATAGTTGTATTTATCTTATGAAAGAAAATTTCCTTATTACTTCACTGCGAATTGCATCTCATGTATATTTTCAATCAGATGGTCCAAAGGCTGGTATAGCATTTGCCTCTGATTGCTTTCAAAACAATGCAAAAACAGCCAAAGCGCAAATTTCATTTTTATTTACTTCATGAGTAATTATACGTCGAGACCCGTTTTCAAGCCATCCAGATAGTCAAAATGGTATTTCCCAAAATATAAGAACCATATATACAGGGTGAGTCAGAAAGAAAGGTACATACTTTGATGGGTGATACTACTGGTGATTCTAACAAAAAACGTCTAATAATCGTATGCCCTTTTCTTAACTGACTTCGGGTAAACAAATAAAAGCAGCTAGGAACAGGAAAGGTGTAGGTGACGGTAAATTAAGATACCATTATCTTATCGTTTGTTTCATTGTGTACGTTTCCTCACAGAAGATGTTCAAACAGTCCACCGTCAACTTTAATGCATATTGCTGCTCTTGTAGACAGGTGTTGTGTCAAACGGAGCTCAGTTTTGCATTCCGTGAAACATCCTGCTATCTGGCACACTGCAATTCAGATATCGTTGTTGATATTCTCGCACAGCAGCTCTAAAATTCTAACTGGAAAAACCATAGACAAACACGATGTCAGCATACTCTGCATGTGTGAAGATCTGTGGCATTTTCACTATACAAAACTGTATTTGTTGTTCACGTAACAACACTGTAGTTCCGTGCAGTACAACAAGCACTGTCTGACTGAGACTTGAGGTAAACAACTGCACCATGCGCAAGTGATCTGCGTTCCGACACTCCTAGTGAAGACGACGCTACACTTTCCCCCTTCCTAGTTGTTTTCATTGGTTTACCCGGAAACGGTTAAGAAAGGGGCATATGTTTATTAGGACTTTTTTTGTTCAGAATCACCATTAGTAACACCCCTAAAAAGCATCTACCTTCCCTCCTGACTCACCCCGTATTACTTAGTGCAAATGAACAGTTGCGGAACACAAATACCTACGACATGGTTCTTGTTTTATTTAGTTACTTACACGTCAAGTTCCGTAGGACCAAATTGAGGAGCAAACTTCCAAGGTCATGGAACGTGTCAGTACATGAAATTACAACATATAAGTAATAACAGATAAAAATAAAATGTTTCTGAACCCAAAAAAGTCAAGCATTATGTGTCAGTAAACGCAGTCAACAATATAACATAAGAATCAGCTTAATTTTTCAAGGAAATTCTCAACAGAATATAAGGACTGAGCTATGAGGAAACTCTTCAGTTTCTGTTTCAAAGCGCGTGGATTACTGCTAAGATTTTTAAATTCTTGTGGTAGCTTATTGAAAATTTATATATATATATATATATATATATATATATATATATATATATATATATATGTAGAGAGAGAGAGAGAGAGGGGGGGGGGGGAGAGAAGCCAATGTCAAAATACCCAGACTAGTGAACAAGGGTCAACAAGTGTTTTGCAGGGTGACACAACTTATTGCCCGCAGCGTCCGTTTCTGGGCCAAAAATATCCTTTTATAATGGGAAGAGTTACCCCAATGTCAAAATACCCAGACTAGTGAACAAGGGTCAACAAGTGTTTTGCAGGGTGACACAACTTATTGCCCGCAGCGTCCGTTTCTGGGCCAAAAATATCCTTTTATAATGGGAAGAGTTACCCCAATGTCAAAATACCCAGACTAGTGAACAAGGGTCAACAAGTGTTTTGCAGGGTGACACAACTTATTGCCCGCAGCGTCCGTTTCTGGGCCAAAAATATCCTTTTATAATGGGAAGAGTTACCCCAAAATATAATACCATACGACATAAGCGAATGAAAATAAGCAAAGTAGACTAATTTTCGTATCGATCACTTACTTCAGATGCCGTGCGATTAGCAAAAATGGAGCATTGAGTCTTTGAACAAGATCCTGAACGTGGGCTGCCCATGAGTCTACTATGTATCTGAACACCTAGAAATTAGAACTGTTCAATTTTGTTAATCATATGTCCATTTTGGGGAATTAAAACGTTGGTAATTGTTCAATCATGTGTTAGAAATTAGTTTATTTTCTACAAGACATGAACGTATGTCATGAACTGCACTGTTTGAAACCGAACCAATGTTGCAGACAACATACTTTACTACCAAACTAGTGTCATCAGCAAACAGAAATATTTTAGTTACCCACTATACTAGAGGGCATATCATTTATATACATAAGGAGTAGGAGTGGCCGCAACACTGATCCCTGCCCCCCCACCATTTTTGACTGTACCCCACACAGACCCCACATCACAGCCATTCTCAACGCTGTGAATAATGACCTTTTGCTGACTGTTGTTAAAGTAAGAGGTGGACCAATTATGAGCTACTCCCCGTATTCTGTAATGGTTCAACATCTGGAGCAATATTTTGTAAATGGCTCTGAGCACTATGGGACTTAACTTCTGAGGTCATCAGTCCCCTAGAACTTACAACTACTTAAACCTAACTAACGTATGGACATCACACACATCCATGCCCGAGGCAGGATTCGAACCTGCGACCGTAGCGATCGCGCAGCTCCAGACTGTAGCGCCTAGAACCGCTTGGTCACTCCGGCCGGCCAATATTATGTAATCAACAAAATCAAACACCTTAGTTAAACCAAAATATATGCCTAGAGTTCTAAACATTTTGTTTAAACCATCTATTACGTCAGAGTGAAAAGAGAATATATCATTTTCAGTCCTAAAGTTCTACAGCCGAACTGTACATTTGATAGCAAATTATGTGATATAAAACGATTAATTATTCTTACAATTATCCTTCAATAAATTTAGCAAACACTGATGGCATCGAAATAGGTCTAAAATTGTCTACATTACCCCTTTCTCCCTTTACATAAAGTGGATTTACTACTGAGTACTTTAATCGTCCAGGATACTGACCATATCTATAAGAAAAATTACAAATATGGCTAAGCACATGGCTAACATGTGCAGTACAGTACATTAATATTCTGCTAGGCACTCCATCGTATCTTTGAGAGTCTTTAGTCTTCAGTGATTTAATTATTACTCAACCTTCCCCTTGTCAATTTCACAGAGAAGTATTTCAGACATCAGTCTCGGAAAGGGATTTTCCTAGAGAGTTATATGATTCCCTATAGAAACAAAATTTTTATTTAATTCATCAGAAATTCCCAGAAAATGATTGTTAAATACTGTACACATATCTGAGTTACCAGTAACAGAAATATTTTTTGTATGAACTGATTTTACATCGTCGACCTTGTGCTGCTGACGAGGCACTTCCTTCACAATTGATCATATGGTTTTAGTGGTATGCTGTGAATCAGCTATTCTTTTTGCCTACCACATACACTTTGCCTTCCTAAAAATATTTCTGAGCATCTTACAGTACTCTTTGTAATGGGCAACTGTAGCTTGATTGTGACTACTACTAACATTCTGATATAATTCCTGCTTTGTTCTACATGATATCCTCATCCCACTAGTCAGCCACCCAGACTACTTTTGGGAAATACCATTTTGACTATATGTATGACTTGAAAATGGATCTCGACTGGAAACCAGTCATCAGGTAAATAAATGTGAAATGTGAAACTTCGGTTGCTTTTCTGTTGTACTGATTAACACACGTTGCTACCATGCAATTACTCCAGCATGCTAGAAGTTCGTACTTGTTGCTATGTCATCTGCAGCGTCATCAGTAAGACGCAACCCATTTGCATGCTAGAAAATACATACAAAAAGCTTTCCGGCTGATGAAATCGACTCTGCGTTTTCGGTGCACCAAGAACTGCGTGCAGCCATTCATTTGCTTGCTGTTTCATACCTGGTGTGAAGCAGTAGGGGCACGTCTAATCTGTACTACAGATTAGACGTGCAGCGCACACAATCTTCTGAATTTTTTAAAACCTATTAAGGGACAGCTATTGTTATTGCACCGACCCACTCATTACTGGGCTGTTGTGTTAGCGCATGAACCGTCGTCTCATGTCGTTAAGTGTACACACCTGTATAATTACACACTACTCACATCATTTTCACCGCAGCCCGTGAAAACTTCGACATATGGTCACATAATGCACAAAATGTCACATCGGTATGAAGTGCACCAAGTGCTTAGAAACGAAAATAATTAGCAGTTGAGCTCAAAATAGCGCTATTTACATCTTGCATATTAGAAAAGATTATGCACCGGTATTCTCGTTTACAAATCACATTTGATCATATTTGCTAGTGAGGTAATGGCACAAATCCTCTTGTATGATGGAGAAAACCCTACCAGCGTCTCTGAACTCGGCAGCAACAGGACTGTGGAATAAGGAGTCTGCAATCGATGATATTTTTCTAAAGGTGTAATGGTACGCCTCAAGACTCATAGATTCTACACACTAACTTGAATAGTCTCTTAGTTGTCATTTCACTAATGATTTTAAAGATTCTGAAGGAAATTAATCTATCTCTTGGCCCTTGTTTGATCACAAGTCCTCAAAATTCTGTTGGACTTTGAGTTTAATACTGGATCCACTATGTCTTCTGTATCGTCTCCCATTTCTTCCTCAAACAACTCCTCCCCTCATATAGGCTTTTCTTGATCTCTTCCTCTCCTCTCTGTTTAACAGTGTAGCTCCCAATGGATTCTTAATGTTGACGTTCCTAGTTTTAAATTCACCGAAGGTCGTTTTGACTTCTCTATTTGCTGAATCAGTCCTGCCGACAACCATTTGTTTTTAGATTTCCTACTGACATTTCTGGTTTGCTTGCATGCACTTCCTATCTAATTCATTCTATTTCATTCTATATCACATTGCTGTATTCCTGATTTGGTCTAAATATTTTAGTACTTCCTTCTTTTGTCAATCAGTTGACGTATTTATATCGTTACCCAAGATTTCTTCGCATTTACTTTCCATATACCTATGTTTAATTTTCCAAGTTTTGTGACTATCCTTTCCAGAGATATCCATTCTTCTTGAACTGAACTACCTATTTTGATATTCACTATCACAGTATCTATAGCCTGAGATAATTTCAAACACATGTCAGCATGGCTCAGTACTTCAATGTCCAACTTTTCAGTACATTTCTTCTTCTGGACAATGTCTCTTAAACTTGAACCTACTCCTCGTAATCACTTAATTATAATCGGAGTCTGTATCTGCTCCTGAGTACGCCTTACAATCCAGCATCTGAGTTTATAGCATCTTTCTGACTTCAATGTGGATGGAATCTTCCTGTTTCTCCATACCTTTTGCATGTATATGTCCTCCTCTTATGATTTATAAACAGTTGTTTGCTATTACCTCCTGAAATTTGTTTAAGAACTGAATTAGTCTATCACCTCTCTCAATTCTTACTATCAAAACCCATCGCTCTTTTTCTTTCCAATTCCCTGTGTACAGCCAATACCAGGTTGGGACTATGTGGACTACCAAGCTCATATACTCCAGTAATTCTTTTTTCCGTTCTCGCCTTCACAACCGTTTTCGAATTCTCCATGATTATCAGATTATCACCTCCTTTCAGATATTGATGTGTCCCTTCGCTACCCTCACACACTTACTCCAACTCTTCTTCAGTTTGTGAAGTATCGATCGCTGGACTTTTCGCAGTAACTCACTCCCTGCTCTACTTTTCTGTTCATAACGAATACTACTCCCGCTATACCCCAGTTTGATACTGTTTATATCGCTCTATATTCTTCTGACCACAAAACATGATCTTTTCATTGTACTTTACTGACCCCAGAATATCCAGACTAGCCACTTGCATTTCCCTTTTCAGATGCTCGAACCACCCTACCACGTTCAAACTTCTGGGATTCCAGGTTCCAAAACGTGAACTAATCTAGAGTCTTTTGGCAATAGACAGATCATCGTCACATTTTTTCCAATTAAAGGTCGCATATCCTATGCATGCACATTGTGCGTCTTCTTTTGCAGTGGTTTCCATTACCTTCTGCCTTATGCCGTTCATCACTGCTGATTCTTTCGTCTTTTAGGGGCAGTTTCCCACACCACGGGCAAGATATTGACTTGAAGCTCCGTCCACTCTGCCGCTCTCTTTGACAATGCCGTTGGCATAAAGAGGGTGACTATTTATGTCTCTCCGGGCGCCATTGCTGATGATATTTACTCGAAATATTTTGATTACTTGTCAAAGATGCTTCCACGACTCTACAATGCGCATTGTATACGAAACGAAAGTAAACGTACATCAATATTATCAACCATTTTACGTCCACTGATAAGTAGAAATGTTCTCTAGACTTCTCCACGCAGTACGAACTCTGTGCATGTGTGCTACTCCTGTTTACAGTCTACCGTAATGTATGCCCTTTCCGTTAGTTCGTGTCCTCTGATCTTTTTTGTTTTGGGGAATCTAGTGAAAGACTACCTCGTTACATATACAAATAATTCGGTTGCCGACATGATGCACATAGCTCCATGTCATTCCATTTGTTTTATTTTCCTGCCTCTCCTAGCAATTTCCACCAGACGTCTTTCCATTTTGCTTTGAACAACCTTTAGCCTTTTAGCAGTTTTCGCATTAAAAGGCAATGATGCAATGTGGTAATTCCTAACTGGTTGCAAACATTCTGTATTAGACAAACTGGAATCCTAGTTTTGAAAAACGTATTCCTTTTACTCAGAGAACTTCAAACCAGTTTTGCTCTCCCAATAACTTATATTTATGTCGTCAGCTATAGTAAGAACAGAAATTCGTCAAATGATTCCACGACATGATTAGTAGCTTTAACTATTTTTGCTAGCTTGTTGAATATACAACATATTAATTATAATTAAATTTCACCCCCACTGTGATATTTTCTGCATTTTGTCCTTCCGAATTATTTTCGAGGTCATCTCCGCTAAAGGCAACCGGTAAAAAGTCATCATCGAAACGAAGATGGTTCTAATACATTCAGTAAAGACACATTTCATCTTCCTTTTTCCAAGATTTGGGGGTTTGAAACTTTTCTACTTCTGCTGAGGGCTATTTTAGTGATGTAGAATTTATTTTTCTGGTTTTTCTTTCGTTTCTTGATTTTCCTCTACAAAGATGAAGTCCAATCACGGCAATAGTATTAATGTGCATGTTCTCCATTGTAATAACATCGGTTCTCGAACCTGTCCTTTCAACAAATATACGAGTTTCTAATTACCTGTAAAGAACTTCTCATTTTGACGTACTGTAGGCAAACCGTGGGATAAAAATGAAGATGACCACATAATTCTGGTAGTTAGTCATGGAGCTGTTTCGTGTTGCATGCATGAGGTAAATTTCTCTATATTAAATGGAATTAACAAATATAATATAGCATGCATTGTTCTGTACAGTACTGTCGAGGTTTTCTTCCTGCTTTAGAATGTATTATGTATAGAGCTCGGAACTGTACGAGATTCAGTCTTCCTATTGTCTCGCTGGACACTGGGTGAAGCCCACATTGGAAACGAAGTGGTGCTTATTCCGTGTGAGATTCCAAATGGTTCAAATGGCTCTGAGCACTATGGAACTTAACATCTGAGTCCCCTAGAACTTAGAACTACTTAATCCTAACTAACCTAAGGACATCACACACATCCATGCCCGAGGCAGGATTCGATCCTGCGACCGTAGCGGTCGCGCAGTTCCAGACTGAAGCGCCTATAACCGCCCGGCCACCAGCGGCCGGCCTGTGAGTGATCCAAATGTCTTCATTAGTAATGTGGACCACTATCTCTTGTTCTCAGTAACACAGCAATACGTAGTATAGTACTTGAGGTGTTCGGGGGAAGCAATACCTTACACTTATAAAATCCTGTGTCATTCCATGACTTAGGGGTAAGGTTAGTTTTGGAGGCGCATGGTGATATAGAAGAGAACGTATGAAGTGATCTCCTCATGAGCAGCAAGTGACTCTGTCGTTAGCAAACCCCCATTTTTATCACTGACGCCTTTGTATTGAAGGGGCCTGATTAGTGTACATTCTGCATAAGCCAGCAGCTATCTTATACGACGTCAGTTATTGGTATCGAACAAGATAATCTCCGTCACGTATTAAAGAACAAGCTATGGAGTTCACACGAAGAGAGATATTATCAGTGGTGTGTGTAATCAATGGTTGAAATGGTGTAATCTGCTATTTATAACGATGACATTAGTTACTGTTATTATCCTGAAAAGTAAAAGAGAAATCTGTAGCTAATAGTGTGAAATGGTAACTCAGTAATATCTGTTGCCTCTTCTCTTTCAAGAAACAGTAAGAAAGGGAAAGGTGAATTTCTTATGTTCACACACGATTTCACTCATTTCACCCACCGTTTCTAATAAATTCTCGATTTATATTCCTGGTTTTAGGACCTTTGGCGAATTTCATTTCGTTTTCAAAACTGTGTTCACTGAAGGTTTTTTCTTTGTGAATGTACTACGCTTCCCCCAGCGATCGCCAGCAGTGTCTGGCCAACTGGTGGCTGCATAACAGACAACATGTCAGATGGACTATAGAATAATACTTGTGGCTTTCTGTCAGTCACTTTTCTTTCGTAGTATTGTAGGCTAGTGTTATAAATTTAACATCCTCATTTCCTTGAACATCAAGAATTCCTAGGTTACTGGCGTACCAGGACAGTAAATCATATTTTTGCGAGGTTTTTTTCATCTGGTTCATCTACACCTTAGATAGCTGTTACTCATGTAAATGTATTGCAACTGAAGATAGATGCGAGAGAAGTAGCAGTCTCAGTAACTGTGGAATGTCCCAGAAAGTTAAGTAGATTCGGGGATTGAATGTGTTACAGTGTTCCACAGCCAGTACGTGTACGTGAGTGGTCTATTTTTCCTTTTTTTTTTTTTTTTGATAGATATTGTGATGAAACTGACAGATGGTTAATTAGTTGGGAATGCGACAACGGGATTCACAATGGGGAATATTTTGGAGAGCATTAGAAGGATATTAAAAAATAGAAAAGTTGACCGTAAGCGGTGGTTTGAAACTGGTTTGGTTTGTATGTCTCATAAAATGTCTCATGCAAAAATATGAAGAAGTTGTATTTTTTGTGTGGGAAATCAAGCTACGACAGTCTGTACCATTCCAAGACAGACGTCGCGAAGTGCGGTGAAACTATCCCTGTTCGCCAGCATTTTAGTTCTTTTATTTTGTTTACCAGTACGTCCTTCACCTGATGCTAGTAGGGAGCCACTCGAGAAATATAGCCGGCCAGAGTGGCCGAGCGGTTCTAGGCGCTTCAGTCTGAAATCGAGCGTCCGCTACGGTCGCAGGTACAAATCCTGCCTCGGGCATGGATGTGTGTGATGTACTTAGGTTAGTTATGTTTAAGTAGTTCTAAGTTCTAGGGGACTGATGACCTCAGTTGTTAAGTCCCATAGTGCTCAGAGCCATTTGAACAATCGAGAAATATATCGTCTGAATGCGCCAATACGCTATAAATGTCTTTCTTCAAGCCTCCATTGCGTGAGGAGACGCTGTGATTGTGTGGTGGATGTTTATCGGCTTTAAAGCGAAATTTCTGTAGTGTAATCGAAACAATCTTGGCAACATGTGCGCGGGCATTACAATACAACAGAATTATGCCGACCGTCAAAATTTATGGGCGCGATCCAAATTTTGTAGTGTGTCCACGTACCGCTGTGCATTAGTTGTGGCGCCGCGTCCACAAAGTGAACCAGTAGCGCGTACCTTCAGTCAAAGGAAAACGTCATCATGATTTTTCAGGAGCTGTTGTTCCTGTTGTTTCGACTACGTTGCAGAAGTTTCGCTGGGAAGCGCTTACAAATGGTCCGTATCTCTCCCCATAGGAACCCAAACTTTTGAAGTGGTAGAGAAAGACATTCGTGGTCGCCAATTTGCTTTGGACGAATAGGTGCACACCTGGTTACACTAATAGTTCCGTAAGCAACCGGAAACATTTTTACATGATGGCACTGGCCGTCGTGGTTCACAATGGGATGAGTATATTAACATTCATGGCGATTACTTTTGAAATAATGAACCGTTTACTTAGTTTCTTCCGTCTGTCTTGTTTTCTCTTTATTGTCCGTTATAACTCGCCACAAATGTTCACTATACCGTACGCTTCCTCATGTAGGTCATCTCGTGTTAGTCTTCGGGAATAAATCACTACTATTTTCGCCTAACGAGACCGTCTTATGCCTTGATAATAAGCCCAATATATGATGATGACGTGAGCAGAGTCAAGAAATAATCATTATAGTTCCCAGAATGAGATTTTCACTCTGCAGCGGAGTGTCCGCTGATATGAAACTTCCTGGCAGATTAAAACTGTGTGCCCGACCGAGACTCGAACTCGGGACCTTTGCCTTTCGCGGGCAAGTGCTCTACCAACTGAGCTACCGAAGCACGACTCACGACCGGTACTCACAGCTTTACTTCTGCCAGTACCTCGTCTCCTACCTTCCAAACTTTACAGAAGCTCTCCTGCGAACCTAGCAGAACTAGCACTCCTGAAAGAAAGGATAATGCGGAGACATGGCTTAGCCACAGCCTGGGGGATGTTTCCAGAATGAGATTTTCACTCTGCAGCGGAGTGTCCGCTGATATGAAACTTCCTGGCAGATTAAAACTGTGTGCCCGACCGAGACTCGAACTCGGGACCTTTGCCTTTCGCGGGCAAGTGCTCTACCAACTGAGCTACCGAAGCACGACTCACGACCGGTACTCACAGCTTTACTTCTGCCAGTACCTCGTCTCCTACCTTCCAAACTTTACAGAAGCTCTCCTGCGAACCTAGCAGAACTAGCACTCCTTTCTTTCAGGAGTGCTAGTTCTGCTAGGTTCGCAGGAGAGCTTCTGTAAAGTTTGGAAGGTAGGAGACGAGGTACTGGCAGAAGTAAAGCTGTGAGTACCGGTCGTGAGTCGTGCTTCGGTAGCTCAGTTGGTAGAGCACTTGCCCGCGAAAGGCAAAGGTCCCGAGTTCGAGTCTCGGTCGGGCACACAGTTTTAATCTGCCAGGAAGTTTCATATCAGCGGACACTCCGCTGCAGAGTGAAAATCTCATTCTGGAAACATCCCCCAGGCTGTGGCTAAGCCATGTCTCCGCATTATCCTTTCTTTCAGGAGTGCTAGTTCTGCTAGGTTCGCAGGAGAGCTTCTGTAAAGTTTGGAAGGTAGGAGACGAGGTACTGGCAGAAGTAAAGCTGTGAGTACCGGTCGTGAGTCGTGCTTCGGTAGCTCAGTTGGTAGAGCACTTGCCCGCGAAAGGCAAAGGTCCCGAGTTCGAGTCTCGGTCGGGCACACAGTTTTAATCTGCCAGGAAGTTTCAATCATTATAGTTATTTCATTCTCATAGACACGTATGGGGATGTTATAGGCCAGTATTATGACATCTGTCGGAGAGAAGCGGTGCACTGGTTAGCATCCAAGAGCCGCATTCTTTTTATTTATCTGTGAAATTATTTCCCCTGGCGAGTTTAGAACACTCAGGCTGTCAGTTGCGTATATTCACATATACTTAGTAAGTTAACAATACTATTTGTATAGTCTATGAATAACAGAAACTAATAATAATAAAATATTAACATATAGTAATGAAAATATGCAAGAAGTGTCAGTCTTATTAGCACTGCGTTGAGCAGTTTCCTTATTGTGACGTGTCAAATGCGTGTTAATACATCCAATAGAAATACGTGGCAGCAGTACTGATGGAACCCATCTAGAGAAGAAATCGTCTGATCTGAGAAAGAGCGAGAAATAGCAGATTAAGATTAGCAAAAGAGATGGACATAACGAAACAGAAACAGGTAGGGATGAGAAAAGCATGGATACTGTAAAATGTGGCAGAGATACTGGTTTCCATTTCGTCAGAAGACGTCACTGACAACAGGCAAAGCTTTGATCTTGTCTTAAACACAGCGTGGTTTTAGATACGGCTGGAGCGGACGACGAGATGAAGTGATACAGTATTATGCAAACATACAGCCAAGATGGTGGACGCATCCGATCAGGTACTGCAGTTATATAATATAAGCGTAAACTACGTCTGCAGGTCCTGATAGGCTTATTGGTACCGAAGAATGACCGTTTTATCCTCTGCTAATGGTGTAATTGGAGGGACATGTGATCAGCACAACGCTCTCCCGCCAGTTGTCAGTTTTCGGTACCTAGAGCCGCTACTTCTTGGTCGAGTAGCTCCACACTGCCATCACCATGCTGACTCCGTTCCACTCCACTCCTCCCAACACGGAAAAATTGCTGACAGTACCATGAATCGAGTCTGGGTCCTCCGCACTTAGCTACGGAGGCAGACTCTGTTATGGACTGATGACAGCAATTTGATACGCGAAGGGAGATATTGAGGTACTAGTGATTTAGAAACTGAGGAAATATACAGCGTGTGAAGATCACTTCGACTTTCTGGTGGCGTAAAAGGGAGAACTGACGTGATCAAACAACCGAATATTATGCACATATATTTTGCAAACATTCGTAGCCACCGAGAGTTTTCCTATTTGTGCTATGCTGAACAACTCCACAATAGCGATGATTTGCCATGAGTAAATAATGTATTCATTTTTGTGTAACTTGAGGTAGTATATTCATTTCTGTGTAATTTGAGGTGGAAATATTTTTCAAACTCTCCGGATTGCGTACAGGCAAGACCTGGATGCGACAAAAGTCTGTCCTTCCAACTCTAGGTGCTCATCCAAGATTATGCCGAGATCCGCTACCGTTTCCCTAGAGTGAATGGATACTATTAAAAATGAAGGAAAGGAAATTAGGTTTTAGCTATTTTACAACATAGAGACATACCATTAAGAAGTACCGGATGAAGCGTTCCACGAAATTCTCTGCTCACCAACTTTCGATGCGATTATGGACGACTTGTAATTTGTTAGGGTTTAATTTGGCGCTCATCGTAACAACTAACAAAGGCCGGCGTTCATACATGGTAAGGTAGCAGCAATTAGGCAGCAGCTGCATTCAAATCCTCCTCCGGACATTTCAACGTATTCCGTGCTGCTTAACTTGATGAAGGTGAAGTTCGTATGGTTGCTATACAGAAAGCGCGGTCGATTGCCTGCCCCACCTTATTAGACTATAGAGATGCGAAAAAATAGAAGTCGCACCTTGGTTAAGGGACTACTATAACTCTATGGGTTCATAGGTAGGTGGAAGACAAAGAAATAACATCTCCAATAAGACCATAACCAATAAAACACTGTGATGATCAAAAAAGTCATCATGTTGATAGTAGCTTTACCTTTTATATTGCCCCATCTGAGCCTTAGCTTTGTGTTAAATGGCGAGACGACTTTGTCTTCGTCAGTGGGACATCATAATATGATCTCCCCCGTCTTCGTCTCCTGTGGAGTGATTTCCAGTCTTAATCCAGTCCATTCCTTTTACTCTTCTAACTGTATGTAGATGCCTTCCGATCTCTACTTTCTTCTATAGCTTTTCACCCTCTACAACTCCCTCTAGTACCACGGAAGTTATTCCGCTATGTGTTGACGACGTCCTATCATTCTGTCCCCTCTTCTTGTAAATGTTTTGCATATATTTCTTTCCTCGCCGATTTCTTCCTCAAATTAAGGCCTTCTCTTGGCCAGAAATGCCCTTTTTTCCAGAGCTACTCTGCTTTTTATGTCTTCCTTCCTTTGCTTGTCTTAGGTTTTTCTGCTGCCTAGGTAGCAGAATTCCTTAACTTTATCTATTTCGTGATCATGAATCCTGCTGTTAAGTTTCTCGCCGTTCTCATCTCGGCTGCTTCTCATTACATTCGTCTTTTCGATTTTTCCTCAATCCACATTCTGTACTCATTAGACTGTTCGTCCCAAGCAGCAGATCCTGCAATTGTTCTTCACTCTTACTGCGGATACCAATATCCACACCTAATCTTATCATTCATATCCTTCCACCTTGAAATTTGATTCTACTCTTGAATCTTTATTTTATTTCGTCACTGATTCTTCGATGTACAGATTTAACAGTAGGAGTGAAAGAATATATCATTGTCTTTCACCCTTTTAAATTGCAGCACTTATTTTCTGGTGGTCCGCGCTTATTTTTCCCTCTTGGCTTCTGTACATATTACCCGTCTTTCCCTATAGCTTACCCCTATTTTTATAAGTATGTCAAACATTTTGCGCCATTTAACTTTTTTCAGGTTGACATATCCCGCGAACATTTCTTGATTTTTCTTTGCAAACTGATCGTCATCTGACACATAAGTTTTATTTTCCATTCTTCTATGTATCATTCTAGTCAGCAATTTGGACTCATGAGCTGTTAACCTGATTGTACGACAGTTCTCGCGCTTTTCAGCTCTTGCAATCATCGGAATTGTGTGGATGATGTTTGTCCGAAAGTCAGATGGTAGATCACCAAACTCGTACATTCTACACTCCAAGGTAAACAGTCGTTTTCTCGCCACCTCCAGCTATCATTTTGATAATTCTGATGTAATGCTGTCACCTCAGCCTTATTTGGTCTTAAGTCTACCCAACCTCCTCTATATTGACTTCTGTTTCTTTTTCTATACGTCATCACACAAGTCTTCCACGTCATACAGGCCTCTTTCCACCTCCACGCTACCTCCTCTGCATTTTATCAGTGAAATTCACACTCCACACTTGATCTAACACCCTTACTTTTAATTTCACCGTCTATTGTTCTGACTTTTCGATATGCTCAGTCAGACCTTGCAACAATCATTTATTTTTCGATTTCTTCACATTTTTCGTGCAGGCATTTCGCCTTACCCTCCCTGTGGTTTCAGTTTATTTCACTCCTGAGCGACTTGCTTTTTCTGTTTGTATTTCTGTATTCCTCAATTTCCCTCAACATTTTTGTACTCTCTTCTTTCGTCGTTCAACTGAAACATTTCTTCTTTGACCCACGGTTTCTTCGCAATTACCTTCTTTTCATCTATGTTTTTCTTTCCAACTTCTGTGATTCCCATTATCAGAGAAGTCCGCTCCTCTTGAACTCAGCTGCCTCATGATCTATTTCTTATCAGAGTATTTATAGTCTTAGAGAACTTAAAGCGCACCTGTTTATTCATTAGTGTTTCCGTATTCCACTTCTTTGTCCGCTGATTAGTAATCTGTCTACATCTGCTCATGGTTAGGCCTTGCAACCCAGTATCTGATTTCGGAATCTCTGCCTGATCATGACGTAATCTGACTGAAATCTTCCCGAACCTCCTGGCCTTTTCCAAGTATACCTCCTCCTCTTCTGAATCTTGAACAGAGAATTCGCTATTAGTAGCTGAAATTTATTGCAGAACTCACCTAGTCATTCTCTTCTTTCAATCCTAGTACCAAGGCTACGTTCTCCGATATCCCTTTCTTCTACTAGTTCCCCTAAAAAGACACTCCAATCCCCAATGACTATTAGATTTTCATCTCCATTTTCGTACTGAATCATTCATTCAGTATCCTCACACACTTCCTCTATCTCTTCATCTTCGTCTTGTGACGTCGGCATGTATATCTGAAGCAACGTTGTCGGTGTTGGTTTGCTGTTGACTCTGATCAGTAACTCCAGTCTCCGTCCTAACTTCCTATTTACACGAATCCTGCTCCCGTTATACCATTTTCCGCTGTTGTTGATATTACGTTACACTCATTTGACCAGAGATCGTTGTCTTCTTTCCGGTTCACTTTACTGACCATCACTATACATAGAATGTGCCTCAGCATCTCCAATTTCAGATTTTCTAGCTTCTCTACCATATTCGAGATTCTGACAGTCCGCGCCCCGTCTCGTTGAAGATCAACTTTCGTTGCTTATACATTGTTTTTTAGGTGATCAGATCCATCTTGGTAGTGTCCTCCCTAAATCCGAATGGGGGACTAGTCCAGAATCTTTCGCCAATGGTTAAATCATCATGTCAGTTTTCCAATTACAGGCTTCATGCCCTATGGATACACATCATGCGTTTTCAATGCAGTGTTTTTATTGCATTCTGCATCCTCTTCCAGTTGATGATTGCTAATTCCTCCCCGTTTGGGGGCAGTTTCCCACCCAGGGGCAAGAGGTTGCCCTGAACGTCTGCCCCTCCGCCCTCTTCGATAAGGAGGTAACTGAAAGAGAGTGACCTCATATGCGGGAAGTCTTCGGAAGCTAGTGCCTGCTACACTAACACAAAACTTGTATTATGTGAAACCATCGTGGAGATCCTCACACAGTGGAAGATGCTACAAGTGTGACGTTACACATGTTAAAATTCAGAGAGTGTACCTTCAAAGAACATATATAACTTCCTCTTATGTATAAATCGTTAATATACCTTGGTGTTAGAATACGGGAGTGCTTCGTGCCCACATGCAGCTTTTCCATCAATCGTTGCGACGTCATCAGAAAAGCAGGAAATACCAACTATCCCATGTCACACACTATACTGTGATTTTCCCAATACGTATTTAGACGCACATGTAGACGTAGATGTATTTTCCTGCAATAGTTCCCTTCTGGTATTAAGCAAGGTGTAAAGTCAACCACTCCTCTATGCTGTAACAGATGGCTCAGACAGCTATCCCCTCTTTCCGTATTCTTTACACTACACTTTCTCCTAAAATAATCATGGATACAACTGGGTATCTAGCAGGACACTAAAGCATGTGATTCGTACATTAACGCTGTAGTTAATCGCGTCTGTAACTTTTCCTTTACGATTTATCAGTTTCCTGTAAGATTGAAGTACTCAGCTGTGAAACCGCTTTAAAGGAAAGGAAAAACAACACTGTATACCATTTTGCAGCTATTTATATGTCATTAGTGTTTGCAAAAATTATTTAAAGGTTGCATTTACAAAGGTAAATGATTATTTCAGTCCTCATAATTTGCTGTAGAAAGAACAGTTTGGTTTTAGAAGTTGTTCAACATCTGAAAATGGTATATTTCCTTTTGTCTGTGAGGCACTGGATGAGTTGAAGGAAAAATTACGGACATTAGGCGCCTTCTTTGATTTAGTAACAGCATTTGATTGTGTTGATGACAAAATATTAGTGCTCAATTAGGACAGTAGGAAAAGTAGCTCACAATTGGTTCCTCTCATATTTTAATAACGTACAGCAAAACGTCAATCTTCACAATAAGGAGAACAACTAGGAGGTGGTTTCTGGCTAGGGCACGGTTAAGTATCGTGTAGGAGGGGGGGGGGGGGAGGGTTCATCAGAGGTAAGTGCTATTTCTTATATAGTTATATGGTATGTAACATGACAGGTGACTCCAAAATATTTGTGTCTGCAGATGACACTAGCTCGACGATGAAGGATGTTGAGTGCAGTACAGGCAGTGTGCCAGATAGTGCAGTTAAAAGTCCATGGCCCATAGAATATAAGGTGACATCAAATCACGGTCAGAATTGTTTTTTACAGTTTCTAAAAAGCAATTCGTCTAAAACCAAAATTTTGATTACACAAAATGGTCATATGATTAGTGAGCCTGAACAATCCAAATCCCTATGTGTTGAGACAGATGGTAAGCTGTCGTGGAAAACCCATTTTCAGGACATGAAATACTGCTATATTTCCCATTAGAACAGCATCAGCAATAAGTGACAGTCAAATACTAAGACTCCTCTACTTTGCTAATTTCCATTCACTTGTTATATACGGCATTATGTAGATGTATCAAAAAGAATTTTATGCAGAATTGAAACTTCGTGCAAACTTATTCATACGTCTTACAAACTTAGTACTGGTGTCATCTTCCGGGAAAATAGACCAAGTTTTGACTGTTTGGTATGTTGTTGTTGTTGTGGTGGTCTTCAGTCCTGAGACTGGTTTGATGCAGCTCTCCATGCTAATCTATCCTGTGCAAGCTCCTTCATCTCCCAGTACCTACTGCAACCTACATCCTTCTGAATCTGCTTAGTGTATTCATCTCTTGGTCTCCCTCTACGATTTTTACCCCCCACGCTGCCCTCCAATGCTAAATAGGTGATCCCTTGATGCCTTAGAACATGTCCTACCAACCGATCCCTTCTTCTAGTCAAGTTGTGCCACAAACTCCTCCCCAATCCTATTCAATACCTCCTCATTAGTTACGTGATCTACGCACCTAACCTTCAACATTCTTCTGTAACACCACATTTCGAAAGCTTCTATTCTCTTCTTGTCCAAACTAATTATCGTCCATGTTTCACTTCCACACATGGCTATACTCCATACAAATACTTTCAGAAACGACTTCCTGACACTTAAATCTATACTAGATGTTAACAAATTTCTCTTCTTCAGAAACGCTTTCCTTGCCATTGCCAGTCTACATTTTATATCCTCTCTACTTCGACCATCATCAGTTATTTTGCTCCCCAAATAGCCAAACTCCATTACTACTTTAACTGTCTCATTTCCTAATCTAATTCCCTCAGCATCACCCGACTTAATTCGACTGCATTCCATTATCCTCGTTTTGCTTTTGTTTATGTTCATCTTATATCCTCCTTTCAAGACTCTGTCCATTCCGTTCAACTGCTCTTCCAAGTCCTTTCCTGTCTCTGACAGAATTACAATGTCATCGGCGAACCTCAAGATTTTTATTTCTTCTCCATGGATTTTAATGCCTACTCCGAACTTTTCTTTTGTTTCCTTTACTCCTTGCTCAATATAAAGGTTGAATAACGTCGGGGAGAGGCTACAACCCTGTCTCACTCCCTTCGCAACCACTGGTTCCATTTAATGCCCCTCGACTCTTATAACTGCCATCTGGTTTCTGTACAAATTGTAAATAGCCTTTCGTTCTCTGTATTTTACCCCTGCCACCTTTAGAATTTGAAAGATGTTATTCCAGTCAACATTGTCAGAAGCTTTCTCTAAGTCTACAAATGCTAGAAACGTAGGTTTGCCTTTCCTTAATCTTTTTTCTGAGATAAGCCGTAGGGTCAGTACTGCCTCACGTGTTTCAACATTTCTACGGAATCCAAACTGATCTTCCCCAAGGTCGGGTTCTACCAGTTTTTCCATTGTAAATAATTCGCGTTAGTATTTTGCAGCTGTGACTTATTAAAGTGATAGTTCGGTAATTTTCGCAGTTTAACATCTGTCAACATTGCTTTCTTTGGGATTGGAATAATTATGTTCTTCTTGAAGTCTGAGGGTATTTCGCCCGTCTCGTACATCTTGCTCACCAGATGGTAAAGTTTTGGCAGGTCGTCTAATGGAATGTTGTCTACTCCCGGGGGCTTGTTTCGACTCAGGTCTTTCAGTGCTCTGTCAAACTCTTCACGCAGTATCTTATCTCCCATTTCATCTTCATCTACATCCTCTTCCATTTCCATGATATTGTCCTCAAGTACACCGCCCTTGTATAGACCCTCTATATACTCCTTCCACCTTTCTGCTTTCCCCTCTTTGCTTAGAACTGAGTTTCCATCTGAGCTCTTGATATTCATATGGTATGGCGTCAGGAATTTCTTAAATGTCCGCTTTCCATGTTATTGAATGGGTCGAAGTGCGGCAATTGCATCGACCTCACGTTCAGTGGACTTGACGCATCTTCTATTTTTGTTTTGGGGTATCAACCACGGTACCTTGTTTGGTCCACCCTTACCAGCTTCCCCACCAGAGCTCAGACCTGGCAACCCCGCAACGGAACGAGTCATCACTGACATGCTGCAACGCGTTCGGCAAGAAATCGACGTGCGATGGGATATGCGCCATACATCGAATGGAAGTCAATTTTAATCTGTTTAGGTATTTGGTAAACAATTTGATGTATTTTTCCGTAAAACGAAAGAAAACCATGTCTGTGAGTTACATGAATAAATCAATATGAAATTACAATGAAATGATCACCATTAGCTGCTCACAGTCGTTGACATATGTCAACGGGGCTGATGAAAATGTGTGCCCCGACCGGGACTCGAACACGGGATCTCCTGCTTACATGTCAGACACTCTATCCATCTGAGCCACCAAGAACACAAAGGATAGCGTGACTGCAGGGATTTATCTCCGGCACGCCTCCCGCGAAACCCACGTTCACAACGTACTGTCCCGCACTACTTTCGTAGTGCCCCCGCCCACTATACTCATTACTCGCGGGGGTTGCCGATTCCCGTAAGAGTTCGGGCACTGTTTGTGCATTCGCACAGAAGAAGAAGATGGTCAAGTGGCCGATGAGCCTTAATTACATATTTACTAAGATGGTTTCTGTTCTTCCGGACGTGTCTGAAAGAACAGTTACCATCTTAGTAAATCAATATGAATTTTCAAAGTTGTAAAATTCTTTTATATAAATATGCTATGTTGTGGGATAACTCTTTTATGGCTCGGAAACGGGAAATTCGAGCAATATTAGGTGTAAGTTATCAAACCTGTTATCGTCCCTTCTTCAATAATTTAGTGCGTCTGCTTTTGGCCTCTCAATATATAGTCATTAATGCCGTTTGTTGTTTACAATATGTCCTTATTTCCTAGATTTAGCAATCTTTACACAGTTAATACTAGACAGAAGTAGTAGCTACATGTGGATCGCACACCTTGAGACTTACGCAGAAAGTAGTACCGTATTCCACTACATCTGTTTTCAGTAAGATAACAGTAGAATTAAAAAATCTTAGCAGTTCTGCTCGCACTTCCAACTGTAAATTCAGGAATTTTCTCATGGATCGTGCCTTGAACTGTGTCGAGGAGTTCCTGGAAAAAAAATTAAGTGCATTTTTATGTTTCATTTTTGACTGTGCTAATATTACTCAACGGCTTGTCATCTGCATAGTATTCGTTTAAATTTACTTATTTTCATTCATTTTATTTATTAAGGATAACACACTACAAGTCAGAGCGTGGAGCGCCAATGGTTTGAAAGTGACAGAGAAGCTAGAATACCTGGAAAGTGAAATTGAAAGGCTGAATCTACATATATCGGAGCTTAGTGACGTGAAATGAAAAGAAGATAAGGACATCTGGTCGGACGTTATAGGTTAAGATCAACAGCAACAGAAAATGTTATAATGGGAACAGGGTTATTTGGTAATACGACTGTAAGGCGGAGACTGAGTTACTGCGTTACTGCGGACGGGTCAGTGACAGAGATGTTCTCATCAGATTCGCCAGAAAACGAACGTCGACGACCCATGTTCAGGTGTATACGCCAATGTCACGAGCAGAAGAAGAATAGACAGAGAAAGTATGTAAGGAAACACAACGAATAATTCATTATGTAAACGGAGATGAGGAGCTCGTAGTTTTGGGGGATTGGAATGCGTTTGTAGCAGAAAGAGTACAAGAGATTTGAGGGAGAATACGGGTTTGTTAGTAATAATAAGACTGGAAAAAGAATGAGTTCTGCAACAAATTTCAGCTAATAATAGCGAATACTCAATTCAGTAACCACAAAAGGTAGAGGGAGGCTTACTTGGATAGGTACCGAAGACACAGGAAGATTCCGTCTGTATCAAGTGGTTCAAATGGCTCTGAGCACTATGGGACTTAACATCTGTGGTCATCAGTCCCCTAGAACTTAGAACTACTTAAACCTAACTAACCTAAGGACATCACACACATCGATGCCCGAGGCAGGATTCGAACCTGCGACCGTAGCGGTCACGAGGTTCCAGACCGAAGCGCCTAGAACCGCACGGCCACAGGACCCGGCTCCGTCTATATCAAATCATGGTTAGACATAGATTCCGAACTCAGTTATTAGTTTGTAAAGCGTACCCAGGAGTAGGTATACACTCAGATAACAATTTGCTAACGAGGGGGAGTAAAATGAAGTTTAAGACAACCATCCACAACAACCAGTGAGGAAGGAAGTGGGATGCCGGACTACTGAGAAATGATGAGACGAGTTAGAAGTTTGCTAAAGACGTGGATAATGTCATACGAAATGGCACAGCAAGACGTTCACTTGAACAAGAGTGGACATCACTAAAAAGAGCAATCACAGAGGTGGAACAGACAAACATAAGTACAAGGATAACAACTGCGAAGAAACTTTCGGAGCGGGAGAAATATTTCAACTGATCGACGAAACGAGGAAGTACGAAAATTTTCATGGAGAAGCAGGAATACAGTAATATAAATTCCACAGAGATGAAATAAACGGGAAGTTCAGTGAAGCGAAGGCAAAACATGCGAAGAAGTCGAAGAAGAAAATGATAGTCGGGAGGACTGACTCAGAAAAGAAAAAAGTCAAAACATCCTTCGGTAAATGAAAAGTAAGGTCGGTAACATTAAGAATGCAATGGAAATTCCACTGAGAGGGAGCACCTGTCTAGTGATGTGAACTGATATAAAAGAGACAGCGGATACAGTATTTGACAGATCTTAAACGAGCTATAGAACGCCTGAGATCATATGAGTCGGAAGTGATAGATAACATTCCATCGGAATTTGTAAGATAATTGGGGAAAGGGATGTACCAACGACTATCCAGGTTGGTATGTAGAGTCTATGAGACAGGTGAAATGCTATCAGACTTTCGGAAAAATATCTCCTCCGCAATTACGAAGATAGCAAAATGAGATAAGTGCGGGAACTATCGCATAATTTGCTTAATATCTTACGCATCCAAGTTACTGGAATGAATAACACACAGAAGGATTGATCAGAAAACTGAAGACCTGTCACATGAGGATCAGTCTGGCTCTAAAAAAGATAGACACCATAGATTTATAAAGAAATAAAATAAAAATCCAGACATGCTCGTAGGATTTTACGATGTCGAAGATCCATTCGACAATGTAAAATGGTACAACATGTTGGAACTTCTGAGAAAAATAGAGGTAAGGTATAGAGAGATACAGCATACATACAACAACTTCAAGAACCAAGAGGGAAAAATAAGAGTAGAAGAAAAAGAACAAAAATCATCAGAAATATCAGCTGAAGATCTCCAGCATATGAAGTCATCCTAATTCTGCTAACGACCTTCTCTAGGAGGGTTGAGGAGTGGACAGCGCTCATGGCATTATGTTGCCCTTGGGATGGGAAACTGTCCAAAAAAGGGGAAGAACCGGCAATGATCAACTACTTTAAGATGCTGAAGGCAATGGAAACCACTGTATCAAGGACACATTATACGTATCCACAGGACATGAGGCCCATAGCTGAAAAACTATAATATGATTTCTCACTTCGCAAATGATTTCGAACTAGCCCACATTCAACCCTCCGAGAACCGAGTGACAGGGAAGGAGACCTAGAGAAAAAGACTGAATAAGGCCGGCCGCAGTGGCCGAGCGGTTCTAGGCGCTTCAGTCTGGAACCACGCGACCGCTACGGTCACAGGTTCGAATCCTGCCTGGGGCATGGATGTGTGTGGTGTCCTTAGGTTAGTTAGGTTTAAGTAGCTGTAAGTTCTAGGGGACTGATGACCTTAGATGTTAAGTCCCATAGCGCTCAGAGCCATTTGAACCATAGACTGAATAACAAATGAAAACGTAATGTTCTACGAGTCGGGGCATGGAATGTTAGAAGTATATCGTGGTAGGGAAGCTACAAAAATCTGGAATTGGAAGTGCTTAGGCTCAGTCGTGGAGGGACCACTGTAGGATAATAAGAAGAGCTAAGGAAAACGGCATAACGGGTGTAGGATTCGTTACGAATAGGACGGTAGGTCATAGATTAATTGTGAACAGTCCAGTGATAGGGTTGTTCCCATCAGAATCGACAGCAAAGTAACACCGACAATCATGGTTCATTTGTACAAGCAGACATCTTAAGTAGAAGATTAAGAGATAGATTTTGAACGGGTAATCCAGTACGTAAAAGGAAATGAAAATGGAATGGCTATGGCGGATTGGATGCGGTTTTAGGGGAAGGAATTGAAGAAAGGGTTATGGAAGAACACCTACACAGAGTTCCATTGTTTCCAGTTATAAAATACACAAGTGTCGCTGTTTAAATAGCTAAAAGGAGAGTATTAAAAATCGTTTATAGTTTTCTTTGCTTGCTAAAAGATAACTGAAAGTAATTAATAATGAAGCCTCAATAAAATACTCTACTGGCATTAAAATTGCTACACCAAGAAGAAATGCAGATGATAAACGGGTATTTATTAGACAAATATATTATACTAGAATTGAAATGTGATTTCATTTTCACGCAATTTGGGTGCATAGATCCTGAGAAATCAGTACCCAGAACAACCACCTCTGGCCGTAATAACGGCCTTGATACGCCTGGGCATTGAGTCAAACAGAACTTGGATGCCGTGTACAGATACGATAACACAGATCAGCAAGAGTAGTGACAGGCGTATTGTGACGAGCCAGCTGCTCGACCGCCATTGACCAGAGGTTTTCAATTGGTGAGAGATCTGGAGAATGTGCTGGCCAGGGCAGCAGTCGAACATTTTCTAAACACAGAAAGGCCCCTACAGGACCTGCAACATGCGGTCGTGCAATATCCTGCTGAAATGTAGGGTTTCGCAGGGATCGAATAAAGGGTAGAGCCACGGGTCGTAACACATCTGAAATGTAACGTCCACTATTCAAAGTGCCGTCAATGCGAACAAGAGGTGACCGAGACGTGTAACCAATGGCACCCCACACCATCACCCCGGGTGATACGCCAGTATGGCGATGACAAATACAAGCTTGCAATGTGCGTTCACCACGATGTCGCCAAACACGGATGCGACCTTCATGATGCTGTAAACAGGCTTCATCCAAAAAAATGACGTTTTGCCATTCGTGCCCCCAGGTTCGTTGTTGAGTACACCATTGCAGGCTCTCCTGTCTGTGATGCAGTTTCAAGGGTGGCCGCAGCCATGATCTCCGAGCTGATAGTTAATGCTGCTGCAAACGTCGTCGAACTGTTCGTTCAGATGGTTGTTATCTTGCAAACGTCCCTATCTGTTGAATCAGGGACCGATACGTGACGGCACGATCCGTTACAGCCATGCGGATAAGATGCCTGTCATCTCGACTGCTAGTGATAGGAGCCCGTTGGAATCCAGCACGGCGTTCTGTATTACCCTCCTGAACCCACTGATTCCATATTGTGCTAACAGTCCTTGGATCACTACCAACGCGAGCAGCAATGTCGCGATACGATAAACCGCAATCACGATAGGCTACAATCTGACCTATTATCAAAGTCGGAAACGTGATGGTACGCATTTCCCCTCCTTACACGAGGCATCACAACAACGTTTCACTAGGCAACGCCGGTCAACCGCTGTTTGTGTATGAGAAATCGCTAGGAACCTTTCCTCATGTGAGCACGTTTTAGGTGCCACCACCGGCGCCAACCTTGTGTGAATGCTCTGAAAAGCTAATCATTTGCATATCACAGCATCTTCTTTCTGTCGGTTAAATTTCGTGTCTATAGCAAGTCATCTTCGTGGTGTAGCAATTTTAATGGCCAGTAGTGTATTTAAACGTGAAGTGATTCCAGTTAATTGACTGAAGACAAAATAAAGTCACTAAACTTAAAGTAAATCTGACAATTCTAAATTAAGCAAGGGAAAATAAATTAAGTTTGCATATTTCATATCTGTGTCTATTGTAATAATGCTAATGTGTATTGGCAAGGTTCATACTTCGTCGTTGTAAATGTGCTGAAAATCAACTGCCGCTTATTTGATCCTACAAATTTTCGTTGTAAATTACAATCTATTCATAGTACTTTGCTTGCCATGCCTGAAATCTAGTAGACGTAATTAAATATTAATCTGAGGTTACACAAACTACTGTATCTGATTATTAACCACATCAGACAATTGCTTTCGTTATTCATTATTATTTCGTAAAGTGTTGTGTTGTCAGAGGCTTGTGTCGACCTTCTGTTACCCCACGCACAGCGAAACGGTTAAATATTTGTTTCTGTCTGCATTATTGATCAGATAGTAGATAAAATGTGCCCAATTCTGTTCGCGACCGTTTTTATTAATTACTGTATTATTTCAACTAGTTTTGTTGTGGGCTCATTGAGTCATGTGGTACCACTTTGCGTTTCGTATTTTATGAGAGCGATGGCACTGTTTTACGTGTTACGAAATCCATGTGAGTAGAAAGTGCAGGAGTAGAATACCTTGGTTTTAAGAACGACTTATTGTACAGTTCACTCCACTAACCGGTCAGATTTTCTTCGGAGACGATAGCCACAACGAAAATTAAATTCCTTAGGCGTCCGCTATCATGTTCGTAATATCGCGCACATGGAAGATTACAAGCTCTCCCAAGATACAGTATATCAAGATGAATGATGCCAATAGTGACAAATGTCAATAAACCGTGAATAAATAGAGTGTGTGCTGTCACGAGGTTGACATTCACTCTTTGTTCAACGAGACTACAGAAAAAATGGTTGTTTGTGTCCACTAACAATACATGTTTACTTGGCGTTCGCCTAAAATCACAAATGTCTTACCAGACCATGATATCTACATCTACATCTACATGATTACTCTGCAATTCACATTTAAGTGCTTGGCAGAGCGTTCATCGAACCACAATCATACTATCTCCCTACCATTCCACTCCCGAAATGCGCGCGGGAAATACGAACACCTAAACCTTTCTGTTCGAGTTCTGATTTCTCTTATTTTATTTTGATGATCATTCCTACCTATGTAGGTTGGGTTCAACAAAATATTTTTGCATTCGGAAGAGAAAGTTGGTGACTGAAATTTCGTAAATAGATCTCGCTGCGACGAAAAACGTCTTTGCTTTGATGACTTCCATCCCAACTCGCGTATCATATCTGCCACACTCTCTCACCTATTAAGTGATAATACAAAACGAGCTGCCCTTTTTCGCCCCCTTTCGATGTCCTCCGTCAATCCCACCTGGTAAGGTTCCCACACCGCGCAGCAATATTCTAACAGAGGACGAACGAGTGTAGTGTAAGCTGTCTCTTTAGTGGACTTGTTGCATCTTCTAAGTGTCCTGCCAATGAAACGCAACCTTTGGCTCACCTTCCCCACAATATTATCTATGTGGTCTTTCCAACTGAAGTTGTTCGTAATTTTTACACCCAGGTACTTAGATGAATTGACAGCCTTGAGAATTCAACTATTTATCGAGTAATCGAATTCCAACGGATTTGTTTTGGAACTCATGTGGATCACCTCACACTATTCGTTATTTAGCGTCAACTGCCACCTGCCACACCATACAGCAATCTTTTCTAAATCGCTTTGAAACTGATACTGGTCTTCGGATGACCTTACTAGACGGTAAATTACAGCATCACCTGCGAACAACATAAGAGAACTGGTCAGATTGTCACCCAGGTCAGTTATACAGATCAGGAACAGCAGAGGTCCCAGGACGCTTCCCTGGGGAACACCTGATATCACTTCAGTTTTACTCGATGATTTGCCGTCTATTACTATGAACTGCGACCTTCCGGACACGATGTTTCGAATCCAGTCGCACAACTAAGACGATACCCCATAGGCCCGCAGCTTGATTAGAAGTCGCTTGTGAGGAACGGTGTCAAAAGCATTGCGGATATCAGCAATAAAACGTTAAATAAGAAATTATTCCAGATGATCTGAGTATCCTTTCTCTTGAAATCACTTAGGTGCTCACATGTAATATGATGAAATGTCGCGAAATCGTATAACAACATACTGAGGGACCGCACCCCTACAAACATGAACATTATAGATTTTCTAGAAGCACCATTTTTTGTGGCTCACGTAATGAACGATACAGTACACTCCAGAAAGCTTTCGACATCGGCCTGATGCGATCAGGTACAGTTGCGAAAGCTTACGCGATGGTATCGGGGCCAGCAGTTGGGGAGATAAGAGGCAGGCGTTGGGCTCAACAGCGGCGGGCGGGCGGGGGCACGCGAACGGCGAGAGGCGTGCCACGCGAACAGCACGCCGCCCCCACGTGTCACGCCACTGGAGGCTAAAGCGTCGACTTTGGTCTCACTGACGGTGGACCGCCAACTGAGGCTCCCAAAATGGTCGATCAGCGAAGTGTTTTGCGACATGTAGTTCCAAAAGTGTACGAATTGATTGTTATCGATACCGTCCAGATACAGATCAATTTCATTATATACATGCTAAGTGACTTAATAAGTCTGTTAAATTTCCATGAAAGAATGGAACATTATTATCGTGCCTTCATGGTTGGTAAGCTAATTATTGTAAGGATCGTATTAAGAATTCCAACGACATACAGTGTACAGTTCATGGTTGACAGTCCTCTGAATTGGTCACTATGTTGACTGCGAATGAAAATGGCTATCAGTAAACTTTTTCATTTCAAGAGTTGTACTGCTGCACAAATCAAAACAGAATTGAATGAACTTCACGTGCACTCAGCAAGACCATTTACTTTTGGATTAATGAATTCAAACTTGGTCGGACAAGCACCAAAGACGAAGTACACTCTGGCTGTCCAGCTGAGCTCATCACAAAGGAAACCAATAAGAAAATCCATGACATGGTAATGCAAGATCACTGGATAAAAATGCGTGAGACTGCCGAGATCGTAGGCATCTCAAACAAGGGAGTGCATAATATCTGGCATGGAGATTTGGTTATAAAGAAGCTGTGTGCGAGGTAGGAGCTGCGACTGCTCACAGTCGGCCAAAAGCGTATTCGGAACAACATTTGAACACAGTTTTTGACGATGTGTAATTGCAATCTGAAAGATTTTTGTGCCGATTGTTGATGAAACCTTAAAAAATAAAATAAAATAAAAAAATGGAATGATCGTGTGGAATTGCCGGCCGCCGAGTGCGAGTCTTATTACTGTCGACGCCACATTGGGCAACTCGCGTGCCGGTAATGAGGATGAAAGGATGATGAGGACAACGCAACACACAGTCCACGAGCGAAGAAAATCTCCAACACGGTCGGGAATTTAACGCGGGCCCGCTGCATGGTAGGCCAGCACGCAACCACTCAGCTGAGCAGGCTGACTGATGAGATCTACATCCATCATTACACACTAGGCAAACCGGCAGTCGCAACAGCGGACAGAGTTTTGTGAAAGTGTACTGAAGAAGGCAAAGACCATCTTGTCAGCTGGTTTGGTGACGGACACTGCCACTATATTTCCACTGCCACTATATATTTATGTTTCCCAAGCAATAATTCTTGCAGGAAAAAGGCAGAGCCGTGTCTGGACCCTATTGTGCTTCACTGTTGGACAGTCTTATGCTTGTTTTGGCTCAAAATAAGAACATGGTTCGAGCACAAAAAAGTACTCTTTCACCAGGATAATGTGCCAACACACACATCAACCACAACAACCTCGAAAGTGCGTGGATTGGGCTTTGAATTGGATCATCCATTCTGTTCATCAGGCACAGCCCCAAGTGACTCCTTCCTGATCCCTAAGTTGACAATTTCTCTTACTGGGAACAAATTTTCATCAAACGAGGTTCAAATGGTTCAAATGGCTCGGAGCACTATGGGACTTAACATCTATGGCCATCAGTCCCCTAGAACTTAGAACTACTTAAACCTAACTATCCTAAGGACATCACACAACACCCAGTCATCACGAGGCAGAGAAAATCCCTGAACCCGCCGGGAATCGAACCCGGGAACCCGGGCGCGGGAAGCGAGAACGCTACCGCACGACCACGAGCTGCGGACATCAAACGAGGAAATGATAGTTCCAATTAATGGGCAGAATCTGTTTTTCCTATGGGATGACAAAGTAGATCTCCAGACCATGTGTATAACGCTCAAAGGAAACTATTTATAGAAGTAAAGTGAGTTGTTTGCGAAACAAACATTTTTTCTTTCTTGTTTACCAGGCTTATCAAACCACCGTCGTAGATTCCACATCAATACTCTGCAGCCCACTTCAAAGTGAGTGCCAGAGGGTAGTTGCTGTTTTACCAAGTATTAGGGTTTCTTCCCGTTGTATTTCATTATGGAGCGCACGAAGAATTGTTAACAATACGCCTCTGAACGCATAGTAACTTACCCATTTATTCTCCGTGGTCACTACAATAGCGATACTTAGGGAAAGAAGGAAACCTCTGCAGTTCAGGACTCATACGGGCTCACCGCAGCCGACGGATGTCAGTGTCATCCAACAGTCTGTGGAGTCACTTAGATGTAGTATGAAATAGGGGAGAGGGGAAGGCGTGTGATCAGCTTATCGCTCTCCCGTCCATTGTCGGGTTAACAGACATAGCGTCGCTACAACTCCGTCGGGCAGCTCATCAGTGGCGTCATGAGGCTACGTGGACGCCATTCCACTCCACACACAAAGGAAAGACCTCTCGCATTACTGAGAATCGAAACTGAGTCCTCTACACACCTGTCATCTGCAATAACCCATCGGCTGCGGAGGTGGATGATTCTTCTTATTTCTTAAAGTTGGTTCTTGAACTTTTGAGACTAGAATTTCGTTGGATAGATGGGGTCTGTCTTCCAGCTGTCTGTTGCCCTCAGGGTTTTCAGCGTCTCCATGACTTCCTTCCATGGTTCCAACAATCCTGTGACCTCCTGCGGAGCCCTTCATTACGAATGATTGCCCTTTGTTGGTCTTATTTGGTATGAGTCCCACACGTTTGTACAACATTCTGTGATAGAGTGCACGAGTGATTTGTAAGCAACCAAAATCTGCCACCTGCTTTGCTTGTGACTGACCACACGGATCATTCCATGTCCACATGGGTTCTTAGAGCGTAATTTTTGTATGAGGTTAGTGTTTCAGTGTTATTTTCTTTTTGTGAACTGCACCATTTTATGAAACTTCCTGCCAGATTAAAACTGTGTGCCCGATCGAGACTCGAACTCGGGACCTTTGCCTTTCGCGGGCAAGTGCTCTACCATCTGAGCTACCGAAGCACGACTCACGCCCGGTACTCACAGCTTTACTTCTTCCAGTATCTCGTCTCCTACCTTCCAAACTTTACAGAAGCTCTCCTGCGAACCTTGCAGAGCACTTGCCCGCGAAAGGCAAAGGTCCCGAGTTCGAGTCTCGGTCGGGTACACAGTTTTAATTTGCCAGGAAGTTTCATATCAGCGCACACTCCACTGCAGAGTGAAAATCTCATTCTGGAAACGGCCCCCAGGCTGTGGCTAAGCCGTGTCTTCGCAATATCCTTTCTTTCAGGAGTGCTAGTTCTGCAAGGTTCGCAGGAGAGCTTCTGTAAAGTTTGAAAGGTGGGAGACGAGATACTGGCAGAAGTAAAGCTGTGAGTACTGGGCGTGAGTCGTGCTTCGGTAGCTCAGATGGTAGAGCACTTGCCCGCGAAAGGCAAAGGTCCCGAGTTCGAGTCTCGGTCGGGCACACAGTTTTAATCTGCCAGGAAGTTTCATATCAGCGCACACTCCGCTGCAGAGTGAAAATCTCATTCTGCACCATTTTACTTTCACAATACTAAAAGCAAGTTGCCAACCTATGTATTGCTTGGACATCTTATCACTAGTTGACTCAATATTTGTCCTGCTTTTGTAAATATATTGTAGATTACTGCATAACCTGCGAGAAGTTCTAGGTTTTTATTGGTGTTATCTGCTAGAGTATTACCGTAGCATATGAAAAGCGAGAGTCGCGTACGTCTGTCGGTGACCTGTATCCAAGGTAAGAGGCTTTATATCCTTACCACGATACCGTCACTATTGTCACAAACTTTGTTTGGTACCCCATAAGACTGTATTTTGGTTTAAAAAAGTTGATGCGGTGAGGAGTAAAATGATTTTCGGAAGTCAAGAAATACTGCTTCCTCCTAACTATCTTGATCAATGTCTTTTAGGATGTCTTGTGAGAAAAGTACGAGTTGGACTTCATGTAGTCGATGTTTTCGCAATCGATGTTGGTTGGAATGGAAGAGATCATTGTGATCTCACAAAATGTTCTACGGTCCTACAACAGATGGAAGTCGAAGTTATGTGATAGTAGTTTAGTAGGTAACTTCTGCTACCCTCCTTGTAGACAAATGTGACCCGTGTTTTCTTTCTACTACAGAGCACAAAACTTTGTTCCAGGGATGTACTGCTCATACTTCTTTCACAGTTGCGATATTCTTTTTAGGCTGACTTCAATGTCCATAACCATTAGAAGTGGAAGGAATGTTAGTAGGAATGGGACGATGGTATAAAGCAGTGATAGTCAATGTGGTCCTTGTGACCCACTTGTGGGTGTTCCAGCATTCGTGGTGGATGGTGTGTAGTAGAGGTTTCAAAAATATTTTCGTTAGACTTTCATAAAATTCCTTATAAAGACATAAAGTTAAGACAGTGTTCTATTTGTGTCGCCTTTGCGTTAGTTTAATTCAAGGTACATAATTGAATGTAAATGCCGCTCTCGTGTGACAGCAAATAAAAGAAAATCGTCTAAATAGCTCTCACATCCACTCCCACACCGATTTGTGAGAGTGAACGCGTGCCTGCAGCTTTAAACAAAATATTTGGAAATATGTCAGACACCCAAATAGATAAATACGTTCACAGCTATTTGCCAGAGTATCTGAAGATGGATTTAACAGAATCCGTTAAAAACAAATAACGTCCATTATTATTATTGTGTCATAAAACATTACGCATTGAGACTAGGTGAAATGCGAGAATATCTTTCTCCAGAGCAGCCAAATGATAGGGACAAAAGCACTGAATATTTTCAGGAAATATTTTAAAAAAGTTGTTGTATTATTATAGAAGGAAAATGCACCGAATGAATATGGATTAATTGCTACTTATCACATTTCAGAATTAATTGCAAAAGTAGTAAAAGCTATAATATTGGAGAAACTGTTATAATACCCACTAAAAAGAATTTATATCAACATTAATGCATCAGGATATGCCTGAAATTTTAAAAATGTTGCATTATTGACTCTTCTTATTCCAAGCAACTGGAAGAATCTACCAATGCAAGTGTTAATGGATTTTTGGTGCCATATGTATACTATTTTGAAGAGAAAAATACATGTTAAGTAAAAAACTATGCGCAATAAATCTCTTTTCAGATTAAACAGGATTACTGATGTTTAATACTGAAAAATCATACATTACGAAACATATTATTCCTCTGCACTAGTGATGGAGCACCATCAATGGTAGGTCGTTGATTTCTTGATTATTTGAAGGGGGATGTGCCAAATGTTTCATGTGTTCATTGAGTGCTGGCGGGAAAAATCTTATAGTGAAATATCTAATTATACAAGTCTTGTTCAATTAATCGTTAACCACAATAATTCGAGTCAACGGCCTAGCCGCAGTGGTAACACTAGTTCCCGTCAGATCACCGAAGTCAGGCTGTGCTAGCACTTGGATGGGTGACCATCTGGTCTGCCTAACGCTGTTGGCAAGCGTGGCGCACTCAGCCCTTGTGAGGCAAACCGAAGAGTTACTTGACTGAGAAGTAGCGGCTCCGGTCTCGGAAACTGACGTATGGCCGGGAGAGCGGTGTACTGACCACATTCCCCTCCATATCCACATCCAGTGATGCCTGTGGGCTGAGGATGACACGGTGACACGGCGGCCGGTCGCTAGCGTTGGGATTTCATGGCCTGTTCGAGAGGACAAATAGATTGATGGGCAAACATCAATTAGTTGCAATATGATTGTAGTGGTGTGGACATGTTGGGAATGTGGGTCTCACAGGGAGTGTGCAAGGGATACGTCCCTGCAGGTGCACTATCCTCTGTGCCCTCGGTGGCTCAGAAGAGTGTCTGCCATGTAAGCAGAAGATCCCAGCTTCGAGTCCTGGTCGGGGCACACATTATCAACATATCCCCAATTATGTATATCAACGCCTGTTTGCAGCAAGGGTGTCGATGTAATTAACATTTCATTATAGAGAAGCTGCATGGTCATCAATAGCATCTGTTCTTTTTGGAACAGATACTACCTTCATACATAGACAAAAGATTTAAATTATTAGACATTCATTTATGTGGAGTCGAATAAAGAAAATGAACACTTAGGAGATAGGTGTTGTTATAGATGAATAATGAAAAAGAAAGAGATTTTTGGTAAATGACAGGACAATATTTGCTAAAATTAGAACTGATATAAGAGATTTATGTGTCATAGGAGGAAGCGCACCTGAAAATGAAAAACACAAAGATTCTGGGATATTTAATAAAAAACTACAAAAACAAGTAAATAAGTGTAATAAGGCTGATCATTTGTTAAAATTAGGAGACTTAAATATAAGAACAAGAAAAGTACCACTAGTAGATGCATTAGATGCACTTGGGAAATACCTTTAAAAGAAAATGACGAGTCATTAAGAGATTTTGCAACATCTACTCAGTTAAGTATAACAAATACCTTCTTTAGAAGTAAAGATATAAATAACTGCACTTGCAATGCAGGAGGTTCACGCTCAATAATTTGTTATGTACAGCCACTAGAACAGAAGTTCGCACATGCAAGGTACTCAAGCATTCAGAGGACATGATATATGCTCTGATAACATTTTAGTTACCTCAAGCATGAAAATACAGTCAAGATGAAGAAAACAAGCGAATATAAAGGAGATCGAAAGCAAGTACTGAAATTTAAACTTCATCTTCTATAGGAGAACGGGTAAGGAATTTATATCAGCTAAGACTTAACCATGAACCATGGACCTTGCCGTTGGTGGGGAGTCTTGCGTTCCTCAGCGATACAGATGGTCGTACCGTATGTGCAACCACAACGGAGGGGTATCTGCTGAGAGGCCAGACAAACGTCTGGTTCCTGAAGAGGGGCAGCAGCCTTTTCAGTAGTTGCAGGGCAACTGTCTGTATGATTGACTGCTCTGGCCTTGTAACACTAACAAAAACAGCCTTGCTGTGCTGGTACTGCGAACGGCTGAAAGCAAGGGAAAACTACACCCATAATTTTTCCCGAGGGCATGCAGCTTTACTGTATGGATAAATGATGATGGCGTCTTCTTAGGTAAAATATTCCGGAGACAAAATAGTCCCCCATTCGGATCTCCGGGCGGGGACTACTCAAGAGGACGTCGTTCTAAGGAGAAAGAAAACTCGCGTTCTCCGTATTGGAGCGTGGAATGTCAGATCCCTTAATCGGGCAGGTAGGTTAGAAAATTTAAAAATGGAAATGGATAGGTTAAAGTTAGATATAGGGGGAGTTAGTGAAGTTCGGTGGCAGGAGGAACAAGATTTTTGGTCAGGTGAATACAGGGTTATAAATACGAAATCAAATAGGGGTAATTTAAGGAGTAGGTTTAAAAATGAATAAAAAGATAGGAGTGCGGGTAAGCTACTACAAACAGCGTACTGAACGCATTATTGTGACTAAAATAGACACGAGGCACATGTCTACTACAGTAGTACAAGTTTATATGCCAACTAGGACTGCAGATGACGAAGAAATTGATGAAATGTATGATGAGATAAAATAAATTATTCAGGTAGTGAAGGGAGATGAAAATTTAATAGTCATTGGTGACTGGAATTCGAGAGTATGAAAAGGGAGAGAAGGAAACATATTAGGTGAATATGGATTGGGGTTAAGAAATGAAAGGGGAAGCCGCCTGGTAGAATTTTGCGCAGAGCGTAACTTAATCATAGCTAACACTTGGTTCAATAATCGTGAAAGAAGGTTGTATACATGGAAGAAGCCTGGAGATACTATGCATCAGATAAATTATATAATGGTAAGACAAAGATTCAGGAACCAGGCTTTAAATTGTAAAACATTTCCAGGGGCAGGTGTGGACTCTGACCACAATCTATTGGTTATGAACTGTAGATTAAAACTGAAGAAACTGCAAAAGGGTGGAATTTAAGTTGATGGGATCTATATAAACTGAAAGAACCAGAGGTTGTACTGAGTTTCAGGCAGAGCATAAGGGAGCAATTGACAGGAATGGGGGAAAGAAATACAGTGGAAGAGGAATGGTTAGCTCTGAAGGATGAAGTAGTGAAGGCAGCCGAGGATCAAGTAGGTAAAAAGACGAGGGCTAGTAGAAATCCTTGGGTAACAGAAGAAATATTGAATTTAATTGATGAAAGGAGAAAATATAAAAATGCAGTAAATGAAACAGGCAAAAAGGAATACAAACGTCTCAAAAATAAGATCAACCGGAAGTGCAAAATGGCCAGGCAGGAATGGTTATAGGACAAATGTAAGGCTCTGGCTCTGAGCACTATGGGACTTAACATCTATGGTCATCAGTCCCCTAGAACTTAGAACTACTTAAACCTAACCGACCTAAGGACAGCACACAACACTCAGTCATCATGAGACAGATGTAAGGATGTTGAGGATTATCTCACTAGGAGCAAGATAGATACTGCCTACAGGAAAACTGAGGAGACCTTTGGAGAAAAGAGAGCCATTTGTATGAATATCAAGAGCTCAGATGGAAACCCAGTTCTAAGCAAAGGAGGGAAAGCAGAAAGGTGGAAGGAGTATACAGAGGGTCTATATAAGGGCGATGTACTTGAGGACAATATTATAGAAATGGAAGAGGATGTAGATGAAGATGAAATGGGAGATACGATACTGCGGGAAGAGTTTGACAGAGCTCTGAAAGACCTGTCGAAACAAGCCCCAGGAGTAGACAACATTCCTTTAGAACTATTGACGGCCTTGGGAGAGCCAGCCCTGACAAAACTCTACCATCTGGTGAGCAAGATGTGTGAGACAGGCGAAATAACCTCATATTTCAAGAAGAATATAATAATTCCAATCCCAAAGAAAGAACTTATTGATAGATGTGAAAATTATCGAACTATCAGTTTAATAAGTCACAGGTGCAAAATACTAACGCCAATTCCTTACGGACGAATGGAAAAACTAGTGGAAGCCGACCTCGGGGAAGATCAGTTTGGATTCCGTAGAAATGTTGGAACACGTGAGGCAGTACTGACCTTACGACTTATCTTAGAAGAAAGATTATGGAAAGGCAAACCTACGTTTCTAGCATTTGTAGACTTAGAGAAAGCTTTTGACAATGTTGACTGGAATACTCTCTTTCACCTTCTAAAGGTGACAGGGGTAAAATACAGGGAGCGAAAGGCTATTTACAATTTTTACAGTAACCAGATGCCAGTTATAAGAGTCGAGGGACACGAAAGGGAGCAGTGGTTTGGAAGGGAGTGAGACAGGGTTGTAGCCTATCCCCATTGCTATTCAATCTGTATATTGAGCAAGCAGTAAAGGAAACAAAAGAAAAATTCGGAGTAGGTATTAAAACCCATGGAGAAGAAATAAAAACTTTGAGGTTTGCCGATGACATTCTAATTCTGTCAGAGACTGAAAAGGACTTGGAAGACCAGTTGAACGGAATGGACAGTGTCTTAAAAGGAGGATATAAGATGAACATCAACAAAAGCAAAATGAGGATAATGGAATGTAATCGAATTAAGTCGGGTGATGCTGAGGAATTAGATTAGTAAATGAAACACTTAAAGTAGTAAAGGAGTTTTGCTGCTTGGGGAGCAAAATAGCTGATGATGGTCGAAGTTGAATGGCAATGGCAAGGAAAGCGTTTCTGAAGAAGAGAAATTTGTTAACTTCGAGTGCAGACTTAAGTGTCAGGAAGCCGTTTCTGAAAGTATTTGTTTGGAGTGTAGCCATGTATGGAAGTGAAACATGGACGATAAATAGTTTGGACAAGAAGAGAATAGAAGCTTTCGAAATGTGGTGCTACAGAAGAATGCTGAAGATTAGATGGGTAGATCACATAACTAATGAGGAGGTATTGAATAGAATTGGGGAGAAGAGGAGTTTGTGGCACATCGGTTGGTAGGACATGTTCTGGAGCATCAGGGGATCACAAATTTAGCAGTGTGGAGGGTAAAAATTGTAGAGGGAGACCAAGAGATGAATACACTAAGCAGATTCAGAAGGTGTGGAGGGTAAAAATTGTAGAGGGAGACCAAGAGATGAATACACTAAGCAGATTCAGAAGGATGTAGGTTGCAGTACGCACTGGGAGATGAAGAAGCTTGCAAAGGATAGAGTAGCATGGAGAGCTGCATCAAACCAGTCTCAGGACTGAAGACCACAACAACAACAACAACAAGACTTAAATATGACTTGGAAATGGTTGAAACTAATGACAACAATGGAAAAGACTGGGAAAGATTAATCTAAGCAAGGTTGAAAATAGCTCATTGGGTTTAATGGAAAAGTAATCAAACCAGAAGAGTTGCCTGAAAAATGGAATATAGGAATAGCCAACAATATTAAAGAAAAACACTCTCTTGTAACGACAAACACAAATGAATAAGGCTTGTAATATACAAAGAGAAAAGAAAACGAAGGAAAGAAAATTAATGAGAAGATAACATAGTGAATTATGGGAAAGATTCATTGCTAATGTTGAGAATGACATACACAGAAATTAGAATAAAGTATTCAAACCTATGAAACCCATGAATGAAATGGAGAAAGACATAGCAAGCATTAGTATAACAGAAACTCAGTGGAAACAGCTTTACAGGAATTTATGGCATGATTAAGACAGCAAAGAAAGTTATTATGTGGAAACTGATAATATATCTATAGATAAAACAGACATTAGGCAACTGAAAGCAGCCCTAATGTAACAAAAAATAGAAAAGCTACTTGCCTAGATGTAATAAATGCTGAATTAATCAAATATGGAGGAATCATTTAAGAGTTTCACTTTCTCAATTTTTGAAGTATTTATTGGAGGATCTATTTTGTACCTGAAGAATAGAACATAGCCAAAGGTATTTCTATGTATAAAAAGGCATTAAGAAAGACACAGGAAACTGTAGAGTAATAAGTTTACCAAATGCAGGATATAAAATTGATGTGAAAATTATTAATCAGAAATTGCAAACTATCATTGGTGCAATGATTTTCGGAGAAGAATCAGGTTTCAGGAAGAGACTTTCATGTACTTATAAAAATTATTGAAAATCTTCTGGTATTTGACATAGGAATGCTTTTGGTGATGTACCTTTTATATGGAAAACCTAGAACTGAAATTTTCATAAACACCTTATTAATACCATAAAGAGTCTATACATAAATTTGATTATAGTTAAAAGTTCAGGTTTGAAAATATCAGATGAAATTTTAATTATGAGCTATTCATCAAGGGTGCAGTTTGACAGGTGTGTAGTCTGTCATCTGTGATGTTTACTTTATTTACTGATGACCTAGTTATGAAGTGGAAAGACGAAATAACGTTTCAGAGCTAAAATGGTATCTAGAAATCCACAAAACGGTCTACTATATGCTGATCACTAGATAATTATACAAGTAACAGAATATAAATTACTGAGAACAATACATACACTCCTGGAAATTGAAATAAGAACACCGTGAATTCACTGTCCCAGGAAGGGGAAACTTTATTGACACATTCCTGGGGTCAGATACATCACATGATCACACTGACAGAACCACAGGCACATAGACACAGGCAACAGAGCATGCACAATGTCGGCACTAGTACAGTGTATATCCACCTTTCGCAGCAATGCAGGCTGCTATTCTCCCATGGAGACGATCGTAGAGATGCTGGATGTAGTCCTGTGGAACGGCTTGCCATGCCATTTCCACCTGGCGCCTCAGTTGGACCAGCGTTCGTGCTGGACGTGCAGACCGCGTGAGACGACGCTTCATCCAGTCCCAAACATGCTCAATGGGGGACAGATCCGGAGATCTTGCTGGCCAGGGTAGTTGACTTACACCTTCTAGAGCACGTTGGGTGGCACGGGATACATGCGGACGTGCATTGTCCTGTTGGAACAGCAAGTTCCCTTGCCGGTCTAGGAATGGTAGAACGATGGGTTCGATGACGGTTTGGATGTACCGTGCACTATTCACTGTCCCCTCGACGATCACCAGTGGTGTACGGCCAGTGTAGGAGATCGCTCCCCACACCATGATGCCGGGTGTTGGCCCTGTGTGCCTCGATCGTATGCAGTCCTGATTGTGGGGCTCACCTGCACGGCGCCAAAGACGCTTACGACCATCATTGGCACCAAGGCAGAAGCGACTCTCATCGCTGAAGACGACACGTCTCCATTCGTCCCTCCATTCACGCCTGTCGCGACACCACTGGAGGCGGGCTGCACGATGTTGGGGCGTGAGCGGAAGACGGCCTAACGGCGTGCGAGACCGTAGCCCAGCTTCATGGAGACGGTTGCGAATGGTCCTCGCCGATACCCCAGGAGCAACAGTGACCCTAATTTGCTGGGAAGTGGCGGTGCGGTCCCCTACGGCACTGCGTAGGATCCTACGGTCTTGGCGTGCATCCGTGCGTCGCTGCGGTCCGGTCCCAGGTCGACGGGCACGTGCACCTTCCGCCGACCACTGGCGACAACATCGATGTACTGTGGAGACCTCACGCCCCACGTGTTGAGCAATTCGGCGGTACGTCCACCCGGCCTCCCGCATGCCCACTATACGCCCTCGCTCAAAGTCCGTCAACTGCACATACGGTTCACGTCCACGCTGTCGCGGCATGCTACCAGTGTTAAAGACTGCGATGGAGCTCCGTATGCCACGGCAAACTGGCTGACACTGACGGCGGCGGTGCACAAATGCTGCGCAGCTAGCGCCATTCGACGGCCAACACCGCGGTTCCTGGTGTGTCCGCTGTGCCGTGCGTGTGATCATTGCTTGTACAGCCCTCTCGCAGTGTCCGGAGCAAGTATGGTGGGTCTGACACACCGGTGTCAATGTGTTCTTTTTTCCATTTCCAGGAGTGTATAATGAGCCTAAACTCAACATACTACAGTTTAATTACATTTGCAAATAACATAATGATAATGGCTTTCAAATTTAAGAATCCACTCAGATTGAAAATAGTAATGAATGATAAAATTTTAGAACAAGTATCAAACTTCAGTTACCTGACATGTGATATTAGTTTTAACTATGACGAATAAGTGGAGGACAAGATTAATAAACTTCAAAGTACCGGCAGAACAAATGGAAGAAGTTGAGAAAGGAAAACAAGAAGGGACACACAAATGAAAGTCTATAGTTTTAGCATTCACAGTGGTTGTATCTCATATGTCTCCAAATCGTGAACACCAATAAAGAAAAAAGAAGAATCACAAATACAGGCAACAGAGATGAAATTTATGACATATGTAAGGAGTTGTGACATGGATAAAATGAGGAATGTAACAATAAGTTCAGATATAAAATCTTTTCACTTAATGAGGCGATAGAATGGAATAGAATAAAATCACATGATCAGATTTATAGAATGACAGAATAGATTGCCAAGAAAAGTAATGAATTATTGTCCAACTGGAGAGAGAGAACTAGATAGACCATGTAAGAGATGGATGGACAATAGACACTGGAATAGGCGGCTATAGCACCTAATCCTTGGAATGAGGTGATAATGATGATGATGGTGGTGGTGGTGGTGGTGGTGGTGGTGGTGATGACGACGATGTCAACGCAGGAGCTACATTAGGAAGTAGTAGAGGTTATAGGAAACTAAGTTGTGTGTGTCAGAGGCTAACAGACACGCAATTTTTCAGGTTAATGTTGTGGTCTTCAGTTCAATGACTGTTTCATGCATCTCTCCATGTTACTCCATCCTGTACAAGTTCTTCATCTAAAAGTAACTACTGCCACCTACATCCACCTGAATCTGCTACTGTACTCATCTCTTGGTCTACTTCTACGATTTTTACCACCAATAGTTCAATCCAGCAATGAATTGGTGATTCCTTGATGCCTCAGAACGTTTCCTGGCAACCAATCCATTCTTCTAGTCAAGTTCTACCACAAATTCCTACTCTTCCCATTTCTGTACAGGTCCTCCTTATTAGTTACGTGATCGACCCACCTAATCTTCCACATTATAATGTGGCACCACATTTCGAAAGTTTTTTTTTCTCTTCTTGTGTAAACTATTTATCGTCCATGTTTGACATCCATAGATAGGCACACTCCATACAAATGCTTTTAGAAAGGGCTTCCTGGCACTTAAATCTATGCTCGATGTTAACAATTTTCTCTTCTTCAGAAACGCTTTCTTGCCATTAGTCTAGATTTTATATCCTCTCTACTTCTACAATCATCCGTTATTTTGCTGCGAAAATAGCAAAACTCATCTACTATTTTAAGTGTCTCGTTTGCTAATCTAATTCCCTTAGCATCCCCTTATTTAATTCGAATACATTCCATTATCTTCATTTAGCTTTTGTTGGTGTGCATCTTATATCCTCCTTTCAAGACCCTGTCCGTTCCGTTCAACTGATCTTCCAAGTCCTTTGCTGTCTCTGACAGAAACAATGTCAACAGCAAACCTCAAAGTTTTTATTTCTTCTTCCTAGACTTTAATCGTTACTCTTAATTTTTCTTTCATTTCCTTTACTGCTTACTCAGTGTACAAAATTAATAACATCTGGGATAAGTTACAAACCTGTGTCACTGCCTTTCAACCATTGGTTTCCTTTGTGCCCCTCGATTCTTACAACTGCCATCTGGTTTCCATACAAATTGTAGATAGTCCTTCGCCCCCTGTATTTTAACCCTGCTACCTTCAGAATTTGTGTTCCAGTCAATATTGTCAAAAGCTCTCCCTATCTCTACAAATGCTATAAACGTATGCTTGCCTTTCCTTAGCCTATCTTCTATGAGAAGTCGTAGAGTTAGTACTGCCTCGCGTGTTCCTACATTTCTCCAAAATCCAAACTGATCTTCCCCGAGGTCAGCTTCTACTAGTTTTTTCCATTTGTCTGTAAAGAATTCGTTTTAGTAGTTTCCTATCGTGACTTATTAAACTGGTAGTTCGGTGATTTTCACACGTGTCAGCACCTGCTTACGTTCTTTGGAAGTGGTATTATTACATTCTTCTTGATGTCTGAGGGTATTTCACCTGTCTCCTACAGCTTGCTCACCAGATGGAATTGTTTTGTCACGGTTGGCTCTCCCAAGGCTATCAATAGTTCTAATGGGATGGTATCTATTTCTGGAGCCTTGTTCCGACTTAGGTCTTTCAGCTCTCTGTCAAATTCTCCCGTCTCATATTCGTCTACGTCCTCTTCCATTTCCAAAATATTGCGCTCAAGTACATCTCCCTTGATCAGACCCTCTATATACTGCTTCCATCTTCCAGCTTTGCTTAGGACTTGTTTTGCATTTTGAGCTCCTGATCTACATACAAGTGCTTATCTTTTCTTGAAGGGTCTCTTTAATTTTCCTGTAGACGGAGTGTATCTTACCACAAGTGACACGTGCTTCTACATCCTTACATTAGTCCTCTAGCCATTCCTCCTTAGCACATCCTGTCGATCTCATTTTTGAGACGTTTGTACTCCCTATAGCCTGCTTTATTTGATGCATTTTGTATCTTCTCCTGACATAAATTAAAGTAAATATCTCTTCTGTTACCCAAGGATTTCTACTATCTCATGTCTTTTTACCTACTTGATCCTCAGCTGCCTTCAACATTACGTCTCTCAACGATACCCTTTCGTTTTCTACTGTGTTTCTTTCCCCTGTTCTTGTCAATCGTTCCGTAAAGCTCCCTCTGAAATACTCTACACCCTCTGGTTCTTTCACTTTATCCAGGCTACATCTCTTTAAATTCTTACATTTTTGCCTTCTTTTTTCAGTTTTATCCCACAGTCCTTAACCAATAAATTGTGGTTAGAGTCCACATCTACCACTGGAAATATCTTGCAGTTCTTTGAAACCATGCTCCTAAATCTCTGAATACCCATTATAAAATCAATCTGAAACCTTCCAGCGTCTCCAGGTCTCTCCCACGTAGACAACATTCTTTCATAATTCTTAACCCAAGTGTTAGGTGTGATTAAATTACACTCTGTCCAAAATTCTACCACGTGGCTTCTTCTTTCATTCCTTTCCCCCTGTCCATATTCACCTAGTACTCTTCTTTCTCTTCCTTTTCCTACACTCGAATTCCAGTCCCCAATGACTATTAAATTTTCTCTCAACGATACCCATTCGGTTCCTACTGTGTTTCTTTCCCCTGTTCTTGTCAATCTAAATAATTTCTTTTATCTTATTGCACATTTGTCCGACTTCTTCATCAGCTGCAGAACTAGTTGGCATATAAACTTGTACTATTGTGGTGAGTGTGGGCTTCGTGTCTATCTTGGTTACAATAATGCGTTCACTCACTTTTCTTAGTAATTTATCCACGTTCCCATAATTTTGTTCATTATTAAACCTATTCCTACATTACCCTTGTTTGATTTTGTATTTATAACCCTGTATTCACCTGCCCATAAGTCTTGTTCCACCTGCCCCCGAACTTCACTAATTCCCACTATATCTGACTTTTACCTATCCATTTCCCTTCTTAAATCTTCTAGGCTGTCTGCTCGATTAAGACATCAGACGTTCCACATTCCGATCCGTAGAACACCAGTTTTCTTTCTCCTGATAATGACATCGTTCTGAGTAGTATCCGCCCAGAAATTCGAATGGGGTGCTATTTTACATCCGGAATATTTTACTCAATAGGATGCCATCATCATTTAACCATACAGTAGGGTTGCATGCCCTCGGGAAGAATTACGGCTGTAGTATCTTCTTACTTTGAGACTCTCGCAATACAAGCGTTTTGGTTGATGTTACAAGCCCAGTTTAGTTAATTATCTAGGCTGTTGCACCTGAAAGTATTGAAAAGGCTGTCGCCAATGTTCAGGAATCATACGTTAGTCTGCTCTCTCAACAGATACCCCTCCTTTGTGATTGCACCTACGGTATGGCTACCTGTATCG